>NC_137897.1:108544556-109144556 GCF_963455335.1 Martes martes
ATTTCGAAACCATTTTCCTGAGCCAGAGAAGACTTACACAAAGAGCACACCTGGTATGATAATACTTGAGTACGTTGTAAAACAGAAACACGTGACCTAAGGTGAAAAAAATTAGACCGCTGGATGCTTGTGGGTGAGCGTTGATGGGAAAGGGCATAAGGAAATTTTCTGTGGTGATGGAAATATTTTATATCTTGGCGAGGGTTTGGGTTCCATTGTGTATGCATTTGTCAAAACAAATTAATTGATTCACTTAAAAGGATTTTACACGGCATTATTTGAAAATTGTAGCCCCTCTGACAAGAGGTATACAAACACCGTGTGTATTTGTGACATGTGTGTGGGTGTGAGACAGAGACAGAGGGAGGAAGGGAGGGAGAGAGAGCGTGAGAAAGAGAGAGAGAGGCTATTTTAAACCATTTTGGAATCTGAACGTTCCAAATAAACTTTATTCGAAGGAATAAAAATCATTAAACTGTACATGTGGGATAGAAAGAATGTGATGGAAATTGGCCTTTCATCATCTTGCTGCCTTTTTTTTTTCTCTTTTTCCATATGATTGTAGTGGCCAAATGACCCATATCGCTTGGCAAATTCTTTTCAGAGCAGACAGAGAACACACCGCTATTAGTCCTCTCCATTCTAATAAGCCGGGGCTGTGAATCATAGACTATTTCTTTCGGTTTCTGTCTACCAAAGAGAATCATTTACTCATTGGGCTTCTACATAACAGAGAGCAACGTTTCAGAGACACTCCAAGAATCCAGACCTAGGTGGCTCACAGTCTCCTTCAGGCGATGAGACAGTGACAAGGATAAAACATTGTGGGGAGTCCATTGTTTTCCCAAGCATCCCTTGCATACCGGGGGCTGTACTTCCCATTGTCCAGTTACCCTATGGGCCAATTAATGTTTTCTGGGCACCTGGTGCTATTTCATGACTCTGTGCCTTTCCCTAGAATGGTCTTTGGCTCAGAGTTGTCTCCACTGCCTTTCTAGCGGTTGAATTCCCACTCTACTTTTAAGACTCAACTAGAAAATTAACTCCTCTTCGAAACTTTTAGTTTCCCTAATCAGCTTTTCCCTCTCCATTGTGTTCTCCTGGGAACTGGATCGTATTTTATAGCATTTGGCAAAAAGCTGATGACATTTGGTATCTATCCAGTATGCTAGACTGAGAGTTTATAGGAAGTAGAACCCGTGTATTTGGTTTCTAGCACAGTTTTATCACATGATATTATACTTAATGCATGTGACTCTAAGGAATTTTGAAGATCTCTTTACTGAGAACTTCCTGAAAGTAGGTAGCAAGACTAATCAGTGTCCTGCCCCACAACACACACACATGCAGACATACACACGTGCACATGCACACACATACACACTATAATATAACACCATGTTTTGTGTGTATTTGGCATTCAGTGAGTTGGTTAATGTAATGATGACGTAATTTGAAATGTCCCTAAAGCCCATGAAACTCAAACATTGTTCCAACTGTTTTGTTCAGCTGTTTTACATTAAGGGCAAACTAGTTTAGCCAGCCTTTGAGAATGAATTCTTTCTGGTTTTGCAATTTTTAAAGAAGGGAAAAAAAAAAAAACGCTCGGGGAGTAATCATCCAGTTTGTACAAGGGTATTAGTGACAGAGAGGTTTACATATGTAGGGAATGTAGAAATGAATAGTTATTTCCAACCGGAGTTCCACTTTATTAATTCCAATAAGGAAATAAAATTCCCCTGTTGCTAAACCCCAGAATATCTCTTTTCCTGCAAGACCAACTTGGTCTCAATCCATTTGTCCTTGCGTGAATGCTTTATCCCGACCTCAGTTACTTGCTGTGCGGTATTGACAGCTTAGAAGGTAATAAAGATCCGCTGAGCCATCAGGCTGAGCAATTGACTTAAAGGAGCTAAGCTTTTACTCATTCGTCACCCATATATATTTCACTTACTCTAATTGTTAACTTTACAGAATGGCAAACGAATTATTGCTAGAGCACGCATGATTATTCCAGGTACAAAATGCAGACACGTGTGAGCTTGTCGAGGGACAACCCTGGGCAATCCTCCCAGTGTACGTGTCAGGACAGCTTCTGAAGCCAGGGAGCCCTGGCTTTTTAACTTGGCTGTCTCAGGCTCCCTCCTGAATAGACCCATGTTCGTCCTCCCAAAGGACAGACCATTCTGAGACCTCTGACTGTGACTATGTGTGTATGTGTGTGTATGAGAGAGAGAGAGAGAGAGAGAGAGAGAGAGAGAGAAGCAGAGTATTTGAAACACAAATTCATAGAAAAGGAGAAATTGGGTTGATATCTGGTTAGTTTAGAATCCCAGTACTGAAAACCATCCATGCTGAGTGTTCTAGAAAGACTTCCTGCACAATGACAGAGTTGCAGCTGTTACAAACCTCTTTAAGAATGCCCACATAGAAATTGGAACATCTCCAAAATGATGCCATGTACTTTTCTCTATTTTTTATTAGAGTAAATGTGATGAAGAAAATATCAGACCCTTGTACTCATGTGATATTAACAAAAAGCGTGGTTAATTTGGCAAAGACTATTGTTCTCTGTGCAACAAATTCAAACTAACATTTATTTTTTTAACTTTTTAAAAAGAATTATTTACTTATTTATTTGACAGACAGAAATCACAAGTAGGCAGAGAGGCAGGCAGAGATAGGGGAGGAAGCAGGCTCCCCGCCGAGCAGAGAGCCCGATGCTGGGCTCAATTCCAGGACCCTGAGACCACGACCTGAGCTGAAGGCAGAGGCTTTACCCACTGAGCCACCCAGGCACCCCAAACTAACATTTAAAAAGCAACATAATATTTAGGAGATTAAAAAGGTCCAGGATACGGCTGCCTGACTGGCTCAGTCAGAAGAGCAGCAGATTCTTGATTATGGGGTCGTGAGTTCAAGCCCCATGTTGGGTGTAGAGATTACTTAAATTAATAAAACTTAAAAAAAAAAAAAGGTCCAGGACGGTCTATGAAAGAGTAATACACAAATGCTGTTTCTCTAAGTTTGGATTTTGCTCTTTTCTTTCTCATTTAGCGTGACAAAGCAGCCCTGTGTTAGAGACATCCTGTTGTGCGTACTACAGCTCAAGAACATCCCTGGCACAACCCAAGACAACAGAATGAGCCCTCATGGCAACCTGGTGCTTTCATTCCAGGGTAACTAATTGCATCAAGCCAAACCATGGGACCCCATGTTTGCATACAGAGCGATGAAAAAGTATGAAAAGTCATCATTGTAAATACGGTTCATAATTTGGGGTGCTAGCTACAGTTCCCCACTGTTGTTGTTGTTTTTTTTTAAGTAGGCTCCACCCCCAATGTGGGGCTGAACTCAGCACCCTGCGATCAGAAGTTGCATGCTCTACTGACTGAGCCAGCCCGGGGCCCTCCCACTGGTTCTTGTGATTGGAAAAGGCCATCCACGATACCACTGCCAGATCCCCATACAGGTTTGGGGACTGGCAAGTGGCTGCCGCTTTAATCACTACCTAAAATGTGGGCGTGGCTCTGGGCAGGGGTTGGAAGAATTTTGAGGAGCGTGAGAGGAAAAACCTGGACTGCCGTATTTCGTTGGTAGAAATAATGGACGTGCGCTAGTGCCCAGTGATTCATGGCTAACTTAACATAATAAAAAACAAAACTGCAATTAATGAGAAAGAAGAAATATGGACGTGCTGGCAAGGGCACACTTCAGTTTGAGCTGGGGATGGCACGCTTCGGCTAGAGGAGGCTTCTAAAGCACATTTGAGTGACGTTGATTCAAATTGGTTCTGATCAGCTGGTTTGGATGGAGAGGTCATCCCACTACATACTCGCTCCCCCCCATGTGTTCACTTGGACGACGGATGCTTGGAACATTTGGAAACAAGTCGCTGGGGGTCTGTAACAAATTCTTCTGTGAACTTGACCAGCTTATGACCGAAATCCAGGGCTATGCCATAGAGCAGTGGTCCTCAGACTGGGGTGGGCAGCAGGCTCGGCGGATTCCCAGGCTTAGCCGAAAACCATGGTGGTGGACCAACAGCACAGGTGACTCAGGAGCCTGTGACAGGCGTGGGGACCCCCACTCTGCCACGGGGTCGGTGGCCTGTGATCCTGCGGCTGCATGGCCAGATACTTTTCTTTATCCCAGTATTTTTCAAAGTCAAGCTGGCTTCCAGAACACAGGGCTTTTTAGAACTCAGGGTGCTAACACACAGTCTGAATCCCAAAGAAGGGAAGGGCGTATGTGGGTGGTTCCTGGGGAGTGGGTTCCCTGGAACTGGCAACCTCAGCACTACCTGAGAATTTGTTAGCAATCCGAAGTCTGGAGCCCACCCCAGACCTACTCAGTCAGAGACTCTGGAGGTGGGGGTCAGCATTCTAAGTCTTACAGGCCCTCTACCTGTTTCCGGTGTGTACCAAGGCCTGAGAGCCCGGGCTTGTCAACGTTTTCCAAAACCGTTCTTTCATCAAGCATGTAGCAGGGCTAATATTTTCTACCATCAAAGTTGTGTGTGTGTGTGTGTGTGTGTGTGTGTGTGTGTGTGTAGAAGTGTGAAAGTCTCACCACTTGAAGGGAGGTTGTTCTGCTGGCTCCTGAATTATTGATGTATTTAGGCACCGCTTTCTGTTAAAAACGACTTGAAATGGCTCAAAGAGAATGCTGGGCGTAACAGGCTCTTGCGGGGTATTGGGATCCCTTTTCACTTCTGCCAAGCTTCACTGCGACACCGGGGTTCTCGAATTGTTTATTGCCAGCAGACCTGAGCTATTTCTGAAGGATGAGAAAGCAAAAGCAGCCCCCCAGATAGTCAATAACCAAACCTTGAAGTTCCTGAGCAAGAGGGAGACAGTGTATCACTTTTCTCTACCGACTGAAAATTTCCGGGACTTAGCAAGGGGGGCGGTTGAGGGATTCCGCTCAGGGTCCGCAAGTATTTAAGCCTGGTGCCTTCTTCCCTCCTCTGAGAGAAATGAGCGCCGGAGAGGGGAACGGACAGTGTGAATGGCAGAGAGGATACGAGAACATGGGTGTCATCTGTACAATTCCATCACTGAACGGGAATGAGAATTCTCTGTTCCAGTCTGAGGTCCGAGTCCAAGATCTGGCACAACAGACACACTTTCAAGAGCAAACATGTGACTACGAATCCCTAGACTGTAGACTGAGGGCAGTGACCTTACATACGTAATTCAGTGTTTAGGTCCAGTTCCTCTGACAGTTAATGGCACGGGACAAACAATAAATACACGTTGAAGGATTTTTTCTTTGAATGAATATAAAGAGTTTATTCGGTGCGTATTTGGGTATACAACAACAAATATTAAACAACTTTTTTTTAACTTTTTTTTGTGCACAGGACAGAAAACTGCCTGTACATGCTATGTCCACTTTTGGAACACAGATTTTAACAATTATTAATGCACGAAATCTTACGTGTCATGCAACTCTATGCCAAGATTCCAACTTTCTTCCATGCAACAGATATGAAGATCTAAATGGAAACCTAGCTAAGTCTTAAACACTTTTCCAGAAGCAAGTATAAGTATATGTTGTTTAGGCGTAACCAGTCTTAACATTTCCTTGTACACGATATTCACATGCCAAATACAACGACGGGAGGACTCGTACATATACAGATAAGACATTTCTTATTTTAACAACACAAAAGATGACGTCACAGCTCCACAGTTTCTGTCTTTATACAAGAAGCCACAACAATAGTTGAACGTGATAACACAAATGGAATTAAGAGAAATCTACACTTGAGGATAATCTTTTTTCTTTTAAGTAATCTTTACTGACTGGGGTTGACAATACACCTCAATTTCTATGCACGGAATACAGCACAAGAACTTGACCAGAATACACTACAATTCTTAAAAAAAAAAAAAAAAAGGTAGAATCACAAGAACACTGTTACCTTGAGCCTGAGATGCCAATTCTGATTCAACCCTGAATTTGGTTGATTTGGATTAAGTGACTCAGAGTCAATAGAACCACTGAATTTCAGAAATCATAAAGTTGCACTATTACCAAAGTAAAGAATCAAGCGTAGATAGAAAACATTAAGCCAAGAAAACAACACAGGTCACATAATTTTGTTTGCCCCTACAAAACATTTAAGCAGTTAGTTTTGTTTTGTTTTGTTTTTATTTTGTTTTGTTTTCTTTGAAGAGCAATTGTGGTCTTTTAAATTTTCTTGGTTGGAGAGCAAATTTTGATCAGCATTAGTGCTGTGAAATGTTTTTGGCTTGTCATCCCCAAAGCACAGGTGAGATCATAGGAAAATTGGGCAGTCCTTCTCCAGGATTTAGTTCACTGACAAAGCTTGGCATTCTTTTGCACAAGCTCAATAGAAATTATGGGGCGTTAGTATGGATGATAAGAAGGTGTCACGGCAGAGAGACTAGTGAACCCTGCCTGTCTGTTTGGTGAACGTCATTGACGATTGTGAACTTTGGGGGGAAGGACTGCTAGAATTCAACAGCACCTGGAGGTAAGGTTCTGTTACAGAGCCCTTGTTTTGCCCTCACTGGCTACGTTGATTCGTTGTGGCTCATGGACTTGCCTCCGTTCAGCACGCCGGAGACACTTCTACTCTTGGTTGGGGTCCCGCTTCCAGACCGGGAGAACTCCGTGAGGTCGTGCAGTGACGGCTCCTTGTACATGGCCACTGGAAAGCAGAGAAACACTGGGTCAGAGGCCTTCGAGCGTGCACCCTGCGTGGGCCCTCAGCCTGTCTTCTGGCCACTCGGCTTCCCTGCTCTAGGCTGAACACGGAGAATGCTGCTTCCGAGGACTCCGCCGAGAAGCGACGGGCTCGGCTGGAGCAAAACCTAGTCTTTGGTGCAGTGGCGTGCAAAGAATTCTAATGCCTCATTCCCACCACTTATGGTTCTATACATGAGGGCATTAATGAAAAAATGCATTTTAGTAAAGCTCTTGGAAGTTTAAATATAATCTACGGCATGCCGTGCAAGCCAAATATTCGAATGTAAAACTTTTGAAAACACTGGTTTCTATCGTGCTCAAAAGGCTACTCTCCAAGAGCATAAATATTTAGCGCAAGTCGTAATGCAATACGTGGTCCGTGGTCATGTTGTGCTGCGAGTGACCCCACGAGCTGACACAGAGCACCCACAACGAGCTAGACACTGCGCTCAGTGCTTCAGGTGCATTACCTCGTTTAACCCCCCAAGAATCCTATGACTTGGGTGCTCTATCCATATTTTACAGGTGAGGAACACAGGTCAGTAATCCAGCTACACCCACCCAGTGAGGACAGAGGGGAGCTGGGATTCGATTCCAGGTCTGGCCACAGAACACAGGCCTCTGAGCTGTGCCATGTGGATTCGATTGGACCATCTGTCGCTACTCTCGCCTCCGTTCTGACTCCAAGCCAATGACCTCTAGGAGGTCTCGCTCTGCTTTGGCCACATCCTCGAGCCCATCTCCACCACGTCTCAGCTACTTGTAACATCCTTATCTTCTGCACCCCACTGCTCTCCCTCACCCTTGCCAACTGGCTACTGATCTGCCAATAATGACCGTAGGCCAAACTGGGAAACCATTGGGACAATATCGCTGGGTCCTTCCAGAGGGCCCAAGGAGCTTCGCCGTTAAGTGTTAAGCGCGCATACATTTGAGCATCTGTGCTTCTGTCCAGGGACCGTTTTGGCAAGATTTGGGGTTCTTGGCTGTCCTGGGTTAGCATTCAAGCCGCCTCCACAAGAGCGAGGTGTTAACTATCTATACATGTACTATGGGAAAATTAAAATCGGAAGAGTGGATGCTATTGTCAATGCTTCATGTCTTAAGTGTTATAAAACGTTACTAAATTTCCATATAATTGCCTTTAATGGGGAAGAATTACGCTCCACTTAAGCGAAGCATGATGACAAGGACTGCGTTAAGTAAGGGCACTCGTCCAATCCGCAGTTCCTAGCGCATCAAGTTTACCTTTGAGTGGTTTGGGCAGAAAGTGAGCTGCAGGCTTGTTCTTCTTCACGTGGTTTCCTTTCATGATCTCCCCTTCTTTGTTCAGACCCAGATACCACCCTCGGCCGGACTGCTGCTGGCGGTATATCATCGAGGAATATGTCACGTAATAATTTTCAAACACCGATTCTTTGAATTTGCACTCAGGTGTAAAATGTTCCTGGCAAGACAAGTAAATAAACCAAAGCTCAATATTTATAGCTCTGAACTTCATGGAGTCCTTTAGGAGCTCAGGACAGACTTTGTTCAAGCCTGTATGATCAGCGCTCTATTTTAATGGCATAAACTATTACCACTGGAAACCAAGCCTATATATAACTATATATAATTCACGTGATGCTTTGTAAAAAGCCCTAAGTGCAAGTGCCCCTGATCAATGATTAGCTCTCTTTGTAATAAGAGAACGGAAAAATTACAACGAGCTTCATAACTGTAATATATTGGACAAATGCAAGAGCTAAAGATCGGAAAGATCAGAATAAAGTTGTCACACGGCACTTTGTTCCCTTCGGAATTAAATATGAGAAAATAAACATTTGGTCCTTCTACTTAATGTTCATAGGTTCTCCAGTTACCACGCGCAATGACTGTCAACTGCCCGAGGCTGAAATGTGTTACCCTGTGACATTAGTGGCTGCCTCCATTTCTAGAGGGATGCTACAAAGAAAGGCGACCTTTTGCTGTTAGGTAAACCAAATCGATTTGGTTTTTAATCATTGGACCTTGACTTAAAAAAGAAAACAAAAATTCTCCCCTCACCTCATCCTTGTCTTACAGTAATGTTTACAAGCAAATCGATAGAGAAGCAAGGAATTTACGGTAATTCCACAAGCAGACATGAGAGAGCAGCCCAGGGGCCTCTGAACCCTGGAATGGGATTTCTGCCATGTGCTTGGCCCTGTTTTCTCTGGATCTGCCCATACAAATGAAGGGGTCCTGATCCAACAGACTATTACAGAAAAAAAAAAACAAACAAACAAACAAAAAAACCCCAAAGCCTTCTTTCAAGTATTGTGGATTTGTGTGTATGAAATAAACGGCCATTAAAAGTGGCCATTTGTAAGCCACGTGAAATGAGCAGCAGATTCTCATCTCTAAGGAGCCCATGGAACAGGGGAGGGTCCATCGGCAGTGGGAGTCGAGGAGGCGAATGCTAGCTGAACGCCATGTGACCGCGGCACCAAGGAAGCCGTTTTAGATATTTGCTAATTTGCTGAGATGCTCATCAGGAAGAACTGCTCATAAAACCCTAGAAAGAAAACCACCTCGTAAAATATCATCCGCTTTCTGGACACCAGCCCTTTCTGAACCATGCCTTCGTGGTCCTACCGTCCTCTGTTTTCACATCAGATGTCAGTCTAAGCAATGCACAAGCCAATGACACCTGCACAAGCGAATCTGAAGTTCTCTCACAATCTCGAGTCACTTCAGCGAAGACGGACTGGTTCCTCATATGGGGCAGCCTTTCTCTGAAAGTGAAGCCCCATTTTCTTTTCTTTTGGGAATCCACAGAACCTGTTTCGCTCCGCAAGCTCACCAAGTCTCCCCCTCTGGCCTCCGCGGCACTGACTGGAGTCACCTCTGGGGGTTATTTCAGCCTAGGGGCATACTCGGTAAGTCCTTCAGAGAGTCACACAAGTTCCACCTGCGCAAGAAGAAATGGATTTCCAAGGCAACGATCCCCTGTAGGAAGTGGTGTTCCATTTACGGGCTGCGAAGACTCCCTTTTGTGGGATTCTCAACAGGGAAATCCAGTGTATGCCTATAAAGAAATGTGACTAGAAGTCTCCACATTTCTTCTAGCGATGAGGACAGTTGGTAGAACGTTGCTGAAATTCTTTGGGAGTAAAGTCACCATTTGTAGGGGGCGCCTGGGTGGTTCAGTCAGTTAAAGTATCTGCCTTCAGCACAGGTCTCAGGGTCGAGATCAAGCCCCACAAGGGGCCCCACGCTCAGTGGGGAGTCTGCTTCTCCCACTCCCCCTGCTTGTGCTTTCTCAAATAAATAAACAAATAAAATCTTAAAAAAAACAAACAAACAGAAATCACCATTTGAGGGAAAAAACAATCTCATCCTTAGAGGGTGAGTTTTACTTTTATAAAGAGTCAGAAAACATTAAAAAATAAATATGGTGGGGGTGCTTGGGTGGCTCAGTTGTTAAGCATCTGCCTTCGGCTCAGGTCATGATTCTGGGGTCCTGGGATCGAGCCCCACATCAGGCTCCCTGCTCAGTGGGAAGCCTGCTTCTCCCTCTCCCTCTCCCTCTCCCCCTGCTTGTGTTCCTTCTCACCGTGTGTCTCTCTGTCAAATAAATGAAATCTTTATAAATAAATAAAATAAATACGGTGAACAGCAAGTGTGATGGAGGTGAGTGATTCTGTGTAGGTGTGTAAATACTGTATGGCGGACTCCCAGATGGTGGGGTGGGATGACTGCTGAGGCAGGTCCCCCCAAAAGGGCTGCAGTTAACGTCTCGTGCGATGGCAGCCTTCACGGATTCATTTCCTTCACGGAAACACATGGTTTCCACCAATCCTCTGCACTGCGTGCTAAAAACTTCCGAAACCTTCCCAGGTATTCCCAGCAGTCGGCCGTATGCCCAGATGATTTGGACACGAGGTGTGCTGCCACTAAGTACAGAACGGGGGACACAAAGGAGGCGTTTCATGAGAACGGAGGAAGCCCAGTTTCACTCTGACTGGGGCACTGCGGAGGGGCGGGCTTCACGGAGAGGGTGTTATTTTAGGTGAGCTTTGAAGGGTGGGTAGGAATTCAAAACAGAAAGAGGGGAAGGATACTATTTGAAGGAGACACAGTCGCTCGAACCCCCACTTCCGTGTCTCCCCTGTCTCCGTCATTATCGCCCACCATCCTACCCTGGTAGCTGCTCTCGCTTCAAACTTCCCGGGACCCTGAAATTCACCAACCACAAATCCCTCCGGCCCATGATCTTCACCTTCCATTTCCACTGCTACTGTTCCAGCTGGCGCCCTCCGCCCTCTCTGCTGGCCGCTGTCACTGACCTCCTCTCCGGTCTCTCCCTTTCTGCTAGCACCTTTCCCTGCTAAAGCGACATCCCCTTTAGGAACTTTCGATGGTTTTGCCTGGTTTTACGGTTTAAAAACTCCTTGATGCGGCATCTAAAATTCTCCATGATTCAATCACTACCCTGACGTCAGCCTCACCCTCACCCTCTGCCACAGGGTCATGTGCACCTTTGTGACTTTCCAGAGGCCACTCATTTCCTTTGTTTATTAGAACGTCAGTCTTCTGCCTGCCCGCCTGCCGGCTGGCTTTCCTCGTGTCCTTCAGGGCCAAGCTCCGATAGAGGATCTCCCTCGGTGGGAACCGATTCTACGCGGATTTATGCTCCCTTAAGCCCCAACGACACCTCTAGCTCGCCCCGGGGCTCAGGCCTTGCAGGAGCGGCTCCAGATGGCAGGGAAGTTGTCTTGTTTTCTGAACCCCCCTTCTCCTCTCGCAAAGGACTGTTCATGCTGCCTAGCGTGCGGCGGACCACTCCGCTCTTGGTTACAGGGTTTGGATTTCGGAGATCCAGATTTAAGCCCGAGAAACTCCGGAATTCAGAAGTACCAACCAGTAAAAAGTCTGCAGGGAACTTCCTTAATACCATATGGAGTCGGCTGTCTGCAGAAGGAGGCAGTCAGTGCACGGACAGAGCCTGTATGAGCGATCGCGTATCTGTTAAGAATAACAGACACTACGCAGATACTGGCACCTACAACATTAGGAGGAAAAACTTGGCGATTGTTACAACTATTGAAAAATGGCAAGGAAGGGACTCAATGAACTGAATGCTCTGTCACATCCTGGCAATTTCTTAGTCATCACCACTAAATTTGGACTCAGAAACTCAGTAGAGAGGAAAACGAGGCCAAAAAAAGAATGTTGAAGCAAACCAGAGGAGTGTTCTGTTCTCTGTGTGTGACACTGTCATTTTATCCTGTGTTGGAATGAGTAGGCAGAAGAGGCTTCATTTTTATCCAGTGTGGAAGAATGTGAACATCCCACCCAACACAGGAAGGACTAGCGAAGGGAAGAGGGGTACGGGTGCGTCTCTGTGCCTCAGCAGTGAGTCACACAAAATAACAGGTACTGACTGGGTTGACCCTCTTGGGGAAGCCCTATCCGGAGGAGGCCGGGCAGATGTGTGGTGAGGAATCAGCCTCCTCTGACGGACGCGAAGATGTGCAGGAGCGCTCTTGAGAAAGGTACCATCGTGGCCTTGACACACGGCAGATGCGAAACAGACGTAGCATC
Organism: Martes martes; assembly: GCF_963455335.1. Taxonomy (NCBI): domain Eukaryota; kingdom Metazoa; phylum Chordata; class Mammalia; order Carnivora; family Mustelidae; genus Martes; species Martes martes. The sequence goes on from NC_137897.1 coordinate 108,556,845, forward strand.
ACCCTTCTGGATTTCACATGCAGTAGATAAAAATCTGCTATCATGAGAAATGAACGAGAGGTTTCAAAAGATGCCAAGTGTTCCCTGCGTGGCTTCTAAGAAGTTCCCTGGCATGAGAACCAAAGCAAAGGGGCTTTACATCTTATAACTTTTTATGCATTGATTTCTCCTAAAAGTTGTTTCTTGCACGTATCGGTATTTTTTTTTCCAGAGGAATAACATCTTTTTAGTTCATGAAAATATAATCAATCTGTCTTTAAATCTCCTCTGTATCATCATCTCTGTTCTCCTTGAAGTTCAAGGTTAGTTCTTTTCTCAGTGGATACTGAACCCTTTTATCTAAGGAATCCATACTGGTTAGTTATCATGATTGTATCTTGGGTAAGGAAGAAGGATCTATGCTGAATAAGCAGATCCAGGAGCAAAATCTAACACTTCTTTTTACCAATGTACTCACTTTATTAAGGGCAAAATTGGTTTTTGGAGGTTGAAATATCGTTGATGAGAAGAAAACATCTGAAACCCTCCCCATCACATTCACAGAACGTATTGGAGATTACTTACAGCCACAAATGGTCACGGTTCGCCACCACTAACCGGGGCTTATGACCTCTAGGCAGACTCCGAGAGGCAATGGCGAAGGGATTCACGCCATCCCGCAAATAACGCCCAGATTCAACGGCGGGCCGCAAGGCAGATTTGCCCCAGGAACAAATGGCTTTGGACTTGTGTAAATTGCCCTTTTTTCTTAGGGTCAGAAGGAGCCACTGCACCCTGGGCTGTCCCTGACACTGGGAGCCAAGGACGGAGAGGGTGCCGCAGGGTCAGCAGCAGCGCGGGCTGGGACAGCGGTCTGGCCGAGGGGGGCCAGGCAGGGCATGTGTCCCTCAGCGGGTGTTGAGGCTCTGAGGATCGCCATGTATCCTGTAAGTGCTTCCTTTTAACGCATTTCTCTCGAGAGGAATATTTTTTAAGCGGGCCGCATGAGTTCCCTCGGATCTAATGAGAGTAACAGTCTGCTGAGGTCATCCATATATCAGATGGCAACACGAAGCCCTTGGACTTGGACACAGCTGGTGACAGCAGCGTCGTACATCCAGGGTAGCCTTTCACATATGGACGCGCTAAGTGCACGCGTCCTGCTCTAGAGGAGAATTTCCCAATACATTCTGTCTTATTCACACATAACGCTTTGTAAATCAGGCTCCAGAGAACACGGAAACCAACACAGTTTATAGATACATGAGTGGGCTCTTAAAGACACTTAAAAAAACAAATGTAGTAAAACGACTTCTTCCTTTCAGCGGGTTCTATAAACATATTGTAACTACTCATCTCTCCCTTTAATCCTCTCGCTTGGTCCTGTCTTCCAGCCACATTTTCAGTAGCCTGACAATCCAATTAATTTAACAATTACCGCCAAGAGCAAGGGTCACTCTTTGAATTCTGAGCCATGTTCGGACGACAATTAATTTCCTAGATTTAAAGTTAGCAGTTACTTCGGCACGTCTGACTCATGCCTGTCAATTATTCCCCAGACTAATGAAAATAATATGCAAATTAAAATTCGATTTTTGACTCCGTTAAAAGATTAAAAAAAATAGATTCTTAAAATACAAGTCAGACCCATGGGGGTGACGCTGTAACTACCTATATTCTCTCTATAGGTCTCCCCTCGATCAGTGATTTCAAAATCCAGGATTAATTATTATATTCAGGACTTTGATGTTCTCTCCCACGGTACATTTGATGTGAATGAACTTCATTATTATTAAGATCAAAGAACGGGAAGGGAGAGTTTGGGGGAGAGGGAATCGATACTCACCTGGTGCACTGTAGCTAAGCAAAATTATTAATTCATGATCAACAGACAGTGGTTTGTTCATTCAAACAACCTCTGGACTGTGAGATCCTTGAGGGCAACTCCTAGCATAAGGCCTGGCTTACGGTCCATGATCAATACACGGAGGATGAGATAAATAAATGAAAGATCGGAATAACATATGAAGGGAGCTTGAAAGCTCCCGAGTATGGATCCCGAAAAGGGCAAAGTGTGTCGCGCTGAGCATAGAGGACTGGTTTAGAGTAGACGCTGACAAGTCAGAGCCTGCCTGCGAGGCCAGGGAGAGCAGGTGCTAAAGGGAGGAAGGGGGCCGACAGATACACTCAACTTGAAAAACTGGAGAGGGAGGAGAGGAAGAGAGAGGAGGGGGGTGGAAGGAAAGGAAGGAGAGAGGGAGGGAGGGAGGGAGGGAAAGGAAAGACAAGAGGGAATAATAAAGACATAACAGTGCTTAAGCAGCAAGAGTAAGAGATTTCCTGCTAATAACCAAGATAGGGGCCTTGAACTTCTACTCTTGCCCTCTGGGTCTGCAAATAGCCAAACATTTCAAGTAAGTTCTATCAGCTTGAGTTTTGTTAAAATGGGTTGGGGGGTGGGGAGGGACTACCCGTCCTGCTGACCTGCCTGGATCGTTGTACGAGGACCCAACGAGCTGAGGTGTGTGAAAACAGCTCTCTAAACGTGAAATGTGGGATGATTTCTCAAAATACATGGCCAGAAAACCAGGGCTAAATAAATACATTCTCATTTCTTTCCAAGGTTTTTTTTTCACTCTGGAATCCATTTATAGAGGGTCTGCTTATATGTGTTTTATTAACATGGGAGAAAATAAATTCTGCCCCCAAATTAGGACTGCCCATGAATTACACTTTGTGTTTAGTGCTTTCCTCCGAGCCTGCTTCCCAGAAAACTGTTCCGCCTCCTTTCGCTTTTCATCAAAGGCTGCCGTGCTTCCAGCCACGGCGCTGAAGAAACGAAGTGCTTACAAATGGGCCTCGTGAAATACCATGCAACCAAATGACTTCTGAGTACGTATGCCATTTAGCAACCCTTTGTAAAGAAATGCAAATTATAATTAAGAAAATGGATATGGGACGGTTTTTCCTTATATGGCTACAGTGGAATTTCTTGGTAGCACTTTCATACTCCGAGATAGTTCATAGACACTGTGATTTATCTTAGGTTGACCCCATAAAATATGCCAGCACAATGTTGCTTTTTCTCAATTCTTTGCAAACCAAAATGACAAATATATATGTGTGTGTGTGTGTGTGTGTGTGTGTGTGTGTGAATCAATGGTCTGTTTAAAACAGAATCAGGACACAGATCTCACCATATTTTAGGCCTGGAGTTCATTTAGTCCAATCCAATTGGCCTCTTCTGGATTTTCATACATTTCTGTAAAGCAGTCTCACACCGGGGACTACCCAGACTGCCAAATTTTACAAAGCGATTTTATTTATTTATTTCTTGAAGATTGTATTTATTTATTTGAGAAAGATAGAGAGATTGAGAGAATGAGTGGGAGGAGGGCTAGAGGGAGAAGCAGCCTCCCCACAGAGCAGGGAGTCCCTCGTGGGGCTCGCTCCCAGGACCCCGGGATCATGACCTGAGCCAAAGGCAGACGCTTCGCCGACTGAGCCACCCGGGCACTTGTGATTTGTTTTATTTTTATAAACACTGAAATAAGCTAGAAAAAAGCAGGAGACAAAACAAAAACAATGCATCCCTTACAGAGCCCAAGAGGGGCTGTTGTTTTTGTCACAATACTAAAAAATTATGTGATCCAAAGGCCTCATTCAGTTCCAAACATGGTCAGCAAATAGGTTTTGCAAAGGAAGTAACTTGCTACTATTTGTAAGTGAGATGGACGGGCCACATGTCTCCAAGCCTGCGTAACTGGTTCAAGACAGTGTTAGTGCGACCCACCCCCTTGCAGAAAAATACAGATTGTTTAGGCCACGTGATTAGGGAGCGGAAGACATCCTTCATTTTCTGTAAGACAAACTGTAGAGAGACGGTGTGACCAGCATATTAATTTTCAAATCTCACTAGATTTAATCTTCCTGTTTCACAAAAGTCTGTGGTAAAGTAACCTTTTTTCTTTTTTTCCAAGGGAAGAACACTTCTCTCAGCTGAATAACTCCCTAACAGTCTTTTCTTGTCTATGATGTGCATTAACTCGGGATGTGGGTTTTTCCTATAGAACGGCTGACCTATGTGTTTTGAGAGGGGAATCAGATATCAGATACGCTTTCTAAAAATAAACTTCCAGGTCTTCTGGCTGCTTTCTAGAATTAATTTGTGCCCACTGGGCAAATATTCTCTGTTAACTATGGCACTTTCTCATTTGCGGCCGTGCTCTTCCGTGTAATAACTTCAGAGCGGGATCTAAATCCATCTCCAAGAGAAGACCTGGGAAGTATCTTTAGTCAGCAGGAGCAGGAGCTTAATAGGTTGTATCTTTTTAAAAGGCTGTTGCAAGCTCCTGTCTGAAAATTCAAAGACTGGGGACGCTGGAAACTTTTCCCAGAGATCTGGTGACTTGTCATGCAAAGGAGAAAGGTTCTTCCCGCATAGATCAAATAAAAAACCGTGGCAAGGGAAGGGGCCTATTAAAAATGAAATCATACCAAGATGGGTGCACAAGACGTTCTAGCACTTCCGGCCATTTGGAGGCTCGTCATTTTGATTTGTGTCGGAGAGTGGTTGTGTTCAATGAGAGCGGGTCTGTCTGTGTGGAAGAGGGTCCCGTGCAATACCCAGGAGTCTGCTTCTTCAAAGACTTTCAGAGAAGGCTTCTTATCTTTTTTTTTCTTGCACAGGTCGGAAAGCGATGCTGGACGACACGCACTGCTCAAATGCAAGGCACTAACGCGTGCTTGCCATCGCACACCAGAAAACCTGCAACTGCGGGACAAGGTGCAGAGGCCTCATCTATGAAGCGAGGATGAGAAAGGTGTCACGGAGGGGTAGTGGCCCGCCACATCACACCGCGCCTGCGAATTCCTTCCGGGGACAGGAAGTTACAAGGAGAGTCATCTTTCTATGAAGACAGTACCTTTCTCTCATTTGCCCCTTGAAAGGAGCTAACAAGACTTACCCAAAGTCTGAAGGGGGTAAAGGTGGCTCGTTCAGCCAAGACACAGAGGGAAGAATTCATTCTGGACCCCTGCTCTCCAGGAACCTACCGCGGGCCGAGGACCACAAGAGGCCCCTGTGTGTATGTCGTGATCCAGGTGTGTCTAATTCATCTTGACCGTGGCTCTCTGTGGTAACTCCATACCTCTGGCCTGAGAGAGGAGTCTCCCATGTCACAAGCGATAAAACCACAGGTCGCAAGTGTACCCTTTCACACAAATCGTTGTTGCACAGACAGACGAGAGCTGCGAGGTCAGATCTTTAAATGGCAGGTGCAGTATCTGCGGAAGGCCCAGGCCTTCCTCCTCCTCGTGGGCCCTGTCTCTGGGGTCCCTGAAGAGCTCCGTTCAATCCTGCCTCTCCCGCTGCCCAGATTCCCAGCTTTGGGCCATCTACCTGCGCTCTGCACCTGCACCCATGAGAGGCGCCCGGCATCCCGGGCCGCACAGCGGGGATCGCGGGGGGCGTGGAAGGTGGCGAGCACAGGTGCACGTGCTCACGGCTATGGGGGCCCTTCCCTCGCCTTCACGTGCAGTTTGTGTGACAGAGAAGAGATGTGGCATCCTCGCCACCCCAACTTGAAACTGGCATGAAAACTAGCGGTTGGGGGGCGCTTGGCTGGCTCAGTCGGTTGGGTGTCCGACTCTTGATTTCGGCTCAGGTCGTGATCCCAGGGTCCTCGGGTCGAGCCCCGTGTTGGGCCCCAGTGGAGTCGGCTTGAGATTCGTTCTCTCTCCCTCTGCCCCTCCCCCTGCTCGCACACTCTCTCTCTCTCTAAAATATGTAAAATTTTAAAAAGAAAAAAGAAAACTAGCAGTTGTCAGTGAAAACAAATGAGTGGGGAAGCACCTTTCCACTTCTGGGAGGGGCTCACATTACACACTAAGCGTACGCGTGAGAATTCCTTTCCGGAGGGGTTCCTTTTCAAGACTAACAATACATGAGCTTTGAATTTGGGGCTTAAAATATCCTAAGATTCGAAAATTTGCATCACTCTAATGTGTATCAGTGGAACCCACATGATATTTAAGAGAATAATCCGGTATTAATGGGCCAAATGACATTTGCATGTCTCATTTTAATTACTATGCCACGGAAAGTACAACATTATTATCTCGCTTCCTTTGTTCTAAACTATTGTTTTGCCGATTCTACTTTCATAGTGTAGGTTACTAATAACAACAATAATGAAAAATCTAACAGTACCTTACGTTTCAGCACTGTCTACTTTTTAAAGTTTTTGACAACTGCTTCAACAGTTATGGCATTCAAGTGACAGATAAGGGACAGTTGAATAATGATGATGATAACAAAGGTAATGATTATAATAGATTTTGGTCGACGTTTTTCTTCTCTCTCAAGAACTCTTTTTACGGTTGAGAAAATGGAACCAGAGATGCTAACACACCGGAACCTGGTTTTCCCATGTTCTTCCGAGAGCTCCAGAGCAGGGAAGCAGTTCCTTCTAGAGGAAATCGGAATGTGTTTCCGGTAGCTGGTGTTGACAGGGGAGCAGCCCTTATCTTCAGGCAACCTGAGCTCTCAGGACGCTTCTGGGGCTGCAAAAAGCCTTTGGATGGGCAGCCCTAACTGGTCCTGGAAAGGAAGAGCCTTACCACCAAGCTTAGGCTAAGCCTGTCAGTCTGTCTCAGCCCACTGCTTCCTCCAGCTCGCCAGATAGCTTTCCACTAATGCGTGGATTTAAATTCTCCCAGATTATGCCACGGAAAGTTCATTCTACTGTAAAATGTTCATGACTGAATTTTAGCACATTTGGTTTTTTGTTTTGTTTTGTTTTCTTTCCAGTGACCTCTCTACCCTAGGAGGTTGTCAGGGATGACCCCAGGGCACGTTTGCTGAAACTAGGCTTTTGCCTCTTGAGGTGCAGATGTGGGTGATGGGAAGGAGACACGGAGATTGATCTCATAAGGTGTGTATATGTGTGCGCATGCGTGCGTGCACGCCTGTGTGTGTTGGAGAGACAGAGAGAAAGAGAGAGAGAGACAGAAAGCAGACGTGCTGGGAAGAGAGAGACACAGAGAGAGAAAGCTGGGATGGGGGACAAACAGAGAAAGACAATAAAAAGTGAAAGTCAGTGTGATGATTTGTTTTTCCTAATTCTATAATCCTGTGACCTTCGAGAAATGTCTACCACCCCTGCACTCCCCACCAAGGTTTAATGGGGAAGGTGGGAAATTGAATTATCTTTCCTCTTTGGGGAAAAAAAAAATCTGTTTCCTGTCCAAACTCTCAGTTGTGCTCAGAGCTCAGGGTAAAATCTGAAAGGCCACCCAGGGCCAGGCCCGTTCTCCTGTGAAGTGAGTATCTGTACAGAGGAGCCAGACAGAAGAGTAAACCTATTTCTTCCTGGGATTTTCCTATGTGTAATACGCATAACTCTGAAAAAGACAATGACGACAAAGAGATCCAGGCCTCTTGAAAAACTGAGGATTACTGCAGAGAAGTCCTGTGCAGGTTCATTAAAATAAGACACTTTGAATGAATGCCGCCATCATAAAGCGGATTATATTTTCATTAAGGGCAATGTAACGCTCAGCTGTGTATCTATGTGGCAGTCAACACGACAACAGTTCCCGACTTGGGACCAAAGTGCCGTCGCCAGTGATGCCATGCGCTCTCACCGTCACGTGAGAAACCACCGCAGTGAAGCCTGGATTCTAAAAATGTGCTTTTCAGGAGTGTTGACACCACGTACCCAGCCGTGATTCAAAAATAAGCTTTGGGTAGCTTAGCTTAAATTCAATTTGGTTTGTTCTGTCCCGAGATACTGTAACATTTTTATATTAGATTTTTAAAAAGGGTTTTGATGACCTTAAATTATGAAAAGAGGCAAATTATGGTTCCTTATCAAAATACGTAATTAAAATTTTCAAATATTTGTTCCCTAAGTGTTACCGTAGTTGAAAACACAATGCAGGAATATAATCTAAACTATGAGAATCTATAAAAATGATTAATACTTCATAAGCTTTGCACAACCATGACCTACTCGGAATAATTTTTGGCTTTCATTTTCCGCAGTGTAGACTGGTAAAGCATTTGCATGAGAATGCAAAATGCATAAATTATCCCTGCAGGGAACACTTAAAACTTAAGGTAATTATATAGCATAGAAGTGGTTTCAAAGAACTCAAACAAAGTAACAAATAATTCTACAGTCACCCTTTAAGATGATTATTATTCTGTGCTTCCCGTGATCTCGATCATGAAAATCCCTCTCTTTACAATTACATTCCCATTATCAATTCTTACTTTGTTCTTTTACCATCACGCTCTTACAGCTGGCCCTGAAAATTTGCATGCTGTAAAAGCTGAACTAGACAGCTAGTAGAGATGAATTCTCCGGTTATATTCATGCTGTGAACAGAACCATAACACTCCCTTAATATATCTTATCATTGCACTTTTATACTAAACACGCATCCAAATCAAGTCCTATTTTTTACATTCCTCCTGTTCAAAATCTTTTAATGGCTCCCTGCTGCCTACAGGATAAACTCCAAACTCCCTGGTCTGGTGTTCAAGGTCTTCCACAATCTCGCACGTGTTCCCCTACAACTCTAGCAGTTAACATTCCTCCACTTAAGCCAGACTGGAGAAATGAGGCCAGGACAGAAAGTAGAAGGGATCTGTCTTATGAATGGGCAAGTGTCTCCTCCAACCCACTGGCTGTGCTTTGGAGTCTGGGATGGTCACCGCAGTGACAGAGAACCGCTGGGTCATAGCGGTACCATAAGTAACCAATCCCCACCCCCCCCCAAATTTCTTCCTTATGTTCTGCACTATTATGATTTTCATTCAAAAAAAAAAAAAAGGAGCTGAACTTCTCGAGCCTCCAATCTGCTTCATGTCATGGTTCCGTGCACCATGCATGTAATTATTTTGGGGGCCACTTGCTAATAATCAGCCCCTCTTTTTTCCCCACAGCACACAGATGAAAAAGAGACAAATGTCAGTGTTGTCAGAAACCTCCAGGCTCAGCGCTGGCTGGAATGCAAAAGCACTTTATAACTGATTATTTCTGAAGAGTTTCCCCAGCATCAAGAAAGGGGGTAATGAGATTATATCTGAACAGAAGAAGGCTCAATTAGTTCTCTCATGCTAATTTTTACCAGGTGGCTGGGGATGAAAAATCAATAATGGGCAAATAAGTGGTCCAAATTACTTAAAAGGTAATCGAGGGGGCTAAAACCACAAATGTTCATGATGTGTTTGTACCTAGTCTTACGGCTCGTAATGGCTCCATATGAAGGTTCTGCTCAATGCACGTGACTGGTGTATGAGAAACCGTATCACCAAGGAATCGCGCCTCCAGGACTCACATCAGCAGTGGGATGGCGTCTCCTTTTTTTTTTTTTTTTAAAGATTTTTTATTTATTTATTTGACAGAACGAGATCACAAGCAGGCAGAGAGGCAGGCAGAGAGAGAGAGAGAGGAGGAAGCAGGCTCCCTGCTGAGCAGAGAGCCCGACGTGGGACTCGATCCCAGGACCCTGAGATCATGACCTGAGCCGAAGGCAGAGGCTTAACCCACTGAGCCACCCAGGAGCCCCTCCTTTTTTTTAACGTCTCCGAATAAACTGGGGATGCTGCCACATGACCGTGCCTCCTCCATTCCTCAGCAGTAGGAGGGTGCAAATGACAGACACACCTTCCGCAAGAGAAAGAGAAGGCTGTGGCCCTTTGAGGAGATCACAGTCCTCAGAATGAAACTGCTCCACTTAGCTCCAGACACAACTGGTGAGATGCAGGAGTCCATCTAAAATATAGTTGACTGCAAGGTAACAACTGTCAGGGAGACAGGGCGGACCAGAGGCACAGAACTCTACCCGAGTTATTTCTCTGGGGAGAGGAGTGGGTGGGGGTGTGTGACATCCAATTCTCCCCTCTCCCTCCCCGCTACAGGTCCATATTCTCTGTGCTCTGGAACCCACCAATGGAGAAAGGAGATGCGGCCCGGTTCTGTGCTTGATTCTCAAGTCCCAACGGTTCAGGGGAGAGAAGACAGTCAGTCCCAAGTACTGGTTCGCAGCAAACAAAGCATTTTCAGAGGAGCCTTGCTACTCTACCCTGTTCTCCTGGTAAAGCAGGTAAAAGCTCGGGCCCCGGAAAAGAGTTGGTTTGTGTACAGAATCCCCGTGCGGAATTTGTCTGGTGAGTCACAGCTTCTACAGACAACGTCTTTATATAATACCTATTGTTTTGCCAGATGTGTGGTATCATCTCTGGCTGACTGATGAAGAATGATTATTTGAGATACTATTTTATGGGGACAACACTCATTTAAGTCAACAAGGATTTCTTGAGGGTCTGTCATGTACTTTGTCCTTCCTTTGGGAACAGAGTCGCCTTCCCCAGCCCGTTGTCCAGAGAGCACTCCCCGAGCTGCCGCCAGAAGTCAGGCAAAGCCCCAAGCTGTGTCCTCATAGTCAGAGACGACAGACCCAAACTGACTCCTGTGGTCTACATTGGCCCAACAAGATAGAGACCTACTGTAACAGCTTCCTACGAGGATAGCGCAACCGAGCATTTCTTCCCTTCGAAAATGACGCATTTGTTAATTTCATCGGTTCCAGTTACATGTTCTGGTGTCATCAGCAGTGGCAGCTAAGCATCTGTCACTCGGAAAACGTGTGGCTCTCCTGGGTCGAGAGAGATTAGAATGGCAAGAGCTAAAGTCGGAACCTAAAAACAGATCCTTCAAGATCACACGAGAGTGACCGAAGTTGCCAGGATGACAGTGTCTGAAAGAACACGGAAGTCACCTATCCTCTGACCAGCCGGACACGCACCAATGTAATCACAGGAACCACGAGCGTAGATGAGAATAAGGCCCCATTTTGAAATCACTGTCCTGCATGGAGAGATTACTAATATGCCAATCACCAGAAACAACTCGCTTTAAACACGGTGGTGCCCCTGAAGTTGCAATCTAGTGAGAGAATGTTTGCAGAATTTGGATATTTGCTGAAACTCATAGGGGGCAGGAATGAACAGGGAGGCCAGAAGCTAAGTGACCTGAATGAAGGGCAGGACAAATATTCCGAGTAAACACTAAGAGAGTTTCCAACCTCCTAGCTCTGGGGGTGGCTGCAGCAGCCAGGCCCAGCTGTCAGGGACTTCGCTGATTTTCCAGCGTTAGAAAGGAACAGAAGAAGGCCAAACAGGTGCGAAGCCATTAGAACTGCAGTGTTTAATCTTGCACAAATACCTCCGATGACATGTGCAAATGGGAAAGCCAAGGGATGGGTGTGCAAACAGCAGCCGCCGGAGGGTGGACACGCACACGAAACCGGCGTAAGAGTGGCTGCAGATGACAGATCTGTCTTCTTGGCAGCATGAACTCTCTGTCCTTCTAAATAGTCTCACCGTTCATCCACAGTTGCTTACCGTATTTTGAGGAAGCAATAATAGGTTCAATTTTCCCTGAGCCTGAGTCACAGCCTGGCAGTAAATTAGGTGATCGGGAAGGTGCGTTATTTCCTTGAGGCCACTGAGCCGTCATTTAAGGCGTAATATGCTTGCTTTGGTTTATGAAGATGCTACTGACTCACTTCAGCAGGAGTTGTTTTTCCTGCATTGCTGATGTCTGAGTTAAATTAATGTACTCGTTTTTCCCTCCTTGCAGTGGGGATGGGATGGCCTGAACTAATTACACGTTCTTGCCAATTCCACGGTGACCCACAGAGTGAATGCTCCTCCACGCGCCACCTTCCAGCGGCTTCCCGTCTCACGTAGAGTCAGAGCCAAAGTCCTCGCCTTGGGCGGTAAGACCACACACGCTATCCCATCCGGACTACTTCCTGGTTCTCCTCTGTCACTTGCTCTCTTTTGCATTTTATGTCGGTCACACTGGCTTCCTAGCTTGTCCCTTGAACACGCCACACATATTCTCCCCTCAGGGCCCTTGAATTTGATGATTCCCTCTGTCGGGAATGTTCTGAAGCCCTCCCTCTTGTCTATCAAACGCCACCTTCGCAGAGAGCCTTTCCCTGACCACCCTATGCAGAAGTTGTCTCTACCTCTCAGCATGCCCTCTCCCCATAATCCTGCTTGTTTATTTGCCAAAGCAAATTACGCATTACTTTATTTATCCACCATCTGTCCACCAACTCTAGAACATCAGCTCTACAAGGGCAGGGACTATGTTTCGTACCCGGCTGTATTCCAGTATGTGGAACAGTGCCTTCTGCTCTGTAGCTGTGCCATAAAAATCCACGCAATGAATAGATGGGTGACTCCTGGTGGCCTGATAGATTAAAGGGACGAGTTAGTTCAGATTATTAAAGCCTTTGCGTAAGTATTAAAAAATCAGAGCCATCCCCAAATTATATTCAGGCTCCCCTTGTTACTGGGGCTTTCGTTTTCACTGTGGTTACGATCTGCGTTATAATTATAAACTAGCATCTCTGCCCAAAGAAACGAAATAAACCTTTACTCAAACTCTCTGGAGCTATACATGAAAGGTTACTCACAAAAAAGGGTGGGTTAAGATGAAAGGAAATAGCTAAAAAGAATACCTTTGAAAGTGTGCCTGCCAACAGGTAATTAATCACTGAAAGCGGCAAATCCTGATGGCTAGTAAATTTCAAGGGCTTATCTCGGTAATATATGAAAGTGCAATCTTCTTCTCAACATATGAGGAATGTCAGTTCATTGTATGAACAAAAGAAGAAGTGAAGAATACGTATTCCCAACGAGAATGCTATTATTTTTGATGATTTCGTTAAAATCCATTAAAGAAAGATTAAAACACTAAAAAATCAAGAGAAGGTTAGCCAGGGACCTCGTGTTTAACTCCAGTGCGTTTTTCATGGGGGCTTAGAACCCGATACGGTCTGTGCAGAACTCGGCTGTCTCTAGCTACACACGTCCCTCTGTCTGGAATGGTTTTTCAGAGTGTAAAATAAGTCATAATCACATTTCTTTGCCATGGACCCCATTTTGTCTTCAACTCACCGAAACGAAGATGGAGATTTTTAAAGAAGAAATAAATGCCACAACTTGTTAAGTAAGTACAGTGGGCTAGAAGACTCACTTCGGTGCCCTACTTCAGACAGTCTTTAGAGAAAGGAATAATTTGAAAGGAAGCACAGTGAACGAGACAGAGAAGAGAATGGTTTAAATTGTGAATCGCATTTGACATAAATAAACTTACTGGATTCTAGCAACAGCAATAAATGCAAAGCGTACCCCTATTCCACTCACCGATGACCACGGCCACCGGAGGCGAGTGGATAGGTACTCCAGGACTCCACGGCAATGCTCATGAGTATACCCGTAAGTAACGAACCAAATGCCTGGGGTGGTTTAGCCCATAGCAGAGGTTCAGGAAGAGGTTTGCAAGACAGTGTCTTTGGGATATAAACTACTGAACTCGATCGTGGACCTTCGTGAGACAGTGAGGCAACAAGCGTATCAGGCTATAGTTGGTCTTTTCATGGAAACTGGTTTTTCAGATCTGTTTACTTCAATCAAACATCTTGGTTTGTTGTCGATTTCCGTACAGTGGTGAAAGGAAAAGTAGATAAATGATCCTAACTAAGACTAGTAGCAAAAGGCTGCCCGTTAAGGCGACTTGTATACTGGTTGAGAGAACAGCCTTTCAAGCCAGAAAGCGGCAGAGTCATGATTAGAACTCAGGTCTCACCGGGTAACGTTGGGCGCAGACCGGAACTTCCAAGCTTAGTTTTCTCATCTTTAAAATGAGAAAAAGAGTACTTTCTTCATCGGGTTGCTGGGAGGACTGATAAAAAGAGGTGAAGATTTGTAAAGGGCTGCCTCGCTCATCATCAGGTAGAGAAATTTCTAAGCAGATGTTTTAAACTCAGGACCAAAATGGCAGTATTGTAGGGCATCTGCATTGCTATAAGGCACAAGTAGGGCGTGCCTGAGTGCAACCCCAGCGCAGTGCCCGCAGCTAACAGCCCGACGTCCCTCCCATGTAGAAACCAGGCGGGACTGACAATCCATTTGCGCCTGCGATCAGCAGCAGCTCTGCTTCTCGGGGGCTGATCTAGGCATCTGGTTCCTAAATGGGGTGGTGGCAGGTGAATTCGTTTTTGGAGTCAATTCTGTTTTTCTCTGTCCTTAATCAGTCACCCTTGGAGCACAGGTTAGGAGCCTCCACCTTCTGGAATTTTTTTAAACAATAGTTTGTAAACATCTGGCTAAGAAATCCCTGGGTTTTTTTTTTTTTTTTCTTTTGTAGGATTTCTCTGGGGCTGCTCTTCCCCTCCTCTGCTCTTTCTCAGCTTTTGAGGAGTGAAGCCGCCTTCCTGTTGCCAGGCAATGAATTGCAAGAGCTTCACTTTGGATAGTGACTACTAAAAATGTGTCTCATTCTAGCACACCTCCTTCTTGTCTGCGTCCTCATTCCGAGGCCTTTCGGGTGGTTTCGTTCATACCCACGGCTACGAATACCGTTACGACGCCGCTCTGCAACCGTCATCTGGCTGCAAAGGGGATCCTGGGTAGACGCTCGGCTGTAATCAGCAGTTCAAAGTCTGTTTCCTCCACTCGATTACAAGCTCAGAGAAGGCAGGGGCTGTGCTGGCCAAGTATCGGGCAATCAGCGGATTACTGCTTGGATGGATGTGCGGAAACACACTCACACACACCCACACTTATTCAGGATCTTACCAACTAGTAAACCCAGGGAAGCTGAGATTAGGTGTGTAATTTGGTGAGAGCAGGGAAAGTGCCCATGCCTCTTAGGGGCTGCTGCCCCAAGCAGATTTTAGCCAGGCAGTCGGGATAATGCATAATGATCGTGAAAGGGTATTTATTTACTGTCCAAGCAAAAGGGTTTGCAAATTAATAGCTAAGTGTGATTATTAGGTGGCATCCAACCCCAGGCTCACATGTGGAACATAACTGGGAATATTAATGCTTCGCATGTATTCGCAGCACCTACACTGATTGTGCTAACCCTATGTTTTGAGCATGGAACTAGACAACACACACCTTCTTCGGGGAGCACTCCCGCTCTGTGGGAATCATTCAGTCCCTGTGAGGCTTCATTCGTCCATTCAGCAAACACTTACTAAACACCTACTATACACACGAAAATTTCAGCTGCGATGCTAAGCACTAGGGATAGAGCAGCGAACGGCATGCAGCAATTTTCTTCATCATCGTTCACGGCCTGGTTAAAGGAACAGGACACGGCGCCAGGATAATGCTGTTTGGCAAGGTGAGTGCTGGAGGTGAAAAATGCAAAAAAAAATGGTGGTGGTGGTGGTGGTGGTGGTGGGGAAACACAACCTCTTTTTTCCATCCTCTGTGCAGGTACTACTAAACCGTAAGACGAAAGATGGACAGACACTCTTCTGAAGGCTGGAAAATCGGCACGACGTGCAGGCAAATAGAGATGGCTGGGCAGTCTCGGCTGTCACAGACACATCCCTGCACACTCAGAGCTCGATCCCCAATTATCGGTACAATGACTTCTTTATATTGTCCTTCTTGAACAAAGCCCCGTTCTTTACAAATTACAGGAAATCAATCTTAGCATAAACAAAGCTCATTAATTGGCATATGCTAATTGACCACCTACGGGCAGGGTACTACTGTACTAGATTTTTAGAAACAAAGGAAAGATGTAGTTGAATCTTTAGTTTTAATTTTGATACCCGAGGGTCTCATTTATCACGAATAAATACGACCCATTAAAGCCACTAACTTACGGATTAAGTGTCGACGTGACTGCGTCTACTATCAAAATAACATTAATCCCTCCACGCTCTTCAATGATCTTACTAGAACCAGACACAGATAGATCTCTAGCAATCTCCCAGCATGATCATTTAAAGATGGGCACTCGCCTTTTCCCCGAAAAAACCAATATTAGAAGCTTTTCCCTCAAATCGCAGGTACACATAATCTATTGGAAAATATTATTTTAAAATGCCGACTCAATGTTATATAACCATACTGCATGAGATGCTGGGAACTCCACTAGTTTTTTTAAAAAGATTTATTTATTTATTTGAGAGACACACAGAGAGCAAGTGAGCATGGGGGTGGCAGGGAGAGGCAGAGGAAAAGGGAGAGAGAGAGTCTTAAGCAGACCCCTTGCTGAGCGTGGAGCCCAACGTGGGGCTTGATCCCACGAACCTGAGATCATGGCCCGAGCTGCAACTAAGAATCGGACAACCTAACCCACTGTGCCACTCAGGTACCCCTGCCTACTTTTTATTTTCTCAATTTTGGATTTTACAGCTGTGGCTAGATGCTCAAAGAAACTCAGTCTTTTACTGATGGCTGGGTTTTAGGAAGGCTTATTCTAGTAATCCACAAGGGAAATTGTTTATTTCCCAGCACTTTGCCTGCCGGAAGAAACAACCAACCCCACTGTGGCTACTGCTCTGATGCCATGAATCACAGCCTGAAATATTTAATTAATACAGGTCTTCGATGAGCCTGTTTCTTTTGCCATTACTATATAAGACAGCAGAAGATTCTAATGAAGACCTTGACTTACTGACTTGCTTTGGATTTTTAAAATGACCATGTACAAGTCGGCAGTAAAATATTTATCAGGCCTAACAGGTTGTTTTCTTTTCTCAAGGATGAATCAGTGCCCGTACGCTGTGAAATAAGCCCCCATTTCTGAAACCCCACGAGACAAAGCCAACTAGTGAAGTCAAGCACTTAGATTTCATCAGGACTAAAATATTTGTGCTCAGGAGGGAGGGATGTTTTTTTTTTTTCTTCTAAGAGAGAAGGAAAAATAAATTTCTGCACTCAAGAAATATTCCCAAGTAATCTTCAGAATGAGCAGAAAAAATGTGAGCTTGTCAAAACAGACAAGTTACCTTTAAAAGAAAGGTACAAGCAAATAAAAGCAATAGTTACTAACGGAAATTGCTCTCACTACAATTGCTATCAGTTAGGCTGCGCAGCCCATGCAAGAAACTAATCCTTAAAACCTTGTTTCCTTTTGTACGGATGCTTAAATGAAAGCAACCAGCTAATACAATTATTCCAATTGTACTTTTTAAGTTACATTTTTTGATTAACTTTGGCTAGGGAGATAATTCAAAAGTTACGGTGATAACAAATTTGAATTCAATGTACTGATACAGAGGAAGAATCATTCCTATGAAGCACTATGGGAAATAACTTTTCAGTTTATCTGAAAAATGTCTGCACATTCCAGTGTCTGGAGAAGCTTCTGCAAGTCCAGTTAAATTCTGTTTGATCAAGGAATTGTAGTGGGGAAGGACCTTTGGTTCTGCCACCAGACTTTAGTAAACATTACTCAGGGGACATGAAATTTACCCGGATTTCCAATTTGATCTATAAAAGGAAAGCACTCTCAGAGCCCACTCCTTTCAATGTGAAATGCTGTAGCCTTCCTTGAAAATCTTCTGGGCTGTGAATAAGTAACAGAAGCCTTATCTTTCTTTAACCTGCCTGTATATTTTGTTTAAGTGATTTACACTAGCCAATGATTTGGAGTGCCCTTCCTAGAAGTACACTAGGACATACATTTTATTTGAATGTTGCTTTGTGTGAGAGATTTTCACTGCTGGAAGCAAGTGATTCGAAATTTATCCTATCTGGGGGAGTTACACAGGGAACACACATTCCCTTTAGTATCCACTAAAGAAAACTTAAACAGGAAGAAGAATTTCTGCCTCCAAAACCATCTTCGATAGTTCAAAGGTCCAATAAAAATACATCTGAGGAATTCTGCTCCTTTGGATAATATACACTGTGTTATTTTTCCAGAAGTCTACTCCTGCTACTCATTCGCTAGAAGACTTGGGACCTATATATGCATGGTGATACTGAGCTAGTGAGTGCCCATGTCACTTTCCCTCCTTGTCCCAATCTCTATCACGGCCGTCTTACTCAGCCTTCTCCTTTGGCTGGTCACTGAATAAATTAAGAGTTTATTAGAAGCATATGACCCTCCAAATCTCACCTTCTCAGATGCTTGGTGCCCTTCTACGATTTGCATTTGTGGACACGGAATAATGATGAGTTTCGTGCTTCTTACGTAAATCCGAACCGTGATCTCTTTCTTTACCAAGGGACCTCCAACTTAGGAAGGCAGCAGTTTTCTAAGCTCTGACACTGAGTCTACTTGGTGCTTTGGAGCTCCAGTGGGGATGAGTGAAAATACGCCACCGTGAACTCTGATGACATTACTGCTGTTGCATTACTTAACTGTATTAGATAGTTCCCACACTAGGGAGTCCGGGAGGCACCACAATTCTGTTCGGAGGCTTTCCGTGCTTTCGCACAGTCTCCAGATGCCACCAAGAGTATAAGACAGTAATTTAGTTTATCTGCCTTGGAATACTTTGGTAAAAAAGCTAGAGAGGGAAAGGACTGCTGATAAGGTATAGGAGTAGCTGAACTGTTTGCTGTCACAGGTAGCTCGCCACTGTCGTGTGTTTCATTCTGTAGGAAGGGTTTGACTTGATTCCGTCCCTAATGGGGTATCATGAGAAACGCAATCAAGCTGTGAAAATGTTCATGACAAAATCTCACTCACTGAGTAGTATTTCTTTCAATGTGATGCAAATTTCGTCAGGTGTTTCTAGCCTTTATCACCTTAGTTGTTGGGAAAAATAAAGCACAGTCCTAACAGAAATTCTAACTTGCATATTAATCAAATTTTGCTTCTCTTTCGAGGAGGAAGACTAACCAAGAGTGAACACAGCCTCAATATAAGAAATGAGGGGGTTTGTATTTACATAAAGCATCACCCTAGTCTATGTAAGAAATATAAAGAATTCCACATCATTAAAACTGAAATTCATAAGGTCCTAATGATATTCCCCTGACTTCCATTGGCCTGGCACTTGAACGGTTCTCTTCTTGAGCATTGACAAAATCAGATCCATTGTTCCTTTAATTTTGCTGTTTTTTCCTATGAAACAGTTCCTTTTTACACGGGAGTACAGTGATAGGTAACGACAAGTACAATAAAATCGAAAATGTTCTCGGTTTAAACAATGAAGGATTAAACTGCCTAGGTAGCTCTCAATACGGTTCCATATTCTTGCTATGCGAGTTAAAAGACACCTTTGGAATATGCTTTAACCATCATTTTAACACGTATGTTGTTCAGCATGAGAAAATTAGCTCATTAAATAATGTTTTCAAAAAGCATCTGAAAATAAATGCAGCAGTCGGCAATACATATACTGAATCCACATCTGGAAAATTCCCATTTTCAGGTGGTGGAAAGCATGTATCCATGACAGAGGGATAAAATGTAATTCAGATAAAATGGCACATCTCACTCCGAAAAGAGCATCTTGCCTCCGTTCAAAAGTTGTTTCTAAACACTAAAAGCAGCGAGGGCCTCTTCAGTTTTCCATTTGCTAATTGTTTCTAATCTATTCTGCAATAATAAAAAAAAAAAAAACCCACACACATGCCGTACTAATGGAGAATCATTAAGGAGGAGGGAATGGCTTTCGGCTGGCTCCCGTTCTCTCGAGGTCCAGGGAGTACATCGACTGGGGTTCGCAGGCTCTGCAGCCAGCTGACTGATGGGATAGCTAGAGTGTCCCTCTGCTCGAGAAGCTCTCAGCGGACACGTTTCCTTTCTTCCTATCTGGTCTGCAGCTTTACTCAGGGTTTCTAAACTACCTGTGTTCTGTAAGGAGCTCCAGCTTGGACAAGACAAGCCCCTTCCTCGTTCCTAAGAGCTAGATCCTGGACTAATGGAAAGAAAACAGGATCAGTTAGCCAAGAGAACAGATGACCTGAAACGTGTTTCTCCTAGAGTTCTCTGTTGTGCAATGTAGGATTCAGGACAGAAGTTTTTTTTTTTTTTTTAATCTTCCTAATTATATTTTGCTTAGGAGGATATTCAAATGGTTGTGTATCTTCTGAGCCTCCTTAGATAAGGGGGAAGAACTGCGAAGTGAACTAAGGCTGAACCAGCCTGTATTTAACAATCTGTACAAAGTCAAATCATCATTTCCACGTCCTAATTGCCTCTCATCAATTCTGAGCCTTGGTTATTTGCATACGGATAGCTGAAAGTTGACTAACGAGTCTTAAGAAACGAAATCTACCAAGCTACTGATGCCTTTCATGAAAAAGTACACGTTAAATCCACCCCAGAACCCAGGATGGCCATTTCTCAACTGGGACCTCGTGTACAGACATCCATTAAAGTCCTGTGAATGACACATCTTTGCGCTCTATGTGCACGCTGTGTCCAGTCCTAAATGAGCCATCCCTTATTTGTCAACGCTAAAGCATCCAGTAGGTGAATGGACATACGGTAGTAGGTAACCTTAGCCACCAACATTCAGGTAGATAGGCAGGCACGAGTTTCATTTATTAGAGAGTAAACTGACCGACTATCAGAAGTTCAATTTCATATCAGAAATCAGAAGGCTGCTCTGTGTGTGTGTGTGTGTGTGTACACACACAAGGGAAGAGAAGAGAAAGACACACTCTGGTTTATATTTTCAGTGCTTTATATTTTACTCGGCATCATTCTAGCTGAAACTTTAGTTATTGCTAGTCATGTCCAGGAAGCACTCCAGAAAGTCCCACAGCATCACCTTCTGGGATTCACCTGTCTCTCTGGTATCCTTTGTCATTTGATCGGCTACTACCCTCATTTAGGACTCCGTTAGCTCACCCCCATGGCCGCTCTTACAAACAGGCAACTGTCACAAGAACGACTTCTGATACGGC
Source organism: Martes martes (assembly GCF_963455335.1). Classification (NCBI taxonomy): domain Eukaryota; kingdom Metazoa; phylum Chordata; class Mammalia; order Carnivora; family Mustelidae; genus Martes; species Martes martes. The sequence goes on from NC_137897.1 coordinate 108,577,531, forward strand.
TCCGTAAATGAGGAAGTAAAGCGAATGGCGACTCCAGTGGCCTGTTTTGGCTCCATGGTACAAACCCCTGGCAAATTCCCCAGGAAGTAACCACTACGAGAACAGTCTGTTTGATTGATGCAGTGAAGGCTGAAAATTACGACGGCATGAAGCTCCCTATCCACATTGGGAGCAAACTTTGACTAACATAATCTGTTCGGGATAATAATGGGAAAGCCATCTTACTTTCTTGGGGGGGGGGGGGTGGGCATGAAGGACTAAATTATTCCAAAATTATGAGTCTGTTCTGAGATGTTATATTCAATACCTGCATAGGCTCTGAAAGACAGATCATGCCTCTGTTTCAGTGAAATTACCTCATTTAAGATATTTTAGGAGAAAATATTCAGAAAAGCAAGCAATAAAGTTCAGCTGAGAAAAAGGAACTTGTTAGGAGAGAGATCAGTTGCTCATTAATCCTCAAACACTAATCTGAGGCTGTGTGTGTGTTAGAGAAAAGGAAAATAAATTAATACAAAATTAAATTAAAGAAAAAAACTCCTTCCACAGATGTGGAAGGTTATAGAACACTTGGCAGTTAGAAAATGCCAAGAGGATTTCCCACGTAGGGCCAAGAAAAACTATTTTACCTCCGTTTAAAAGAAGCACTGGTGGAAAGACCAAGGAATGGGGAGAGAAACAAAGACGTGATAAAACAGAAGCAAATATCCAACAATAGTCTGGTTCCGAGAAGTCAGGCAACACAGAGGAACTAGTTTGGCTCTGAGAAGTCCGAAGAGTCCAAAGTATGAGAAATAAGTCCCTTCTCAATCTTTTCTACCCTCCTCCCCACTGCTCCACTCACTTTTATCCCCGTGCTGTTTTAAACTTGGCTATGCATCAACCTCAGCACTCGAGGACACGCTGAACGCGATGAGCTCCCCGGAAGTGAGGACAGACAGCCAAGGTCTGTATAGGAGGGGGCTGCTCGGTGATCTGGGGTCCTCTCCTTTAGTTCCTTCACAGGCGTCTAGCCCTGGAGAGGACTCTTTAGCTCAGTTTCCAGAGATCATCTCAAGGCAAGATTCAGGCCCTACTTAAGCCTCTAATGCCTTCATTCATAATGAATTTGAAGGGACAGAGCCAGGCCACCTGCCTTTCTTTGGTCAGGTGAGGCCTGGGAACCTGTCAAGTCAATTCCCCTTCAAATTTCATGTTGATTCTGGGGTATGGTTCAAGCTGAGATGCCTATGGTTCCAAATTATTATTTTTTTTTTTAAGAGAGAGAGAGACAGGGAGTGGAGAGAGGCAAAGGGAGAGGGAGAGAGAGAATCTTAAACAGACTCCATGCTCGGCACGGAGCCTGTTGCAGGGCTCGATCCCACACCCTGAGATGATGGCTTGAGCCAAAACCAGAAGTCGGACACTTAACTGACTGAGACACCCAGGTGCCCCATGTTCTTGAGCTGACTATGTAATCAGACTGTTCATCCCTGTGTACTGAACGGCCTTTGTACTTACTGCAATTGCTCCTGGTTGGTTTGAGGGGATGGCTGGTGAGCCACTACTTGTGCCTTTCAGGGAAAACTATTTTGAAAGATTTCATAAGGCCTTAGGATCCATGGATCTCCAAGGTGCCCTTCTGGCTGGGCCTTTGGAAATGAAACATCGGCACCTAACGAACTGTACCTAATGGCCCAAACGTTAATTCTGAGCAAAGGGATAGTATTAAAAGCACTTCATTCCTGTTTACAAAGAACATGCGGATTGTTTCGCAGCAGACAGTTTCAGCATCCTGTAAGTGCTCATCAAACACAGGCAATTTGGCGGAGATGTAACGGCTTCCTTCTTGAAAGAAGAGAAAGGTCTTTACCGTCACACAGAACAGGTGGCAAAAGTGCGTGCCTGGCCACTTTCGAAACATGCACCAGGATGAAACGGGGCATCAAAAGGTGCTACTTTTTTAATTTAAAAGAATAACAGGGGGATTTGGGTGGCATGGTTGGTTGACCGGCAGCTCTTTTTTTTTTTTTTCCCCCACACTGTCAAATACTTTTTTAAAATTTAAATTCAATGAATTAACATATAATGTATTGTTTCAGGGACTGGCAACTCTTGATTTCAGCTCAGGTCATGATCTCGGGGTCGTGGGATCAGCTCCCACGTAGGGCTCTGCACTCAGCACGGAGTCGGTCTTCCTCTGCCCCTCCCCCTGCTCTAAGATAAATAAAATCTTTAAAAATTATTAAAAAGACCAATCTGCTGTGAAAGGGAAAAAAAAAAAGGGCAAGGGCAATAATGCCATCCACTAAATGCAGGCTCATACAGGACTGGGAGGGATATGGTCATCAGTTTCCCAGGAAATCAGGGGAGAAGGGACCCCACTCTGGGCATAGGCACATGTAGTCTCTCTCATTCTCTTTCTCTCTCTCTCACACACACACACACAAACACACGTGCACCCACACCCGCCCCCACACACTTCTCACTCCTGCTCCACGAGGGCCTGGGAATGTAACTGAGAAGAATGCTAGATGATCTACAACAGCTTAAAGGCTGGCTACGGGGCTAGCCAGTGTCTTTTTATTTGACTCTGTAGCATCTCTCTAAGAAGTTTTGATAAGGAGTTTTTGCCCTGTGCTTTCATGTCCTGGCATCTCTCCTAGATTTCTTAACCTGACTGTCCACATTTTGAAATCAGGATGTTCAAACTCCGAACGACCACTGTCCCCTCCTGTCTCCCTAAGCTATCAGAGAAAAAGAATGGATTTTCATCTTCCTGAGAAAAGCCTGAGTTGCTAGATAAGGTACCTCAGAAACACCAGCAGTAAGAATTCTGCATCGAAGAGCTCTTTGTAGGTATAAGACACAGCATATTTGCATTTCGGAAAGGATGAATGTGTGTGTATTGTTAGAATGTACCCATATTCCATTTCCTGCGAATGAAGAAAATGGTGACAGAGCTCCAGTCTTCTGAGTTATGACCAAAAAATGTGTAAGAGAAACAGGTGACCAAGAGTTGTCAGTAAGGAGCACATCAGTAGGGGCACTGGGACGGGGGAAACGTACTGGAGAGAGGACTGATTTGGAGTCAGAAGACCCGAGTGCAGATGCCAGTTCTGCCATATATTCATTCAGCACGTGGCCTTTGGCAAGTTACTTCATCTCCCTGAACATCAGCTTCCTCATCTACAAAGACACAATGATAACACTTGCCCTGTCGATCTCACAAGGTGGCTACAGGGATCAAAGAAACGAATGTGAAAACACGTAAGTTTTGCAGTGTTAGTTGCCTGTGTGTCAATTTCTATTGTTATGGATGAGCAGGATACAGAACCATATCGAATTTGGAAGGAAGAGATCATGATTAACTCTTCGACTTCCTCACATTTTTCCAAGGATTCAAGTGCCCTGGTCTAGACATGGCGGTTGCACACATTTTGAAATTTCGCAAAAGCAAAACCAAAGAATCACAGAACAACTCATAACGACTATTACTATTCAGCCATTAAAATGATGATGTGGAGGAATATTTTTATGTATGAGGGAATATTCATGATAATGACAAAACATTTCAAACGTGTGTTTGTGTGTGCATATATATATATATATATATACACACACACGACCCCTCAATATATATGTTGCGACATATGTGTGTATACACACACCCATATATACAGAACGAGAGAGAGAGAGAGAGAGAGAGAGAGACCTATATATGCAGTTGACCCTCAAACATAGGTTTGAACTGTGTGGGCCCACTTATATGTGGACTTTTAAAAATAAATACAGTACTGTACATGTATTTTGTCTTCCTTATGATTTCCCTAGTAGCATTTTCTTTTCTCTAGCTTACTTTAAAAATATAGTATAAAATACATGTAAACATACAAAATATGTGGTCATTGACTGTGTATGTTATCAGTAAGGCTTCTGCTCAATAGGAAGTTATAAGTAGTTACGTTTCTGGAGAATTGAAAGTTATACCCAGATTTTCAACTCTGTGGGGGTTGTTGCCCCATACCCCCATGTTGTTCAAGGGTCAATAGGGTGTGTGTGTGTGTCTGTGTCTGTGTCTGTGTCTGTGTGTGTGTGTATGTAGAGAGAGAGAGAGAGAGCACCACTGCAAGGATCTAAAATAGAATGTTAACACTGTTTCTGGTTGGGGGATTTTTTTATGCATACATTTTTATATTTTCAATTTTTTCTACAAAGAACATATATTACATTGATAAACATAAAAGAAACATGTACAAAATCAGTGTTCCCTTAGAGATGGGAGGTGAAGGCGGGTAGGATTCCGTTAGAAAGTTAGAATTCTTGTTCGATCGAAGACTGGAAGAGAGTTACAAGGACATTTCGTGACCACTGAAGAGACTTATCAGGGTTGAAGCTTCTTCTTAGGAGCAGAGCAGCTGGATTTTCATGTAGCACTGGACCGGTGGGGTCGATCCCAGCAGAAATGGTGGTGGAAGCCTGTGCCCCCTGTATGGGAAACCCTGCCCTGCGCTCCCTTCAGTAAGCATACAGATAGAGTGCAGACCAGGGTCTCCCAACAGCAGCGGATTCAACGTTCCACTTCCGATTCTCTCTCTTCGGTTCTGACTGTGTGTAAGAAATGGACGGCTCGGTGAGTCCCCTTTTCCTTTTGAATGATCCCATTGCGGCGAGGAGGACTGGCGGATGAAGGCGGACTGTGTCCTTGTAGATCAGTTTTGGTTCCCTGTGAATAACTGCACTTTCAGTCTCAGAAAGAAAAAACAAACTAGGACAAGCGAATCGATAAGCTCTTCATAGTCTTCCAAGAATTACAGGCTGCTACCTATTGGCCTGAAGTCAGCACGTCACTACCTGGACTGTAACAGCGGGTAAGATCAATGCTTATCAACGCTCTGTGCTTGACAGGTAAAATGCTGTGCGTGTGTCATCTCATTTAATCCTCTTCAGGACCCTACGGGGTCTATTCTATTGTCCCTACATTTATAAATGACAGAAGGATTACCTCCTTTACACAAAATCGCGAACCTTCGAAAGGAACGGTTGAGATGGCTTCATAGCCATGTAGCCTCGCAGAGCCCTCTCTCTCAACCACTGCAAGCATCTAAAAGGCAAATACTAAATACCTTGTATTAATGATCCAGGGGCTGCTTGAACCTAGGACATCCCGGAGTAAGAAGCAGGGTATTCTGTTCTACTCTGGGGACCTGGGGACAGAGGCAACGACCCACTGTTGGCTATTGTGAAGCACCATCAGTGACAGACAAATGGAGAGGTGCCGCAGCCAGCTGGGATGTACACGTCTGCCTGCCTCTCGGGAGGGAAGCTGTTGGCACGTGGATGGTGACTGGAGCCAGGAGAAGTTGTTTACTCAGCTGGGGAAGAGAAGATAGCCACCGAGGCTGGAACCCGGGGGCAGGGAGGACATTGACGTTAAGAAGAGGTCAAAGAAAGGGAGGAGTCAGCCACGGGTGGCCTCCACAACAGGAGCTCAAGGATAGGGATGAGGGCAGAGATAGAGTGGAAAGGGCTGAGGACTTAGGATGCAGGTAAGAAAAAAAAAAAAAAAAAAGAAAGCAAAGACAAATTGAGCGGGCCCCTGGCTATCAAGGGAAATAGGCAAACACAGTTTGAGGGAGAAAGAGAGTTTCAGGAGGGACTCTTTATGAAAGGTAGTCCTGGAACGATCTGTGTGCCAACGGGAAAAAGCCAGTGGTCAAAGAGGTAGTGAAAAAAAGGTAAAAAAAGGGGAAAAAAGGGAAAAAAGGTAATGGATGGATCTAGATCTAATGGTTTGGGGAAAGGATATGATCAAGGGAAAGATTAGAGGGCTCAATCCTGAAAAGGAAGAGGAGGCCGTCTTTTGGGAGAAGGAGGTTGAACTGAATGACCTGTAAGACCTTTCGTTACTATTCTTTGATGAAGGATGAAAAAATCTTTCTTTTAAAGGATTTTATTTATTTATTTGAGAGAGAGAGAGAGAGCATGAGAGGAGAGAGGTCAGCGGGAGAAGCGGACTCCCTGCTGAGCAGGGAGCCTGATGTGGGGACTCAATCCTGGGACTCCAGGATCATGACCTGAGCTGAAGGCAGTCGCTTAACCAACTGAGCCACCCAGGCGACCCCAAGGATGAAAAAAATCTTAGTAGCTACTGTAGTGAATTTTGGATGGCGAGGAAGGAAATGGGCTTCTACGGACTTGGGCTGGCTCTATCCAGCACAGAACAAGGTAAGGTTATAAGGATCCAGTCTACTTCAGACAACTACCAATAAACCCCTTCCCCAGACCCTAAACCTAGAGTGTTTCCAACAAAGGTCTCTCTCTCTCTTTCCTGCCTTACCCATTTTCTTCTAGGAGCCAAGAATGAAGTGTGATACATTTGCTTAAAAGTGACACGCAATCTCCATTTAAGTTGACAAGAATATATTGGAAATAAGTCACTTTAATAATGTGGATTGGGGTTCCCTCCCTCACTTCTGGCTCCAAGCAGGCCTTCCTATCTCTCGACTACCCCTCTTGCTACTCCTCAAAATACCTTTAAGACTTCTCCTGTGTGCATAACAAATAACTACATTTCAGCACTTCTTCAAAGAGGTTTCCAGGTGCTAGATAGAAGTAGTGGAAGATCTTGTGTTTTTTCCTTTAGATCTAAATAGTCTGAGTCTCAGTATTGCTCATGGGAACTGTTTCAAAGCCTGAAGCGTCAGAATCAGAAAGGAAAGAAATGTGTGGGTGGGAAGTTGCTACATGCAAACCTGTCATATTCTCCTTTCATTTTCAGACCTGAATATGCATGGATGCAGAAATTATAGCTTATTCCAAAGTTTTTATTGTCAGCATCAAACATAACACAAAATGTCAAGAAGATAAGATTGGTATATTTAAGTGAAAATGTTCAACAGACTTGATCTTTAACTCAAATAGCTCTATTCGTTAATGAGTCCTTTCATTCCCTTTGAAAACATATTAAGAGAGGGCTTTGGGACAAAGTACAGAGTAAAATCTCATTTATTCAAATTTCACTACTTTGAGACTTACAGTAATTAAAGAAGAGCATAGGGCAGAAACTTACTTTTGTTTAACGATCCATTTATAGAGCGTGCGTACAAAATAACGACACTGAAGAAGAAACTTGAAAAATACTTGTAAATCAAACTGACAACATGCATGCATAAGGATGTTCACCACAAGTTGTTTTCTAACAACAATAAAAAAGGAAACAATCTAAACATTCATCAACAGAGGACTGGATAGGCAAATTCTGGTACATACATAATAGGATATTATCTACTTTTTTAAAATGTCCATGTGTACTTCCTGACATAGATAAATGTGTACAAGATATAGGTGAAGTGATAAAAGTTACAGAACAGCATATAGAAAATTACCACATTTATGTACCATCAAGTACATATATGCGTCTATATACATAAAGAGGCACGTCAATGACAGACACAAGAATCTCTGGGTGCTGACTTCGGTGTAATGTTTCACTTCTTTGCACTTCCATGTCACGTAAAAATCAGAAGTAAAAAAAAAATATCTGTGAGCAAACTTTTCTGGAGTCCTCAAATTACCTAAATTCACATGTAAATAATGGAGGCATTCACTATACATCATTGCATTAAAACAGGTCATCTCAGGACCCTTGCTAAATAAAAGAATTAGATAGTTTGGTTAATCTAGGGAATAGGTATGATTGCATGTCTTTAAAAATACTTTGTAAGACTGACCCACTTTGTAATTCTTTTTTAGTAGTGAGTGGGTTGTGTGTGTGTGTGTGTGTGTGAATTGGAATGCAAGCCTCAAAAGTTGTTCTTTGGTTGTGGTGTGCACGCACGCACACACACGTGCACGCACGCACACACGCACCCACACCACCACCACCATCATCATTCCCATTATTTCTCTTTATTAATCTATATCAGCATAAAGAATATTAAAAAGATATTAAAACTGATTACATAATTCTTAGTGGAAATAAACGTATACCGAAAATACTCACAGTGCTTTCTAGCAACAAATCTAAACAAGTGAGAAAAAAAACAATGGTTGGACTATAGAGGTTCAGTATAAATTCTGCTGAATGACATCTCTGCATCATAGGGTGAAACACTCTTGGCAAGAAAAAACTTTGGTTTTTAAATTTATATTTAGCAATTTTTAAAAATAAGTCAGCATTTCCATATCATGGAGCCAGATAAAATTATGAATCTTAAAACGACAGTCAACAGTTATCATTACATTTTCTTCATACAGCCCCTGGATGTTTACCCGCCACATTGATTTCAGTTTGCCCACTACTCTTGGAAGTTGTTGAAACAAGCTGAATCAATTTGAAAGCCTAAACAAATTAGCCAGTTAGTTGACTATTTCAACACACATGTAACTGAGCATACACTATAAGCCAGGCACTGTTCCAGGCACCGGGGATAGACTACCAAACAAAATAGAGACCCTGCCCTCAAGGAGCTGACATTCTAGTAGAGCGAGACAATAAACAAGTGCATATTCATTCATTCAACAGAAACAGTGAACACGAAATTCCCCCCCTGCAAGTAACTTACATTCTAGTACATCAATAACGAACCATACAAATAAAATATACAAATCAACATTTTAGTCAACCAATATACATTCAACATATTTGTCATGACTTGACCTATTCATAAGTGCTACAGAAATAATGGATGACAGGAGACAGAGAACGAGGTGGGCTACGTGCTATTTTAAGTTAGTCACGGAAGCCTCTTTGATAACGTGGTATTTTCAAAGAGACCCGTAGGTACTGAGAGCAAGCAATGGGCCTATCTGTGGAAGAGGAATCCAGAGAGAGGGAACGGCCAGTTACGAAGGCTCTAGAGCAGGGGAGGGCTGGTCGTGATGGGATGAAGGAAGAGCATGAAAGCCAAAAGGACTTTGAGCACAGTGAATGGTGAGCGAGAAGCTAGGTAGCGTTAAGAGGGTGCAGTCAGAAAGCTGGGGGACCACGTCACAGAGCAGTTATTCTACGATCTGACTTACATGTGAAAAGAATGACTGTATGGAGGACAGAGTGGGGAGGCACAGAACATAAGAGGGAAGACTAAGAGGCTGTTGCCACAATCCAGGTATGAGAGGGTGGACCTAAGAGGTAGAAATGAAGGGGATGAAAAGTGGTTTGGTTTTCAAGTGCACACATATTGAAGGAAAAGCCATTTGCTGCCGCACTGGGTGTGTAACGTTAGAGACAGAAAAGAAGCAGGGCAATTCCAAAGATGTTGACCTAAGCAACTGGAAGGCTGGTTCTGCCATTTGTTGAAACGGAGAAAACTGTAGGAAAAGCAAATCTGGGGGAGGGATACGAAGACTTCTATTTGGGACAATTTAACTGAAAGATGCTAATTAGGCATCCAAATGGAGAGGTCAATGAAATAGTTGGGGATAGGATTCTGGATTTTATTTTTTATTCATTTATTTTTTTAAAGGTTTTATTTATTTGACAGACAGAGATCACAAGTAGGCAGAGAGGCAGGCAGAGAGAGAGGGAAGCAGGCTCCCCGCTGAGCAGAGAGCCCGACGCGGGGCTCGATCCCAGGACCCTGGGACCATGACCCGAGCTGAAGGCAGAGGCTTCAACCCACTGAGCCACCCAGGCGCCCCAGGATTCTGGATTTTAGATAAGAGTGTCAGGCTGGAGAATTTGGAGAGTCACCCATATACCGACAGTGTTTAAAGTCATGAGAATGGCACATCGAGAGAGAATATAGATAAAGAACAGGTCCAAGATCTGAGCCCGGGGATATACCCAAGGTAGGACCTACCCAAAGACTTTAGATCTCAGTCTAAAGGTGAGGAAGATGAGAAAAGAACTGGTAAGGAGACTCAAGGCTGGGCCAGTAAGGTTGGGGGGCTGGGATCCAAGAGATTGTGGTGTCCTGGAAGCCAAGTGAAGAAAGTGTTTTCAGGAGGAAGGAGTGGTAAATGACATCAAATCCTACTGTTAGGTCAAATAAGAGGAAGATTGAGCACGGGTGACTAGATTTGGAAGTACAGAGGTATTTGGTGATTTTGTGAAGAGTAACCGGGCAGGATAATGGGGTTGGGGGTGGTAAAAGACTGGCCAGAAGAGGCTTAAGAGGGAATGTGAGGAGATGAGGTGAAGACAGGTCTACACTTCTTTGAGGGGTTTTGTTCTAATAGGAAACTAATAAATGGAATGGGAGCTGGTGAGGGATAGAAAATAAAGGGAGATTTTTCTTATTTAAATGGGAAAAGTAAGAGTATGGTTATGTGCTGATGGGGATTATACACGAGAGAGGGAAATCTGATATACACAGGACGGGGGGGGGGACAATTTTTGGAGGGACGATCTCGAGTAAGAGATACGGGGTTGAATCCAGGGCAAAACTGTAAGGTCTGGCCCTATGTGGGAGCAAGGAGAAGGGATCCATAATAACAGGGAGAAAAAGCAGACTATGTGGGTACACATATCAGTGGGTAAGTAGATATGGAAGTGGAAGTACAAGGCAAGTTTATACTTTCTATTTTCTCTGTGACACAAGAATCTTAGCCAGAGGAGGAGGGTGAGACACTCAGGATTTCAGGAGAAAGAAGTTATGAAATAATCAACTAGGTCGGTATAAAAGTAATTCAACTAGAGAAATTCAAATAATACTAATACTAATAAGGAGAAGGAGGCAAAGAAAGAGGAGAGGGGGGTCAGAGGAGGAGAAGGAAGCACTTAGTATGTCCCAGGCACTGTTTTAGGGGCTTTAGGGATGAGACCATATTTAAATCTCTCAATTCTAGGACATCGTTTTCCATCATTATCCCCACATTACAGATGATAAAACAGAAGTCAGCGACTGATCTGTGTAGGCGGCTTACTGGGCAGCACTTACAGCCCATCAGTGGTCATCAATATAAAAAGCGAAATGAGTCAGCAGAATCGCTTTCCTCCAGGAACGCTAGTGGAGACGCTGAACTGATACGGATGGATGTAAATTTAACTGGGGTTGGGGAGCTGCCAGTCACTTTAAATGGGGGGAGAGAAAGAAAGTTGCATTAAATTGGTGGTGTATGAAAGGGCAATTATCATGACAGACCGAGTCACGTAAGCTGAGGAAGGAGATGAGTGAGGGGCAGGGGGTGTTGAGAAATTGTGAAAATGTTTTTGAGTAAACACACAGTTCTCCCGCTGGGAATAAGAAACTGTTAGGGCTGGGGACTAGAAGGAGGGAAGTGTAAAGGTAGAAAGGGATAGTCAAGGGTGGGGTGGTTGAAATGGAGGTGGGGGGGTTTAGAGGTTACTTTTCAGTTTTCCATAAGAGTGATGGTGATGGCTGAGATAAGATGGACAGGATCACTACAGAAAAAGGTCAAGGAACTGAGAAGTTAGAGTATTTGAGAATAATCTGCATGAATAATGAAATCATCAAGATTTATACCAAGAGTAAGGTTGTAGGGTGTGGCAATGATCTAGGAGCTACAATTGTCAAAGGGCTGCGGTGGGGGGGGGGTGCCTGGGTGGCTCAGTTAAGTGTCAGACTTCAGCTCAGATCATGATCTCATGGGTCGTGAGGCCACCGGAAGGGCTCCACGCTTAGTGGGGAATCTGCTTAAGGTTCTCTCCATCTGCCCCACACCCCCGCCCCCGCCCCTGCCATTCGCACGCATGCGCACACACTCTCTAATATAAACAAATGAAGGAATGAATCTTTAAAAAAGTTGTCCCCTTCGGAGGAGGTGCGGGCAGGGAGACCGAGTAGTGGTACGCAGCACGGTTATGATTCTGAAGAGCACCCGAGACTCTGGCCATTTTCCCAAGTAATCAGTTCACCGTTCCCATCAATTTGCTACTTGCAAACTTCTGCTGCTCGGAGCTTGTTAATTCTATGAATACTCTTTCATGCCCTTTTTTTTATTCCAATGAAGCAAGCTAGGCTCTGTAGGATGTGAAAGCCTAGCTCAAGTGTGAAGAGCTCCCAACAGAAATGTTGGTTAGATATACATACTTTTTAAAAAGTCCTCATCACCCAGCCCAAGAAATAGGATTTCCTGAATAAATGCCAAGGCAAAGGAGAAATGAAATCTAAATATTCCTTAAACTTTGAAGTATTTGTGTGATTTTGCTACGAAAAGCCCAAGAAATCATAATGGTCATCTGCTCTGTTTTGAACTCTATGTAACAGTAATTCTGCAAAAGGAATATTCTCGTGACTTTTATGTCTATTTTAGTATTTATTTTATGCCCTTTTTTCATACTAAGGCAATTCTGATCATCTACTACACATCTTAGTGACAATGTTGCATATTAAATCAACACTGCAAACAAAGGGGAGTGGAAAACTGAGGGAACTTAGACGCAATCTAAAGAGCCCACTGTTTGGCTTTTAAAAAAAAATCTTTTATAAAGGTAATATAATAAAACTAATTTTAGAAACCCTGATAAAGGCATAAAATTCTTAATATGATTCTCCGATGTGGTAACCATTTTGAGTGTTTTGAGGCCTCCAAGAGGCACTTCTGTTGTACCTTCTCGATCTCTGCATTTTATAGTAATTTGAGCTCCTGTCACATTACGGGGAACATACATGCTAGTTGCTAAGGCATCATTACTAATCGCGAAAGCTTTTGTCACAGGCGAGAAATGTTTGCTTTAAAGGAATAGAGACACCTTCCGTGTGTCACCGAATGGTTTGGTACAGATGTATGGGGGTGACCGAAGCCGAAAAATGCACCCTCCGGTGAACCTTCAGTTTCCAGGTCCCGACAAGGTCTACCAGTCCAGGAGCCTGAGGGAACAGGGTGAGCTGGAACGAGGTACAGGATAGGTTCGCGGGGCCATTCTGGGTTCAAAGGTATGTTTAAACACGGATGGGATTAACGTGCCCGGAAAACCCAGCTCAGTGTCTAGTAATGGCTTATTTCCATGAATACGTGTTTCCTTCCCCGCTATGTATCACTGGATTCAGAGAGCCTTCACTGGATCCTCAGTCTCCCGATCTGTGAAACAGGTGGGCTACGAACGGAAAATGGTCTATTATTGGAATTCCAGTGGACTCTCTTTATGGAGGCTGTCACGATTGCCTTGCAAGGAATTCACCACACTATGAACTCCAAACCCATAAATCAGCCAATAAGGAATTTCAAAGCTTGGGAATATGATTAACATTTCAAACTAGCTTTTCCTTCCGATGTGGTTGAGCCTTTCCCAGAGAGCTTTTCATTTTAGGTTCTGCCTGTTACAGTCATGCACTGCTAGGACACCTCTGCAAAACAGAATGGCGGGGACGGTGATGGACTATGGGATGCTATCTTGGGGAATAAAGTAGTGTTCCAAATAAATTAGCCCTTGCAATGAATAACTAAAGCTGTTAGATTCGGTCATGTCATTTTATTTTTTAGTAGCTTTTCTGTGCTCTCTGCTCCTTTCTAATACAGGGCATATACCATTCAAACCCAACTTGGGTCCACAGCAAAGCTAGAAAGAAGAAAGCGATCCATGACTGTGAGCTGTCACAACCCATCTGCGCACACTTAGGAGGGGACCTTATGTTTTCATGACAGAGAGGTGAGCCAGGGAAATTCTTAGCTCTGAAATGATCCCAGACTTATATAACCGAAACTCTCAGGAGTGTCGTGGTTTTTTTTTTTTTTCTTTTCTCACCGATACTCCTCAGTTCATTGAACTTAGAAGAGCTGCTAGCCTATAACGAACAAAATCCACTCAACTGAGAGAACCAGGGTAACAAAGCACCCACCAGAGATGTCTTTTATAAACATGTTTCACCAAAAAAACTCTAAAAAATGGATTGCCTTTTCCATAAGCTACACTTCTTAGCTAAAATTAAATTTTAGACTCTACAATTGCATGAACCTCAAGGAATGTTTCCCAAACTTCTGTTACACAGAAGCCTGTCTTCGTCCAATGTTCATGCAACCACTGGGACGGGAGTGGAAACATTTACTGAGCCACCCATACGCCAGACAATTCACGTAAGTAATCTCACTGAACCCCAGGAATATGTAATACCCGATTTCTAAGATGAGGAGCCTGAAAATCAGAAACGTAAGATAACCTGCTCAAGGCTACACGGCCAGCAAGCCATAGTCCAGGATGAATATGCCTGTGATGCCCTTATTGGGTTTCAGAGGTGTTCCCCTATTTTCTGGGACCTTCTGAACATGGAAAATAAGGCCGTCCATGGTTACCACTATAATTCCTTCTGCTACGTCTCCATAAATATGAGAGAAAATTTGTTGCATTAGCCCCGCCTAAGGACCATTTACACCGTCCCTAAAGTGGTACCGCTGAGGTGGGCTGTCTCCCTAAGACAGAAAAATAACTCATCAACACTGGAAAGCTACCCCACGAACTCCTCAGCATTAGCCTACCAGTTAAATGTACTTGGAGTCCTCACAGTTCCTGACAGACTCATACGCAACTCCATCTTCAAACATTTTTTCAGAGGAGGAACCTGGGAACGTTTATCTCACTATGTTTCTCTAAAACGAAATAATTTGTGCACAAATAGGAATTTTATGACAGATTTGATGTCCTCTCAAAGTTGTCTTTAATTTCACTGCCATTTGGAGATCGATGAGAGGAAACGATACTGTGAAACCGCTTTTCCTGGCTCATTTATAAGGGAATTATAAGGACAGGACTTCTTGGGTTTAATTTTTGGAAATCCCAAACATCAGCATTTTTGATTCTCAGTGAAATTAAATGTAAGGGAAGAGATCGGCAAAACTAAGTCAAATCGGGTACATTGGCCCTTCCTCTCTCTTCGGACCACCAAAACTTGGATAGTTTATCTGCTAACAATTCCTCCAAAGAAATTTCAAGCATGTTTTCCTGCCAGCAAAAGCAATATAAATTCTGGGGAATCATGACTTGATAAATTCATAGAAGACAGAAGATTGCCATGAATATTTTGGAAGCTTGCTAATATTTTGTAGTAACACTAGTAAAACCTGTTAACATAGTATATAACTAGGGTAACTCTGGGGGTAAATTTGTTTTAATTTAATTTAAATGTGACCTATGAGTATATATTTGTTAAATCTTACACGTTGAGTTACACCCAGAGATCCCTTCCAATTAACATCTACTTTTCTAATACTGTTTTACTGGGTTTGGAAGGAAACTACATAATGGATAATTACCATCTGAGAGAGTAAAGCGTCTAACTACCACAATTATCCACATTAATTCAAATTGCATGAAAAGAGAAATAACAAATGTTTGGAAGACTGTGCTATGGGGGAAAACTAAACAAGCCAGCACAAAGGAAAACCTGATATTAACAGAGGAAGGGAAATCATGTATTTTCTCCCATCGTGTGGGGTAATGACAATGGAGCTTTAAGTCTACTTAATTCGCTTCCTCGGCCATTACCAGTGGGGCACAAATACAGAGTAAGCAAATGAGCCCTCATTAGGGGATGTGATAACTAAGGGTACTCCAAAAGCATATTTTTAAGTCCCAGTGAGATATTTTTCAGTTTCAAAATATCTAGCTATGTACCTTACCTTACCAATTGCTCTATTTTGACTCTGTTCACACATTCATTTATTATCTGAGTCATAGACCATGGAAATGTGACATTTTCCGCAGTTGAGTGGGATGAAGAGGAGGACCATTAAGTGGAGGCAATTAGAAGACACGGACTGTCATCCTTTATTGGTCAAGCCCAGTTATGTTCCCAGCAGAATCCCAACGTTACTTTCACAGAAGTAAGCCAGATAATCCAAAGCGGCGAAAAAGAAAATAACATTATCGTGAAAGATTCATTAGAAGCCCATGTCCGCTATTTGGATCATGAATACAAAAATAACTGTCCCCTTCCCCAGGTAGAACCCCTCGATTTCAAAGATGAGCCCCTAGCCCAGCAGTAGTAAGGAGTACTCATGGGGTCTGTACTCTCCTCAAGCCCATCACTGTGGACTTTCTTAAAATTCTAATGATGGATGCAAAGCTGAGGTTATTTATGACTTGCAAAAGGGATTCTACAGACCATGGGAATCAAATTCAAAACCCTCACTCAATATGTGAGGTGACAAAGGGAGGGGTCTGGGACGCTTGCTTGGGCTTTTATGAGGCTGTAACATTACCAGGAAACAGTCTGATACTATCAGATACTTCTGAAATCTCTCTGTTTACAATTAACTCAATGAAGCCCAAACAGAGTATGGCCTTAAAGGACGTGTAATCTAGCTTCTATCGAGGGGCTTGTGCTAAATAAAAATGTAGAGGCAGTGAGACCTTCCAGGAGCGATTCAGGAGAGAGAAAAACGACCGCAGACAAAACAATAACCGCGCAAAAAATTCCTCTCATTTGAAATCAGAATGTCACAATGGAAGGGAAAAATGAACTACTACTACTATTTTCTTATAAAAGAAAATTTCAGCTAAAAGCAGGACTTGAAACTCAGTTGGCCAGAAAGCTTCTTTTAGCACCCATGAGGAAATATAACAAAACAGTCTAGAGGAACAATTTTCCCTTGACTAACATGGGATGAACACTTATGATACATAATTGCCTTGGGAAGGACTGTTGCCATCCCAGCAAGAAAAACTCTGGAAACTCTAGGAGTCTGCCACAAGATCATATCACAGGCAGGGATTCTAGAATTCTGTGGAAGACTGAGACTCACGAAACAGTTAAAGAAAAGTTCACGTATCTTGTAGGAAAGCCACTTAATGTTTCCTGGCCAGCAATGCCTAATATATAAAGATTACATACACACTGAGAACTTCTAGAAGGACAAAGAATCCTATTAGTGTAACCTGGGCCACAGTGATTAAAAAAAAAATTAAATAGACAGAATGATGAGTTTCAGGCTACTGGGTTTTTTGTTTATTTGTTGTTAAAAAAAATACCTATTTTTGACTTTGCATTTTATTCAGCATTACAAAACAGTAATCCAAATTCGATAGTTTTTCTTGACCACTTGTCAAACGCACATACTGTGATGTAAGGTGATGTAAGTCAGCAGGGCTCCGAATGAATGCATCACCATACTTAACGTTATTATTTTAATATTATGATTATGCTGGGCTGCCTCTGCAAAATTCTTAAGAGTCCTAGAGATAGGACAAACTTGGAATGGAAATTCTTTTTAGAGCAAAATTTCCCTGGCATGACACTAAACCCTTTCAAATGGGATCTTCCTATATAGAGAGAATATATTTATACCCCAGGTCCCCCTTGGACTGTGGACCCCTCATGGATTGTGGGATAACAGCTCTGCATGTAGCTTCCTGAAAGATCAATTTTCTCAATATATTGAATAAAACACTGGCTCGTGATGACATGGCAATAGGGTGGGTGACAAAATTAAGAGCAAACAGAGGTTTAATAAAACTGAATAAAAAAGACAATTTTTTTCTAATACTGTAACACTTCAACTCCCTATGAAAAATAATATATATTTTTTTAATGTCTTGCTGCTAACTTTTAAGAACAAAGTTTAATCCGTACAAGTATTACAAGCTGGCTTAGACTTTTCCCTCACGCTCCAACAAAAGTTTGAAAATGTAGTGTAGCCACTAGGTTGGGTGAATCCATATGCTAATTTATAACCTATGAAAGAGTCACCGATTCATTACGAAATTAAATGTAGGTAACATTTAGGAAGTGTTAGTGTGCTTATAAAAGAGAAATGGGAACACGATGAACAATTTGTGAAGTAATTAACTAATGTGCCAGAAATGAGCAACTTGCTGAAGGTTATTTGCCAGGTTTTTTTCACAGTGGGCCCTATTTTCATTTCCCCTGAGTCGAACACACCATGGGAGGTTTGAGATCTCTCGGGCTGAGGCATGCAGAGCCATAAAAAGGTGGGATTTAACTACTAATAAATGCTATTGATTCAGGGTATCAGTGGGGGTTAGTATCTCATACTCTGACGACACACTTTACATAGACAGATCTTACTATGACATTGATGTCTTGGTAGAATTTCTTGGGTTACTGAATTTTGGACTTGATGAAGTCTACGTAATGTCAGCCAAGAAAATTATGCCATTAAAGGAGGGATTCTAACAAACTGTGTAAATGACACCTATACTTAAGGATTAGTTAGACATGGAAAGAGGCTAGATTATATGTTTGTAAGGCCTCTCAAAGGTTGACTTAGGTCACCATTCAGGGATGTGTAACAATAATGTGTAATAATAATTAAAAAATTAGAAAAACACCTAATTAAGTGTTGGTGGTTAAAGCAAAGTAAAAGTCCAAACCAGCTAACTGCCCATCTTCTTTCGGCATGCTTTTTTCATTAGATTTTTATTTATTTGACAGAGACAGAGATCACAAGGAGGCAGAGAGGCAGGCAGAGAGAGTTGGGGAAGCAGGCTCCCTGCTGAGCAGAGAGCCCGATGCGGGGCTCAAACCGAGGACCCTGAGATCATGACCCAAGCCCAAGGCAGAGGCCTAACCCACTGAGACACCCAGGCGCCCATCAGCATGCTTTTTTTTTTTATGTGAGCTATAACCAACACAAGAACCTGTCATTGCACCAACCAAATCTCACTATGGTTCCATTTTTAAATGAAGGCAGTTCACAGTTATTCGGACAAAAGTGGCGAATCCTTCCCTCTCCCAAGTGGGAAACTGACCACATAAAAAGGCTATTGTACACATGCTTCTATATTTACCATAAAAAAACCCTTTGTCAAATATTCTGACAGAAAATGCTAAATAAAACAAGAGGAAAGCCTGACCTTTAAAGGAGGTCATCAAACCATTTAAAACCTGTTTGCATAGCTCCTTGTTGGAATATTAGCACAAATGGGGGGAAAAGGGCAATGATGGTAAACCTTTCTGAAACTATGTGCCATCCGATAACCTTGTCTGATTTACTGAATGTGCGCAATCTTGTGGTGTATCTTTACCACTGACGTGCCCGGGGCCACTTGCTCCCACACTGTTGAACCCTGAGGGTGGAACCTAGCGCTTAGAGGCTAGTCAGAACCTCAGAGTACCAATAACCTCGGGGTAGAAACTGCATTTCATTTTCATTTTGGCTCCCTAACACTGCCAAGGTAGAGGTGTCCCAACTGCCCCCCCCCCAAAAAAAAAAAGTCTGACTCAAATCTAATCAGAATTGTTTCAAACACACGTGGAGCACTTCCACTTCTTTACTATTAGGATTCCTCACCTGTCCAATTCTTCTTTTGCATGTTTTGATGGACCACAACACCAAAGCAACACTAGCACCCAGCGGCTTATAAAACGAGGTCTCTGTGTGTCCACCCCCAGAGACGGAGGCGCCCTCACCCCTCCAAAAGCAAGAACCATGCAAATTGATGGACATCGCCAGAATGTGTTAGAGATATTGGAAAACAAACAAACAAACAAACAAAAAACCACCCTTGAGGTCGAAACTCTGCTCGTCTCGTTAAGGTTTCGGAGGTTCGCGACAGATCCTGTTAGTGACGGGTGGTGAGTAAAATGACGAGTTATGGCGGAGGAAAAGAGCCGCACCTCAAAATCTGGAGAGGAGGCAGACCAAAAGAGATTCCACAGCACATAAACTAAAATGCTGCTCCGCAAGGCCTCTGTGTGAACGGAAATCACAGCAAGGTCCGGGGCAAAGAAACGTACTGAGCAAAATCACTCATCACGGTTCTGTTGAGCTCTGCCCTCAAGGCTAATTATCAGTTTAAATAAAGTCTCCCGCCTAGACCAGAGACACTAGCAGTTCCAGTGTTTCCTGAACCTGTTCCGTGAAATTTAAGATTCGCCAGATTCAAATATCCTTGTGGCATACAAATGCTTTGATTTATTGACAGTGCTACTGGGAGCGGAACTGTGTTTGAGCAAATACTTTTATTTGGGAATAGAGGAGAACAAAGAAACACTGAGTTGGCTGGGTGGCGTCTCTTGTTGGAGGGATACGAGGAACGCAAATGTAATCAACAGCTTTCCTAAATGTACTTTTTTGATCCACCTGATGTCTCTAGCGCTAACCACCCATGTAACCGTCCATCTAATCAGAGAGAAGTAACATGAGTAACAGGGATCTCAGAGCAAAAGGAGATGGTAGCATCAAAACCTTACTCCGTTTCTTCAGCAATCATGAAAGTCGCTGGTAGGAAACAATCATGCCCTTCTGGAGAAATACGTACTTTGTATTCCTCAAAATAGCAGGTGTGACTAGAGCCTGCATATTATAGCTCCCAGAAGTTGTGGGGGGTCTACGGGTCGGCATCGTTTCTCTTCGCTCCGCCTACTACTGCAGGATGAAACTATAGAAAACCAGAGGGAAAGATTCCCCAGTGGCATTGCCCAAACTTGCAGCATTTCTTGTTATGACCGACAACCATTTTCCCATCGTATTCAACGTTACTGTCCCATGACATAGAAACACAGTCTTAATGTGATCTGCTAAAGACCGTGGTGCCAAATATCCAATATATATTATTTAATACAACTGGTAGATTTCCATCAGGAGGCACCCTCAACCCACCCCCATCCCCAAGGACTTTCAAATTGTTTCCCTAGATGGCATTTTCTTACAGTGAGTTCGGGACTAAAAATAGCATTGCCAGGCTGCAGAAGTTGGGGAGGAAGAGTTCATGCCAATCCTTCCGGCGGTAGATCAACTACTAACAATCAGGACTCTGAATGTAGGACAAAGGACTGTAAACTCCAGCCACCGTACAGAGCAATGTGATCACTGTTTGTGGTCTAGCCTTGTAGCCTTGTACCTTACGGAGGTTCCCCGGATAGCTGGTAATTGATTGGCTGACAAATCTCCTAGACCATCTCATGCCTCCGGTTCTCTGGGAGTTGAGACGTGCGACGGGGCTTTCTGAGACCAGAGGTGTCTGTTGGGGGGGGGGGGGGGCGGAGCTTTCAGATCTCTACCTTAAACACTGTGATACAGTAAAGAATCTCTCGGCTCCCAGGTCTCCTGGAGGCTCGACTTCAAACTTCTTTGGGGCAAACAGCCCGCAGAGAGGCTCTTGCGTGAGCACTCGTATTACAGGGAATCATCACGTCGTGGACAAGAACCAGGGAATACTTTACACAACATTTTGGAGAATTCTTTAGCCAAACAACCAAAACACTGTTGTTGTTGTAGCCTTCCTGATTTTGTGGCCAGATGAGAACAATGGATTTGTTATGCACAGGCTTTTTTGTTACAGGGTTTGCTATATATAATGGAGTTTTACCAGTTGGAATCCCTTTTCTGAAAGCAATCACTGTCACTTTCTGGTGTCTCATCATCAATTATGAAAGTATTGTGGGATGATTCATACCCTCCCCTTGTGAAGCTTTTTTCATCCTCTGTCTTATTGTTGTCTAAGTTGTTAATGCCTTGGGGTTGTTATTTACATTTGACATTTCCAAATATCTATAAGACTTTTTTTCTTGGGTAAAAATGGACATGACCTCTAATTCTGGCTACACCTGGCTCTACGCTGAGCCAGAATTCCTGTCCACATCTGGGGCCCTTATGGAAAGGGGCGTTCTATATTATGGCTACCGGCTATATGCAAAATCTACCCAAGAAATCAATTGAGGCTTTCCCAGCAGTTCAACTTCCAGACTGTCAAAAGCAGTTAGCATCAGAGTATCTGACGAATAACTTAATCAGAATTTTAGCACAGACGTGTTATCTATTCACACATTCAGCCTGGGCAAAACATATTAAATGTATTAGTCAGGGGCCTGCCAGTTATTAACCTTGGTTAAAGCTATTATAATGATCAGAGAAATGCTTTCATTTAAAGTTTCCCTGTTTGGAAGTCACAATTCCCTTTAAGTGGGGTAACCACTGAAACTAGTATTGCTGCCTTCAAGTTTTTTTGTGTATCGGTAACACACTTTTTTTTTTTTTAAAGTAGACTCCGCACCCAGCACAGAGCCCAAAACAGAGCTTGAACTCACGATCCTGAGATCACGACCTGAGTTGAGATCAAGAGTCGGACACTTAACTGACCGAGCCACCCAGGGGCCCCTGAGTAATTCACTTCCTTAGGTAATCTGAAAATGTTAACACTCGAGAGGATCCATAAAGGTTGTAATTGGGCCCTTTCACTTATTTTACACATTCAAAAGGCCTGACACAAATAGTATGATTTGTTTTTATTTTTTTTTAACATACATCTTTATTAATTAGTTGAATATTTACTAAACAGGTAATTTTTGCTACACATTGTTGTATGACTAAGGGGGTGGTGGAGAAAAATCAGTTACTACTTACTGAGTATAAGATTAGTAGGTAAACTATTTGAAGACACAACTTTCATGGAAAGGATGATAAGAAAAAAGGGCCTGACGGGCTGTTTGTTTCTGCCACATTGTGGACTAAAATTATACAAATAAGAAAGGAGGGACGAAAAGCACTGTCAGCTCCGAGACATGAGACTCACTGGATAATTACATGAAATGTTGCTAAAAGGTCTTATTTGCTCGGTTCTATAAAGCTAGTAAGCATTACCAAATATGTTGCTAGAGCAATCTCCAAAGGTATTATATGTTCAGCGTAGGATATATATTTAAAACAGATTTATTTTGGGAATTCCAAAATAACTAGTCCCATAATAGCAACAGAGCAATGAACATAAGACTGGCTTCTTCCATTTGCCTTTGTGTATGTGTGTTGTGTGTGTGCGTAAGTACGTGCGCACACGTGCGCACGCATGAATTACCCCCCTACATCTGGCTTTACTTGCTAAAATTCTTCTTCCTTATTCCTGCCAATTACTTTATTCTTTAGCTCCAAGAGACTGGCTTTTTTCCTACAAATATGAATTTAGCTTCTGAGTTAAAGCCGAGAGATACTCTTTTAAATATGTGCCCCATGACCTCTCATTTGGATTATTTTTTCAACTTGGCCTCAAAAACAGAATATGGAGCCAATCTCACTCTATTTAGCTACAACTACTATTGTCTCCTTGATTTCTGAGAAAGCACCATCCTCAGTCATTCTTCTACCTAAGAAACTATACCTTCACCCTGAATAATTTAGCAATCTGGGCTATGTTTTTACAGAGACCATAAAGAGAAGGCACTTGACTGTGAAGGTACAAACAATCAGATTTATCTAATTTCATATTCAAATCCTGCCAAGCCAGATTTTCTTTCACATTTGAATGAAACTTCCATGAAATGGAGAGAGAACTGAACCTGTGAAATAATCTGTGACTTGGAAAATGTATTTTGGGTTTGAAAATTATGCTGGTTCACTGGTATTCTGAAGAAATATCGAAGATGAATACAGCTATATACGGTCTATTTTTCAGTACGGTAAATATAATGACCTCGACCTCAACAGCACCAACACAATAATTGAAAGCCTCTTTAAAACGATTGGTATTAAGGAGGGCACTGGGTGTTATATGTAACTAATGAATCACTGAACACTGCATCAAAACCTAATGATGTACTATACAGTGGCTAAGTGAACATAATAAATAAATAAATAAAACGTAAAATTTAGCTCCTTGAGCTAGCAGAGCCATTCATTAACAACTAAAATGTGCTTGTTTTCTCTGCTTTTCTTTCTGTAAAATAATTTCATTTTCTTTATATCCCATTTTTAGTGATACCGCTCCAAAGTATGTGTGTATGCATTTAATTACCCTTACCATCCCCTTAATCTGAAACGAAAATGCCCATCAAAAATGTTTAATTTCAGGGTACCTGGGTGGCTCAGTGGGTTAAGCCTCTGCCTTTGGTTGAGGTCATGATCTCAGGGTCCTGGGATCGAGCCCCGCATCGGGCTCTCTGCTCAGCAAGGAGCCTGCTCATACACACCCCACCGCCTGCCTCTCTACTTGTGATCTCTGTCTGTCAAATAAATAAATAAAATCTTTTTTTAAATGTTTAATTCCATGGCCACTGAAAACAAAAAAGCCTGTTAGATATGGGCACCAAAATTGGGAATCTAAGTTTTTGTAGTCAACCCTTTTCTAACTTTATATTAATATAAACAAATCAAATTCAATACTTTGTGAATTAACTGAAGTACACAAAGAAGCTAAAGTTTTCATTAGATGTTAAAATTTGTGTCTACTAGTTTTGTAGGGGTGTTATGTATGATGGCTACTGGTTATATGCAAAACGCATCCAAGAAATCAATTTTGATTTAATAATGATCATGTTCTTCCATACTGGATATTAATAGTGTTTGTGGTTATTTTAAGTCTATTTCCTTTTTTTAAAAATATTTTATTTATTTATTTGACACAGAGAGATCACAAGTAGGCAGAGAGGCAGGCAGAGAGAGAGGGGGGAAGCAGGCTCCCTGCTGAGCAGAGAGCCCGATGCGGGACTCGATTCCAGGACCCTGGGATCATGACCTGAGCCGAAGGCAGAGGCTTAACCCACTGAGCCACCCAGGTGCCCTCTATTTCCTTTTATAATGGGGTCCATCCCCCTTCCCTAAACAGTTTTAATGTTTAAACCAGGGCACTCCTTTTAATTCTAATTAAATTTATAAGCCTCTATGACAATAACCCTAGAAGTTAAAGTATATGAACTTGCTGATCTATAGGTTTGACAGAACTCGAACATTGTCCACGTTACAAATGTTGGCTAGGACGATATTCGTCACACTGAGTTGATCGAGGAGTTCATCTAAACTTTAACATCCTTCCTATATTAGAACATGGGCTAGAGCTGTTAAGTCATATCACTGAAAATTAGACCGAAAATCGTCACATGCTAAAATCTGAGAAAGAGAACAAATGTGTACAAGAGTACCCCTGCATTTGACTGCTAAGTGTACGGAGCTTCTGAGGCCTTTTAACATAAACCGACCCCCCCCACACAGTCTGAAGTTAAAACATTTATCAGAACTGACTTTAATTCACTCAAACGATGTAAACTAACCTTCCATTAAACCACGGTCTATTTAAGCCCGGTGCCTAGAATGCTAAACCCAGAAAATCCTCTGCTGCCAGAAGATCCTACTTTTTACGATGCTTCCTTGCTTTGCGAAAAACATGTTCATTTTTCTCAACCTCAGTTTAACTGTTGGTAGACTTTATATGACTTACCTAAAAATCATTAGTCATTTCTCAAATTTTTGACTAATTATCTTATTTTTCTAAAGAGGTTTTGTGACTAACATAACATCATTTAAAAAAATAAAAATAGGGACGCCTGGGTGGCTCAGTTGGTTAAGCGGCTGCCTTCGGCTCAGGTCATGATCCCAGCGTCCTGGGATCGAGTCCCACATCGGTCTCCTTGCTCTGCAGGGAGCCTGCTTCTCCCTCTGCCACTCTGTCTGCCTGTGCTCGCACTCTCTCTCTCTCTCTCTCTCTGACAAATAAATAAATAAAATCTTTAAAAAAAAAAATAAAGAGGTTTAGGATTCCTAAAAATAGAACATTAAAATCTGGGCTTTTAGGAGCACGGTATTTACTCAAAGCGATTCCTGGTGGATTGTTTACTAGTTGCAAAAGAAAAAAAAAAAGAGCAAGAGCTATACGGTGGAAAATCAGACAACATCTTGATTGGATCATCAAAATTAACATGTGTGATAGGAGAAGAAACTTGGTAACTTTGAGGTATGTGTAAATAACCCAGTAGAGAAGTCAAAATCTGCCCCCGCATTTCAGATTTCAAGACAGACTGGGCCCCTGGGATCAGTAAGACATGCTGCCTCATTCCCATGGCATCAAGCTGACTCTCAGAGAGACCTGCTTTCTGATCTTGCATCTAATTTGCTAGGGTCGTCCCAAGACCATAAAACAAGGCAGTAAAATCACTCCTGTAAGTCCTCTCTAGAAACATGTGAATGGAAAAGGTTTGCTTGTCAAAGGATTTCTATTCGTCTTCATGTTAGTGCCCCCAACCCAGACACAACTCGAGCAACACCACGCACTCTGGAAACGGAAAAGTAGTGTTGATGAGAGGCTAAGTGATTAGGCAGGTAAAAAGACTGCCACTGAGTTCTGGAACATTCCAAAATCAAAGCGAAATGCTTTTGGTTTAGCTTTGAGTTTATTCTGTTTCTAGTATCTGCTATTACTCCTTTATTAAAACAGGTACTAGGATGTTATTAATATTTTCACATTTAAGAGCCTTGATTTTCTGCAGTTAATGTTTATTTATTTCAACCAGTTCTGAAATATGTATTATGAACAGCTTTATGCTATTAAATATTTATACTAAGAAGTTTTGAGGAACTCTCAAAAGCTTATGTGTAACTCATTATTGGTAAAGAAAAACCCAAGGTATGAACAAAGTTCTCGATGCATAATGAATAATAATTTCCTTACAGTTCCAGTAAGCCTTAGTTCTATCATCGACAAAAGTAAATATGTTATGAAATAATGGCTAATTATGATTCTCTGTGCCACAGATGGTTTCTCACTGCCACTTGAGCCCACATCAAGTCTGTCCCCCGTGGCAACAAGAAAAAAAAGGGGGGGGAGGGTGCAGTGCAGGAATTCAGAGATTAATCATGGAAAATAAATTACTATCTCTATAGCAATCACGACATGGAGGTATTGTTTCTTTATGTAATGGACAAGAGGGGGAAGAAACGGTAAAAAATGAAAAACTGAATTTCAAAGAAATGGAAGGATGTACCGGCAGAAATTCCAAAGTATACAAAGAAATGCAAGGAAATAAAATAAGAGAGCTTTCCCGAGAGTCAGCATTTTCCTTCCTCTCAAGAAACAGTCCTTCAGAAATATAAAGTCAATTTGTTTGCGAGAACAGGATAAGATGATCAGCATCAGATATTTCAGATAAAGGGCAAAGTGCATATGAGTTCATGGTTTCTGACTTCATGGTAGGGGCGGGGGTGGTTCTCAGTGCTATTCAGCAATCATTTTTCTTGGCCCTAGATCAGTGGTTTTCAACCCGAGCTACCCATTAGCATCAGCTGCAGAGTTTTAGAAAATATTCTTGCACAGACCACCCCCCTTTAGATATTTTGATATAATTGGTTTGAGTGTAGCACAGAGACTGGAATTTTTTTAAAGGTCCCCAGGTGATAGGTAGCTAAGTTGAGACTGGCTATCTGACTAAGAGTCAGCCAACTTTTTTTGGTAAAGGGTTAAAATAGTAAATAATTTTGCCTTTGTGGGCCCTCAGGGCTCTGTTGCAACTATTCAGCTTCGCTGTTGTAGCGTAAAAGCAGTCTGGGACCGTAAGTAAATGAATGGGTGTGACTGTGTTCCAATAAAACTTTATTTACAAAGATAGGTTATAGCCTGGATTGGGCTCATGTGCTGTGGCTTACACAGCCCTGGTCATTAGACCCTTTCCACGCCCCCTTTCCCAAAACAGCTGTTTCAACTCTTCACCCATGCCACCCCGGGGCCTCTGTTTTTCAGCCGGTGACCTCTCGGTCTGCTTCAATGGGAAGACACAGGGCATCTGGCTGGAAATCCCTCAACTTTCTTCCCCATCACCAGCCGGCTTTGTACACCTATGTCCATCTGCATCTGTCCTCATCTCGTTGGCTCCAATTGTAGAAGCGGGCTCCCTCTTACCAAGGTCAATCTAATCCCTTCACTTACACTCAATTCCGTCAGTCTCTTCAGCTCCTTCTGGACCCCATTTCCTATGTTTTTAATTGCTTCCTCTCGACTGGCTCTTTTCCTTCCCCTAACAAGTAGATTCAAGTGTCTTAACCAAATAACCCCAAAAGCATTCATCCCTCAATCCTGTGTCCTCCTCTAAATACTCACGTGTCTCCTGTTAGAAACGTCAGACCTACCGCCTCTACTTCCCCCTTCCCATTCACCCTCCTCGAGTCACCCACTACAGTCTGGTTTCTGTCTCCATGACTCCGCTGAAAGTGCTCTTGTCAAGATCACTGAAGACCTTCCTATGATAGAGTCCCAGGTCTTGTTTGACTTATTTTCTCCGAAGTATTTGACATTGCGGGCTCTTCTGAAAACTCTCTCTCATGCTATCTGCCTCCATTAGATCTGCTGCTGCCGCTGGCACTTGCGCGATGGTATTCCCTAATATTATTTGACAAACGCTCTTCTCTTCCTGTGCTGCATATTCTCTCGACTATTTCCACGCCAGCAACCGCCACCTACATGCAGGAGCTCCCACACTCTATCCCTAGCTCACATCTTTCTCCAACTCCACGTTCATATTTTCAAGGATCCATAGCAAGCTCCACTCGGGTACCTTCCTTCCCGGGTCTGCTTTCTCCTTTACTCTCCGTCATGGTTAACAGCTTCACCATCAGACCAGTTGCCAGAGGTAAGATTCTCCCTCTCCCCCGGGGTCCCTGCATAACCCGCCATTGTGCACATTTTAAAAAGCGTCTGTCCTACAGCTCCTTCACTGTCATCTGTGTGTAGTGAGTGGCGAGCCTACATGTTGGACTACCCACGGGGGTCCTGCGTTCTCTCCAAATCCAGTCGGCCACCAAATCCTGATGATTCTACCTCTGAAACAGCTCACGAGTACACGTCCCTTTGGCCAATGCCATTGCCGATGCTCTAAGGCAGCCCTTAGTCATTCCCCACCAAGATGATTTTCAGTAACGTCCTAATAGATTTTTTTTTTTTACTTGCCCATGTCAGTAGTCCCCACTTGCTTATTTTTGCTCCCTCCTTAGGTCACCGACCAAACCCGTTTTCTTTTTGCTAAGTGGCACTTAACAGAACTGTCTACAACGTTTCAGCGGTAGAAGTGCCATGGTTTCATGTAAGAGCAGTGCGATCCTCTCTCTTTTGATGAGGCATAATGTTTCCTGTCACTTTTTGGTCACAATGACACAAGATGCGGACGTTACTAAGACAGATTCTATCCTGATGGCATCTGGGCACCATACTTGAAATGATAACGAAATGGGTGATCAGCATGGTGAAGGGACTCCAAACCACGACCCAGGAGGAGTAATAAGAAGTGGAAAATCTATCCTGGAGAAAATTCAGATTCTTTGCTGGAGCACACTAACTGGATCTTTTTCCCTATGTGAACTCCAGGGTTCAATGATGTCAGTCAGACATTTTTCCTCCTTAATGAAAACACAGTTTCTTTTCCTTAATAGGAAATGCTCACTTAAGGTTCCTTTTCCTTTCATGGGGAATGCTCACTTAAGGTTCCTTTACCTTAATGGGAAATGCATACAAAGTGTCCCACATTTCGCTCTCAGCTTGCCCATCAGAGAGAGAAAGGAAGCCCACCGATCTACAATGCTGATTCCTCCTGGGAAGTCTTCTTTAGAAATGAGCTCATGTTGGCATTTACCTACTTGCTAAAATGATGGTCAATTCAAACGACAGGCTATGAATTTTTGACATCGGTTCCTTACATGTAATACCAAATACCCTCATTTTCTTGAGTGGCGACACCTGACATATCACTTAACATGACTTTTTCCACACTCTAACTTAAAGGTTATTGCCAAAATTAAATTTATTGTTGCAAGATTTAAAAAAATCCAACCTTCCGGATTCTTGACCAGTAATTATTTCCTAATGATAAGTTTCTGTCCCGTCTGGTATTCACCTTCCCAAAAGTAGGCCTCGTATATTCCATTCCTTCCCATGCCTGCACAGTGGTTTCAGAGAACAAGCATTTCTTTCATTAAACACCTACCTTTGTATCTGGCCCTGTTGAGGCAGTCTGCGGGTCTAAATGAGGTTAATTAAAATCCTACATTATTACATTCTCTTACCTTAACTCACGGATCTGAAAAACAAATCCTCTTTCCTATCCTTTATAATAATAGCAACGTATTAATGAGTGACCGATTCCACGAATATAGTGATAAATCCAAATTTCGCCTTTGTAAAAATCGTAAAGCCCCCGCATTTATTCAACAAGACCACTGCTGTGGCCTGATAAGACGCGGACAGTGACCAGGGTTGGAGGGTTCTGCTGGTGACTGACCGTCTATGGTAACGTTACCACTCAGGCCGACTGGGGACCAGGTTTCTCCAGCCATGGTAATAGCCTCCTTGAAGGTTATCTAGTAGGAAGTCTGACAAGCAGTTCTCTCCATTTTAAATATCCTACCCTCTTCTGAAAATACGTGCAACTTGAAATGAAGATTACAAAGTATTCCTGGATTAAGTGGTCTCCCGTAATCGGTAACTAGGTCTACTGGTAAGAATGAGATCCTGGCTCTGAGAACTGTACTGTTTCTGCCTGTATTTAAATGTGAAACATATTTTAAAAAAAGCTTTCTAGTTTGGCCTTGCGTTCCTGACTGAATTGTTATCTACATTGTTTACATATTTCCTGGGAAAAGCAGGAATTTGCACACAGGGAGAGGTTGAAATGTGCCCGAAGGAAAAAGGGTAGAGACAGCAAATGTGACCTAGTTGAACGGAAGATAAGGAACAGAGATAGTTCCAGAACTGTCTTTCATGTCCTAGAGTTCATTTGACGAAGAGGTCTCCTTCGTTTCTTTAGGAGGAAACATGGATACATATATATTGAATTGCCAAGCAGGAGAGCAAGACAGAGCATTCTATGACATGCTATGTAAACTAATAACCCAAATGTCATCATATGCGCAAAGAAAAAGTTTAGTGGATCTTTGATTTTATACCAAAAATGTTAGCCTCAAGTGATTAACTAGCAATAGAACTTTCCCTGGAAGTTGATTTGTCCTTTCAAATGAGATCTTTCCATCAAAAACATTCTTCCTCATCACAGAAATCTGCAATAACACATATGCAACATGTTTTATTTCACATCAGATGAAACCCGATGCTCAAAGCATGAGTACCATGAAAGGCTTACCGAGGTGTACAGGTATCCCTCGCTGTTCATTGCCAAATACAGCTTGGTTTGAACTCCTTGGATGGCCACCACTCGAAGACCCACAGGGATGAGGTTAAACAGAGCTGGAATCAAAAAGAATGCGAAAGCGATGTTATCATTCTGAATTCCATAGCTTTACAACGTTCCCAGCAGGTGTGGCCCTCCAAAAGTAATGTGTGTTGGGTAAAACAATGTCTGTGTATTTACACATAGATAGATAGGGCCTCTTCTCCCTTTTAGTGTGCTCGGTGTCTGGCATGAGTGGGGCTGTGCCATGGCCACATACTGTTAGACACCCTGGGGAAATGGGAGACAAGCCCGTGGTTTGTGTAGTGTCGGAAGTAGGGAATCCCGATGCTTTTGGAGAGCTACAGTTTCAGGAACTGGTCTATATATTAAATGGCTTTATCCTCAACGAACTATTTTAAACAGCTCCCCTAGATGACAGCTAAAATTCACAGACATGGTTATGATCTACCAGTTGGGGAGAGATTCCTAGAATCTTAGAAAAGATACTAGTCTAACTCCCTCATCTAAATTATCTGTATTATTTCCAATGCAACAACCCAAAAATAAATCCGGGCCTTGAAAAAAAGAAGTCATTTTGTAGTCTTATGTTCCCAGAGTAGTATTTCAGTATTTCTTAAAGAACCAACATTTTCCAAGATAGGGTTGGGGAGGGGGGCAGTGCCTAGCTTTTCACATCTAGTAGCAAAGGTGAAAAGAATACCAATAATGAACTTAAAAGGTTTGTTTGTTTATTTAGCAAAATAGTTGTAAGTAGGCAGCCAGCTGGTACCAAAGAGGCCTTCATTTCTCCATTTGAAGGTTTGATTGCGTGAAACTTACACCCAGCCTCTCCTCACAATCACACACCACTCACTGGAGAAAACCAGTGGGCGTCCTCCCCCTACCAGCTGTCTACTCCCTCCTACACTGGGAATAAAAATAAAACAGTACATTTTTAAAACGTAGTGCTTGCCACACACATCTTTTGAAGCTAGCCTGTGCACCTTTCAAGAGTCATAGACCAATGTTGATGATTGTTGCCTTGGTGTGTAAGTTTGCTGAAGAGGATACATCGGTCTGCTATCATTTCTGTGAGCAAGAATGTAAAAGAGTCACCACGTGGGTAAGGACAGCTTTTCTGAGATCTCTTACCTTGAAGCATATCTATCCTGCTGTAGTAGGTGGGGCAATATGGGTGAAAAATATTAGTGAGGAACTGAACACTCCTTGGGGAAGCCTACAATGTATATTTCCCTTAAAATCAGGGTGCTACCAGAGAGGAGCGAGGACATATTGTACAGTTCAAAATACAAGTGTTCCCACCACATGCCACTGACGGCAGCTCGTTCAATGCTCATCGTATTAAAAGCTGTGCCCTTCTGTTATGTGAGGTAAAGGAAAGTGATCGCACAGATTGCAAGCCAGGATCGCATGCTATATTTGACAATGCAATGCACAGGAAAGGAGTCTGTCTCTTTGCTTGTGTATATATCTCTTTCTGTTGATGATGCCTTGCTCGCAGAGGTGCTCAACACACATCTGCGGATTGACAGCAATCGGAACGGTGACAACATGACAATATGATACTTTTGGAATGCGCCAGTTCACAATCCCATTACATAAAAGTTCTTGTTTAAAAAAAAAAAATCTGAGATCTAAAAAACCAACCGAAAACTTCCATATGGGTTTGGTGTAAAAGCCATTACCACAGTGTACCACCAGGCAAGTAGAAAACCAGCCTGTGTCTGAATCCTAGTTTAGTTATAGTCATAGAGGACAGGGCGTAATAAATAAAATTCAGAACTGTGTCTAGAACCTCGTTTATCACAACACTCAGAGCCTCCTTAGTTCTCTTAATGCAGCTTGTAACAAGCAAAAAAAAAAAAAAGGTAAGAAGAGAGAGAAAAAGATTTGATCTTCACCACGTGCCTCAACATCTCTGGTGTGGGTTTTAATGAGCAATAAAATGCTTGAATTCCAAACGTCAGATAGCAGGAGGTAGAAGAGAAGCAAAATCCATCAGTAATCCATGCCCGGGATTATCTATTCCTGATTAATGGTGTTAACTATAGAGGAGAACATGAATTTTTCACTATGCACCATAAATTTCTGTGACACCCCATTCAAAAATAAAAATCAGCACTCTAAAACAAAAACAAAAAAACAACTGAAGGAGGCAGCAAAAGTAGACAGCAGCTAGTCATCCTAGTTCAGTCTTTTCTTTTCTTTAGACATTCAAGATAGATCATAAACTGGGTCGGTTGAAAGTGTAAAGGGTCAGACTTTCCAGATAAAAACGCGAAGAAATTACATCAGGGGTAAGCTTGGGCAGAATCGATATTTTCCTATGTGCCTATGTTTCTCTAAATCTGGAGTACTTCCTCCTGGACACAAGATATCATTTCAATTAGGATGAAACTATTCTACATATGAGAATAAAACAACTGATTTCATTTGTGTACCTAAAACACATTCATTAAATACCAAAAATCTCTTCTTCCCTCTCTGTCAAAGTTTCGCATAGGCTTTTAATAAATAAAAGGGCTTTTGTTTCTTGTTTATTCTACTGTGTCTACATAAAACCAATTAAACTCCGTCTGCTACCTTGAACAGGACCATTTTCTCAGAGACATGCATAAGTTGACACTTAAGGTTTACTGGATACACACTGGATACAAACTGGATACACACATCCTTCTCCATTAGCTGGGCTAAGGTCAATTGTTCAAAGGGAGCAATTAATAGAAGTGTATCTTACTGCAGATTGGGGAGACCTGACACACTGAACTAGTAACACTGCCGGAGATTTGCAGGGAAAGTTGCCTATTCTTTTCAAATAGCCCTCATTGCACCCAAGGCGGATAATAATAAAACTGCTGCCACGAAATGTCTATCAACTTTTCCTTTTTAGGGGGAAATACATAATTTACAATGGCTGGTTTGCTCATGATGAGATTTTATTGAACTGACATCTACCATTGTAATAAATTTATCAAGGGTCAGCTTAAATGCATAATATCAAACATACGTTTTTAGGAATAAATCTAGTTGGGTAAACGTGAATGAATGTGTTTCATCGTGATTATGCTTATCCCCACAGAATGAAAATATCATCAAATCATTTTGAACTAAATGAGAAAAAAAATGACAAAAGGTCCTAAAAAGTATTAAAAACAAAACAAAAAGGGCGCCTCGGTGGCTCAGTGGGTTAAAGCCTCTGCCTTCAGCTCAGGTCATGATCCTGGGATCCTGGGATCGAGCCCCGCATCGGGCTCTCTGCTCAGCGGGGAGCCTGCTTCCCTTCCTCTCTCTCTGTCTGCCTCTCTGCCTACTTGTGATCTCTCTCTGTCAAATAAATAAATAAAATCTTTTAAAAAAATAAAAATAAAAAAACAAAACAAAAAAAATAAACACAGTATCAGGAATACGTGTTAAGGAAACACTACATAAACGAGTTACCGTTGAAAAAACAACTTGTATTCTTGTTCTACTCATTTAAAATAATTAATGAATGTCAAGGAAATTGACTGGCTTTCGAGAAAAAAAAAAAGAATAAATTTACACGGCTAGACTTCCATTGTAATGATGATCATGTGAATAATCATTTTAATCATGAAACAAGACTGTTTCCTGATGACTTATGCCCTACAATATCCTCACTGGGGAAGATTAGCTAGTCCCCTGGCCTCTGGTCACATTCAGCGTCTGGGGAAGGGTCAAGCCCCACAGACCTGCTATTTCTTTTGAGGTACTTTTCACTTGAATGCTTCATGTTCTGGTAATACTTACCACCGTCGCTCTCCCACTTATTATTTCATTCTGCCTAAACACTGATTCTGATAATCAGGCTAACACTTGTTCAAGGTCTTAGAGTATCTTTAGTACACAGAAATGCCATTCATATCAGTCAGAGGTATAAGACAACCAAAGGCAGAAGCTATGAATACACAGGAATTGAAGAGTAAAACCTACTACGGGATTTAAAGCTCCGCTGTAGGGAACAGAGTCTTGATTTACGTACATATATGTGTGTGCCTGTGTGTGTATATATATGTGTAAGTGTGTGTTTATCCTAAAAGGACTGCCTAGCGTGTGATCTTGATACATTTGGCACATCGCTGTTCACAAAACACAACCAATGCACTGATTTTAAAGTTTTTCCTTTTCAAGAAACACATGTGAACACTAGAACCAAAATAATTTTTTTCTCTGATTTTAATGTAGGGAAGATGTTACAAATAGATGGGGGGAAAACTTGACTGGGTGGGGGGGAGTTCATGGGCAACTAATCGTAAACTTCCTTTCAGTAATGCCCAATGGACCCATTTTGCGGAAGCACTTATGAAAACAGACCGGCTCACAACCCCTCTCCCCCCAATTCCTTCCCTAGACACTGATCTGCACCTAAAATTTATCGGAATGTTTTCTAGCTGATCTTTATGTGCTAATGTCTGTTACACGATTACAGTAAAACTCTCTATTCACATTTGACTAAGTTTTTCAAACAGAAGAGTATGCACAAAACAACATCTAAGATACTCACTGTAGAACTTGAACATTGCAAGAGTAACACAGCATTTTGCAAAAACAGTGAACCATTCAGTATGGATGTTTCTCATCCTTGGTACCACCAGGGCTTTCTTCAAGGGTAATTAAAGGTGACTTCCTCTTGGGGTCATAGCTTGGCCATCAGCCCAGGAAGCATTATTAAAAGGTGAGAAACTCTTTTGACACCTAACACTGGGACCCCTGTCTATGGCTTTGCTGTCTGCAGCCGACCATCTCTCAAAATGCTGCAGGGGACTCGTTAGCCTTCTCGCTGGCTTTCCTTGGCTGTTTTCTTAGCCGATAGAGGAGATGTTTCTAGGAAATTATCAAAGCCTGCAGGAAGTGCAATATAAATCAGGGAAAACAGAGAATGAATTGTGAGAACCAGGTGTTTTGGCCTCTTGGAACAGTTAATGGGTCTGCAGAAATCTTCCAATGGCAAGAAAACACCAATTATTAGGGAAGAGAGGGCTTCACTGTTTGTGAGTTTGTTTTTATAACTTCCGATAAATAAAAGCATACATGATCAAAAGGTTATGTAACATCTTATAATCACATTATTTCAATAATTAGAAATAAAATGACTTTATTTTTGATGTGTTTCCTTTATTAGGTTCACCGTGATGGTCCCAACTTGGTCTTTACTCAAACCATGGTTTAAAAAAAAATAAATAAAGCACTAAGAGAAATCCCTTCACCCACCTGTGGACGTATCTCAATTGTTAAAATCCCAATTAGTCTCAGAGTTATCAGTGTGTGTGGAGGGGCGGGGGGGGGGGGGAGCAGAAGTGAAAGCTTGTAATGATGAATTCTCATGACACGAAACCACTCCTCCCTCTTGGGATGAGACCGGTTCTTAAGAGTAGAGATAACGTGCTATTTCAGGATCAGTGTGTGGGAGAGTAAATTTTCTGTGGGGAAAAAGTAATAAAATCCAAAGGACAGCCATAAATCTATCCAGATTACCATGGAGATGACATTTGGATGGTTCTTCAGATGGTGTCAGCATTATTTGCTATAGTTCACTATTTTACATATTTTCACATTCAACTTCCCTTAGGTTAACCTGCACCAACAGTGTGGAAGTGTTGACTGTATTTTTGCCTTTGGGTGAGAAATTCACAAGGGTTGTTAATTTCAAAATAGTAATAATCACAAAGAAAACACACAAGGTCAACAGGCGCTGGGAGATCCTATTTATTTCGCGGTCACTTACTGTAAGTGCTGTCCTCGTCTTTTGTGCCATCGATGGTTCCATCTGCCTGCAGCTGCAAGTGGTAACCTTGGCGGCTGTAGAGTTTGGTAACTATGCCCTTAAGCTGAGGCTCTGCGAAGAGAAGGAGGATTTGGATCAGTCGGAAAGTTGTGCTTATGCAGTTGAAAAGACTCAGAAGTCAAAATTCTGATTTCATTTACAAACTTTAGTGGAAAAGGTCACAACACAACTTTAAAGAGTCCTCTGAAAGGAAACAGGCAAACAAACTCCCAAGTTTCGGAGGGAATCTCCAAGCTGAAGAAAGCTTTGATTTCTACCTCGTCACCTTGGTAAAGCCCTAAAGCTTCCGAGTGGGACTCTAGCTCACTGAGCGTTCGGAACAGGTTGGCAAACGGCATGTTCTGCCTTTTAACGATGTGCCACTTCTCATGAGGAAGAAGAAGGAGAAATACAAAGATAATTTCCAGCGGTTTGACAACCAGGGACCAAAAACACACTCACAAAGACTTCTCTCAGCATTATCGCTCTTCGAATAACTAGTCCCCTCCATTCTGAGAGCGTTGAAAATGCATAAATAATCTGAAAGCCCATCAAAAAGGACTTACATTTGGAAATTGGAGCTGTGATACAAAGAAAAGGGGAGAGGAGGGGAAAAAAATCCATTACCATACCCTATCGTGTCAGTTATCCTTAAGGGAAAAAGGGGGGAGGAACAGGAAATTAATTTATACAGCAATATGAGTATCTAAACACGGGTTCTCAGTTACAATGATTTTCAATTATGAATCACCACAGATTTAATAAAGTACCTAATTTACCAGTAAGAGCCACGTTATCCAAAATTTGATTTTAACTGAATGCAGATACCTGCACCGAAGTCATATGTATGTGATCATTCAGGCCACATAATCATGCTTTGCAACTGCTTCAGCCTTTTTAAAACAAGCCCAATTCACAGCGAATGCCTTGCAAACTTCGTGCAAACAGAAAATGGATGTCTGCCTTTCCAGTCCATAGTGTGTGGAACACATACAGAGAGAACAAATTGATGAGTAAGTCTGAAATTCAGTATTATTTAGCTCGTTGAAAGTAAGAAAACAGCGTAAAGGATGCATTCGGGGAAGAACGGCCAAATAAGCTGTATGTTCGCCTTGAAGCTCTACCTTGACGCAACCTAACACCTAGAGCTGTGTGAAATTTCCCCTGGCACCGGGATACCGCGCTACTCTTCTCACGGAATAGGTTCCAAAGGACCTACAATCTGGCTGTGAGTTTGAATTCTCTCTTCAATCCAGCATTTTAGTAGCAAGTAACCAGTTTCACGAGTCTAACCAGATCACTAAGCTCTTGGCCACAAGGTTCTAGGAATCCACTCCCCCCTCTCCAGCAAATATTTCAAGGGTGCACCACAAGTCAAGTCTGTCCCGATAGGCTCAGAAGTGATCGAAGAAACAGAATGCCTAGAGAGCCGAAGCCCACGGCGTTGGGGGGCGGAGGGGGGGTGGAAGCTGGATCAGGGGAAGGGTCAGAGCTGCAGGGGTAAAGGCAAAGGAGGGTTTCCCCGGGTTCGCTAGGGCGGGCGGTGGTGTCTGCCCAGCTCGGCGCCCGCAGTTTCCACGCCACACACACAGACACACACACGGCGGCCACGTCTGGGTCACGCGTGCCAGAGCCCCCGGGCGTGCACACACGGGGCACGTCTGAAGCTGAGGGCGCGCCCCCCCGCCGGCTCTGGCCCCGGGCTCTGCGCCTGTCCCACGGCAGTTGCAATGCAGCAAGCCAGTTACCGCTACGAACGCGGCGAGAAAGCCATCGCTTCCCACGCACGCACACCGGCTAGGTGGCCGCATCCGCACCAGATGGGCCCCCGACAAACTCACCTACGCTTACATACACGCCCTCCAGCCCCTTCCACACTCGTAAAGTATGGGGGGGAAACCCCAACCCAACCCAGCCCAAGCCGGCCAAGCGCCCCTTCCAACCTGGTCTCCTTCTGCGCCTCTTCTTGGAGCCGAAGAGTTTGACCCGGGAAAAGACGTTTAACTTGTTTTTGTCGCAGCTGGTCTTGCCTTTGCTGGGGCTGCTGACACACTTGCAGGCGTTGGATTTCTCGCGCTCGCGGGCTTGTCTCTTCTGACGGATCAGCGAGCTGGCGATAGCCGCCGCCATGGCCACGACGCCCACCACCACCACTTCTTTGGCGGCCCCTCTCCGGCTTCGCCTTCGCCTCCGCCTCCCGCTCCTCCGCGGCGCGTCCGCTCGGTCTCGCGCCGCGGCCGCCCTCGTCTCCCCGGCCGGCGCTCGCCCGGGCTTCTCGGCGCTCGGCCCGTCAGCCGAGGAGGGGGCTCAGCATGCCGTCCGGGCTCCTGCGGCGGGGGTCCGGCTCCCGCGCGGGCGGGCGGGCGGCCTGGGTCCGAGCCGACGCCACAGCCCCGGGCCGGGATCGCGGCGAGACTGGCGGCGGAGGCAGCGCGGCGCGGCTGCGTGCGCTCGGCCCCTGCGCCCCGAGGACACTGTGCGAGTCCAAGTGGCTCGGGTCGGAGTTTGGCGGCACCCCCCGCCCTGTGCCGCGCGGAGGGGGCCGGAGCGGGGAGGCGGGCGGAGGGAGCGGCGCGGGCGGGAGAGAGGCCGCGAGCGCGGGCGGCGGGAGGGGGGGGGGAGGAGGCAGCGCGCGGGGGAGCGCGCCCTCGCCCTGGCCCCTCCGAGCCTCCGACTAGTCCTTGCAACTTCGGGGCCTGACGATCGGGAAAAGTTGGCCCGTGCCGGCTGGCCGACGGGGATCAAACAGGTAACGGCCTCGCATCTCGGCGGCGGCGGCGGTGGCGGCGGCGGCGGCGGCGGCGGCGGCTGCTCTGGGCGCGGCACAGGCTCTGCATAGCAATCCGGTCGCCGCAGGCACCCTCCGGAAGCGCGCCGCGGCCTCCCCGAGGCCCCCCTCCCCCGGCGGCCCCTCCCTCCCGGAGCCCAGCCCGCGGGCTCCCCGCCGCCCCGCCCCGCGAGGCCCCGGCGGGCCGCGCCGCCGAACACCTGTAGGGGCTCCCGCGCTGCCCCACCGCCCGCGGCTTCCTGCCCTCCTCTTCCAGAGCGGAGCTGCGCGGGGAGGCCGGGATGCAGGGGGCCCCGGGAGGAGGTCGTGGGGCCGGGGGAGCCGGGGGTTGCCTGGAGGTGGGGGGCGGTAGGGGGGGCGGCTGTTTCGTTAGTGTTGGACTCTTAGCGGGCCACACTGCCCCGGGCTGGCGCCCCTGGGAAGTTCGCCAGACCCCCGCGCCCCCGCCCGGGTCTGCGACTCACAACAGCCCCCTCCCCCCAACACACACACACCCGCCGAGGCATTTCGCGCGGCGACACTTGCAGCCCTCCGGGAGAGAGGCCAGGGCTCGAAGACCGGTTCAGCCCTCGCGGCGGCGGCGGCGGCGGCGGCGGCGGGCACTGCAGAGCTGCGCCCGCACACCACGCTGCCACCCAGCGGTTTTCGCTGACTTTCCATTACAGGCCAAGATGTGCGGTCCGAACCCCGCTTTTCCTCCCGCCCCAAATCATTGCTTTGAGAGCTTGGGTGGTGTACAGAAAGCGGTGTTGGGGAAACGCGGCGCCGAACCTCGTTATTGAAGCCCTGGCCCCATCTCCAATCTCCTAACTTCTTTCTTTCTTTTTTCCCTGCTCCTCCAGATCTAGCAGCCTCTCTCCTTCCAATTCAGGAACCAAGTCTGGCTTTTTGCTCGCCTCTCTCTATTCACAGGTTCTGTCCTTTCCCTGTTCTATATTTTAACCTGGAGAAGAAAGAGGAGTTTCGAGGTCAAGAATGCAACAAAGAGAATGATCCATCCACAACCCCATCTTCAAAGGGGCACTACTCTTTTACTCTTTTACTTGTTTTCTAACGCCAGAAAGGAAGCTGCCAAGAGTAGGGCTGCTCTGTCTGGGGGCTGCCACTACACTCCTTACTGGACCTCTCCCTCCCCCCTTCCCAGATCTTTTCCAAATTGATACAGACGCAAACAGAACCAAATGCCCAGACCCCCGTCCTTCTTTTCTTGCCTGAGCTCCCAACTAGGAGACTCGTTCAGCCTTCTTAGCCCATCCGAGCTGTATCACCTGACCCTTCTGGAGATTTCCCTGCTCCAGAGGGGAAACTGCTGCCACCTCCCCCTTCCACTTGTCCCCAGTCTTGAAATGTCTGTGGCGCTATGGGAAGCTCTGATAGCGGTCTGCAAAGACAGGCTGGGGTGAAGGTTGCAGGGACCGAGGTGCAGGGTTGCAGGAGAGTCGACATTCTAATGGTCTGCAATTTTCTGCAGGTTAGGCGACTCCTCTGTTCTTGGCTTTCCCAAAAGCTCACGGAGGATGGGGTGCAAGAGAGTTTCAGCACCTCAAGCCAATTCAAGCAGCCACTTGAGACATTGATTCATAAGGGAAAAACCCTGGTTGGCTCCCATTGGACTTCGAACGCCTTGAGAACCTGAACCGGGTCTCGGTCGGCACTACATTCCCATCTGCTGGCACAGCTCCTGTCATATAGTTTATGTTCAATAAACAGTTTGTTGAAAATAATTGACGAGTGACTGATTTACATTGCTTCTTAAGAGGAGCAGGATGTTTCCTGGCTCGGAATGAATGGGATTCAAATTCCAGTTACCATGAAGGGAAATAATCTCACCAAAAGAGGCCTCAGAAGACGATGTGACCAGGGCCAAATATTTGGGGTGTGGAATGGACCTTTAGAGGTTTCTACTCCCTCTCAGCATGCTGTTACTTTCCACTGAGCCCCTGGGCCTCTAATGCTCTGGGACCCGTGTCTGCCCATAGACTGCAAGAATTTTCCCATCTCCTCGCTTAAGAGAACTCACAGAGGCCTGTGGCTGGAGGGGGATTCATCCGGGGAAGGCGAAGGAAAGCCATTTGGCTTTGGGTCCATACTATGCAATCATACTATCCAATCGGCTTAGCCATTACTTACGCGGAGATTTCTCATCCTTTCCTAACTCCCATATGTATTTCACAGGGGCTTCTCAACTCAGAGAAGAATGAATGTAAGTCTCAAATTCTCCGAGGAGAACTATGCCCAAACCCCATTCGCCTTAGGAAGGCAGAATGAAAGAAAGAACCACAGGCCACCCTAGAGAAGGGTATTTTGCTTTTCCTTTCTCTTACTGCCACTCCACCAGTAGGATGGCATCTGAGCGGGAGAGTGAAGAACTTTCTTTCCACACTTATTTCCACAGTGTCTTTTTCTCCTGTCTTGCTTTGTTCCTCCCAGTTCACACTGTACCCTGCTTAATCCCAGGGCTCCCCTTTGCTCTGCGCTGGTGGGTCCACTCCACTTTGTTCCTCCCGGACCTCCTCTTCCCACTACACTGCCCACCAAGCTCTCCTCTCTCTCTCTCTCTCTCTCTCTCTCTCTCTCTCTCTCTCTCATGTTCAGGAGGAAAGCACCCTTAGCTGCTTTCTGCGGCCCCACTCACACAGAGGTCGAGCCTGGGTGACAGGAGGCATGCCTTTTCAATCCTGTCGCTGCTGCTAATCGGCTATGTGACCTTGGGTGTGTCATTTCTTCTGCTGGGGCTACAGTTTTCCCATCCTCAACGTCATCCTTCAGACAATCTTCTTGGCTTTCAAATCGTATTCTGCAGAGCCCTGAGAGTGGGTGGAGGGGATATAAGTTCCCTCACCTGTGTTTCAACGAGAGCACCTCTGCTTTCATCTATTTTATATACCTGGGCTCACTGTATGATTTTTCTTTTCT
Organism: Martes martes; assembly: GCF_963455335.1. Classification (NCBI taxonomy): domain Eukaryota; kingdom Metazoa; phylum Chordata; class Mammalia; order Carnivora; family Mustelidae; genus Martes; species Martes martes. Next base: position 108,619,730 of record NC_137897.1, read on the forward strand.
TTTTTTTTGTAAGACCTATTCATTTATTTGAGAGAGAGAGTGCACAAGCTGGGCGCGGGGCAGAGGGAGAGGCAGAGAATCCCAAGCAGACTCCCCACTAAGTGCGGATGGAACCCAAGGACTCGGGGCTCCATCCCAGGACCCTGAGATCGTGACCTGAGCCAAAACCAAGAGTCGGGTGCCCAACCCACAGAGCCCACCCAGGCAAAGGCACCCTTTTATGATTCCTCATTTAGAAAAAGAGCAAGAACGATTCCACTGCTAAAACCAAAACGTTTGAAAATCTCTGGGTGAGATCTTCCTTAAAGTTTTTCCGCCTCTGAAGCCTATGATTTCTCGGTATACGCCCCTTTCCCTGCTCCCTCTTATTCTCCCCCTCCTCATCCTCCCCACCCCTCCCCTTTCCCCTCTCACCCCACCAGAACAAAAATTGGACTCCGGAGAGAACTACCACAAGTCTCTTTGGCTCCATTCCTCACGGGTTCATTGGAGAACCAGCTTTTAGCGTTCTTTTCAGGGGGAGTTATTTGAGTTATCAGATTATAGAATGCTGATCGTTCTCTGCCAATCTCTTTTGGCAAGCCTCTGTAAAGAAGCTGGGGGGATCTGCTCTCAAGAGGCATCTCCAGAAGAGAGACAGAAACCCAAACAGATGTGACTGTGATGAGTAAAAATGAGAGAACTCAGACAGCCTAATCAGGAGCTGCCTTAGTGCCTTCTGAGCAGGAAGGAGTTGGCTGTCTTTCTGAAACTCTGCAAATGAGAGATTTCAAACACCCATCGTTCGTGAAGATAAACATAATTGGAGCCACTTGCCAGGTAGCTCTCCGACTTCACTTCAGCGGTCCCTCGGAACCCCTCACTGACCAGTTACCAGGGCAAGGACCGATGATGAGCTCAAAGGGAGGAAAGGGAGACAGGTTCTAGTGCACCAAGGTCAAGCAACACGGGGGTCTCACCATTCACCGGGTAGGGCAGCAGAGGCTGCATTTAAGAGACTGGGCAGCAAGTGCCAACCCTTCGTGTCCACCTAATTATGTACAAAAGCCCAGAGAAACGACTGGATAGAAATACAAATGAGGAGATTAGAGAAAAGCCATTAGCCAAGATTCTCGCCACTTAACTCCAAGCAGGAAGGAAAACACAATTTAAAGAAATCCTGTCAATGTCCCACTGGAATTCCAGGGACAGAAAAAGTGACTACTGTACCTGACACATTAATCAGCTGGCAAAGAGTCTCTCCTAGTCAGATCATTTGGGGGAATTATGCTTCAGAAATAAAGGTCTCCAGAACCAATTTTCTAGAAATGGATCGGCTCTCCTGATTGGCATTGCACCAGGATGGTGGCTTGGTCCCCAATGTGTCCTCTGTCTGGGATCATTCTCTAAATACTTCAGTTACAGAGTTTCCTGAAGCTACCTCTGCTTTATACTTAAAAGCAAATAAACAGGGCACCTGGGTGGCTCAGCCATTTGAGCGTCTACCTTCAGCCCTGGTTGTGATTCTAGGGTCCTGGGATCGAGCCCCTCTTGGATTCCCTGCTCAGAGGGGAGTCTGCTTCTCCCTCTGCCTCTACTCATGTGCTTGCTCTCTCGCGCTCTCTCTCTCTCTCGCTCACTCTGTCTCTCAAATAAATAAAATCTTTAAAAAAATAAAAGCAAATAAACAAAATCAATAGGGGACACACTGATTAATTCTGATCCTTAAGAAAAATCCTATAACCCATATAAAAATTTTATTGTTCAGTCATAATTTATGAACATTAAAACCATAGAGCACCCTGATGGTATTAATCATATCGATGAATTCAGCTGTTTGCCATTTAATTAGCCATAGCAGCTGCAGCATCAAGAGTTCAAGGCCTCTGATTACCTGCTTGGTCATTTAATCAAGAAAACCTGGAGAGAAGTATAGGATTGCTGGGGTGGAGGTTTCTCCCTTGATCATAAAAAGAGAACACAAGGAAATGAGCTTAAGCTTCAGTATGTGGGGATTTAAGTTTTGTACAAGTAAAACATCTTTTTCAGTAAGGGCTGTTAAAAACCATAATTGAGGGACCCCTGGGTGGCTCAGTCGGTTGAACGTCTGGCTCTTGGTTTCCGCTCAGGTTGTGATCTCAAGGTCCCGGGGTTGGGGCTGGAACAGGGCTCCGTGCTCAGCGTGGAGTCTGCTTCTCTCTCCCTCCCCCTCTGCTCCCCTACTCCAGCTCGAGTGTGCTCTCTCTCTCTCTCTCTCTCTCAAATAAATAAATAGATACAAACTTTTAAAAACATTATTGAGTGCTGATTTTCCTATGGAAGTTTCATCAGTACAACAGAAACGTTCTCTGTCTCAGTGGGTATGTGAGTTGACTCCCGTCTCGGCTCTCATTCTGTCATTCAGACTGCACGACGATTAGTACACCCATGGGCTACAACCAAGAAGTGGTCCCTGGAAAGGGGGCACCAACAACCATTATTGAGAAAATTCAAGGTGCTGAACTCAAGGGCATGAGATGGTACCTTTGTCTTTAGAAGATCATACTGAGTGAACTTGGATCGTGTGAGTCAAGGCAGTCACAATCATTTCATAAAGTTTGTCGTCCAAGGGGTAGGAAATACTTTGCAGATAATGGTAAATTTATTCTTAACCAAACGAGTTGCGTCAGTGCTAACAGAGCCTCCAGAGCCAACAAAAGCCCCAGCTTCTCTGAGTTCTATTCATTTTTCTTTAATAATATTCAAAGATTTTGAAGGAACGATTGCTAGTTTGCGAACTGACTGGTGGCTAACAGACATAAATGAAGTGCTTCTATGATGAAACATTTATGGCAGACTAGAAATGTGCAAGACTCAGAGGCAAAATATCTGTAACACTGGGTTCATTTCTTGCTCAGTGAACCAAATAATCTAAATGAAAAGCTGCGGGGGGGGGGGGAATGATGCGAGGATTTGAGGCAAAAGCAGGGGATCGGTAATTTTTCTGGATCTAAGCTATTTCAGGAAATAGGATTTTTGGAGGAAGGTGACCTAAACTCAAGATCTGAAGAAGGGAGTTCAGTGTTTGCAAATGATCTAATGTTCAGTATTACGTAGCATACGGGGGCGGGATTCGCAACCAGCATAAGGAACTCTGGACTGATTTCCTATTTGCGGAAATAGTGGGGGTCTTTCCACCAATTTCCTACCGAGATTTGCCATTTTTTAAAGAAGCAGAGAGGTAATGGGAAACTATTTCAGGGCTCTCTCAGGATTAGCAGGCCTAACATACTTCCTTTCAGACACTGACCAGGATATGGGCTGGGAACCAGCTGAATTTGGAAGGAAAGGTATCCTCTAGATTCGAAGGACGGGATGAAGGACAGGTCCACAATTCATCTGAGAACTCTGCAGAAGTCCTAGGTGGTCTCAAACTCCACACTCTGCTTTCTTTTTTCTTTTCTTCATCTTCTTTTGGGGGGGGCAAAACTGGGGTTTCAAATGGAGAGAACAGTCAATAAATGCTGTGGTTATAATTGGACAAGGAATTTCAGGGCTGTTATGCTATTTTCTTTCATCCTTCTAACAACCTATAAGGTAGGCATTGCCATTTTACAGATGAGGAAAGCAAAGTCTAGAGAAACGAAGAGATAGATCCGTCAATGATCTCCTGCCGTGTCCATTGGTGGCAGTGCCAGGATTTCAACTAAAGATCCTCCATCAATACAGTCTATGTGTACAAGTTGGGCCCTTTACATATGACTTTTTCTTCCTCGGCACTGGGTCTGGAATTTGGCTTCCTGATCAGTGATGTCTGGATATGGCTATCTCTTGGCTTGGGCACTGGGAGAAGATAGAATCTAGCATGACTTTCAACTGAGTTATGTGTTTTCCTTTTTTAAAAAACAAAAGTGAATTTTGAAGCAAACAACAGATATGATCTGTACACAGCCTAGTCTGTGCGCTTTGAACAATAACTTCTTAGAGTGACATTTTAAGAAAACATTGCCCCCTTTCTCACTAAAATTAAATGACTATAAATCACTGCTTTATATCCTTCTGGGTTTCTCAGCCCAGGGAGTCCTTTAACACCCGGACCCGGTCCGAGTCATATAATCTGGGGTTTTGGAGTGCGAGGAGACCCCAAGGACACTTGGTACTTTATCTTCACCACTCCTTAGCAGAAGCAGGAAGTTTAAGCACTCCAGTTTGCTTGGTTCTTTTCATACCCGGAAAACTGGCTCTCCACACCATAAGATTTTTCGTGCCATCTGCTTTCAGCTATGGGAAGCCTGAGTTCAGCCAGAGACTGAAAAATATTGCACACAGTGTATTCAGTTACATGGTCTGAAGCCCAGGACTATGGTTTTGAGCTCGAGGATTTCTCTGGTATCCATTCGGACTGATTTGCTCTGGCTTGTCCCTTCTGACAAGCAGCTGTAAGTATAATCAACAGATTGAAATTGTTTAATAACTTCTCCTGCCACCACCGAAGACCTCGAGCAATTTGAGAACCTGATTTCATAACAGGGACCTTGATGCTCAATTAACAATCTCATTTTAGCAAAGAGACGTGAGGCAAGAGAAGTAAATGAGTTTTTCTGAGGCTATGCTGTTCATTCGTTTATTCAAAATTTACTGAGAACTCTCTGCTGTGCACTGAGTTAAAACCTAAAGGATGCAAAGGTACATATGAGCTATAATTTATTTATTGAGTGCTACCTCTATCCCCAGCAGTAAGTACTTTATCCTGCTTTACTCACTTAATACTTAGAACTTATTCCCATTTTACAGATGAAGAAGCTGAGGCAAAAGAGAGGTTAATGAGTTCATGCAAGTAGTAAGACATAGAGCTAAGGGGACCCAAATCCATGCATTCTAACTTCATATCCTATGTCCCTGAAACTGCTCTCCTGCCCCCCTCCATCACTGCCCCTGGCTACAAGTGGAGGATAAAGAGAAGGAAATAAAATAACTAAACCACAAGTGTGATTGAGCAGTGTAAGATGGCGCCAAATGTCCAAAGTGGGCGGGGCGCTAAAAAAAAAAAAAGGCACAGCTAACTCTGCAGGTAGGGGGGACAGGAACTGGGAACTGCTTCAGAAAGAACCACCACCACCACCACCGCCACCAAATCGTCTCACCGAAGATGAATTTTGGAGGACGAGAAAGAGCTAGAAAGTTGGGGAACAAAATTGGGTAAAGCCAGACTTCCAACCTGGCTACAAATTACTCTTGATGCTAAATTCTTAGCAGGCCATATGACTTTCCCTCAGCTGAGAACTTACAAAACCTTGCATTTTTACGCCCCTCCACTTTAAATCACTTGGCAACAAGTGGATCTCTTATCTCAACCCTTCTCCAGGAAACTACTTTTCTGGGAAATACTGATTACTGGTGTGGCCCTGAAGCATTTTGGGGATTGGGAGAGTTAAGATGTACTATGTGGATATTCTGATGGACATTCATGAGTTGTTTATTTCATGCTTGTAAACCAATTGTCTTCCCTTTCCCACTGATTGTGTTCAGTATGTATTGTGACTGGTGATGTTCAAGTGTACAGTAGTTTACTGATTTGCAACCACCATGGGCAGAGGGTTTAGTAGAAGTAATCCCTTTGGAAAGACGCCAAACAAAATGAAAATTCAATTGGCATGTATGCCACAGTGAGGCAAGCCATCTCCTGCAATGACTGGGGTGAACTTAGGGACCAGATATTTGCATGTGGGCAGTTATTAAATAATTTCATTATGGTGGTGATAAAATTTGAACCTAACAAATGAATTAAAGATGATAGAAAAATGACTGTCCAAGCCAGAAGATCCTAGTAGTTCCGATTGGAGAGGGACAACTAGGATTTGGTTGGTATTTGAATATACTAAAAACATATATGAAGAATCTTCCTACTTACTACATTCCTCTTCCGGCCACTAAAAAACCCACACCTGCTTGCTCTGTCCAAATCTTAGTATCCTTTGGTCTGAAAAAACATATACTTTAAAGAAGTGTTTAGGGAAACAACAGTGCCTTATTTCACTGTAAGAAGAACCAAACCAAAACAAATAATCCAATTAAAAGGTGGGCAGAAGACCTGAATAGACATTTTTCCAAAGAAGATGTACAGATGGCCAACAGATACGTGAAAAGATGCTCAGCATCACTCATCATCAGGGGAATGCAAATCCAAACCACAGTGAGATATCACTACCTCACTCCTGTCACAACGGCTAGTATCAAAAAGATAAGAAATAACAAGCGTTGGCAAGGATGTGGAGAAAAGGGAAAACTTGTGCGCTATTGGTGGGAATGTAAGCTGGCACAAAAGAAAACAGTATGGATGTTCCCAAAAAAATTTTAAGCAGAAATACCATACAATAAAGAAATTCCACTTCTGGGTATTTACCAATGAAAACAGGAATACTAATTTGAAAAGATATATGTACCACTATGTTCATTGCAGCACCACATTCAATGGCCAAGACATGGAAGCAACCCAAGTATCCATCAATGGATGAATGGGTAAAGAAGATGCCATACACACACACACACACACACACACACACACACACACACACACACACAGGATTGTTACTAAGCCATAAAAAGAATGAAATAGTGCCATTTGAGACAACATGGATGGACCTAGATGGTATTATCCTGAGTGAAATGAGTCAGAGAAGACAAGTACCAAATGATTTCACTCATAAATGAAATCTAAACAAACAAACAAACAAACAAACCAACAGAAACAGACTCATAAATACAGAGAACAAATTGGTAGTTGCCAGAGGGGAGGGGGTTAGGGGAATGGATGTAAAAGGAAAAGGGAATTAAGAGATACAAACTTGCAATTTTAAAATAAATAGGTCACAGGGATGAAAAGTACAGCATAGGAAATCTAGTCAATTATACTGTAATAACTTTATGTGGTGACTGATGCTAACTACCCTTACTGTGGTGAGCATTTTATAATGTAACTGTTGAATCACTATGTCGTTTACCTGAAACTAATATAATATTTACATCACCTACATTTTAAAAAAATAACCAAACCAACACACTGTGCACACACCTGTGTTTGTGTGTGTGTGTACACACTCCGGGCAGGCCTCTGGCAATGCTGTAAAGGCAGCGCCTCAGCCCAGATGCCCACTGTCCTAATTCTTCTTCATTAAAATTGTCCTTTCCTATATTCCATTCCCGGGTCACTGCTTTCCAAGATGACAGATAGTTGATCGGATACTCTCATTAGAGCTGGGATAAGTTCCAGTATCTCTGCGTGACCCCTCCCCCTTACCCCCAATGGGTTCATTCTGATGGGGATTTTATGGAGGCACAATTATACTAACAAAAGGGTGCCTCTAAGGGTGACATTTTAAATGGCAGAAAAGGCTGCTGGAGTAGTTTTGAGGAAGGAAGAGCTTTGGAGAACACCTCAGTTTAAAATACGGACTCCAAGAAACACACCGAGGGTTTCAGAGGGGATGGGATGGCCCAGTGATGGGTATTAAGGAGGGCGGGGATCACACAGAGTACTGGGTGTCATACACAAACAATAAATCATGGAACACGACATCAAAAACTAATGATGTACTGTATGGTAACTAACATAACATAATAAAAAATAAATAAATAAAAATAAAAGTTCCCTGCTGTTTTGTAGCACTGGTTCTATGAATGTGTGTGCATGTGAGTGTCACGTGGCAGAAATTAACAAGTCAGACACACTCATTTAGCTCCGGTTCAATTTTTCCTTCTCTTCACACCCAAGATTCTTGAAAGTCTTTACCAACAACCCCATTTCCTTACTTCCATTTGCCACTCACTCTGATTTTATTATAATTATATGTATGTGTGTGTATGTATATATATATTCCTAGTAATTCCTCTACATAGATTTCAATATTCCTTTTAGAGATGGACAGCTAGTATTTGCTTGGTATTTAAATATACTTAAAACATTAAAAATATTCCTACTCATCGTATGCCTCTTCAGTTGTGCGCCTTCCATTGTTCAATTATTTTTCTTCCATTCTAGAAGTTTACCGTCAACTCTTCATCTACCGCCTGTCCTTAAAGCTTGCTCTATTCTTCTTCTGAAACTTCTGTTAGATAGATATGAGACTTCATTCCCTCCTCATGGGTCCTCACTTCTCTTCCCCAGTTCCTTCTCTTCATCTCTCTGTGTAGAATCTGGGTGCTTCACTTATCCCCACTCAGAGCTTAGTCTATTGTTTGATTTTGTTTGATTTCATTGACAGACACACATATACAATATTACTGATTATATTGAAGCAGTCATCAAAAAATCTCCCAAAAAACAAGAGCCCAGGGCCAGACGGCTTCCCAGGGGAATTCTACCAAGCATTTAAAGAAGAATTAATACCTATTCGCCCAAAACTGTTCCAAAAAATAGAAATGGAAGGAAAACTTCCAAACTCCTTTTATGCAACATTACCTTGATCCCAAAACCAGACAAAGACCCCATGAAGAAGGAGAATTACAGACCAATATCCTGGATGAACACAGATGCGAAAATTCTCACCAAGATACTAGCCAATAAGATCCAACAGTACATTAAAAGGATTATTCACCATGACCAAGTGGCATTTATTCCTGGGCTGCAAGGTTCGTTCAACATCCACAAATCAATCAGTGTGATACAATACATTAATATATTACTGATTATATGATAATATATATGACATGTTAGAAATTATATACATACATGCACACATGTGCATATATATACATACTTAATTTTTACAGTGGCTTTTTAGTCTTTTCTAATATGTCTGCCATTCTTTTCATGACATGTCGTTCATACCTTATGGATTCTAGACCTTCCTTTATTTTACTGAACGTTCTGAAGGTTCTTAAGTTACAGTCTCTTTTAGACTGCCTTATTATACAACTTTTCTGGAACCTGGATTACTCTGCTTATTGTTGCTGCTGACCCTCCCTGCGGTGGTTGATTTCTCTTCTTGCTCTGTACACTTGACTGTGGACTCACCTTTAGCGTGAGAGCTGTTTTCTGTAGAAGTCCTACGTGAGCTCTGGATAGCAGAGTTATCTTCTACTACCGCTCCATGTTCTTTCTCTGCCAGCACGCTATGGATTCCACTGGATGAAGGTCAGTTTTTAATTTCCCAGCTTTTTAATACAAATTAAGATGTGGGATTCCAATTTCTTGTCCTCTAGGCCCAGAATGAACACTCTGCTTATATCCTGTGACCCTAGGCCTTGAGTCCTAATGTATCACCAACTGGACAGGACGTCCTGGCTCCTCGCTTTATAGAGCAAGCTAAGGGCTCAGTGTCAGGGCTGTAACTTCACCTTAAGCCCCAGGGCGTACATCCATTTCTGATACTCTTGATGGCCATTCAGTTCCAACTGTGACACTTTACTTCAGCTTTAAACTGCCACCTTGTCTCTATGACCAGGAAATTTCCCTTTTTTGTTTTTTATTTTTTTGTGTGTATTGTCAGACTTAAGATAGTGTTTTATCCACTATTTCTATGTCTTTATGGAAGATTAGGGGTTCCTGCCATACCTTAATTCATTGGTATGCATTGATGCATTAATGCATTGACTAGAAGTCCCTATTTGACCTACTTCCACCATGACACTATAATTGCTTTTACTAAGATGATCAAAAGCCTTATTGTCACAACTGATGATGGCTTCTCAGTCATTACCTCCCACAACCTTTCAGCCATATTGCATACTATTGGCCATGATGTTTTGGACACTTCTCCCAGACTACATTCTCCTGATTTTCCTCCTGCCTGTCTTTGTGCCTTCCCGGTTTTCTTTTCTTCTTCTGACAATTTGAGTTCCTTAGGATTCTTCCTTATTCTTCTCTTTCTAAGTATTTATTCTTCATTCATCCATTCATCAAATCTTCTTTGAGCATTTGTTCTCTGCCAGGCTGAGTTACAGGCATTTAGCAGCGAACAAGGAAGGTCTCTAGAAGGGGATGACATTTGTTGACTCTTGAAATATGATAATGACCTAGCCTCATGAATAGTGCAGGAAATCACTACTTTTTCTACTGTAACAACTCTAAAAATCTCCAATGCTCGTGATGGGGTTCAGACCATGCTACCCCAAAATATGGCACTTTGGCATATTGAATATTTAAAGCTAAAGGAGTTTGAGAAAACAGTGGAAGCAGAAAGGTTACTGTGATCTTCCCTCCTCCCTTCTCCCATGACACAGGCCATAAACCCCTCATGTGAAAAGTGACCTCTTTGTACCTGCAGGAAAAAAGCATCATATCTCCAAAGACAAGCGACGCCAAGAAGAATGCCGACAGGGCTTGCTAAGTTTCCCCTGGTTTACTACATTTACCTCATACTCTTTGGCATATCGTAGTTCTACCTGACTGCCCAGTCTTCATCAAACCTAGTATAAAGATACTCAGGTCTAATTGTTCAGGTCTTCATTTCCTTTTGAAGACTCCTATGTCATGTGAAACTTGTATGAAATTATTTTGTTTTTCTCTTGTTAGTTTGTCTTTTGTTTGTCTAATTTTCAGATCCAGGCAGGGACTCTAAGAGGGCATAGGAAACTTTTTCCTCCCCTACTCTTTCATTGGCTCACACAGCTCCTCTGAAGTCTATATACGGATACTTCTACCCAAATGTCACTCAAGACCTCAAACTCAACAAATCCAAAGTTGAACTCATCTCCCCAAATTGATTCCTCTTCTCTTATTTCATATGGCTACTAAGATTTTTTCTGCTATCATGCTCCTTTCTGGATTCATTCACCATCTCACCCAAGATAGAGATTTGAACATTATCCTGAAGTCTTCCTTCCACAACCTCACATCCAAGGAATAAGTGAGTAGTGCATGTCCTACTTTCTTAATATCATTTCTAAATTCCTATTGTTAAAATTTGCACCTATGCCTATTTCATTTCTTGCCTGAATTTCACCATAGCCTCCTCTGTGGCCTGTGATCAGACTACTTTGCTCACTGCTACAATTCTAACAGACAAATCTGATCATGTTGTTAACAAGTCTCAGTGGCTCTCCACATACAAGCCCCCCACAATATGGCCCCAGACTTCCTTGTCACCCTTACTTCCTGCCTCAGACACACTGTATTTAAGACATAGCAAAGTACTTACCTGCCCCAAAACAACCCCCTCCAGCCCACTAGCCACTACAAATGCTGTATCTTTGAAAACTCTACTCCCTCCTCCTTGGCAAACCCTTCAGGATTTATCTCTGGCATCATCTCCTCTGGGAAACCTTCCCTAACAATCCCCATGTAAAGAGAGTTTCCTCTTCTCTGCTCTGTAGGAAGGATCCTATGCATATAGTTATTATGGCACTTATACTATTTATTTCTGTCGACTTGTCTGTCACGCCCACCAAACAGAGAACTCCCTGAGACAGGGACTGGGACTTCATCTCTGGATCCCCACATCTAGACAGAGTAGGGACTCAATAAATGATAGTTTCATGGCTAAATGAATTCGCTAACTCTTCCTTCTCCATTTAGAATGCAGAGAGTAGGCACCTAGAGCAATGAAATGAAGGACAGGTCTATTTTGAAAAAGTAGGTTCTTGCGCAACTCATGGTGGAGGGTGGCCGTGTTTTAATTATAAATAGAACTATGTCATTCAGTCATTGAACTAGGAACAGGGAGCTACTGGATCCTTGTGAAAGGGAAAGTTAAACAGGTTAGTAATGAGATTGGTCCCTATTTGGGTCAATAAAATAATTCTTTAGAAGTCTACAACAATTTAAGGTTTGACAGAGTACTTTTACAGCAACCATTGTCTTATTTGATCTGCATGGGAACCTGTGAGGTAGCCAGAATGGGTTTCAACTAGACACATTTTACAGACAAGAAAACCATTTCTCACTGAGAGGTCATGGTTTGCCTTCCATCACAAAACTAATTTATTTATTGATCAGTTTAGCCCCTACCTCATTCCAAAGAGGGATTGTGGTTGCTTACAAAAAGATGTACAGGAAAATAAGATCGGGAAGCCAAGAAAAGGTCATCAGCATGAAGAAAGACGAGTCAGACGCTGGAGACAGCCAGCAGGGTTTCAAACCCAAGGTCCCATTAGGCTGTCTCCAGACGCTTTTGAACCACTGGGTGGTGATCCACAGGAGTTTTGTTTGCATTAAAAAAAAAAGCAGCTACAATTTTGACATCACAAAGCAAGTAGCCTGGTATCTATTAGAATTTTCTCCCATCAAATGTAAACACTAAAAATTAAAGCCAAACTTGAGTCACTGCAATTACCCTGCTTGGACTAGAAAGCTAATCAACCAACAGGCAGAGACAAGGTGAAATGAGCTGAGACCACAAAGAAAATTGGTCCAAGATAGGGCAGGGGCTGGGGCTCGTTCTGCAGAGCTACATAAATATTAAAAAATCAACTAGATCAAGAGGTGACTCGGTTTTGGAGATAAACTCATTCAGTTTTGATCACATCATGTTTTATAGACATCCACCTGCTCCCAGATTTTGATGAGAGTTTAAATAATCCTGTGGCTTTACTTGCCTCCTATGCCTCACCCAGACTCACTGTTACCATTTTCCTCAGTGTTTTACTGAAATTGAGAATGATAATACCTATAAAGCCTCTCCCCAGCTGACATTTCTGAGTCTCTTCCCCAGCGCAAACAAAATTAGAAAATGGAAAATATAACCTTTCTTGTCCTGTAGTTTCTTTACAGGATATAAAATGGAAAGATAGTCTCTATTCAAGAATCATGACCAACTAGCAGGAATAATAATCATGATAATCACAGCAGCCAACACTGTTTGAGCATTTACTCTGGGCCGGGCACTGTTTTAAACATTTTACATACGTTTACTTATTTAATTCTCACCACAATCTCACGAGGTAGGAACTATTATTATCTCCAAGTTATAGATGAGGACAATGAAGTATACTGAGGTTAAAAGTTTGCCTAAGGTCATACATCTGGTGAGTGGTGGGCCTGGGCTACCAAACCAAAAAAACCCGCCACACGCAGACATGCAAATATTCCTAATTTATAGTTGTTCAGTCAAATAGATGGATTATATATTTTGCTTTCTGTTGTTTACATCATTGCCAATCAACATTCCAGTAGTGCAGGCTCAGGGAAAGTAAAGACAGTACTAAACTTCTAGAAAGTTCCTTCCATGAATTCCATCAAAAAGTGGGAACGCTTCTCAGTCTTTTTCCCCTCAACGCTCATTGCAGTGATTTCTATCATGCTCCATAGCATTCAAATCACTTCTTCACATGTATATAGCTAACCCTGGTGTTGCCATGGAGATTTAAATCAATGCCACGAGCTGAGGCCTAATTTGCATATTCTGCTGATTAGCAGGGGCACTTGGTAATCCCTCCCATCTGCTTGCATGACTAATCTCACGTGTTGGCAATGTATGGGATTCAAGAATGTTAGGAACTGATCCTCTCAGGTTATTTAACACTTCAGTTCTGTTCAGTAACAGCTTAATTAAACCTTGAGGGGGGAAAAAAAGGTCAACGGACAAATAAAATTAAATCTTTTAGGAAATTAGCTAATGAGAAGGGGAAGTTAGAATTCACCACTGCAAGGAAGAGCAAAGAATATTATAATATAAAACAACAAAAATGGAACGTTTCATCCTGGGTATTCAGGAGTTGAACATCCCAACCAACCATCATTTACAGAGTCTTCTCTGTACCTGGCAGTGTGTTAGGTGCTTTCACAGGTGTCCTTTCATTTTGTTTTCACAGGAATCCTACGAGGCCAGGAGAAGAGAGGCTGAGTCCTATGCTCAGATTCAGACACATCAAGGGATACTATCTGAACAAAACTGGACCACCCAAATGTGTCTGACTCCTTCAACACCACTGGAGTGGGACTTGGAGATAGAGCTCACCTTCTATCCAATATCTCAATTCTCTAGAGGACAGAAACAGGGCCAAGGAAGACAAGCTGCAGGGAAACAGATCAGGGCTCACTCTGACAAAGCCATGTCTAACAATGGGGACTGTCCCAAAATGGATAGAATACATTATTTTGGGAGGTGATCAAGGCCCTGTCATTGGAAGTGTCCACATAGGGAACTGGGGTTCACAAAGCCCTGGTAAAGACCTAATCAGATGTTACAGAAGAGATTCTTGCATTAAGTGAATGATCTGAATCATTATGGACTCTCTGTCAAAACCCCAACACAAAGACCACTGGAGAAATCTGTTGGTCAGAAAAAGCTGAGCATGTGAACCATGCTAAGTAAGAGAAAGTACTCCCCACCGATGGAGTCTCAATAGCAGCTCAAAAGTTGGCCAAGAGTCCTTACAGGGTTTTAGAGGCTGGGGTTGGTCATAATGTGTTAAGGCACAACTTTTAAGTACAGTCCTTACAAATTCAGATCAGAATTTATAAACTAGATGAGTTGCTAGAATAGTTAATGGTCTTCTCTTTGGGACACATGAGTTATGTGGAATTACTGTCAAAACAGTCTGAGCAAAAAAACAAAACACCAAGAGACTGTCCCAGAACAGAGGAGAATAAGATGTGACAATTACACATGATATGATATCCTGGATGGGACCCTGGAAGGGAACAATAACATTAGTGGAAAAAATTAGTGAAATTCAAATTAAGTCTGGGGTTGGACAATAATATGCCAGTGTTGGTTTCTTAGTTTTGACAAGTGTACCGTTGTGATTTAAGATGTTGACGCTGGGCACAACCAGATGAAGCGTATATGGGAACTTTCTGTACTATCTTTGCAACTTTTCTGTAAATCTAAAATTATTCCCCCAATTTTAAATTTGATCAAAAAACAGCTTGAGTTTCATTCATCTTGCACATCATGGCTGGCTTTGGTTTATCTATCTTGTGAGTAATAGTTCAATATGTTTTGCAACTTGAGGTTTGGTTTGTTTCTTGCCTTGAATTAGAAAACATCTCAGAGGTCTCTGAGTCAGAAAAGAGTTTCTATTTAACCCAAACTATGGGGAAATAAGGAATAGAATTTGATAGGGTTAGAAAAGATGTGTCAAAAATGAGACCTCTTTTCATGCATTTTTTTCTGATTTTATAATTTCCTGAGCTAAGGGGACCCTCTTGAACCCACAAATATTACTGTACCAACAGGACAGCAAAAAGATTACTGCTGAGTCTGGAGGGGGAGGCACACACACCCTCTGTCACTGCTACCAGCAAAGCAACAAATAATGACTAGCAAAGCCCGTGATATGGTTATTCACCAGGAGATAGAGCTCCTGGAATCCAACTACCAGAGCACAAGAAGTTAACACAGGTCAGGGATAGCTCCTTGAGGTCTTACTGAATCAGAAACTGTACCTTAGACACTCTGGAAAACAGTATGGCGGTCCCTCAAAAAGTTGAAAATAGAGCGACCCTATGACCCAACGATTGCATTAGTGGATATTTACCCTAAGGATACAAATGCAGTGATCCTAAGGGGCACCCGCACCTGAATGTTTATAGCAGCAATGTCCACAATAGCCAAACTATGGAAAGAGCCTAGATGCCCATCAACAGATGAATGGATAAAGAAGATGTAGTATATGTATACAATGGAATACTATGCAGCCATCAAAAGAAATGAACTCTTGTCATTTGCAATGACGTGGATGGAATTAGAGGGTATCACGCTGAGCGAAATAAGTCAATCAGAGAAAGACAATTATCATATGATCTCCCTGATATGAAGAATTTGAGAGGCAAAGTTGGGGGTCATGGGGGGAAGAGAGGGAAAAAATGAAACACGATGGAACCAGGGAGGGAGACAAAGCATAAGAGACTCTTATCTCAGGAAACAAACTGAGAGTTGCTGGGGGTTGGCGGGGAGGGAGAGGGTGACTGGGTTTTGGACATTGGGGAGGGTATGTGCTACGGCGAGTGCTGTGAATTGTGTAAGACTGATGATTCACAGACCTGTACCCCTGAAATAAATAATACATTATATATTAATAAAAAATGAAATAAATGCTTGGACAAAGAATCACCTGGGCAGAAAAAAAAAAAAAAAAGAAAGAAAGAAACCGCACTCTTGTTCTTCCTAAGCTGTACCATGAAATTTCTTAGTGTGAAGACTGCCAGCTCCAGGCATTATGAATTTCAAGTCTTTACCTCTTTAGAGGAGGTGGCTGCAGATGGTGTTTGCGATTGCAGCAAAGGAGATGCCATTTAGGGCAGAGAATATTGATACTATAATGGCTTCTTCCCTAACTAAGGGTATTTTGGCACACATTTCCACTGATACTTGCTTTGACGTGCCCAGGAAGCTTGAGGCTCCTTTTCTCCTCCCTGCAAAAATATTGATATTATTAGCAATGGACAAAGCATGACTCTGCATTTGCAGAAGTAAGGACTCGGCATTGTGGTAAGGTAACTTTTGTCATGGGCTCCCACATGGTAACTAGAAATGGTATTTAGTTGTGTCCAAGGTAATCTGTCATTTCCACTTTTCAAACCATAGCTTTGAGGGGTGCCTGGCACTCTTGATCTTGGAGTCACGATTTTGAGTTCCACGTTGGGGATAGAGTTTACTTAAAACACACACACATACACACACACACCCCAGAATGATGGAAACAAGAATCCTGGGTCCGAGTCTCAGTTCTCTCCTACTAATCAACCTTGGGACTTTAGGAAAACTCTGTCTATACTTCAGGCTTCTATTCCCTCATCTATAAAATAAGAGACCTGTGCATACAAAACCTCTTTGCATTTCATTAATCCACAACTAACCTGAAAACAATGGTTGCAGGAATTTATCACATAGTCACAGAGTTTTTGTCTACCATATTCAGTTGTTCTTGTTGAATTGCAAAAGTCAGGAAGAAAGGGGCAGGCCCTCCGCTTAATGCAGAAGACAGTGGGCCGAGTGGCTGAATGGCTAGCAGCATGGGCTCTGCAACCAGAAAACTTGATTCCATAGCACATTAGATGTGTGACCTTAGAAAGCCAAGTACCTCTCTGTTCCGCAGCTTCCTCAACTGTAAGATGAAAATAACTATGGTACCTAGCTCCTAGGGTGATGGTAAGAACTAAACGAGTTCATTTTATAAAGAGCTCAGCATGAACTTGGCATACGGTACACACACAATAAGTGGCTGTTGCAATTTCCCGTCTTCATCTTGTGGCTGTATGTTATTAAAGCCAGCTTTATCTGCGCACCTATCTTGACAAAATCAGCCAGAACCTCCCACATCTGCTGTAGCCCGACAGAAGTGACTGATAGTAGTTGACACCTCCCACGGTTTCCCATCTCCTGAGCCCGCCCTGGTCTGGGCTGCCGGGAATGGAAGAGAATCATAGCAAATATGTACATTGCACTTACTGTATGCACCGAACACTGGCCCTTTGCATGTATTAATTAATTTAATCCTACTGATGAGGTGGGTGCTATAATTATCTCTCATTTTTGGATGACAAAATTGAGGGCTAGGGAGGTTGAGCAACCTGCCTAAGTGGTGACTAGTTACGTATCAGAGGCAGGATTTGGACTTGACCAGTCTGGTTCCAGAATCCCTGCTTTTAACACTATACCTTGTTGCCATAATAATAACTCGAGCTTGCTAAGTGCCTACTAAGTACCATATGATTACAAACCTTATCTCTAATTCTCATGATAACCCTGCAAGGAAGGCATTATGCTTACCTCCATTTTTACAAAGGTAGAAAGGGATACTCAGAAAGACTAAGTACTTTGTCCAACATCATAGAGCCAAGGAGTGCTAACGTCTGTCTCCGTAATCTGTGTTCGGTCCACTCCTCTGTGTTCTGTCCACTCCTCTTAGCAAGAATGAGATTCATGCTTTGTTTTGTTTTGTTTTTTAACTCAGAGGCTTTCCAGTGGGAGATGAAGGCAAATTTTTCTCAGTGTCAAATTTCTGGAAGAAGGGGATAACTGCAACACCAACGTTCTCTCTGGGAAATAGGCAGAGCGCGCTCATTAATGAGGCCCAGGAAGCAGTAGCCTTCAGTGGGGCCCCCTGGTCCTGGTCCAGGTCCCAAGGCTGCTGGGGAGATCTGTAGATTTCTCCAACAAGAAGATTTTCTCTTACATAAAGGGAAAGAGTTACTGAAGCACATAAAGAAAGCTTTCATATGAAATTCAAATTTGTTCAACCTTCCCGAGAATGAATCTTAAGTGAACAAAATAACATTCTGACTAAAGCCCATAATCACATCACTTTTTACATGATGAAATACAATGAGATGCATGGAAGAAATAACTGTGGAACAAATTCGCCCTCTTAAATTCTATGGGAGAACGATTTCCCTTGATTACCCTAAAAATGCATAGGGTATCAGTGAAACCAATACATTTTTTGGTGATCTACCAAGAAAATGTACCTAGGAAAACGTGTAATGAAGCTAATGATGGCTATTTCCTTCTCTTTAGATGCTTGGAAGCATAGCCCACAAAGAATGCTCCAGAAGGTGTCATAGTGAACAACAAAGAATTGGAAAAATATATAAGTTCTGTGGTGTTTATGCTATTGCCATTGGATGTTATTCGCATATAACTTCTTATATTCGTTTTGTGTAAAAAGGAAAGTCTCTCAGCTTCAACAAGGTCATAAGACTAAGTAGGAAGAGAATACAGATGGGAAAACTTACATTTTAACCATAACTGTAACTTTTACTCACCCAGTATTTTAATATTCTATTGTCCTCTCCAAAGCTTCAGTTAGTAAAAACTGAAGAAAAATGTGTGAATTCATTCTCCATTGAGGAACCTTATATTTAGTGAAATATGGACACATGCATATGAAATAAAAGCCTTTTATGAATAATAACCCATCATGCAATGGCTTATTGCTTACACTCCACTCTAAGATGATATAATTTTTGTAGTGTTCCTGTTTTGGCACTCCGGGTTATAATGCCAGGTTCTCCAAAATTTCAGAGAGGAGTCAATCTCTCATCTAGCATTTAAGTGTGGGTAGACAGAGACCAGGTTTTCCCCAAACACTCCATCTCTTGAGCCATGGTCCCGTGACTCTTCAAAGACCTTTCACTGAAAATTTACCACAAAAAAAACTCTGACCTCCAAAGCGGAGAGTGCTGAAGTAGGCTGTATGTGTCATTATTGCTTTAGTCCAGCGTGCACAGAATTCTGGAGTGTTGTGTGGATGTTGGATATTTTACTAACATCATAGTGAGCTCTATTACTTTGACAATAATGGTACTCAAGCACAAATCTAAGACAGGATGGTCAGCAAAGCTCAGAAAGTACGAATTCGAGCTCCTTTGACACTCTAGGCTTCACAATGAGTAGGAGTGGTCATCCGCCATTGGAGGAGGGGCAGGAAAGCCCTCAAGCTGAGGGGCGTAGGGCAGCGAGGGCAGAGTAACAACTGAGAGAAACCCCACAGGTGTTGAGTCCATGGAGAACACCGAGTCCCACCCAGTGGTCTTCTACTGCTGTGGTGGGCAGGAGATTAAAAAGAGAACACCCCTTCCTGCAGGGGTCCAGGGTACAGAACCTGTCAAAGTATGGGGTTAAGGAAGGAGAACAGGCACCAACTATCCCTAGGTACTCCAATTCCCTCCTGAGGAGAAGGTTGTGTTTCTGTTCTTAAATGAAGTGAAGCTCGTCATGGGTTAAATAGAGCTAAAATGACAGTGAAGCACAGATCCAGATCTAATGGTAGATTAATCTCAAACCAAGGGCTCATGGCCTACTAGAAGAAAAGGTGTTCCCATTTTGGACACTTATAATTTACCTCCGTTTCTGTTCTTTTATACATAGTGGCTTGTATTCCAACAGAAATTATATGAACAAAAGACTTTAAAAAAGGAAGAAAGTAGAAAACACTCTTCTGAGATAAAGAGCCAATAGAATCAATTCCAGCGAGGGCTTGGATGAAGGAATTATCTGTCAAACAAGGACTTCAAAAGAACTTCAGAATCATCCAAAATATTTTAAAAGATCTAGTGGAAAAAGTAAATAAGATGCATGAATGGATGTAGAACTTCAGCATTGAGATGGAAGCTCTAAATAGAGAAAAATCTGAAGAGCCAGGAATGAAATGGAGAACATCAGAGATGATGAATTTGTTTGCATGGCTTATCAGGTGACTGGATATTGCAGAGAATAAAATTTGTGACTTGGATACATTTGGATATAAAGTATCTAAAAGGGGGGCATCTAGGTGGCTCAGTCCGTTAAGTGCCCAACTCTTGGTTTTGGTTATGATCTCGGGTCATGATCTCAGGGTCCTGGGATCGAATCCCATGTCAGGTGACTCGCATTTGGCATGGCGTCTGCTTGAGATTCTCTGCCTCTCCCTCTGCCTCCCCTGTGCCCCACTTGTATGCTCTCTCTCTAAAATAAATAAGTAAGTAACACCTTAAAAAGAAAAGAAAAGATCTAAAAAGAAACAGAATGAAATAAAGCAGGAAAAAAAAAACCTAGAACAGAGTGAGATCTATGGGACAACAGCTAACCATCTGATGTGAGTGATTAGGGTCCCTAGAGGAGAAGAACAAGAGAAATGAGCAGAAGAAATGTGTGAGAGAAGAATGGCCAACAGGTTTTCAAAATTTATGAAAGTCAATCTTAAATATCTAAGAAGCTCAGAGAATACCAAGCAAGATTGATAAAACAAACCCAGCTAGGCATCATAGTCAAACTATAAAAAAACAGGGATGAAGAGACAATTTTGAAAGCATCCAGAGAAAACAGAAATACTACATACAGTGGAACAACGGTAAGAACCATATATAACTTCTCATCAGAAACAACAAGGGACAGAAGACAAAAGACTATCATCTCATCTGCTGAAAGCAAATAGACTCTGTCAAAGCTGAATTACATACCCAGCAAAAAATACTCTTCAAAGAGGAAGGTGAAATAAAGAAATTTTTAGGGAAAAAAAGCTGAAAGAATTTTTATCCAGCAGATGTGCACTGCAAGAAATGGTCAAAAAAAAAAAAAGCTATTACTGAAATAAAATTATACTGCACAGAAATCTAATTCTGCAGGAAGAAATTGAAAAAAAAACAGCAGAAGGAGTAAATATATTGGTAAGTATAAAGGATCATTATTTTAAAAAATAGCATTGTGTGTTTATGTGTGCATGCATATAGAAATCACATCATAGACAATTCACTGTTTATAGTAAAATTAAAAATAAAGTAACACGGGGGACAGCACATACAGAATAAAATATATGAGAAAACGACAATAAAGGTTGTGAATGGGATAATTGGAAGAACAATGCTGGAAATTTCTGACCTTGCTTGTGAATAGAATATATATTCAAAGTAGCAAAGGTAAAGATGCACAATGTAATCTTGTGAAACTGCTAAAAACAATACAAAGAATGTAGTATGAAAAAATATTTGATTTACCCCAAACATACTGGAAGAGAGGAACAGGGGTCACAGAGAATACTGGACACATCGAAACCAAGGACTAAAATGAAAGACTTAAATTTAAACACATCAGTAATTATGATTTAAACATGAATGGTGTGAAAACCTTAAATAAAAGGCAGAATTTGGGGAATGGAAGGAAAGACTCAATTATATAGACACCAGAACCACACTTTAAACAGACACAAAGAGGAAGAATGTCAAAAGATGGAAATATACATATTGCAAACACTAAGCCTAACAAAGATGGTGTGGCTCTGCTAATATCAGATAAGGGAGACTTAGAGGTGATGAATACCACCGGAGGTAAAGAAGAAAACTTCACAATTATAATAGTCAACTTATCAAAAATATAAATTCCTGTATGTTTCCACTTGCTAACAAATGGACTACATACCTGAAGCAAGAAATTGATACTAATAAAAGGAGATTGAGATAAATGCATGGTCATGGTTGGCGGTTTCAATACTTATCTCTAAGGCATTGACAGAATATGGAGACAAAAATGTCAGAATATAGACTTGAACAACACTATCAATCCATTTGACCTGATATAAATATGCAGAACAGTGCACTAACCAACAGCAGAAAACACATTCTCCTCCAGGGTACCTAGACGATTCACCACGCAGACTATAAGCTCAGCCATAACCCAAGTTTAAATCAATTTCTGAGGATCAAAATCAAACAGAATATGTTATCGGACTGCAAAAATACCAAGTTTGAAGTCAACATCAAGAATATAAATAGACCATCTCCCCAAATTTGGAAATCAAATATCACACATTTAAATAAGTCATGGGTAAAAGAAAAAATCCACAAAAGAAGTTAGAAAATATTTTGAATTGAATGATAATTAAAGTATGGTATATAAAAAATTGAAATGAATCTAAAGCCATCTTATAGGGAATTGTATAGCTTTTAATGCCTTTATTTAAAAATAAGAAAGTCACAAAATAAATGACATATTTCCACCTTAAAAAACTAGAAAGGGAAGAAATAACTAAATCTCGAATAAGTAGAAGGAAGGATGTAATAAAAATGAAAAAGAGAATCAATGATGGACAATAGGTAGAGATAATCACCAAAGCCAAAAGTTGACTCTTTGGAAAAAATAAAAAAATTTTTGAAACCACTAGCAATTCAGATCAAAAAAAAAAAAGGGAGAAAAATATAAACTATTGATATAATAACTGGAAATGAGGACATCACTAGAGATGCTACAGATATTAAAAGGACAATGAGACGCTACTGTGACCAACTCAGTAAGACAAAGAACCCAGTGGAAATAGGCAAAATCTTGAACAGATACTTCAATCAAGATCTACAAATAGCCACATGAAAAAGCACCGAAGATCATTAGTCATCAGGCAGATGTAAATTAAGACCAAAATGTAATATCACTGTATAACACAACAAGAATGGGTAGAAATAAAAACAACTGACAATCCCAAATGTTGGTGATTATGTGGAACAATCAGGATTCTCAGTGGTGGGAGTGAAAAATGATGGGGACTGGTTTAGCAGTGGCTTAAAAAATTAAACTTACATCAGACTTATGACCCAAAAATATCACAACTAGGGGTTTGTCCAAAAGAAATTATGGGGCGCCTGAGTGGCTCAGTTGGTTAAGCGTCTAACTCTTGATTTCGGTTCAGGTCATGATCTCAGGGTCATGGGATAGAGCCCCACCTCGGGCTCCACACCAGCAGGAAGTCTGCTTAAGATTCTCTCCCCTCCCTCTACCTCTCCCCTGATCGTGTTCTCTCTGTTTTTAAAACAAATAAATCTTTTTAAAAAAAAGAAATGAAAACATATCCGCAGGGCACCTGGGTGGCTCAGTGGGTTAAAGCCTCTGCCTTCAGCTCAGGTCATGATCCCGGGGTCCTGGGATCGAGCCCCGCATCGGGCTCTCTGCTCAGCAGGGAGCCTGCTTCCTCCTCTCTCTCTGCCTGCCTCTCTGTCTGCTTGTGATCTCTCTCTCTGTCAAATAAATAAATAAAATCTTAAAAAAAAAAAGAAAACATATGTCCGCGGAAATATTTGTAAAAATTCTTTACAGAAGATTTACACAGTGTAGCTAAAATCTGGAAACAGTCCAGATGTCAATCAATGAGAAAACAGGTAAACAAACTGGCATATTCATGCAATGGAACGCTACTCAGCGGTTCAGTGTAATGACTTACTGACACAGACGCACGGGTGAATTTCGAAAACATTATTCTGGGTGAAAGAAGCCAGATACACACAAGCAAAACATATACTATAATTATCCATTTATATGAAGTTCTAAACTAGGGAAAACGAACCTCTGATGATAGAAATAAGGTCGATGGATGCTTCTGGCAACAGAGGAGTGTTGACTAGGAAGGGGTATAAGGGAATTTTCTGGGGTGATGGAAATGTTCTATATTTTAAATATAGATTACATGAGTGTGTGTATTTCCCCAAACTGATCAAATGGTCTACTTAAGATCTGAGCTTTTAACTGTATGCAAATTGTACCTAAATGGCAGAAAGCTTTGAAAGTGATACACACTTAACCTGTTGCGTGTGGTTGAGGGAGACTGGTAAGGGAAGGTGAACAAGATTGGGAAGACAGTAATTAGTGGAGAAGAATACTTCTAGGAGGATTTCTGATGTGATATATGAGTGGTTTTCCTGTTCCAGAATCTCATGGAGTACTTGTTAAAATGTAGACTCTTGGGTTCCAACCAAATTAGCTAGGAATCTCCAATTTGAACCAGTTTCACAGAGGAAGCTGATAGCACACACTAAAGTTTGGGAACAGCTGGGTTACAGAATTTTCAGTCCAGAATACAGAATTTTACCATATAGAAATAGTGCAGTTAGACAACACTGAAGCTAATGCTTGAAATGTGATTTTGGATATTTTCACGAATTATGAGTGTTATGAGTCAGCCTTCATATGTCTACAAAATCTGATTATTTTATTTTATTGAGAAGAGTTGACATCATAATTTTTAGTTGGATGCTTGAAACTTTAAGCATCTGACAGAAACTATAACTTTGCCTGAGATTCTAAATTTTCCTGTTATTTAGATGAATTATCAATATGGAGTCACATAAAAATGTTTAAGGCAAGTGAGTTACATTGTCTCAAAACAATAATTCTGCTTCTACTAAGCATAAAACATCGGTAGATTTGCTATCAGGACATAAAGACACCTGCTTGGGATTGAGAGTGACCAAAGACTACCGACTTCTTCTACTGGAATTTTTTAAAAAAGATTTATTTATTTATTTATTTATTTGACAGAGATCACAAGTAAGCAGAGAGGCAGGCGGGGGGGGGGGGGTAGGGGGAGCAGGCTCCCTGCTGAGCAGAGAGCCCGATGCGGGGCTCAATCCCAGGACCCCGAGATCATGATCTGAGCCCAAGGCAGAGGCTTAACCCACTGAACCACCTGGGTGTCCCTGGAATTTTAAATATATAAAGATACTGCGATCAGAACAGTAACAATCAACTAATCAGCAAACCAATATTTGCTCAAAATCTATTGTATCTGGGATAGTATGGCATTATATGGGCCCATTTTAAAGATTGGCTCCAATGTTCATTAACTGGGGAACTGTCTCATTGTTGAACCTCTCTGAGCCTCAGCTCTCAGCTCCCTCAGTAGTAAAATGAGGGACTATTCCCCTACCTTGCAGGGTTGTTGTTAAGAATTAGAGTTACACCAGTACAGTATTTAAGCTGGGGACCAGCCCATAGCTGATGTTTAATAAACGGCAGTTGTTTTCACTTGGTCACACAGTCTAACAATTTGGGTGATTATTTGAGCTTCTCTTTCTTAATGAGGAGGAACAAAAAAACTGTTGACCAAGAACAAGGATCTTATATTTAGAGACGAAATATAGTCTCTAATATATATATTAGATATATGATATATTTAGAGACTAAAGTATTATGGAGAGGAAATTTTATGAAATATTATGCGTTCACCTTTCCTTGTTTTGGGAGTGTTAAGATCTCCAGGGTAGGGTTATGATGCGATTTAGGGGAAAGGGACCAGAAAGGCTGCTTGAGTTGCTTCTAGACTGCCTACTTTGCTTTATTTGGCACTGTACATCTAGAAGCCTGCACAGTGCACACAACATAGGAGGTTCTCGGGGCATATTTGTTGAGTGAATGAAAAGGGGGCAAAAAGGAATCTTCACAGTCTGTACCCACTCCCGTCGAGCTCAGCGATAGTGAACTTGACTAGTTTTGTTCCCTATTGTGGCATAATACTGTGTAGCAGTGCTTACCCAAGAGGTCAAGGAAGTCCCAGGAGCCAACCAAAAGAATTTTTTCCCACATGAATAACATTTTTTAGTTACTTCTGTTATTAGTCCTGTGCTCTTGATTAGGGATATAAAAAGAAGTGTTGAATACTAGCCTTGACTCTTAGGAATTGAGCATCTAGTGGGGGAAATGAGCATAAAGTTTAATATAGTATGAAGGAGTTGAGAATGAGGGTCATGACTGGTGTAGCCAGAATACTATGAGGGTTCTAGGGGTGAAGAGATCTTCTTTGGCTGGGGGAATGGGATAAGAAAAACATCTCAGAGGATATGAACCAAAGTCTCACACACATTTAAGTCTCTGGATAAATTACACCTCCACAATGAGGCTGTCCCAGATCCTGCCAGCAGAAGGCATCTCCCTAGTCCTCATCCCCTGTGGCTTTTTGTATTTCTATTAGAGCCCTCATCACAGTGTTTGTGATATTAGTTAGCTGGGCAACCGGACTGTGCCTTCCTGAAAGGCAGAGCCTATGGCTTTTTCATCTTGGCACCTTCTTCGGTGCGTAACACATCGTAGAGAGGGC
The DNA here is from genome assembly GCF_963455335.1 of Martes martes. Lineage (NCBI taxonomy): Eukaryota > Metazoa > Chordata > Mammalia > Carnivora > Mustelidae > Martes > Martes martes. The sequence continues at coordinate 108,645,905 of NC_137897.1, forward strand.
ACTAAACGGGGCACACACTAACAAATTGGACAGATTTCTCTAGGTGTAGCGGAGGCAATTGGAGTGACTGAGCAGTTCTTTTAGGGAAGGAAGGGGATAGGACTGGAAAGGTATGTTGAGCCAGACTGCTGTGAAGTTGGCTTACAGAATGAAGTCAGTCACCTCCTGCACCCAGCCGGCTGGTATTCACAATGAAGCCAGTACTGGCTTTTATATAGGGAAGGAACAGGATGAATGTGGCATTTGGAGACCTCATCATATCCTATTATAAGAGCGGGTATTAGAGCTGGAAAAATACCTTTTTCTTACTCAAGATTGCAGTTAGGCCTAAGAGGAATGATGAATGTTACAAAGAATGCTGGCATACTGGGTGGTCTGGAGCCCTCGTATACGCCTAAATAACAGCCATCTTGGCTGAGAAAGGCTCCCAGCTCGCGTAATTCTTCATTCTCTAAAAACAGAATCAAGGATGGAGTCTGTCGTGCAAGAGTCAATATTCGGACATCACATCTCCATGTTGAACTAGACAGAGGGAATTGGCACGGGCAATGAATTAAGAGTTTCGGGTCCAGGAGGCATGTGGACACCCTCTTTAAATATGTAAATGATCATGCCTGTTACTTACAACCCCCTTTGAGTAAGGTTTTTTAAAAGTTCTGTTTTAGGGGCGCCTGGGTGGCTCAGTGGGTTAAGCCTCTGCCTTCGGCTCTGGTCATGATCTCAGGGTCCTGGGATCGAGCCCCACATTGGGCTCTCTGCTCAGCGGGGAGCCTGCTTCCTCCTCTCTCTGCCTGCCTCTCTGTGTACTTGTGATATCTCTCTCTCTCTCTCTGTCAAATAAATAAATAAAATCTTTTTAAAAAAAGTTCTGTTTTATAAGGCAACACTATCATGTCATATCCAATAATAGGTGCTAACTTGTAAGAAACACTAATGAGTTATTTAGAAACTTACAAAGGAAGTAGACTTAATTGTGACCATTTTCACATTCTTTTTTTTTTCATCTTCACATTCTTTTTTTTTTATTTGACAAAGAGAGAGAGATCACAAGTAGGCAGAGGGTTAGGCGGGGTTGAGGGGAAGCAGGCACCCTGCGGAGCAGAGAGCCCAACGTGGGGCTCGATCCCAGGACCCTGAGATCATGACCTGAGCCAAAGGCAGACGCTTAACCCACTGAGCCACACAGGGGCCCCCCATTTTCACATTCTTACAAATGAAGCATTATTATAGTAAAGCATACTTTAGCAAGCCCTAGTCGAAGAATGCCTTCTGAACAGAACGTAGATATCATGTTGTCATTCTGGTATAAAAAAATTCAGGCTTTCAAATGGATAGATTAAAGAGTAATCTTTTAAATCTATCTCTTATAAGAGAAGTTTAACACTCTACAAAAACATTCACTGAAAGGTTCCTTTCCTTACAACATACCCCATGCAGAATTCAAATGGGGCTTGACTTCCATATAATTTTCTGGAAACAATTTAATTGTACCAGGCAGGATATACTTGTCCTGTTTGACTGAGATAGGCTGAAAGTCCAGTGGCACCGTTGGACTGAAAATGTAAGTTATGGCATATTCCTCTTTCTCCCACAGAACTGGTAATCCAAGGAGGAACTGACAGAACATTTTCTACCCAAGGGGCGCTCACTTCCTGTGGACACTCTCCTCTGTTCACAAGAACTTAGCTGCCGGGATGAACTGTCCTACCACCCGAGACCTATTCCCTTATGGTAGTATTCACGACTCTGGAGCCTCCAAGTTTCTGAAGCAAATGGCACAAGGCAAATACAGATTTCCACCATCCATTCTATAAGACACTGGTCAGTTTCATAAGATCAGCTTCGGTTGTTTAATCGTTTGTCCAAAGCGAATGTACTGAAATATTTCAGTGTTCCATGAAACCGCTGTGGCTATATTCATCCCTCAACAAAAGCTCAATACCTCCTAAGCACGGGGCCTGGGGCCAGGCAGTCAGAGCTGTGAGATACGGGAAGGCACGTTGACAAACCACCCAGGGGGTCAGGACCTCAGTGCTCCAAAAGAACAGTCTGTGAAACAGCCGAAGTGCGCACCTGTATCCCCTGATAAATGGACTAAGCAATTACCGATAAGAAAACAATTAATCAATAGATCATTTCCTAAGTGCCTATCAATAAGAAAACAATGAACAATATATTGTTTCCCCCAGTTCCCAAAGAGAGGGACAACTGTCTTCATGTGTTCTAAATTTTGGAAGCTCTGAGTCAGTATGATCTGTGGACTATCGGGCAGGTGTAGGCATGGGCACAGAACACAAGGCCCATAACCTGCCGGAAACAAGAAAGAACATGAAGGGACCTTGAACAGCCAGAGAAGTAGTCACGGACGAGCAGGAGGCAGCCGAGCAAGGACACGAATGCTTAGAGAAAGAAATGGCTGAGCTAAAGCAGGGTTTAGACACAAGACTAAAAGCGTAGGCTCAAGAAATTCGGATTCCTTAACTGCACTGAGCATGATCGTGAGGGCTCCCGGCTGTAAACGGTTACACAGAGCACAGCCACTGCCTGTTCTTTAACTCCCCTGGGGACCAAATGAGACGCATCAGACTTAACCAGAGAATGGAGGATTTAGGGTGAATGTTCTTGCCTTGAGAGCTGCTGGGACGAGTCCTTCAGAGGGCTGGTGGGTGCTGTGGCTGGGACGGTCTTCTCTGTATACGAGGGGCAAAGTGTTTCCTATCAAAAGGCAAAGGGATAAACTACCTGACCTTTCTTGGGACTCGCCATTCTTTGGGAGCACAACCCTCTCTTTCGGCCTCATTTGCACGGTGCTACCCTGGGCTCAGTGCTGCCCCTCCAACACTCCAGGTGTGTTTCACATTCCTTTCAAAGAGAAACTGCAGCATTCCCAGTCACTGACAATCTCTCCCCCTCGCTGGCTTTTGTTCCTGCAAGGGGGCTCAGTGTGCCACGAACATACAACTATTTAAAACAGACGCGTCTATTTATAACATTTCATCGATCAATCTAGAAGTCTTTCGTAAGCATAAAGTTGGTTTGTGTTCAAATCTAACCAAACAGGTTAGATGGCAATCTGGTTGTTTGCAGTGAATACGTGCACCGGTCAGTGCAACAACTGGTAACAATTACCTGTGTCACAGATCTTACTTAGCGAAGAACTAACGTGTGCATGCCACTCCAATACTTTATGTCAGTAGAGCCAGGAACTTCAGTGTTTCTGCCATAGGTACCATATCCTGCGCTAAAGGACATAGAGCCTGTAGTCCCATCCTTAAAGGATGATTATAAGCTGTCTCCCATCAGACAAGAGTAAACTTTGGTAGGTCATTAGAGGCATGGGTTGTGAAAATAATAATAAAAAAATGAACTTCTGGACCCAGCTCACAAATTCTATGATTTTCATCACCAATATTGCCCTTGATGCCTCAACCGTTCAAATGAGCTTCCCCGCCCCCCACCTCTTCCATGAGGAAATCAAAGGAAAATAACCAAACAAACAATGCCCATGCAATTTGACAGATTAACCTGAACCTTCATCTGGGGGTGCTCCGAGACCACCCCATGTAGTTCAGAAGATCCTGCAAAGCACTCAGAAGGGAAAGCCTATGGATCCCAGTTAATTCCACAAACAAACTCAAGCTACTCAGCAGTTTCAGCACAGGTAGAGGGATTATGAAGAAACAAAAATCGCAAAGAGTCAGTCATCACTCATCTGGATGAAACGTGCTAGTGAAATAAAGCATTTAGGGGGTTAGCATTCTCTGGGGTCTGCTGGAGTTCCATGATCAAGAAAGTGCAAGGGTTTCAATGGAAGCATTCGCTTGCTGAAGCTACTTCGTTCAGATAATACGAAAACCGGCAGAAAGTTTTCCAAGAAAAGATGCCATTTTCCATTTAGTTCCATGCTAAAATTGCCCATCAGAAAGTAGCCAGTGGAGGGATTCCAATCATCCAAAAGAATCCCTGTCTTGCTATTTTCAGAGGCTTGAAGCTGGCCGCTCCTTCAACCTTCTCTCATCTTGTTTTTCTCCGTGAGCCAGAGGCTCCTGGGCGTTGGTCCCATTAGCTATCTGCCGCATCTCCCTTGCCGCCATGGAGGGACAGATACTCTCCTGGTTTCGCTCAGACATTACGGAGTGCCCATCTTCTGTGATTTCCCTGAAGATACACCTAATACGATTCTCAGAATTAAAGTGCTTGTGTCCTCCTTTCCTTAGCTCTATGTTGCCTTCTCCTTCTTTCCTTTCCTAAGCTAAAAGCAAAATACATTTAAAGCCGATGACAATTCTTTATTCTTCTTTCTTCGTTTAGAAATTCAAATTAATGTCCTGTGCTGTCTGCAGAGTTAATGCAAATCCGGAGGTAGGAAATCCCTCTGGAATCAGCTGGTGTCACAGTTTTCTAAATACCAATAGCACTTTACATAGATATATACATTCACTCTTCTCTAACAATTAACATCTACAATTTCTCTGAGAAAAGAAAAACAAAGGAAGCATTTTTCAAAGACTCGAAACATCATGGAGTACGGGGAAACTCAAGAGCCCGTGTCCCATCCGGAAAGAAAAGATCTCAACAGAAAGATCCCCGGCATAATTTTGTTAATTTTTATAAAGGTGTTAATGTCCAGGATAAGCTTTCAAGTCTCTGTCCTTCAAAAACATTGCTTAAATAAATCTTACCTGAATACGACTTCCTTAACAAAGCCATGCTTCTTTATAAGCTGGTCCTACCCAGACAATTGCTGTCTACATTTGGAGCAGACACAGAGAAAGGAGATCAGAGAAAGTTTAAGGCATATCTAAAGTATTCTCCAAGGTACTGGCCAGAAACATCAAGCCCATACTCGCGGTATAGAGAGATCATTAATGGGCATTAGTGACAGACCATTATGACTCTCACAGATCATTAATGATTCATCATGTAGCCGTATTGTTCTGGCAATAATCAGACCATGGCTTGGACTCAGATATAAGCTTCGCCCGTACTGTTTGCTTAAACTTATTAGTTCCAAGCATAAAATTTTATTTTGCCTTCTAGAATTACGAAAAATGGTCTGTAACAGGATCCCTCTGCACATCAGAGGGGTTTTTGGAGCTGGCTGCCTTCTTTGGTCGGCGCTTCTCCCCACTCTCAGGAATCTTGTCGTCTGAAAGGCTCCCCAATAGCTTTGGGGATGTAAAAATGTGTCTTTTATTTTGAGATTGAATAATTAATAAAGAGAAAATGCTACAAGCAAGATAGACATTTATAAGAATTACACTTGCTCAGTCCTCCGTAACAATGACTTGTAAAATGATGAAATTCTACCTGACTTTTGAGTTTCGTGCCAAAAAATACATTTTCATATTGGAGTCCTTTGTTAAAAATTCAGAGACTACTAGCAGCCTATGACGACGCTTTCGGCTAATTACAACAAAAAGCAAGAAACACAGACTATTTTAGCATTATACCATACATGCTACAAAAGCACTCAACGGTGTTAATATAGGAATCAAAATTTTAAGGAAACGTGAAGCCCCACACCAAATTGCCATTCTTTTTAGTTTTGCCTTATGGAAGATCCACTATTTTGGTTGCAAATTGAAATGAAAATGGAAATTTAGTTATTCCGGGAGCAAATGAGTCTTTCCTATTGAACAGATTGGATTCTCCTTCTGTGTGGCTCTGGGAAAACTTCCCTTGAGTCAGAGAGAAAGGAAATCTGTTTCAAGGTCTGAATATCGTCACTATCAATGAATATTGAAGAATTACCGACACCCACCAAGAGCTATATTTGAGCCCCATCACCCATACTCAGCGCTGTATGGAAAGGAAGATTATGTAGGTCCCAAAGCATTCCATAAACTTACATAATTTTTTCCCCTTAAGCTTCTCTGCATAATCAGAATTGCCTTGTGTTCTCTGCCTCCACTAAGAGTGTAACAGACAACAGCGGCAAACGTAAGCCCCTCCCACAGGGATCCAGCCTCCAGCAAAACGGGCTTGGCTGTAGGGACAGGATTTCAGCCGTAGGCAGAGATGGAGAAAATCTGTTCTGCCCTGAAACCAAACTCCATCCCCCAGCCCCCACCAGACGCCCACAGCCCAGGGGCCTGAACATCAGGAGGCCTCAGAACCCAAATGGGCCAAGGAGTTGTTTCTCAGCAGGCTTCCTAGAAGTGTGTTCTGGGCGATCGCACAGGACCCGGCTCTGAGAAAGACCCGTTTCATGCTTTCCTGTCACCGGTTTGGAACTGTCAACGGGTTTTCAATAAAGGGCAACATTTTTGAACATCCTCCTCTTGTACTGGACTCTGCAAACGACGCAGCCAGTCCTGTCCCGTAAGAAACCATTTGTCCAGCTGTCGGTCAGACTCGGGCAGACGATCAGATTCGGAGTGTGGCGGTGGGAGCTTCCCCACTGCCCTTGGACGAGGCCACCGGGCACACGGTCGCCGACGCGCTGATCCCTCTTTGCAAACCAAAATGGCTAATGGAAGAATTTAGGCTTTGGTGAACTCCTTATACAGGAGAAATGCCAACTTCCTCCGAACAAAAATAGAAAGCCCTAATATAGGGGCGGTGTCTCTTGGCCAATATAAGAGCTCTTTAAAAAAAGTCTTTCCCAAGGGATAGAATTAAGTCATCTCCATAGGTGTGGTCTTATCAAGGTCTAATCGAGAGACTCAGTCTTCTCGCTGGCCCAGAGCTTCTAACGGCCCTGCAGGGGCCTCACTGGGCAGGGCAACGGGGAAGAGGGGGTCCCCTGGGATGATAGCAACTCAAACTTTGGATGTCTAGACTGCACAGAAATAAACAAAGCAAGGGCTGACCGAGAGCCAAATTGCCAGGCAGGTGAAATTTATTTCTGCTGTCCTTTCTGTCAAACGAATGCTCAGCCGCTCAGGGCCTTTGTGCTGCTCTCTGAGGCCCGCATCTGCACCACAGGGGTACCCCCACCTCCGCTAGGCTTGGCAGGGGGTCCCCTCAGTACCCCTGCTTCTACTTTTTCTCGCTTTCCACAGCTGCCGCCTAGTCCTCAGTGTGTCTGATCTTGGTCAGGTGTCCTGGAGGAAAGCCATCTGATTCAAGTCCTATACATGGATCCGTGAATGGATGATAGAAAGGCACCGGGGGTCGTGGGGCTCGCGTGTTCTACTTAGCCTCACTTGGTGATATACTTCAGTGCCTCTGTCACTTCATTTTGGATATCAGTTTCTAAACCTTAGGGCTACGGTCCTCCCACCCCTTCAAAGGTAGCAGGAGCGGGGCATAGGTTTGAGCTGATGTGGCCATTTGGCTCAGGGCATCCCTCCCAACCTCACACACCAGACGAATTGAGTTGTCTGGACTGTGCTTTTTTGCATCTTTGCAGGTCCTCCCCCACCTCGGGGTGTCCTTCTCCCTTCCTCTGCCTACTTATCTTTCAAACAGGACATCTACTAGGAAGGCTCTCGAGTCGACTATGGTCTCCTTGGTCCCTTCACTGTATCCAAGACAAACTTCTATCACTTGACTATCAGACTTGATGGCATTCAGCTATTGACATGATCTATACCCCCTCCCCCATTTACTGGACATAAGTGGCTAGAGGGCAAGGGCCACAGGTGATCTGACAAGCACCTGTGAATAAAGGGCATCGCTGGACAGTGGTGTATCCTTAGGTGTGGGGGTGTAGGGCGCAGGTCTGCATGAGTTGACTTAGGCAGGGGCTGCACGGGTGGCCTTCACTTCCTTCACAACGGGTTTCATCCAGTTGGAAATCAATACTGGGGTCAGCGCTTAGCTCTGGGTCACACACCCTCTTCTAATAGATGCCGTCAGCAACTAACTCTCTCTGCCCGTCCACCAGGCGGGCCCCTCTGAACGCATGATCTGTCCTCTGGCCCCACAGGCAGAAGGCATCTCAACAGAAACTGACAAACTGAGTTAACTCTCCGGTGAGTAACCTTTAATCCCAGCCCATGAACGTGCAGGTCTCCAAGCTGTCACTGCGATGTGCTCAAGTGACCCAAGCGAGCTTCTGCTTTCCTGGGGGCCCCAATCAATACCTCGCCCTCCTCATCGGGCCCAGACACATCAAAAGCAATCATGCCTGATATTTAATCATTTCCCATTAAAATGCAAAGCTCTGACTCCAGGTCCCCTTGACAGTTTAATTGTTTTAAAATGTCTGGAGAAGCCGATATAAACAGATTTGTAGTGCATTGTTTATTTGCTGTGCCAGCACAGCCTCTTGGCTAATTAATAAGAGCAATTTGCTGCGTCTTGGCTACCCTGATCCCTCACATTGGGAAGAAGTTATGGGAAGGAAGAATTTATGCGGGTAAGGAAAGATCGTTTTTTAAAGATTCTATTTATTTATTTGACAGACAGAGATCACAAGTAGGCAGGGAGGCAGGCAGAAAGAGAGGAGGAAGCAGTCTCTCTAAGGAGCAGAGAGCCCGATGCGGGGCTCGATCCCAGGACCCCGGGATCATGACCTGAGCTGAAGGCAGAGGCTTTAACCCACTGAGCCACCCAGGCGCCCCGAAAGATAGTTTCTTATTAAAAAGTACCGATGAGTCAAAATTTTGTCCACACAAAAACCAACACTCAGATGTTAATAGCAGGTTTATTAATGATTGCCAAAACTTGGAAGCAACCAAGATGTCCTTCAGGAGGTGAGGGAATAAGTAAACTGTGGCACATTTAGTCATTGGATTATTATTCAATGATAAGAAGAAATGAGTGATCAGGTCACGGGAAGACATGGAGGAAACTTCAATGCTTGTTACCAGGCGAAAGAAGCCAATCTGAGAAGCTGTGTACTGTGTGAGTCCAACTACATGACATAACGGAAAGGATAAAAAGTGGAGACAATGAAGTGGTTGCGGGGTTGGGGGGGTCAGAGGGAGGAGTAGGCGGAATGCAAGAGTTATAGGGCAGTGAGAGCACTCGGAACGATACCATCATGATGGATATATGTCCTTATACGTAACTGTCCAGGCCCCCTGAATGTCCGACGCCAAAGGTGTACCCTGACATAAACTACAGACTTTGGGTGCCAATGGAGGTACAGGCAGAAGGCAACGCGACAGAAATTGACAAACCGAGTTAACTCTCTGGTGAGTGACCAGGCGCCTGTATCAAATGTACTACTCTGGAGGGGCACATTGATCCTGGGCGAGGCTGTGCGTGCAAGATGAGGGTGCAGGGGGGACGGGCATATGGGGCATCTCTGTACCTTCCTGCCAATTTTGCTATAAATCTAAAACTGCTCTAAAAATAAAAATAAGAAGAGGGGCATCTGGGTGGCTCAGTGGGTTAAAGCCTCTGCCTTCGGCTAGGGTCATGATCCCAGGATCCTGGGATCAAGCCCCACATCGGGCTCTCTGCTCAGAGGGGAGCCTGCTTCCTCCCTCCCTCTCTGCCTGTCTCTCTGCCTACTTGTTCTCTCTGTCTGTTAAATAAATAAAATCTTTAAAAAAAAATAAGAGGCACCTGGGTGGCTCAGTCGTTAAGCGTGTGCCTTCAGCTCAGGTTATGATCCTGGGGTTCTGGGATCGAGTCCCGCATCCGGTTCCCTGTACAGTGGAGAGTCTGCTTCTCCCTTTCCCACTCCCCTGCTTGTGCTCCCTCTCTCGCTGTCTCTCTCTGTCAAATAAATAAATAAAATCTTAAAAAAATTAAAAATATAAAAAAAAGAAATATTGGGTACTTAATATGTTCCAAGAGTACATTTTTTTCTCATCGAATTCTCATGACAACCCTGTATGGTTTTCTTTGTTACTTGGTGATTAAAGTGGATACCCTTCACGGTTTTTCCCAAAACAGAGTTGTCTTGATTCTATGTCCCTCCTACATAAAGCCGAATAGGCAACCAGGGAGACCCATGCAGCCCCCTACACAGGAGTCAGTTTCAGTAACAGCTCACTGACCCTTCTGCCCACAGCCCAAATACAATCAGCGCCCCCTCGGTTCTTAGGTATGAAAGGCTCGGCGGAGGTGGGGGGAACCTTGGCCACTCCCAGGAATGCTGCCTAGTTGAGGATTTTAATGTATAGCCACAATTGCTTGAGAAGATAGGTGGTTGGAGTCAGGTGAGAATCATTTCTTCACTGGGCTAGTACACGAATGAACAGAGAAATTCACATAAAGTGCCCGGCCAGGTCGGTGCCCGGCACAGTGTCAGCCGTCAATGGGAATTCATCCTCTTCTCTTCCCCCAAGTCCCTTCTGGGCCATTTGCTTGTATCCTCTGTAATCTCATTGTTATCGTTCCTGATGTTTTTGGCAGCATTTTTATGGAAACTGATCAATAAACAAGCAATCTGTGAACACTGAGCCCTTGTATTATGTACCTTTGCCATATGCAGAAGCCACAGACACGCACATACAGAGCTCAGAGTCTAAAAGGAAGGTAAACTTGAAGGGATATGCTGAAGGCAGTAACTGGAGCTATGACATTGAAAACAAGATTTGATTTGCCTAAGTCACTGGTTATACAAATTACAAGTTCCCCGATACTGACGGTGTTGTGTGAGTTCTGCCACTACGGCCTCCAAAAAATCAAAACTGAACTAGTATACACCAGCTGGGGCTGCTGTGTCCATGCACTTAACTTAGTAAGGAGAGCTGACTGATAGCCCATCTCTGACCCTTGGATGGGTCTTCTGTACCAGTCTGTTCATTGTCAGGGTTAAAAGCAGCACGGCACATTTTATCCTGCTTGATTCTGCATCTGACAGCATAGTAAATAACACCTCCATCTGCCAATAAACACATTTCAGATATACAACAAATCACACATCTTCAAACTTGACGCCTGGATCTTTCAAAGGGGCTAGGGGCGCACACGCTCGCACACGTGTGTAGACATAGACAAGTGCATCTTATTAGCAGGAAGCCTTGTTCCAGGCATCCATGATTTTCAAGCATGATGGGAGAGTCATTCATTTCTCGCAAAACTGTACGCAATGCAGGGAAAATAAAAAAGTTATTTGGTTTCTGCAGCTTCTCTCAGAGGGAAGAACAAATTAATGGAGAATGGTTTCTCTTTATGTTCATAGCACCCCCTGGTGGAGAACTAGCATATTTCAGTTGCTTGCTAATCCTCCCACCCCCAGTGATTATTATTTTCTTCTCAAAAGCTTTATGGAGGGAGAAATGAAATATTTCCATTTTCCCAGATTCATATCTCATGACCATAGGAACAAAGAATCCAATTACAGTCATTTTGGTTCACTTATTCTGAAGATTCTCTTGGCTGATTAAAAAATTAATGTCAAATACTTGCCTCTTTTAGGGAAACTTCTTTGTCATTCTTTCATTCAGCAAACATTTCCTGGGTGCCTATTATATGCTAGGTCTTTTCTGGGTGCTTGAGACACAGGGATAAATAAGCCTTGTCCAAGGCTGAGAGGTACCCGTGAAAAGCCATCTTCAAAAGGGCAAGGCCAAGAGGCTGTACCGGGCCTAGTAAGTTCGAAGGTGAGTGGAAACCAGCCAGGTTGCAAAGAGCCGCTGAAGAGTGGACCTAAGCACTGAAAGTTAACTCGGGTTCCCAAGACGGATGAGGCTGGGGAGGGAGAGAAATTATTCCAGGTGGAAAAAGCTCGGGCTTTATACCAGAAAGGGTAAGACTGTTCTCAGACAGAAGACTTGGGCTGCCGCCTGGAGGCTGGGAAGGGAGGGAGTGAGCCTGGAGTCAGGGAGCTCCGTTAAGGGATACAGGTGAGAGACGATGATCTAAACTATACTGTCCTGAGAGGGTGGAAAGGGTAGTTCCATGTTCCCTCTGAAGCCCCCACTGAAGCCTGGATCATTGTCTATAAAGAACCAAGTTTGGGGCGCCTGGATGGCCCGGTCTGACTCCTGATTTCGGCTCAGGTCACGATCTCATGGTGGGGACAGGGAGCCCTGGGCCCCATGCCAGGCTCTGTGCTGATAGCGGGAGTCTGCTCCTGATTCTCTCTCCCTCTCCCTTTCCCTCTGCCTTCCCCCCCCCCCCCCCCCCCCCCGCTCACACGCCTGCGAGCTCTCTCTCTCTCAAATAAACAAAACTTTTTAAAAACTTAGTTTTTACTGACTATAAACAACCTGACTTTGGGGTTGGGAAAAGGGGCAGGCAGTGATGACATCCTCTTCTGTCAAATGGATATAGTAATTGTCTCTCTCTTTTCCGGGGGTTGTAGGAACTCAGGTAACGTACTCCCTGTAGGGCCCAGCGCGCAGGAAACGGTGAGAAGGGCTAGTTATTTCATCTTTCTCTTCCTTGTTCAGCCGGACCAGGCAAATTGGTCTTTTATAAGATGGCGGGTCTCTAAGTCCCATAGGCCTCTAGCTTGGGCTGTAAGGAAAGCTTCTTCTTTTTTTTTTTTTTAAGATTTTGTTTATTTATTTGACAGACAGATCACAAGTAGGCAGAGAGGCAGGCAGAGAGAAAGAGGGGGAAGCAGGCTCCCCGCCGAGCAGAGAGCCCGATGCGGGGCTCGATCCCAGGACCCTGAGATCATGACCTGCGCCGAAGGCAGAGGCTTTAACCCACGGAGCCACCCAGGCGCCCCTGTAAGGAAAGCTTCTATCTGGAAGGCGATTCTGGCAGTTTGTTTCCCTCCTAACCCGAACAGAGTGTAAAGCCCACAGAGGGAGTTGAGAACCAGCCAGGTTCTCATGGCCCAGAGGGCCTGGGCTGCACGGCTGCCAATTCTCACCGGAAAGCACGGAGCCGGGGAACAAGGCCGGCGGCAGAATCCTGTGGGATTTCTAAGTTCGCCAAGACAGAGACAGGTGAACAGGAAGAGGCCCAGCCACGACGGGAGGCCAAGTGGATCTGGCACCCGTGAGAGCTGCTGGGTAGCTGGCGCTGGGAGGGGAGATGGGAGGGCCAGGCCCGGAACACTCCTTGAGTCAAGGTGCACCTCACGCAATGGCTTTTTACGTGATTCTCCCGGAGTTAGCATTTGTAAAAGTGGGTCCAGAGAACATTGATCCAACTGAGATTCTCTGACTGAAAAGATCCTGTGATCGGTCAGTTTGGGAAAGGCTCTGCAGCACATCCTCTCCTGGAGGTTCGTGTTATACACTGGGCTTGCCGAAGGTTCTAATAAAGTCTACAGTAAAGAGACCCATTAACTGTGAGAAACTTTGGGTTAAACATACTAATTTGCCCCCAGAAAACTTGAGTCCTTATAAAAACTACTACTAGGGGCGCCTGGGTGGCTCAGTGGGTTAAGCCGCTGCCTTCGGCTCAGGTCATGATCTCAGGGTCCTGGGATCGAGTCCCGCATCGGGCTCTTTGCTCAGCAGGGAGCCTGCTTCCCTCTCTCTCTCTCTGCCTGCCTCTCTGCCTACTTGTGATCTCTCTCTGTCAAATAAATAAATAAAATCTTTAAAAAAAAAAAACTACTACTATTCCCTCATACTAATCTTTCGTGAAGAAGAGTCTGGGTGCTTTCCACGCTGACATCTGCTAGGCACCAGCCTCTTTCTCCAGGGCTGACAGAAGAATCACGGCGAGAGACCCCTGTCAGTGGCCTCCCAAGGGCCCAAGTCCCAGGCTGGTGTTGTATTCTCAACCCATGTATGAGACGGTGATAGGGATGGGGTCAGAAAGTTGTCCCTCCGTTGCTTTTCGTATTTCTTGTTTCCAAGCTAGGGCTCCCTTAGGGAGGTTTCCAATCCCTGGTACCTAGAAAATGGTAAAACCAAAGCCCTCGAAGAAGGCTGCCCACTTGACCTAGACAGAACAGAGCTGCTGGGTGTGCCACAGCGATTCTAGGCTTTGGAGATAATGCAGGATGGAAAGGGAAAGAATTCAAGTATCATTCTCCCAAGGGTCCCCTGGGGTTTCCCCTTGTCCCTGCACTGCTCCAGCAGCATCCGCTCCCTCCTCTGACACGCGAGGTGATGGGAACCCAGGAAAAGCTCGGGGAGGGCACAGTGAGACGGTAGCCAGGAAGAGGCTTTACCAGGAGCCACACCTTATAGGCCCTTGATCTTAGACTTCTAGCATCTAGAACAGGGAGGAAACAAATTTCTGTGGTTTAAGCGACCCAGTTTCTGGTATTTTGTTACAGCAGCCCTAGCTGAGTAATACAGCACTATTTCTTCTCCTTCTCCTTCTTTTTTTAAATTTTTTTTAAGATTTTATTTATTTATTTGACAGACAGAGATCACAAGCAGGCAGAGAGAGGAAGGGAGCAGAGAGCCCAATGCGGGGCTCGATCCCAGGACTCTGGGATCATGACCTGAGCCGAAGGCAGAGGCTTTAACCCACTGAGCCACCCAGGCGCCCCTCTCCTTCTTTTTTAAAAGAAGATTTATTTATTTATTTTAGAGAGAGACAGTGGGGTAAGGGGCAGAGGGAGATGGAGAGGGAGAGGATCTCTGGTACATTCCCCACTGAGCAGAGAGCCCGCTGATGAGCTTAATGCGGGGCTCGATCTCACAACCCTGAGATCGTGACCTGAGCAGAAACCAAGAATCGGATTCAGCTTAACCAACTGAACCACCCAGGCGCTCCCGGTACCATGTCTTGTAAAACACACAGAGCTTTGCCATTTCACGGGGTGTGGGAGGTTGGGGGAACCAGGTGGTGGGTATTAGGGAGGGCACGGATTGCATGGAGCACTGGGTGTGGTGCAAAAACAACGAACACTGTTACGCTGAAAAGAAATAAAAAAATTATATATATATAAAAAAAAAAGAACTTTGCCATTTCTTTTCCAAACAACCCCACCTAGAGGACAAAATAGCAGTTCAAACTTGTAAAAGTATATATCACGCTTGGAGAAGCTGATACAACCCGGAGTGGTCTGAAAACAGAAATGCAATCTAAATGAAGCAGAAATGGGGCAAAATCGCAACCTCCAAATGATAAATGAAACCAGCAAATATCTAATGAGTGCCCGATTTGTACCTGGCTCGGTGCTTGGCCACAGGGGGCTGGACTGGGGTTCCATGAAATCTAGGCCCTTCCTTCAAGGAAGTCAGTGTTTAGTGGCTGAGAGAGACAAATAAGCAAGCACCGAGAAAGCAAAGGAGAAGGTCTGTGTTACAGAAGGACACTGGGGTTTGGGAGGTGGGGGTTGGGGAAGGCATCCCAGGAGAGGTGAAATGAAGCCGAGACTTGAAGGACAACAGAAATGGGCAGACCCCAGAGGAATCAGGAGAGCCCTAAATGAGCCCTTAGCTCTCAGGAGAGAGACCAACGCACACATAATCACCTTAGGAGGGGCTAAGTGTAATGACAGAGACGGGGCACAAGCCATTATGAAAGCGCGGAGGCGGGGACCCACCTCGGGGGTGGGCAGGGAGCCTTCCTCAGAGCAGGTGGCGGCAGCTGGGTTTTGGAGGCCCGTGGTCATTGGTCAAGTCAGTTGGGAGCGGGTAAGACCATGCGGAGGGCAAAGGGAATGCCAAGGGACGGACCTGATGCGATCAGCATTTTAGAAAAATCTCAGTGGCTGTGGTGTGGAGACTAGTGTCGTGGCTCCGATACAAGCCAAAAGGCAGGGGACCTTGGAAGAGGATGGCGATGGTCCAGAGAGCCATGTTGCTAGTCTGAATTAAGGCAGCCACACTGTGGAGAGGGAAAAAGGCAAGAGACTTCAGAGCCACTGTGGCTGCAGAACTGATAGAAGCTGGTTACAGACGGGAGATGGATGGGAAGGAAGAGGCAGGTGTCACAGAGTACTCTAGGGTTTCTGACTTGGGCAACAGGGTGGTTGGGGTGTTGTCATTCACCAAGAACAGGCGTCTTGGAGTTCATTTCCTCAATTTTCCATTTTTACAAGTGAGGAAACTAAACTTAACCAACATCATACAAAAAGCGAGTGACCACTGGCACTACACGCTGATGTCTTTGGATTTTTTGCCAACTAATTGTTTCGTGCGCGCACACACAGATTCGGTTGTGGGTGTGCCTGTGGGGCACAGCAGTAGAGATGATCCAGAATGAGTAGGTCTGGAATAGGGAAGAGGGAGCTAGACTAGGGCTAACAACCGTGGAGCAAAGAGCAAAGCCATGGTCGTTGCGGTCACGGGAGGTAGGGCAGATGAGATGCCCGAGGAGGGACAAACAGAGCGAGATGAGATGCAAGATGGTAACAAACAAGACCTCACTAGCCCTGACCTCCTAGAAGTCCCACGTAGATCTGTCTGTCCCCTGAGCCCATGCTCTTAGGCCTCTCTATTTCATACCACTCGGACTCCCACAAATCCTCTGTATTGTTTGGACCGAAGCGCAGACCGTGGCTTTAATTTAAAATACAGTTTTGCGAACAATTTGTTTTTGAGACGTTTATCTTCTGAGGCTACTTCTCACCGTCAGAAAAAAATCAGAGGCATCTATGTTTGAATCGGCACCTTCCACTACTCATTTTTATTGATGACTTTTTGTTACAGTTGAAACATGAAAAGAATTTTAAAGTTTGAAACGTACACCCAGAGAACCAACCATATTACAGGCTAGCTTTAACTGTCACACATTCCCTAAGAACTCTTTTACCTTTATGCATTTAATCTACCCATTCATTTCGCTCACCCATTAATCAGATACTTATTGAAGGCATTTTGGGTTCCAGGCACTGTTCTAGGCCCTAAGGAATTCAAGCAGTCACTCGACTCCTATGTCAGTGTATCTCAGATGTTTGTCTCTTCCAGGATCGACGCCGTAGGGAAAGCTTTACTTATCTGGAGTCTTGTTTTGCCCTTGCCCTGAGTTTCTTGGCCACCTACAGCAAAAAGGGAGGCTCTGTCAGTTGTTCACTTTTAATCATTAGATAAGACTATAGGAAATAATGCATAAACTTATTTTATTGGTCTAAAAGAAGCCACAGTTTCAGAAATGGTTTCCCTTTTCACAGTTATGAGCTACACTTGGAATTTAAGAGCGCAAAGACCAGGCCGTGTCTGAATTACCAAGCGTCTACCCTATCAGTATGTTACAATTTCAAGAGAGCCTAATTTAGCTGAAAATAAACAATGCCAAACCAGAAGATTCCTGGAAACTTTGAGAGGTGTATAGGAATCCTATAACCATCCTGATCTTTCTCATTGAGTCACCAAATCTCGGCAATATTTGAGTCTAAGACTTAACTTGTGGAAGTAAATTTCTCTTTTGTGAAATGTCTCAAGTTAAGAGCCACGATCAGTAATGCAATACGGAAAGAGGATTGAGATGTGTCCTAGCTGATTACACTGATACTTAATGAGAATGGTTTAGCCGGCTAAGTGATGGTATTCTTGTTGACTCCATCAAAATTGATCAGATACTAGATCAATTGTCTTTTTGTTTGAATAAAGCTGATTCTGGACTACTATCTTACCACTCACTTGCTATCACCACTGCTACTACTGCATAACGAAAGCCTGCTGCCGATGTAGGAATGGATTCAGATGATGAGACCTGCAACGGAAGTATTGCCAAAGTGTCTGATCACGGCAGCGACAAAAGACTTCCACTTAAACTGTCAGCATCAGTATGTACCTGCCAGAGGTTATAACACGTAGGCTGAGCTGGAGTTTTGGATAGAAGGTGAAACCTTGTGTTTCCTCTAATTAGGGAGCATGACACAAATACATTTAAATTTTGATGTTCTGCTGAGAACTGGAGAGAGAACTTCCAGTAAAACAGATGTAGTATAATTCTGCATATGTGTATAAAATGCACTAAAATGGAGGCTCTGTGAGGATGGGAGCATTTATCTGGTTCCCTGGCATGTCCTCAGTGCCTCACATAATATTGGGCACATGGTAGGCCATCAATAAACATTTTTTGCATAGACGAATGGATACAAGTATCACAAAGACTGTCTGCTTGATTAACCTGATTCCCTCCCCTCTCTCCTCAGGCAGATCAAATTTCTGTTTCATGAACAAGCCAAGCTCCTCTTCCCACTGGGATTTTGCATCTTTTCTTGCTGCTATCTGGAATGCTCACTTCCAGAAAATTAGACCCTTGACTCCCCATACATTATCCCACCAAGTTAACCACGCTGACACTGTTGTTCTTGGAAAGGCCTGCTTACACACGGCTGGTGTCTTCATCTGGAATTGTGATAGGTCCCAGCCAGATGGTGCCCACTTGAGCAGCCCTCCGTAGGCTCTGTGCGCTGGGCCTCCAATGAGCTTTCCCGGTAGACATTTCACACGTGTAGGCACGCCTCTTGCTGGGGGGAAAGAACCCCGTCTTATGTGACTCCAATGAGAAAGGGCTCTTGGGAGCTTACACCTGGTTTCCTCCAGATTTCTCCCCCTGCACCTTACCCCCTGCTGACTTTGCCCCATATCCTTTTGTTATAATGAATCTTAGCCATGGGCATGACTACCTTCTGAATCCCGTAAGTCCTTCTAGTGAATCACCAAATCTGGGGAAGGGCTTGGCAACTCCCGACATATCTCCCATCATGTACTCATCACATTTCACGAAATAATCCACCTAGCCTCAGGTCCACGCTAGCTGTGAGCTCCGTGAGGCTTCATTTACCACGGTACCCTCGGCGCCTAGCGCCGTGCCTGGCAAACTAGGGATATTTCAACTATGCAGAATGTACAAATGAATGGAAGAACAAAGAGAGAACTAAGCATGGGGAATTAAAACTAAGACGATGTTTACAAAGTCATTGTTAAAGGTAAAAGAATGGTTAAACTTAATACTGGCTCTGGGGACGAGTGGGTGGCTCTGTCGGTTAAACGTCCAGCTCTTAGTTTGGGCTCAGATCATGAACTCAGGGTCATGAGACTGAGCCCTGTGACGGGCTCTGCCACTCAGCAGGGAGTCCACTAGTCCGTCGCCCTCTGCTCTTCCCCCTTTCTCATGCATGTTCTCTCTCTCTCTATCAAATAAATAAATAAATCTTTAAAAAAAAAAATTGGTTGATTTTTACACCTCAGCGTCCAATGATTTCTGATGGAGTACATGTCTATAAGCGTAATACAAGCTAATTGGAAAAGATGATCTAATACATAAAGCTTTTTTCTCTTGCATTTAGCACCTGGCATATAGAAGGCACTAAAATATGGTTATTTAATAAACAAATTAATGAAGATATATATCAAATTCAAACTCTATAATGAAATTGCTACAATAGTTTGCTCTCCGAATAAGAAATCAGTCTGGACTATGAAAATCCATTTGTTAGCAAGTCATCACAGATTTGCAATTCTTTTCTGAAAAACTTGTTTGTATTTCATAGAAGCACTGATTTTTTATTTTTTGGACAAGATTTCTACAATTCTAGCTCTAATCCATTTATTGTAATGATGGGGAAATAAAGGTCCACAGAGGGAAGGAGCTTATCCAAAGTCCCAAGGAATCGGGGTACGCTCTTCAATGTATGAAGGGTATTAGGGACTAAGTTGTGTCTCCCCCAAATTCATATGTTGAAGTCCCACCCCCCTCCCCATACTTCAAAACATGACTGTATTTGGTGACAGGGCCTTTAAAGGTGTCCAAATAAGAAGAGGAAATTTGGGGGTGCCTGAGTGGCTCAGTCAGTTAGGCATCTGCCTACAGCTCAGGTCACCATCCCAGGATCCTGAGATCGAGCCCTGCATGGGGTTCCCTGCTCAGTGGGGAGCCTGCTTCTCTATCTCCCTCTGCCCCTTACCCCCTCCTCATGTTTTCTCTCTCTCTCTAAAATAAATAAAATCTTAAAAGAAGAGGAAATCTGGATACACAAAGAGAAGCAGGGGTGTCGCACACAAGAGGAGAGTCCCTGTGAGGACACAGAGAGAGGGTGGCCATGCGCAAGCCAAGAAGTAAGACCTCCAAAGACATCGAACCTGCTGACACCTTGATCTTGGACTCCTAGGCTCTAGAACTTGTGAGAAAATCAGTGTCTGTTGCTTGAGTCACCCAGTCTGTGGCATTCTGTTACGGCAGCCCCAGCAACCTAATACAAGGGGTTTCTTCTCCAGGTGACCACCTTCGCGATGCATCCTCAATGGATCTGAGAGAAGTGGAGGCGGCTGGCAGGCCACGATTCTAGGAGTCCTGGGCAGCTCATGCCTCCCTCCAGCTGCCCTGCCAAATTTCAGGCTAGAGAGGCCAAGCCAGCCAGCGGGGGCTGCAGTGGGGGCTGGGGAGGAGCCTGCCTGGGCAGAGAGCGTGCAGCCTGCTGTGCACTTGTTATTAGCAGGCAGGTTCCTGGAGATGGCAGCATTCGCTAATGATTACTCCTCCATGCAGTCTAGCTGCCTCTTTGCTTTTTTCCTAATACTCTGCAGCAAGGGGAAGATAAGCAATGAACCCAAATACAGCAAGGACCCTTGCCAGGGCCATATGTTTCTACCCGGGCTGGGGAGCCCTACTAGAGCTTATAGAAAGAATCTCTTTCTCTTGGCTAACTCCCATCCCCCCTACCCCGCACCCAGCCCTTCAGCAGAGCACAGAGTCCAAGAAAGCCAGCCTGCCCGGGGGGGACAATGATGCCACTGTATCACTCAGTGTGGGTTGCAAACCCTCCATTGCAGTGATCCTGG
The DNA here is from genome assembly GCF_963455335.1 of Martes martes. Lineage (NCBI taxonomy): Eukaryota > Metazoa > Chordata > Mammalia > Carnivora > Mustelidae > Martes > Martes martes. The sequence continues at coordinate 108,666,355 of NC_137897.1, forward strand.
TGAAGTCGCAGGCCTGCCCACCCCTCCCCATCCCCACACCCCATGGCAACGGACTGAGCATGGTTCTGGCTCTGGGCTTGCGTTCCCACCGTTGCCACCATACACTCCATCTGCAAGGCCCACCTCCATTGTCTAATTCCCATCCCTCAGCTACTTCCAGGCTGGACTAGTCCCTGCCCTCCCATGTGTTTTATGTACGTTAATAATGCTCCTGGCGTGCCTGGGTGGCTCAGTTGGTTGGGCGACTGCCTTCCCCTGGGAACATGATCCCAGGAACCTGGGATCAAGCCCCGCATTGGGCTCCCTGCTTCTCCCTCTGCCTGCCGCTCCCCCTGCTTGTGTGCTCCCCTGCTCTCTCTCTGTCAAATAAAAAGAATCCTAAAAAAAAAAAAAAAAAATCCCTGCTCCATCAAGGCTCCCCCCACCAACACGACCCCTCTCCTCACGCTCCCACCATCGCTTGTGCTTCACCTCTGGCGTGGGTCCCCGGGTATAGTCCCAAGTCACCTGCACTTCTCTGAACTTAGTAGGTGTCGAACAGACATGCAGAAGTGAATTTAAAGCCAGCACGGCATCTCAGTGAGTTTCCGAGAAAACCTAAAAATAACCACCTTGCGATTATTTTCCGTCACCACAGAAATGCCAGTCGAGGGCCCGAAGGACGAGCTAGCTGCTCTCTGTGAACCGTTCTGTGACAGCGAGGCGCGGGGCTCCGCCGGGAGTTGGCGGTGGGCCAGCAGGTGGCCAAGAAGCAGGGGCCGGCGGACAGCCGCACATGGCCCCTACAGGGTCCCTGCCCTGCAAATGCTGGGAGCACTGGAGGAAGGCAGCACGCCCGGGGCTGCCGGGAGGGCTGGGCAGGGGGAGGCGGAGGCAGTGAGAAGGCAGCCGGGGCCTGGAGGGCAAGGCGTGTGGACGGAGCCCCCAGCCCACGCCAGGTTCTGCGACAGTGGCTTCCCACGGGTCACCTGCTCCAATCCCTTCCGGGGCCCTGCACAGCGGGTACCGCTACCACACCCATTTCTAATGCGACAAAAGGCAAGGCCGACTGACTTGCTGGAAACCCCATGCCAGAAAAAGCAGTCTGGGCGGGATTCGAACCCGGGACTGCCAGACACCAACAGGCCGCACTGCTCCCCCTTGTGCGGAAGCGGCATTTACGGTACCGAACAGCAAGCTCACCCGATGCTTCGGCTCTGATTTCCTGCGGCGTCTGCCGCTCTGAGTGAGGGGAGAGCGGACAAGCCAATGCAGGAGAAGCCAAAGCGGTCCCCAAGCATTACGATCACAGTCCTTCCTCCTCCCACTGGAGCTTCGGGGGGCCTCTGTGACCCAGTCCTCCTCACTCAGGGTCATGAGACTGAGCCTTGTGGGGCTGAATGCACCCTTGGGCGGGGAAGACGGCCGCTCGGGGCTCCCACAGCCTTCTCCAAGCAAGAGTTGGGCCCTTCTAGGTCCAGTAACTGGGCCACTGAATGGGCCCACGGAGACACAGAAGGCTCCTGGGTCCCCATGGCCAGGGGCCCAGTCCTCAACTCCTTCCTGTTCGGGCTCTCAGACCCTCTCTTCCCTCCGGCCACCCAGAAAACCCGAGCCCTCCTTGGAGCGGCCCCTCCCGCTGCCCCCCTGAAGCATTCTGGGCCCTTCTGCTTTGCAGCAAGTTTTGATCACAAAACCTCTCAGAAGTAAAATCATTTATCCTTGTTAAAGGACGCAGCCAGAATCGATATATGCATTCTATCTTATATAACAGTCATTTCATTCATGCTAATTAAATAATAGACCCACGATCAATTATTTGGCTATTTACTAATGGAAAATAATGAAAGTGGCTCATGTGCATAAATTCACACCCTCCCCCCCCCACCTTTTTTAATCATCTCGGGATGGTCTGCACAGACTTTAATACAAATGTATTCAAACTTCAGGGCTGCGCGCATGGCGTTAACTCTTTCAGGTCCACTGGCAGCACAGAGCAGATCGCAGACCATGCGCGAAGGGGGTAAAGATGCTGACTGCGCACAGCCCACCCTCCGTTTCCAAAGCAGGTGAGTCCAAGTCACTGTTGGTCTTTGGTTCGTGAGAAGCACACTTCGGGTTAATTGTAGATTCCTCAGCCCGAGAGCTTGGGATAACCTCATGAATCTGATAAGACCACTTTTGCTTCGAGATCGCTACTCCTAACCTCCTGCAACAGACTGGGAAGGCCGCATGGGCCAAGCGAACCCCCGTGTCCCGACAGCTCCTTAGGGCTCATTTCAGACTGGTCGCCTTCTCTATAAAATGCCACTGATGGCACCCGGCAGAGCGGGAGCTATTTATAGTAAGGAAAGCGGGACACTGCTCCTGTCCATACCTCAAGCAGGCTTCCTCATCATCTGTCTCTCTGGACAAGCAATGGAGGAAAGAATGAAGTCCTAACACAGCTGAGGAGAAAGAAAACGTGTGCGGCAGCCACGAAGGCCCGGCTGGCTGATCCCAGGCCGTGGGCCACAAGAGCAATGGGATGAACTTGAACCCTGATCAGTGCAGTCCTGCCTGCCTCACTGTGTGGCTCAATCCTGGGTTCTTCATCACGTCCTCTGTCCTCCTTCTTGAGCGTGATGTGGAGGAGTTGGGAAGGGTAGGGACTCCAGGGCCAGAGACCCGGGTCGATGGTGCCACTTGGGAGCTGGGTGACTCTGGGCAGTTATGTCACGTCCCTGAACTTCGGTTCGTCGTCTGTAAACCGGGTGCTCTACAGGTTGGTCGTGAGGCTCCGAGGAGATGATTCAAGGAAAGTGGCGGACGCATGATAGGCCTGCAACAGATGGCACTTGTCGCTGCTAATGCGGCAGGTCAGGACCCTGCATTTCATCTTTTGACTGGCACACTTACTTCGTGAGTCAAAGTAGCCTTTGCTAAGTCCTTGCTCTCTGCCAGGGACAGTGCTGGACACTATGTGTGCCTTATCGGGCCCCACAAGGGTGCATGCGGGTTAAGTGGGCGGGGGGGGGGGGACAACGGTTATTATCATTAAAGGAACAAGCTGACTCTTGAATTTCTGCCGACCTCAGGGCCGTTATGAATCTCTGAAATATTCGTGTCAGAGTCCCGAAGCAAGGCACAGTGAATCCAGATCCAAGTTATTTACACGGTAGTTCACCCAACACCTAATCTGTCCTCCTTCAGAAGTCCTCGTGCTCACCCTCAGCAGAGCAGGCAGAAAGGCACTGCTGTGTGGTTTGGGTGAGTGTGTGTGCGTGCACACTCACGCCGAAGGGAAAGGCGAGGAGGAAGAAAGCCCTTTGCAAGCGTCTGCAACGCGGTGGGCTCCCACTACTGTAAAGAGATGTAAAGCTCCTTCCTTTGGGTTTCAGTACTGATTCCTGGGAATCCAGGACCAGGCAGCCCCCTTAAAGAACTGAGATTCCAGAACCCCCCAGTGTGGGGGAGGTAGAGTGCTGGGGGATATGCCCCCCCCCAAAAAAAAAGAAGTAAGTGGCACATTCACTGCAGATTGGAAGACTGAGGGCTGGTGGGCTTGCCTTTGCCCACACCATCCCACCTCATCCTGAATTCCACTTGAACCCAATGCCACGGCTTCTAGTTCTATGCCTGTACACGAATACACCACGGGGACGTTATCAACAGGTCCCTGAGTCAACGGCTACAAGCGAAAGAAAACCTGGAACAATAGAACACGGACAGGTCAAAGCAAAAGCTAAACTTTCTTCTAGCCTCTAGGAACGTGTGTCTGGTCACAGACGGAATTGTCACAGGCCCTGGATCAGAATCCTGGACAGGCAGATTTATGCTCCTCTCGGGCTCTGATCTCAGCAGAATCACCATGCTAAGTGTGCCTGAAAGAACCCCACAGGGTTCATTTAAGTCAACGAGGGGGCCCTTGCCAACGCTTTTTATGGCCCTCGAGACTTAACATCCTCTGTGATGCTGCCTGGTCCTCCCTCCCTCGCCATTCCGTTCTTATTAATGCAGACTTGTGAGTCTGACGAAGGTCGCAGAGACAGCTTTTTCACTCTCATTACCCAACTCAGTCATCACCTTTGAATCGCCCGGGGGCCCTGGGACCGCTGTGAAAATGTGCAGGGTCAGAGGCTTCGAAAAGGCAACCGAGGCCGCAGGCTAGTCAGGAGCCGTGCTGCCCTCCACGCTGTTGAAGCCAGTGGTAACTCGGACTCTCAAAAAGCAAATCAACAGCGCACTTCTGTGTGATGTCTGCCCCAGGGCAGCTGCTGGGCCTGGGGCCCTCCACTGCCCAGCACAATGTCTGTCATGAAAGCGCTCTCACCGGGGCGCCTGGGGGGCTCGCTCAGTTGAGCGTCTGACTCTTGATATTGGCTGTTGGTCATGATCTCAGGGTCCTGGGATTGAGCCCTACCCTGGGCTCCACGCTCAGTGGGGAGTCTGCTCCAGAGTTTCTCTCTCCCTCGCTCTCTATCCCTCCCTCTACATTCTCTCTCTCTCTCTCTCAAAGAAATAAGTAAACCTTGGGGGAAAAAAAGGAAAAGAAGCAGTGCCATCATCCATGCCCACCACGGTGGCACCAAGTGTCTTCTTATTGATCAAATCTAGAGATTTCTTTTGTAAAGAAAGATTCCTTTTGAGAGAGAGGAAGAGAGAGAATGAGCTTGATTCCCAACACCCTGGGATCATGACCTGAGCCAAAGGCAGACGCTTAACCGACTGAGCCACCCAGGTGCCCCCTGAGAAGACTTCTCAACTTTTAACTTCCAAGGACCTGGTGCGAGCCAGCATTTGACAATGAGAACCAGGCCTTGCTCTTCGATATCCCCACTCTCGGCTTTCCTGAGGTCACACCCTCCCCTCCACATCTTTCCAACTTCTCTACTTCCTCCTCTGTCTTCTTCGCTGCCCCATTTTCTACTTCCTAACTCTTAATTGTAGGCAGTAGCCAAGGGTCTGTCAACATCGCTCTTCAGCTCTTCTTCCTTCCTTTCTCTTAAGATCAGTGCTACCTGGGGCGCCTGGTGGCTCAGTGGGTTAAAGCCTCTGCTTTCGGCTCAGATCATGATCTCAGGGTCCTGGGATCGAGCCCCGCATCGGGCTCTCTGCTCAGCACGGAGCCTGCTTCCCTTCCTCTCTCTCTCTGCCTGCCTCTCTGCCTACTTGTGATCTCTGTCAAATAAAAGATCAGTACTCTCTAATAGAACTTTCTGCCATGATGGAACTACACCTCTGCTTCTGTACCTTTGCTGTCCAATATGGTAGCCACAAGTTACATGCAGCGACTGAGCAATTAAGTGTGATTAGTGCTACCGATTTTTAAGTTTCATTTAATTGACCATTGATTGAAACTTAATTAGCCACATGTGGCTGCTGCCTCTCTTGCTGGATCATGCAGCTCCAGACTCTCGCATGTGGCAGCCTGACCCCTTCGCACGGCTTTGGGTGGGACTTCCATGTTTATGACTCCTCAGTGTCCTCTGACTTGATAACCAACTGTAATGATAACCAACTATAAGTGCAAGAAGTGCACGGATCCCACCTCCAGTAAAATCTCTGCTGATAGGCCCAGCACATACAATACATACTTGTTAAATGACAGGATGCCTAAAGACAGTGAGCGAATTTTAATTTCATCCATTCTTATGAGTGCTAGATCTTCAGACTGAGAGCGAGATTGTTCAGACAAAGAGCAAATCAAAATCAGTTCGTTGGCCATAAAAGACAGAACCTATGCTCTTCTCCAAATTTACTGCATTCCGTCGCCACATGCAGGACCTGAAGGCCTTCGATTCTGTCCTTTGGAGAGCAGGGTAGTGTTGGTGGGGGAAGACCCTGATATCTGCAGTCGGAACGTCTGGGTTCGAATCCTGGCTCTCCCACTTACGCGATGTAAACATGGGTGAGTTTCTTGATTGTAAAATGGGGAAAATAATTGTACTTACTTCATAGACCAATTGTGGGGATTAGGTGAGGTAACGAGTCAGATTGTACCTAGTGCAGTGTCTGGCATATGGTAAGGGTGAGAGTAAGAGCTAACACACACCTGGAGCACAGACCTCCTGAGTTCACTAAATCTGCCTTAGACAGGTCATCCATTAGCCCGTGGGACTTCAAGATATTCTGGATTTATAAAAGGGTAATTCCCCAAGTGGCTGAGCTACCCCATCATACTTCACTGTAAGAGACACTTGGAACCCCTTGCTTGGCTCACAACAAGCTTGGAAAAATATGTATATGTTCACATAATATATAAATATGTATTATATTGCATATGTATTTTATATAAGCATGTATACATATATGTATATATATACATATATGTAACTACTCTTTTCCAAGCTTGCTATGAGCCAAGCAGAGGGCTCCATTATCTCAAAGTCCATCTATCTATCTAGACATGTAAGTCTACATTATACATATTATATGACACACATATCCTAAACAATGGAGGAGTTTTCCCCATTTGAGTGATTCCTTAATACCTACACCTCTAGTTGGGAAACCTGGGTGTCTTTCTTGGTTCGGGGACAGACACATGGCTCACTCCACAAGTATTTTCTGTCCCTCTATGTCACACCTACTCTATATGCCTGTGCACAAAACTGTGGCTGTTGTGCCCACAGACACTGCGTGTCTTGTACAGCAAGTAAGATAATTGGATGCTAAGACCTTAAAGTCAATATTCATTCTTGGCTTGAATGTTCGGGTACCGGTTAGTTAACATCTTCATTCATCGTGTTATCCTCTCTCGACTCCATCAGGACCCATAACATGGGGGCTGCTTCAGCGGGTACCAGAAAGTTGGCACCCCTCCCCTGGTGCACCACCTCCTCCCTGCAGTCAAGTCACCAGCTGTAAACCCGGCCTTCCATTCTTTTCCCACATGGTGAGTTGCAGTTAACGTGCTACATCCAGTGCTAAGAATACATCCTCAGCAACGGGACAGCATTGTCACTCTCGGATTTACTGGATGGAGAGAACACAGAGCTGAGGAATTGGCTGAATCAGGACAGCATAAGTACAATAAGTGCTCACACTGTCAGCTGCTTGCTCTTTAGAAAGAAGCAAGTGGTTATCAGCCAGATACCTTGCTTCCCACCCCATGCCTAAGGCCCAGCAGGAAGGAAGACACGGTCAAATCTATGGATCCAGTCCTTCCAAGCCGGCCTCCCTCCCCCCGCTGCATGAGTAGCATTTTTGGCTCATACCCTGAGCTGAGAGGCCCCTTCCTTTGCCCAGGAGGCCTCAGATCTGGAGCCCCATGAGAACAGTCCAGCAGCACAGAAACAATGATCAGGCAGCGTGTCAACCCTGAACCTGGGCCAATGGAGTCTTGGCAGCTTTTCCAGATGAAAGCACGTGGAATTAACCCTTGTTGTTCTGCCTGAAATAAAATCTAGGTATAGAGCAAACCTCTAACTCTTGCCGACGCAGACACCCTACCTTTTACAAACAGTCCAACAGTTATTAGGTATGTACCCTTAGGTACGCTGCCCAACCTCTTAGCACGGAGGTTGGCAAACTACGGCCCAAAGGTCAAAACCAGCGTGCTGCCGTCTGTTTTTGCACAGCCACAAGGTAAAAATGGTTTTTATATTTTTTAATGGTTGAAAAAAAATCAAAAGGAGAGTACTAGTTCATGATAGATGAAAATTATAGGAAATATAAACTTCATGGTCCAGAAGCAAGGTTTTATTGGAACAGAGCAAAACCCATTTGTTTCGGTATGGTCTGTGGTTGCTTTCAAACAGTTGCTGAAGCAGAGATGGCAAAGCCGAAAATATCTACTGTCTGGCCCTCTATGGAAAAAGTCTGCCAACCCCTTTTCAGTGTTCCAATAGGCTTTCATGATAATGGCAACGATCTATTCAACGCAATAAACACGTAGTACACCTCCCAATGGCAAAGGAAAATGGAGAAGTCAAGAGTTGGAGGGATCTTGCTTTGGATATCAGCTCTAGCACATGCTTAATAGGTCACTCAGAGAAGACCTGTGACTTTGAGGATCCTTTTTCCTGATCTGTGACTGTAACGTGGGTTAATAATATGTCACTCCATATAGCGTTCAGGGCAGTCCAGAGCCTTACTTAGCTATGTCAAAGTGCTTCTTAAATGCAAAAGTCAAATCCCTTCCACGCCAGTGGGATTATTACTCTACGTACTTGCTTGCTTAGTAACCCCTTCAAAACTGCCAGATCTCTGAGGCGTGGCTTCCCCTATGGAAAGTAATTACACGTGCTCCCTTTCTTCACACAGGATTCTGCGGTAGCGTTCCCCCCAGTATACACTCCACCAGCTTGTTCGACATGGAAAGCCAGACTCCTTCATCTCACTGGTACCCTCCCAGGCACCCTGCCCTGGTCCCTGTGTGTCACATAGCAGAAAGCACCCAAGACATATTTCAAAACAAATCAAAGCATAGACTCTGAATTAGAGATGGCCTGGAGATTTCTGAAAAAAAAAAAAAAATGTAGCCACGTGAAAATGGACCAGTGCTATGGTGTCACGGCAAAGAGCACTGACTGAGCAGTCGGATGGCCTTGGGTTCGAAGCCCCACTCTGCCCCTTACAGCTGAGAAGCCTGAACAAGTCCTAATCTCTTTGAGCCTCTTAAGGATGCCCTGAGGTCTCCCCCTTGCCCCAGAGATAACAACACCATCCTTTCCATGACGGTCAAGGCCCTGCAGGATCAGGCTCATCTGCAACTCTTCCTCTCTCTCTTCTCTTCAGCCTTACTGGGTTTGGCAAGTAAGGACAAGACGGTAAGTAAGGACCTGGACAGGTCCTTGAATGCTCCATGCTCTTTCCCACGAAAGGCTCTCTGCAGCTACTCCTTCCTCTACTGGGAACGAAATCCCCCACTCCCACTCTACTCTTGCCCCCTTCACCTCCTTAGCAGCTTGGTAACACCCATTCTCGTTTCTGACCTTAGTGTGAATGTCATTCCTCCTAGAAAGTTCTCCCATGTCCACACAACTAGTTTGATTCCTCCTCGTGAACCCCTCACTGCGCCCTGTGCCTCTGGGTACTAGCATTTGACATCAAGACCTCCGTATTATAAAAAAAATTTAAAAAATTTAAAAAAAAGAGCACATTGCATATGATTTGTTGCATGTCTGTCTCAGCTGAGAGAGGAAGGGCCGGGTCTGTTCACTGTTTTCTCTCTGACCGTAGGTTTGTGCTTGCTACCTGTGTAAGTGATCGACAAATACTTATCGGATACGTGAATGAACGACTCTGTGACACGCTTTCTCTTAAGAGGCCATTAACTTTACCATCTCAGAGAGACAGAAGATCCAGAAGGCTAATGTCTGCCAAGCGGTCAGCTCACTGATGGCAAAAGGACTTGGAGAACAGGAAGCAGTTCCAACCTCCCCGTGGACATCATTTCAGTGCAAACCTATTTCTCTTCCCTGTTGCTAGTCAAAATGCTGTTAGAGCTGTATAACGCAGCCCATACTGGGGGAGTTCGAGTATCTTTTTGACATTGCACGTGATTTATACAAAGGAACAGCCAAGATGGCTGATGCTCCCCACACTGCAGCAAATTAAGGGGTCTGCTTTCCCCAGCAGGTACGTGAGTACTGTAAATCCAATTAGTGTTAATGACGGCACATGCCTACAAAGAGAACGAAGTGAATGAGGGAGGTTGTTCCTTTCATCATCTGCTCACAAGTTCCCATTGCCTCAGCGAGAGGGAGGCAGTTTCTTTTTCTGCTTCTTGAAATGAGGCGATCAATCATCTCCCTCCTCTCTTCCATGTCTCTTACCAAAGACAGACAGAAGCTCTGCCTAAGTCCATTCTCAGCAGGGTACACTGAACTTTGTTCTCTGGCATTCAGCTTGGCTTTTCAAACTTTAACGTGCCTAGGAATCCCCTGGGAATCTTGTTAAAATGCAACCCCCCACTCAGGAGGTCCTGGGTGGGCCTGAGAGCCGACATTTCCATGGGCCACGCTTGGAGAAGTGTGGTCCTGTGGATACTTCATCCTTCTCTGGTATCATCGGTAGTGACTGATGGGATCCGTGACCATCAGGAGAGCCCTGCAAATTCCTCCTTTTTTTTTTTTTTTATTTGAGAGAGCAAGTGAGAAAAAGAGAGAGAGAGAGAGTGCCCAAGTGAGTGGGGAGGGGTGGGGAAAGGGGCAGAAGGAGAGAATCTCCAGCAGATTCCATGCCCGGTGCGGAGGCTGACTGGGGCTCGATCTCACAACCCCAAGATCTGACCTGAGCCAAAACCAAGAGCTGGATGCTGAAACTACCGGAGCCACCCACCCAGGCGCCCGGGCAAATTCCTTCTGAACCATCCCCTGAAGGACGGCAATTCAGGGCACCAATCTGAAATTCTGGAGGTCATGGTCAGGCATTCTCTAATAGAGCAGCTCTCTGGGAAGTAAGAGTTATTTCCGGCTCGGTGTATGAAGGCGACAAGCCGAGGTGCCAGTCAAAACAGACAGGGGCCTCTTAGCCCAACCATTCCCTAGCTGTGTGGTCCCGGCCAGGGCACGTACCCTTTCTGAACCTCAGTTTTCTCATCTGTGAGACGGGAGAACAATGGCAGGTGGGAGCTTAGAAGATTTGAGACCAGTGATTGTGTCAGCCCACCTAAGGGTCATTTTGGTCCCGGAAAACCTGGTTGCATGTAAGACCCACACTAGCTGGCCAGCGAAGCTTCCTCGTTGGCACTTTTCTCTGGGGGGAAAAAAAAGGAAAATGCTCTTATCCACTGCCATTGGCCCTGCCAGGGATGGCATCATCCCCGACTCCCCTCTCTGCTGTCACGCTCACTCTTGTGGGCCTGGCTATTTAGGCACCTATCATTTTGCCTTGAGACACCATGAGATGCTGTTAACAAATCTAGAAACATTCTTCTCTCTATGGGATTCAGAGAGTTCTTTAGTTTTAAGCCACATTATCTAATGTGTAAGCTTTGGAATAGGCCATTGTCACACCTCTTTTTTATTTTTTTAAAGATTTTATTTGAGAGAGACAGAGAGAGAAGTGGTGAGAGAGAATATGATCAGGGGCAGGGGAAAGGGAGAAGGAGTCTCCTTGCTGAGCAGGGAGCCCCCCCACGGGGCTCGATCCCGGGACCCCAGGACCATGCCCGAGCTGAAAGCACTTAACCAACTGAGCCACCCAGGTGCCCCATTGTCGCACGTCTTTAGCGTGTGTGCTGTTAAAAGTCATGATAGAGGTCACCCTTGGGGATTGGTAACCAGAGCGGCTCTTCTCAGGGTGCTAGTGATATTCTGCTTCTTCGTCTGGGTGCTCTTTATTTAGGTGTGTTCAGTTCGTTAACATGGATCACTAATAATCCTATGTGTACTCTTCTGTATGTGTGTTATACTTCACTATGAATTTAATTTTTTTAAAGACCTATTTATTTATTTTAGAGGGGACAGGTAGGGGCAGAGGGAGAAACCCAAGCAGACTCCACACTGAGTGCAGAGCCCGATGTGGCTCTCGATCTCATGACCCTGAGGTCACAGCCTGAGCTGAAACCAAGAGTTGGATGCTTAACAGACTGTGCCACCCAGGTGCCCCTACTTCACCATGAATCTTAAAATACGTAGTTCATATTAACTCATCTACAAAGACTGTGCAATGATGTAAATAAATGCTTTTATGTTCAAAAAAGAAGCAGCAGTAGGGTTAAAAAAGCCCTCAAAAGAAAAAAAAAAAAGGCCCTCAAACGTGGCCAGTGTCTGTGCCAACAGCCTAGGTGACTCAGCTGACTGCTCTAATCCAATAACACCAGTGACAAGCTTGATCTACCCCGTATCTAGCGATGATATACACTCAGTCCAAGACTACCCGGCAAGTCGTCCTAAATGGACCCTATCGCGCAGCAAGCGCTGGGGTTAGGATTGTTTTCTTGAAGATCCATTTGTGCAGACACAGGGAGGCATGGCATTCGACTTGCATTTGGTTACGTACGACAAAAGACTTATAGGAGACCTCACAACAGTATGGCAGGGTGGCTAAACTTGTGGCCTTTGGTGTCAGATCCAGATTCAAGTCCTTGCTCTGCGCCACTTACTAGCCATGTCACCTTGCACGTGTTACTTCAACCCTACCTCCATCTATAAGTAATTATTATTACAACATTATCGTGGAACACCAATGAGATGGAAGGGAGAAAATTCCTGCTGTAAAGTTAGGGCTTGAGAAATGCTGTTATTATCTCGAGACCACTGTTGGCTGAGATTAGCATCGCCATGGACACATTTGGCCCGCAGGGCCGCGGAATATCTTCCTGACCAGCGGGGGTATCATCTGGACTTGTAAAGGAAGGAGAGGGAAAAGTGACTATAAATTATTTTCCCTGAAAAGGTCTCGCAGAGCCCCCTGGGGTGGGGCCCGGCTAACCACGGTTCCTACCTGCAATCCATCAGCCGGTTCCGCAGAGAATCCACACTGGAAAGCGGAGCATTTTACCCAAGTGTAATCCCCGAAACCTCAGCCTGGATTGCCCTCATTTTAAATTCATTCATGCAGTTTTTCATTTGCATCTCTCCCTCAGAACATGACTTCCCCAAATGTGTTCCAAAAAACAACGGTCTCTATTACTCAGTGGAAGAAAACAGTCTCGTGGTCAGACGAGGTGGCGATTCTGCCAACTATACACCTCTTGAGATCTGTAACTTACATCGGCCTATTAGAGGCTCTGACAAAACCCTGCCATTCATTTGATCACCTATTCATTTGTTCCTTTAATAAAATATGCATTGTGTGCTTACTCTTTGCCAGTCACTATTCTAGACACTGGGAGGAACAGCACAGGGAATAAAACCGCCCAAAGGGCACTGTCTCACCCAGTGTTTTCCTTCACGATTTGACATCTCCTGATGGCCCTACTCTCACTACAGCTGAGATGAGCACCTAGAAGAATGGGCTTGTGGCGCTCGGTCTTCTGCCTGGAATGCCTCCGCTCCCTTCAGCCTCCTCGTGCCCCACTAATGCCATTTTTCCATCTACATTCTGCTCAAGCTCCAACTTCTCTGAGAGCCGCTCCTAGTTCACCCACCAGACTGCAAGAGCTTCCCCTCCCCTGTGCTCGCCTTGTGTCCTGTGAGCACCCTGTACCACGGCACATATCCTAAGATTTTATTTTTCTTTTACTTGTCTATCCCCTGCCAGACTCTGCATGAAGGAAGGAGCCTAGAAGGAAGGGACCACGCGCAATCCATCTCTGTATTCCTAGAACTTTAGCACAGCTCTTGGCTCTCAGCAGTGACTCTGTAAATAAGCGTTACATGTCTGTGTGAACCAGAGCCAACAGTCTAGTACCATTATGCAAATTATTGTTTAAAAAGGCACTTGCTCGAGGTGCCTGGGTGCCACGGTCGGTTAAGCGTCTGACTCTTGGCTTCAGCTCAGGTCTTGATCTCAGGGTCCTGGGATTGAGCCCTGTGTTGAGCTCTGCATTCAGTGTAGAGTTTCCTTGGGATTTTCTCTCTCCCTCTCCCTCTGCCCCTCCCCAATTCATGCGCATGCACACTCTCTCAAATAGATAAGTAAATCTTTAAAAAAAAACAAAAGGCACCTGCTCGTGGCAGGCTCAGACTGGGAGTGCGTGATTCGTGATTCTGCAAGTGAATGTGTGGGTGGGTGGGAGGGAGGTCCCCCTTCTTCTAGGTGCAGAATATGGGAAGCAGAATATGGGTTGGGCTTCAGCTCCAACGGATGTCTTTGGCATGGAAGCTCTTTGCTGGCAACACTGGAATAAAAGAACAGGGCTCTGGGCCGGGATGGGGGATTTTGGAGGGAATATTACACAGATTGACCTCCACTGCCCTTTCAGACCTGAAAGGTCTGTAAGTTTAAAAAGAAGTAAACGAGAGACGTTTCTATGCAAGCCTGAATGTAATTAGCATGTTTCCTTTCTCTTGCTTAAATTATCATAGAAGTTGGTTGTACTCAGCGGATGGCCCATTAACCAAATCGGACATCTGCTCATTTGTCTCTAAGGAAAGAGCTCATTCTGTAGGATTTCCACTATAACGAAAAAGTTAAAAGTGGCCTTACTGCTGTACTTCATTTATGTAATTTGGAAAATAAAAATAGCACTCAGGATTGCCAGGAAAAAAATGTAAAAAATGTAGGATGCCTAGTTGAATTTTAGTATAAGTATGTCCCATGCACTGTTTGGGGTATACTTGTACTAAAAACCTCTGTGGTTGCTGCTGTTTATCTGGAATTCAAATTCAACTGGGCATTCTCTATTTTTATTTGCTAAATCTGGCAACCACACGTGATGCCCTTGTGTAGCAACAGCTAGAACAGAAAAGTCAGATTTTCCTGGTACTGAACCTTTGGAAAAAGGTGCAGGGTATTTGGGGCACTAATTAATGGACACACATGAGAACACCCTTTGAACACCTTCCCTGACATACTGCCATGATACTTAAAGAGAAAGAAGCTTTACTCCCAGAAAGGAAGGGAACAAACTCAGTTTGGAAGGATTTAGAACATCAAGGTTTGGTCGCTAAATCCTGGGGAGGCTGTGATAACAGGACACATTGAAAGTGAAAAGCCGAGAGTGCCTCCATTTTTGCTGCTGGTTTGTTAAGTCTTGTCCTCTCCGCTTTTAGACAAAATATAGACGTATTTTTTTTTCTTTAAAATGAAGTTTTTAGAATATTCCAACGAAGAGAATAAAAATACCTGGGTCTTAAGGCTTTAGCAAGAACTCAATGTGGTAACGTGGTTTACGCTCCTCAACAGGGTAAATGTTCCAGAAATTGGAGATGCAAATATTATTATCATCTTTATCGTCGGTATTATCTCTAAATCTGGAGCAATCTAGACGAGCTGCCTTTCTTCTAGTACATTGAAGGAAGGATTACAGCCGAAGCTTAACTATCAGCGCAAGGAGAGAGAAGGGGCCTTCCATACCTTCCGTTTCACCCTCAAGGCTACTCGGACCGAATTCTGGTGCCGTTCAGTTTCGATTATTACTTATTCTGTGTGCCAGTCCTCTGCTTCCGTGCTGTTTCCAACCACGTTTAACGCTGGCACGGGGCAAACCACTAGTTTTGTTAGTGAGGTGCAGACAGGGAAAGATGGGTGGAGGTTGGGGCTCCTCTTCTATTCGGAAGCCTGTTCTGCTAGCCAGGTCGTAAATTAGAAAGTCAGCCACCTTTCCTTTCACCTCTGTGACCTATTTAACTCGCCATTAGCTTTGAAAACTTTTAAAGCCTACGAAGTACTCTAACTACAAATAAATACGTCTCATATTATTAGTTCCTAATAGGAATCTGAACAAAGTGTTACTGAGTCTTGCTGGCAGAGCTAGTTATGAGCGTACATACTGGCCTCAAATCACAGCATCAGAGGACTATTTCTGCACCATTGACTGAGCTCACTGCTGTGTCATTTTAAGTTCAAGCTGATGGCTGGCCTATATTTAGTAAAAAAAAAAAATGGTCTCGCTGAAAAATGACAGAGGTAATCAATTAAGCCTCAGTAAAAACAAATGATAGTTGCCACATAAAATTGAAAGAAGACTGGTATTCTAAGAGGCAAGTAAATTCAAAGAGAGCCATGAAATCAGTCAGTCCACACACACGGCCTGGGCTGCCCATGGTGTGTGGCGTGCCCTGGGCACTGGTCCCCAAGCACAATGCTGTTCCTGCCAGTGGAGTCATGTGCAGACCTTCCAGAAAAATCCTGATCACACTGGGCCTCTAGAGAATAACGAATCCAAGGGGGACTCAGCAGTGGGTGAAGCTGATGGGCTTCCCATATTTCAGTGACCAAGTTGGAAGGGATAGTCCAAATACATCACTTTTCCCAGCCGGACATTTAATCAAATATTAAATGCCTACAGTAAGTGCCCACTAGCCTAAGAACTTTGAAATACTGAACAACCAAAGGCTGAACACGATTCACTTTTTGTAAAACCACACTGCGTTATACTGTTAGGTGGCTAAGCCGTTACGACCCTGGTACGAATTTGACCGTCCACACTCCACGGCAGCTACCTTTTATCACCTTACTTCTCAGCTCTCGATACTTTTGCTATGGCACAAGAATTAACTTAGGATTGGGGCGCCTGGGTGGCTCAGTGGGTTAAAGCGTCTGCCTTTGGCTCAGGTCATGATCCCAGGGTCGTGGGATCAAGCCCCACATCAGGCTCTCTGCTCTGCAGGGAGCCTACTTTCTCCTCTCTCTCTGCCTGCCTCTCTGCCTACTTGTGATCTCTGTCAAATAAATAAATAAAATCTTTAAAAAAAAAGAATTAACTTAGGATTAAGCAATTTCATAGAAAATATATTTCATGGAAGGATGATTCCACAGCTTAGGAACACAGAGCATTCAGCAGTCACCAACTGTCTACAGAGACACTTAAAGGACCATATGCCAGCAATGGGATACACCCTTAAGCTTTATTTTTTTACATTTTTTTTAAAGTAAGCTCTATGCCCAACATGGGGTTTGAACTCATGACCCTGAAATCAAGAGTTGCGTGCTCTACCGACTGAGCCAGCCAGGCGCCCCTGAACTTTTATTTTGATAAGCTTTTGTCCAACTATTCCCAACAAGTAAATTCCTGTTAAGTACAAAGATGGAAGAATGAATAGTGAAGTTTGACTCACCCTACAAAGCACACCTGAAATGCTTCCTTGGTAGGAATAGAGCTGATGATGATGTTGACAGCGCTTACTCTGAGCTAGGAGCTATCCTAAGCGCTTTGTACATATGAAGTCACTTAGTCCCCACTTTAGTCGTAGGAAGGAGGCACTGCTACTCAGTGGGGAGTCTGCTTGAGATTCTCTCTCTCCCTTTCCCTCTGCCCCTCCTGCTCATGCTGTCTCTGTCTTTCTCTCTAAAATAAATAAATATGCACGACTAATGAATCATGGAACAGTACCTCAAAAATTAACGATGTACTATATGTTGGCTAATTGAACATAACAATAAAAAAAAAACTTTCAAAAAAGGAAATTTGAAAGCATTAGGCCAAGCCATATGAAATCGACATTGTTATAGGTCCAAAGAGCTGACTGTCAATTTCATTTAGTTCAGCCTGCTAGGATACAGACAACACCTACCAGCTCTGAAACTAGCCATATTCTTATGCCCTTTAAATGCTTTATTAATTCATAGCATGTCGATACTTATAGGAAGAGAATAGTACCATCGGATGGTCTACTCACCTACCACTGGAAAGGCCAGAACGTGGCAAAGCTGGAAGTCCTTGATTTCCTCATGCAAATATTTTATTCTTCATTTTCCTCTATGGCAGGCACACAATTACGCCTTGAGGTATTTACAACCTTATTTTTAAAGGCCTCCAAGCCAACAATGGTCAGCACATCAGACATTTTATCGACCTGACATCCAGCTTAACTTTCCAAAGCAAGTCTCCATTCCATCCCTGTTCCCTTCTCTCACTCATGCACTTATTCAGCACATAATTCTCAAATATTTCTTTCAGACTGGGCCTCGGGGGTACAAAGAAAACAAATTCAGCTCCCATTGGTGGCTTTTTGTGACTTCTAAGTGGTAATGACAGATCACTCCACAAGATGGCACTCCTAATTCTTCTTTGTATTCCTTTTCCATCATGCCTTTTTTTTTTTTTTTGAAGGACCCTGATTTCTCCACAGTGGGAGAAGGAACGGAACCATGACTTGTTTCGTACCACCACAGCTGACCGCTCATAGGAACGTATTTTAAACCTTCGAAAACAATGGCTTTCTCAGAGACTTTCAAATGTTAATTTGGGAGAGGATATATGTTGCAGCTTGGAGGGCACGTTGCAATGTGAAGAGGTTGGAATCTTCTGTTATTGCTGGTCCCTACCCTGGACGAACACTCAGGCTTAAGGAAAAGGAGGGCAGAGGGGTGTCTGCAACACCGCAGGCAGAAGGGCCCGCCAGAAGAACGTGCTCAGCGGGCCGAAGGCCCTCACCTAAAGCTTCCCCGGAGAAGTAAATGTTCCGGCTGAATCTTGGGGTTCAATTGTCCCCCCCACCGCCTATGGTTCCTACCCAGACCCGTTCCTTCTACCTATGCCTGCCCTTGTCTGGTCCCTCTCCACCAAAAGCATGGGACTGAGCTGAGTTTGGCAAATTTCAGCCAGTGATTTTACTTCAAGGAAATGGCCTCAGGCTGAAAAGAATAAATCTGAAAATCATAGTAGCATTTATTGACTGCTCTGCCCGGCAAACTGATCTCATTTAATACTTATGAGAACCCTGTATGTTTATGTACAAAACACTTATGTAACACCTGATTCTAAGCACTTTGCAGCTATTAATTCATTTCCATTAATCATCATAATATTCCTATGAGGATATGTACTATTATTATCTCCCTTTTACAGGAGACAGAAGCAACAGGGGGATTACGTGAACGGCCACAGGTCTCACAGCTGGTAGGAAGCACAACTGGGGTTCATAGCCAAGGGTGTCATCTGGGCTCCTAGGCTGCCCCCCTGTTTCACAGAAAAACAGCTAGGTCCATCGGATAAGAATTCCTCAAATTCCTGGCACCAAACTTCTTTTTTAAAGATTGTATTTATTTACTTGACAGAGATCACAAGTAGGCAGAGAGGCAGGCAGAGAGAGAGGGAGGAAGCAGGCTCCCTGCTGAGCAGAGAGCCCGATGCGGGGCTCCATCCCAGGACCCTGGGATCATGACCTGAGCCGAAGACAGAGGCTTAACCCACTGAGCCACCCAGGCGCCCCCCTGGCACCAAACTTATAACCTTACCTGAGTCTGCACTTTCTTTCCTCCCGACCTCTAGCTAATGCTGATATTGTCGCCTGCGCTCTGATCCTTTTCTCTTAGCTTTCTGTGGGGCCTCACGCTGTTGATTGTCCTCTCTCCATCTGCTTTAGCTTACTGGCATTTAAATATAATCAGACTTCTGGATCCAAACGAGACCATGTAGACGCATCTTCCCCTGCCCCTCTGGGAATAATGCAGGAGGCAAACAGAGGGGAACTCTGAAAAGTGACGAAAGGAAGGCTAATAGGACTAGGATCCCAACACCGCAGGGAGAGCACAGGGCAGGGGGCGGGGTGGGGGGAGGTCACAAGATCCCTCTTACCCAACAGAAAATGATGCAGACCCAGCCTTTCCCGATCCTGGGCTAAACATCTGGCGGGATCTCAGGCAGGCTTCATTCTCCCCCAGATTAAAGGGTAATCCTTCTGACAACATCAGGTGAGTCCAGTGGTACCAGCAGGAGAAGCATTCTCCTTCCCCCCGGCCTAAGGCTCTCCTCCCTTACTGAGAAACCCGAGACAGACAGACAGCACTGGCCAGGGCCTTCCTGCCATGACAGGCAGGTCCAGTCCAGAAAGATTCTTTGTCCCTGCAGACCTGACCTTCTCTCCCTCTTTGAGAGAGATCAGGTTGTAAGGCAACCCCATCTAGGTGGACACTACCTCGACAAGCACCCTGTGCCATCAGCACTTTTGTGACCATAAAGGGGACAGAGGAACCTGAGACCCTTTCTCCTGCCAAGGGGTGTTGGAGCAGGTGGGTGAAACCGGCAGGAGGTACCGGGGCACTACAAGCAGACTTCCAGGAAGTTTCTTCAACCCTGTGGGCCTGGAAAAACCTCTGCCCCTTAGGCAACACCAGCAGGAACCAGGGGGAACCTGCATGTACGGACAAACTAAGCCAAACAAAGTAACACTGCGAAGGCTCTAAAAATTAAACAAAAAGTAGGCCAGGACCCGTGTGCCAAGCCTAAACAGAATAAATGCCTACTTAAAAAAAAAAAAAAAGATTTAAGTAAGACCCAGAGTCTCCTAACATATTAGCCAAAATGTCCAGGACATAATGAATAAAACAATCATCTGTCACAGCAGAACCAGGAAAATTGCAATTTAAATGGAGAAAGGAAAAGATAATCAACTAATGTCAATACTGAGATGACTTAGATGTTGGAATGATCTAACAAGGATTTTAAAGATTTTATTTATTTATTCTAGAGAATGAGAGAAAGAGTCCAAGCACATAGAGGAGCAGAGGGTGGGGGGGAAGGGATCTCGACCAGATTCCCCGCTGAGCATGGAGCCCAAAGAGGGGCTTGATCTCAGGACCCTGAGATCCTGACCTGAGCCCCAAACCAAGAGTCAGATGCTTAACCAACTGGGCCACCCAGATACCCCGATCGGACAGAGATTTTAAAACAGCCATCATAAAAGTGCTTAAACAGAATGAATACTTCTCATTTACATCGACATGAATGGAACTAGAGGGTATTATGCTGAGTAAAATTAAGTCAATCAGAGAAAGACAATTCTCATATGTGGAATATAAGAAACAGCACAGAGGATCACAGAGGCAGGGAGGGAAAATGAAATGTTCAGTCATCAGAGAGGGAGACAAACCATAAGAGACTTTTTTTTTTAAAGATTTTATTTATTTATTTATTTGACAGAGAGATCACAAGTAGGCAGAGAGGCAGGCAGAGAGAGAGAAGGGAGGAAGCAGGCTCCCCACCGAGCAGAGAGCCCAATGCGGGGCTCGATCCCAGGACCCTGGGATCATGACCTGAGCCGAAGGCAGAGGCCTCAACCCACTGAGCCACCCAGGTGCCCCCCATGAGAGACTCTTAACTGTAGGAAACAAACGGAGGGTTGCTGGAGGGGAGGGGAGTGAGGGGATCGGGTAACTGGGCGATGGGCATTAAGGAGGGCACCTGATGTGATGAGCACTGCGTGTTATACACAACTGACGAATTGTTAAACAGTACATCTGAAAGTAACAATGTACTATATGTTTATTAACTGAATTTAAATTAAAAAAATAAATAAACATAAAAATGCTTAAACGGCAGATAAAAATTCTCTTGAAAGAAATGAAAAAAAATATAGAAAAGCTCAGAAAAGAAATAGAAACAATAAAAAAGAACCAAATGTAAACTATGGAAATGAAAAATACAATAATAGGGGCACCTGGGTGGCTCAGTGGGTTAAAGCCTCTGCCTTTGGCTCAGGTCATGATCCCAGGGTCCTGGGATCGAGCCCTGCATCTGGCTCTCTGCTCGGCGGGGAGCCTGCTTCCCCCTCTCTCTCTGCCTGCCTCCCTGCCTACTTGTGATGTCTCTCTCTCTCTCTCTCTCTCTGTCAAATAACTAAATAAAATCTAAAAAAAAAAGAAAAATACAATAATAAAAGTTTGAAAAAAACTTGTTGGGTGAAATCAATAGTAGAGTGAAGATGACAGACGACAGAACCCATGAACTTGAGAATGGATCAACAGGATTCACACAATATGAACAGGGATTAAATAGACTGGAAAAAATGTGAACAGAACCTCAGAGACTTGCAGAGCAAAAAGAAAAGATTCAACATTTGTATCATGGGAATGCCAGAGGAAAAGGGAAAAGAGTAGAACTGAAAAAAATATGTAAAGAAATAAGGGCTAAAAACGTCCCAAGTTTGGTGAAAGATGCAGACTGACAGATTTAAGAAGCTGAGCAAACTACAAATAGGACATACCCAAAGAAACCCAAGCCAAGACATATCACTACTACATTTCTCACAAATAAAGACAAAGAAGAAATCCTAAAAGCAGCACAAAAGAAACAACACATTACCCACAGAGAAACACCAATTTGAATACTGGCAGATTTCTCATCTGAAACTGCGGAGAATAGCAGGATGTAGCACAATATTTTTCAAGTACTAAAAGAACATTCATTTCTCTGAGAAAGGCCATATGAAGAGAATGAAAAGACAAGGTACAGTCTGGGAGAAAATATTTGCAAACCACTTACCTGACAAAAATGATCGAGGATACCTAGAATATACAGAAAACTATCAAAACTCAACAGTAAAAATTGAATAATCCAGTGGAAAAAATGGATAAAAGCCATGAACAGACATTCCACCAAGGAGGAAAAGATACAAGCACATGAAAAGATACTCAAAATCATGAGCTATCAGGGAAATGAAAATTAAAACCACAGTAAGACACCACCACAAACCTATCAGAATGGCTAAAATGAATAATACCAACACAAAATTCTGGCGATGATGTCAAGAAACTGGATCGCACATGTATTACTGGTAGGAATGTAAAATGGTGCCGTCACTCCTGGAAAATGGTTTGGCAGTGTCTTAGAAAGTTCAATGTGCAACTACCATATGATCCAGTAATTGTACTCCTGGGCATTCATCCCAGAGAAATGAACACCTGTCCTCACATAATACCCACACGTGAATGTCTGCAGCAGCTCTATTTGTAAGAGCTAAAAACTGGTAACACCTCAGATGTCCTTTAACGGGTGAGTGGTTAAGCAAACTGTGGTATATCCATATCATGGAACTCAGCAACAAAAAGGAGTAAACTAAGTGCACTTAGTGCCAGGTGGGTGGCTCAGTTGTTAAGTGTCTGCCTTCAGCTCAGGTCATGATCCCAGAGTCCTGGGATCAAGCCCCGAGTTGGATTCACTCCTCAGCAGGGAGTCCGCTTCTTCCTCTGCCTTTGCCTGTTGTTCCCCCTCCTTGTACCCTCTTTCTGTCAAATAAATAAATAAGGTATTTAAAAAAAAGAAAAGGAGTGAACTATTAATCCCCACAATACATGAATGAATCTCCAGGAAGTAGGGTGACTGAGAAAAGACAACTCCAAAAGGTTACATATTGTGAATTCCATTTATAAAGCATTAATGATAAAATTACAGAAATAAAGAACAGATTAGTGTTTACAGGTAGTTAGGGACTGAGTGGTGGTGGTGAGAAGGATGCAGGAGGGTGACGGGTACGGTTGGTTATAAAAGGTCAACAAGAGGGATTCCTGCGGTGTTGGGAGTCTTGACATAGTGACACATAATGTACACAAGTGATACAACGCTATAGAATTAAATATATATATATATATATACACACACATAGATAAATGCAAGTGGTGCTGGGGAAATCTGGGAAGGATTGGTGTTGTCTACCAGTGACAGCACCCTGTTTGGATACTGTGTTATTACAGGATGTTACCACTGGGGGAAGCTGGGCGGGTTGTGCAAAAAACAAGAACAACAACAAAAAACAACTCAATTTCTTACAACTGTGAATGTGAATCTACAGTTATCTCAATAGCAATTTCAAATAAAAAAACATAATCAAGGGGCACCTGGGTGGCTCAGTAGGTTAAGCATCTGACTCTGGATTTCGGCTCAGGTGGTGATCTCAGGGTTGTGAGATCGAGCCCGGTCAGTCTCTGCACTGGGCGTGGAGCCTGCTTAAGATTCTCTCTCTCCCTCTTCTACCTCTGACCCTTTCCCCACTCTCTCTCTTAAAAAAAAAAAAAAAAGAAAAGAAAAAGAAAGAAAGAAGGAAACAATCAAGTGCTGCTCAATTCTTAAAAGTCTTCACTAAAGACTCCATACTCCTCTCTAACTACCACCAACTCTTGATATCAGCTCAGGTCTTGTTTTTTTTTTTAGTTTCCCTTCACAGTCAAACATTTTAAAAAGGTCCTCTGACTTCTGTGTCAGCTTCCGTATTGCTCAATCAGTTCTCAATCCACCATAATGGATCCTACCATCTCACTGAAATGGCTCTTGTCAAGGTTAACAATGAACTTCTTGTCCTTCTACTCAGTGTTCACCTTTCTGTCCCTATCTTACCTGAAGGCTCAATGCTTCAATCTGTTGACCGTTCCTTCCTTCTAGAAACACTCTTTCCCCTCCTGCTTCACCGGTTACTCCTATTCTCACTTTGGGGTCCTCTTTCTCTACCTTCTAGTTCACCTACCATAGTACAGCTGCCCCCTGAACAAGATGGGTTTAAACTGCTCAGGTTCACTTATATACAGAATTTTTTAAAGATAAATACAGCACAGTTCTGTGAATGCATTTTCCTTAGGATTTTCCTTTAGGATTTTGTTTTAGCTTACGTTGCTATAAGAATACAGTATATGGTACTCAAAGAATACGAAGTATGTGTTAATGGATTGCCTATCGTATCGGTAAGGCTTCCGGTCAACTGTAGGCTGTTAGTAAAGTTTTGGGGGAGTCAAAGGTTATATGTGGATTTTCAACTGCATGGGGAGGGTTGGCACCCCTAACCTGTATTTTATTTTATTTATTTCTCTTTTTAAGCAGACACCACACCCGGCATGGAGCCCAACACGGGGCTTGAACTCATGACCCTGAGATCAAGACCTGAGCTGATATCAAGAGTTGGATGCCTAACCAACTGAGCCATCCAGGCGCCCCCTTCATCCTGTATTTTAGCAGCTGAATACTGCCTGAAAAAAACACACAGCTGTGTTGACAGGTTTCATTTTAAAGTCATGGTCATAAATTCCAAATGAGCCCTCTATGTTGCCTGAACATCCTCCCAACACTTGCTTTACTGTTCACATTCCCACTCTCCAAAACAACTCCTTGACAGCCACAAACGTATGAGCACATCCGACATCCCACCTGGAACTCACAGAGGATGTCCTTGTCACCCTTAATTCACAGAGCAGGAGCACTAGGGTGAAATGTCCCTGCCTCTGGCACTTGGCGGACTCCTCCACTTGGGCTCAGGGTCCATCCTATCTCCTCCGGCCTTCTCAGGGGTTTCCCTCCTCTGATTTAGTCCCTCTCTTTCTTGCATCTTAACTTTCTCCCTCTCTACCTGATCATTGTCATCAGCAAACAGGCATGTCGTAGTTACCACCTACTGTTACAGAAAATTCCTTTTACCCCACATTTCCCCATCCCCCTTCACAACCAAATCTCTTCTACAAGTAGAATTCGGTTACCATTTGCACTCTTCGCCTCTTGTTTTCTCCTCCATTCACCCTAATCCAGTTTCTGCCTCTGCCACTCTAGAAACATTGCTTTTGCCAAAGGTATCAATGACCTTCATGTAATCACAGTCAGTGTTCTCTGCTCTTAATTTGCTTGACTCCAAGCAGGACTTGACACAGCTGACTTAAAACCTGTTCTTCCCTGGGCTTCCAGGACACTGTACTCTCCTGGTTCTATTTCTATCTCCCTGGCCTTTCTTCAATCTGTTTTGTAGCCTCTTTTCCTTCTCACCCTAAGTGACCTCATTCAGTCCTATAGCTTTAAAGACGATCTATGTGCTGTTGCTTCCCAAGCTGCCATTTCTACTCATATGTCCCCGTGCCTCCTGGCCATCTCCACCTGGATGTCTGATAGACACCTGAAAACTAATGTGGTCAGACCCAACCTCATGATTTTTCCTGCAAAATTCTTCTCCCTGAGACACTTCCACTGGCTCAGAAAACAACTCCAGTACAGATCACATTCTTTCTCTCACCTTCTGTTCGATTCTTCCACAAATCCTTCTTATCCTACCTCCAAAAATGTATCCTGATTCTGTCTACTTCTATCCATCACTAATATTCCCATCTTGATCTGATCCACCATACCCATTTTGCCTAAAGCAATTGCCTCTGATGTTTTTGTCTTAGCTTCTGGAACTCCCTGCCATCCATTCTCCGCTCAGCACCAGAGTAATCTTTTTTAAAAAAAAAAAATCAAATCACTCACTTCTTTTCTTAAAATCTTCCGGGAACTAGCCAGCAGACTTAGAATAAAATCCAAACTCCTTTTCCTACCTCTTTCCAACAAGTGAGTCCTTTGGGAAAAGCCAGGGAGGCATGTCAGTCTCCACTTTCCAGAAAAACAAACAAACAGACAGACAAAAAAAGAAACCTAACTGGGGAAAAGGGTAAAGGAACTAACGTATAAACACTCACCCAGTATCTGTGCCTGAGGAGCCAGAGACTGCTTTACTTGAAGAAAATAAAAAGCCTTTGGCAGTTTATTCCCAAGCATGGATCAATCCCTTCCAGCAGTCTGGGCCTGCCCTGGGGGACTGCTTTCCGGAGACCATCCAGCCTCCAAGAGTTTGTTAGAATCACCACCACCCCCGCCCCACCCTTACCTCACTTCCTGCTGTCTTTCTCACAACCTTGCCAAATGCAAGCATCATTCAGTACCAAGGCCAGAGGGCAACACTGATCAGAAGAAAGGCAAGGAAAAGTTTGGCCTTCTGTCTTCTGTCCAGCTAGACCCGCCACTAACCAGCTGTGTGACTCTGGGCAGATCACATAACCTCTCTGAGCCTTAACGTTGCTATGATTCCAGAATCAACTGTTGGTTTTCAGGTCACAACACATCACCAATTCTACTCGCACCAGGTCAAAGACAGGAAACAACAGGTAGTTTTGAAAGAAAGAAAGAAAGAAAGAAAGATCAGCCGTTTCCCCTTTTCTCTTGGAAAACCTTCTGATTCACCAATGATTGGATCTTTCTTTCATGAGACAGGAATCTCAAGTTCCTGAATCAAACTGCCAATATCTGCTCACTTACGGGCTTGCAATTTGCCAGTTTGGGACTAATTTCTTTAACGTGGCGGGCCTTGCTTCACTTTTCAAAGGAGAAGATTTTTCCTCACTATCTGCCCTATGAAAAATGTTTTAAAAGAAATTAAACGAGGAGCGATTAAATGATATTTGAATTAGCCCTTAATCAGCCAGATGGGGCTATGGGAGCTTCGGGAGCATTGGCTCCGAGGGCCTGGATTTTGCTTCACAGACAAAGCACACTGGGGCAAACCCAAACTGGGCCTCCACGGTCGTGGGCGGGCCTGAAGCGTCACAGCCTTCCTGCCTCCACACCCTCCCAGTGCTCTCCCTATATCCTATTCAACACCTAGTCCCGGGGGATCAGCCTCAAAAAACCATTTCCTAGATAGGTCAAGACCCAAAGATCCAACCTTTTCATCCAGCACCTTGAATTCCCTGATGCTTTTTTTTGTACTTTCACATCTGTGTGCCTTGGTCCTCTGCCTTTAGTAAAATCTCTGCCTCTCGTGCCCGTTCTTAGTTCCCACCCACCCTTTCAAATGTAGCTTCCCACCCTGAGTCTGCAAGGCATAGGCACGCTTTCCTCTCCCGCACGCCGCACGGTGTGCCCATACCCTTCCTGACAAGCACAGCGGTGTCATCGAGAAAACTTGTAGACTTTACCTGTTAAGGCGGAGTCTTCCTTGGCTCTGTATTGCCAGCACCTGGCATAAGGCTGGTACATTTTCAAAGTACTCAGCCACCGCCCATTGAATAAAAGAGCCGAAGAATGGATCCTCATATCCTAGATTTGCCCATTCAGGAAACCAAAGTGGTACCTCCTGGACCCAGCGCTTAGTGTGATGTCAAGATCTGCCTTTAATACGTCAAGCTCTTAATTGGCTCTTTTATTTAGGGAAGTCCTTTTCCTCTACCATTGGTGGTGCTATCGCATTTGAACTGATGTTGGAAGATTTAGCAGCTGTTGTGTATTTAACTGCAATCAAAGGGGGAAGGCTAATGTGGGCTTCTAGATTGTTGTCCTGGAAGGCTCCCTCGGTGGTCTGAACGGTAATATCCTGACGTCTGCAGCAACACTTTAATTTCTGTACGAAGCAAGATATTTATGAACAGTCAAGCTGGTTTTGTCACTCTAATGACCCTAATTGGAATCTGCCAGTAAAACAAGAATTCCATGTGCGTTCGGCTAGAAAAGTGAAATGCAATTAAAAAGGGTTCATTTGTTAGTCATCTACATCTCTCAACTTATCCCCGGGACATATTTAAAACCTATGAATTTTGACAGGAAAGACATTAGCTTTGGTCTGTGGTCTTGATATCCAAATGTTCACCATAGTTAAAATGTTGGCTCGTTAAAACGTAATTCACCCCCAGCTTCTTCCTTCTTTTCTGGACTCCACAAATTTATGCCATTTCACCCAACACTGAAGATGACTTAACTACATCCCAAGGATGGGATCCACCAAGGGACTGATTTTCAGGGGCACAGGTTGAGTGGTGTTTCTAGGTTTTCACAGTCCTACCACCTTTCCCGTTCTAAGTCAACTACCACAGAAGGACCAAGGTACACCTCCGCATTGCTCACAGTGCCCGGCAGGACATCTGGTATTGATCCAGCACTCTGCCGAGTTGTAGACAATGACAACAACAAGAAGTTTGATAAATGTGCACTGACACCAACTAGATTTTCTGTGTATTTTATCTTTAGATCCTAACATCTCTGTGGATCAAGAAGCATTGTCCCTCTTCTGTGGATGAGGAAATGGAGAGGTTTAGAGAATTTTAGTGTCTTGCCCCAGATTATATGGTTAGCACATGGCAGAGCCAAAAGACAATGTCATGTCTCTCTGTCTCCAAAGCCAAGTATTTTTTTCCTCTTACAGGAACCTCTGATCAAAACGGATTTCATCTCATTTCTGTTTCACAAGTGAGTAAACTGAGTCTGAGAGAGGCTAAAGCAACCAGATTCCTGCCCCATTCCTAATTTCATGCAGTCTCTTAAACGACCCTGTTCTATGACAAACGAACATAGGTTGACCTGAGACTGACCCCATGGGGTGTCAGGAAAGCGTGGGGACTGGAAGGTGCAATTCATGAGGGGTGGTATTTAGGAAGGTGTGAGGGAATGATGGCCACAATCCTATCCTCATGATCCTAGTGACTCAATTTGGTCCTCGACAGCCTGATTCCCTATGGTTCAGGACACTGCTGGGGGATGTTGTGTCCTCTGTACTGAGTTGAGTTGTGATCCCCAGAAGTACATGTCTACATCCTAATCCCTGAACCTGTGAATGTTACCATATTTGGAAAAAGGGCCTTGGCAGTTGTAATTAAATTAAGGATCTTGAGGTCATCCTGAATTATCTGGGTGGGCACTAAATCCAATCACAAATGTCTGTATAAAGGAAAGGCAGAGGGGGGATGCCTGGCTGGCTCAGTCAGTTAAGCACTTGCCTTCGGCTCAGGTCATGATCTCAGGGTTCTGGGATCGAGTCCCACATCGTGAGCAGGGAGCCTGCTTCTCCCTCTGCCTACCTCTCTCCCTGCTTGTACTCTCTCTCTCTCTCTCTCTCTCTCTGACAAGTAAATAAATAAAATCTTTTAAAAAAAAAGGAAAGGAAAGGCAGCAGGATGTTTGAGACAGAAGAAGAGAACACACAGACAGGAGGAGAAGGTGATATGAAGACAGAGGCAGAGACTGAAGTGATGGCAGTTACGAGGAACAGATTCTCCCCTAGAGCGTCTGGAGGGGGAGTATCCTTGCCAACAACATGATTGGGGATCATTGGCCTCTGGAAACACAAGAGAATAAAATTTGTTGCTTGAAGCCATCGAGTTTGTGGGAATTTGTTATGGCTGCCCGGGAAAACTGTTCCATACCCTGAGCATGGATTGAAGTGCCTCCACCTGCAGATAGACCAAAGGAGAGCTCTGTCTGCCTCTAGGGCTGAGTCGTTTGATTGCGGCAAATCCCCAGTCAGAGAATCCGGGCTGCTCAGAAGGCAGGGTGCAGGCCAAATTTCTTGGACTCTAAGGCTCAGGGAGTATAGTGGGTGTCACTCAGGGCTTAGTGAAGTCCCTGTGATTGGAAACAGCTGGGCTAATATGTGTGACAGGAGAATCTTGATAGCTGTGAAGCTGAGGATTCTAAGGAACTAACGATCAATGCCACCCAAGACGCGGTAACTTACAAACATGTGGCTTCCGCGAGGCTTCAATGAAGGCAACTGACCCTGCCTTTACACTTCGCCTGAAGCCCTACGATGAGGAGAAATGAGCATGGACTTCGGTCTAACAACCTTGGATTTGAATGCTGGCCCTGCCCAAGGTCACAGTCATCGAGCTGACGTAACTAGAAAGTTTCTCAGTTTTCTTTATTGGCAAAACTGGGACAATGACAGGAACTATTTCATGGAGATGCTGTCAGGATTAAATGAAATATTCCAAGTTTACATGGAGTACCACCGACACGAAGTTAGTGCTTGCTGTAAATGTTAGCGGCTCCGTTCAGTCATGAGACCTTAGACTGCAGCTCTGCGGCGACAATCTTGGCCTTGAGCTGGTTCGGGAGTAAAGGGTGGGCTTCTTCTCATGCACAATGCGGTAACCGAAGTGGAAGATGGCTCAGAGCAACAGCTTCCTCTCAAACCCGGACCCAGTTCCCAAAGTGGGGGAAATGGTGAAATTCAACATATTTCAAAGCTTGGAAAAGACAGGGCTCTTTTGCAACTCAGGAGAAAATGCAGTCACATTTACGATCAGAATGATTCATAGGGATGACATGTTTTAAAATGAAGTTCACAAAACAATACAGACCGCCATCCCAGCTAATGGGCTAGATTCTGCCGCACTTTTCAGGGGCGACATCCATTTGAGTGGCTGGGAAGATTGGACGACACAAGGGAAGTGGCATTTGGATTGAGTACTTTCTATGAAGTCACACTTCGTTTGCATTGTGACATCAAACGACTCAATTCATTTTCGTCTGTTCCACTCAGTTCACAGGCCTTACCTCAGTCTAATCTGTCAGATCCTTTTAGAGGTGTTACAAGGAAGATCTGTTGGCATGACAAGTGGGCTGTTTTTTATTCCTACAGTGTTCCTGTGTTCTGGGCTTCTGACAACTGAGAAAACTCCTGTAACTTCTTATTTAATCATGGGGAACCTCAGAGGTGAAGAAACTGACCTATCATCCCAAAGGCAGTAATTTTGTTTTCAAATATTCTCCAGGGAAAGGAGAGGTCAGGATGCAGTGAGCGAAATTCGGGGTACTTTTAATAGATCTCTATGACTGTTACCAAGTCACAGGTTATCTCCTGCTTTAGAATGTCAGTCATTTCAAAGGAAAAAAACTCTGGTATTACAAATAACTCCAGCCAGGAATAATAGCTTGCATATGTTTGTCCAACCCAAAGAGGTATTTTGACATTTTGTGCTGTGCCTGACGTCTCAGGATTTCTCCAAACTCAGACAATCCAAGAAAGGTTTTATTCATTCTGTAGGGAGTTCTCTTTACAACTACAAACACCCAGGGGCGCCTGGGTGGCTCAGTGGGTTAAAGCCTCTGCCTTCAGCTCAGGTCATGATCCCAGGGTCCTGGGATGGAGCCCCGCATCGGGCTCTCTGCTCAGCAGGGAGCCTGCTTCCCTTCCTCTCTCTCTCTGCCTGCCTCTGCCTACTTGTGATCTCTGTCTGACTGTGAAATAAATAAATAAAATCTTAAAAAAAAAAACTACAAACACCCAGTATAAGAAGGGTCAAGTTATTCCCTCAAGAAGCTAAACTGTAGGTGGAAAGGAGCCAAATTAATTAACTCCTACATAGGTTTAAGTCATTTATAAATCTGAGAAATAAGCACAGCCTGGATTCCCAAGGGCCTCTAGCTAACCCACTTAACTCTTTACTGGCCAGCTTAAAATATCCTAATCTGCACTTCTACATGAGAAATTTTGGGGGTAGCCAAGTCAGTTCTGCTATCCTCACTTATTCTTCACACTATATGATTTGGCAAAGATGTCTACAGTCCTAAAATAAACACAACAAATCTAGGCTAGTTTGTACCATGAGTTATTCCTGCGAGTAAGTGACAGACCAACTCTGAATCATCAAGATCGATCCAGACTAAATGGCGGTCATGGATTCTTGGCAGATAACATGTGCGTAGTAGGTCTGGAGCAGGTGAGCCTCAGGAACACACACGGCCTCTGTTGTAAAACATACTTTGGGGAACACATGACCCACACTGCAAAGACAACAATGATGGTTATGATTCACAGACAACTTGGTGCACGTGGGGGTCGCTCTCCAGTTGAGTTCAGAAGCCCTTGCTCAGGCAAAAAGAATTATAGGAGTGGACTAGGCCATAGGAGTCTGGAGGAGTGGACCATAGGCAATAAATATAACTTAGTGTCCAGATCAGGACGTTGCTGAAGATGAAATAAGGAGCTATTAATAACTATATCAAGACCTGGTGGAAGGCTGGGGGAGGGTACTGCTAACATCATAACTCATGTTGGCATCAGAGAGCTAACATCTTGCACAGTGCCCGGCATGTAGTCAAGTTCAATAAAAGCTTGTTGAGTGAATGAATGGATAAAGTAAAATTGTATCACTTCTCCAAAGTCCTTCAGTCACTGATCAATAGGGTTAGTAGATCATTAATTAAGGATTTGGTCGTGGTGATGGCCTTGACACATCGATATTATAATGAAGGGAGAGAATGGGGTTCTAACCACCAAACCCAAGACTTTGTCTCAGCTCACGCACTCCTTGACCTTTGGAAGTATCTAATATTATTGGCCAACCTCTCTCTTACCTTGGTTTCCATTGCACTGTCCTGTCCTGTTTCTGTTTTGACTTTTCTGACCACTGTTTCCCCTTTATTAGTCCTTCTTTGCCTTTTTTCTTCTTCTGCACTAAAAGCAGGTATTCCTAGATCCATCCTCAACTCCTTGTCCTCTCTATGTTCCTTCAGTTGTGTCACCTACCCTGCACCACTCACACAATTCTCAAATTTCGGCCTCCCTCCAAAGCATCAGTTCTGCAATGCAAAGTTCTATTTGCACCCCAGGCTCATAATAATTGAAACAGAATTTAACACCTTACGTCAATTCTTCCTTCTGATGCCTTTCTGTGAAGGGTATCTCCATTTGTCAAGGCACCAAGCCTTGTAATCCTAGGCTTATCATTTTGTCTTCCCTCTTTCTAAGCCACACATCTAGTACAATACCAAGTTCTCCTGGACCTTTTTTTTTTTTTTTAACCCAATTACTGCTACATCTGTCCAAGTCTAATGACAATTGCTTCGGTTCCAGCCCATCATCTTGTTCTTGCTATAGTCTATGTGCCTTTTAATTAGCCTATCTGCCTTGATTTCTAGCTTCCCAATTCAAATCATTAGGATTTGAAGTATCCTCTATTTAGATGTCAAAGCATGACCCATCTTAACTGCATAATTGCTGTTACTAAAAGCAAGTGTGTGCTTGTGTGTGTGTGTGTGTGTGTGTGTGTGTGTGTGTCGGGAGGATACGGAGGTGATCCAAGCACACAGATAAAGAACTTGAGTAGAAGTCTCTGTGATCCCTTCATACAGCTAGCAGCAGGTAGGAGACAGGGGTCTGGACAATGAGTCAGGCTGAGTGCCCGGGCTGCTGGGAGTAGGAGTCACTTTGTATTTATTTGGGCCCATTTTGTGTCACTCATCTCTGCTTGGGCTGGTCTCTTACATATCCTTATTGTCCTGGGTTGGGGTGGGGGGGGACGTTGGTCTTGGCAGTTCAGACTGAACCTTCAGGATTCCCACCCCCAGAGTCTGCTGAGTGAGACCCAAATGCATGCTACCTGTCGAATGCATTCTGGAGGCCAAGCTGATGCTTGGCCCTTGAGCCCCAGAATGCGATTTCTAGGCTCAGCGTGTATGAAACTGGGAGGACGGTGCCTCAGTTGTCTGAAGTTGTCGCTGTTGGAGCTCCCGCCACCTATTGGCCTCTATGTGCACGTCCTTCTGTGGCTGACAAGGCTGTGGTGCAGCCTTCCGCTCTTCCTCACAATTGCCCTGTGCTCCAGAAAACTGGCACAGCTCTGCAGCTACGTGTGCTTCCTGGACAACCGAGCTGGTTGTCTGATTTGATGCCAGATGGGGTGGCAGCGCCGAGTCCGCCTTGGGACTCGCGAGAAACCCCCGAGGCCAATCGGCATCTACAAAGCAGTGCCCCACCTGGTTGCCGTCACTGCCACTGTTTGTGCCCGAATTCCAGAAAGGGGCCAGTTCTCTAGGTGACCCCTCTGAGGAGAAGCAGACACTGCCACAGTCAGACTTATTCGGCTTTCTAAAACCTGACACAGTTTGCTCCCACAGAGTTTAAATTTTCCTCTTCATTCACTTAAAATACCCTCAGTTCCCTAACAAGGAAAAAAGTGTGGAAGCTAACCAGCAAGCACTCTGCTGAGAATTTGTCCTCGTAAAGCCCTCTCCTCAACCTGTTAGTACCATTCACTTTCCCCTTGAGGACAGCTAGATTCTTCAAATGTGGCATTACATTTTCTCATAAAATGTTATCTGTCTCATGGTCACATGGTCACAGCTCCTCCTACCACCATCATTACCTGTCATATGCCACACCGTGGGCCTGAAAGCATCCCTCAGAAGCCTAGACTCTCATTTTCAATACGTACCTACATGCACCCAGGGCAGGCGAACACGATCACTCATTGGAGCCACTGACGTCTTCTACCATAATTCTTCATGACCTATTAGTCCCACATCCTCTGCATATCTGCGGGATGTGTGTGTACACACACACGCGCGCACGCACACACACACACACACCCCCTGAAGCCACATATAAAATCGAGATCTTCACTGTTCATAAAAGAAGAATCATCCCCACGATCTATCACTCTACCTCTACGCTTCATGTGCATTTCTGCTTTGTCAATGTGACTTAAGCTCTCTTTGTGTACACACACCCTATTTTTAAAAGGCTTCTTTGCAATTCAAATCTACGTTGCATCCGAGTATCAGAAGAAACAGTTCAATTCAGTTTTGCTTTATATTGTATTGTGCTAGTTTTGAAACAGATGAATATTCAATTTTTGAGACTGTCTTTCCCACTGAACTACATTCAAATAATTTTAACCCTGAAAACAGATTCTCTAAAAAGTCTTACGAGCTCGTTTCAGACTGTGGGTATGAAAGGCCCCACATTACTTTTGAAAGAAATATTGAAATATCAACTTAATCACCGGATAGTAGGGCAAAAGTTAATAATATGATCTCATACTACCTAATGGATGACTAATGACTACCTAATCAAGAATCGATCAAGATTAAAGAGAAAGACTCATAACAATGATTTGTTGATACCAATCAAATGAAAACGCAGATATTTCAAGTAGGTGCAAAGCTAATGTCAGATGTCAAAGTGATATGAGTTTGTATGTATTATATAAATATAAATTAGTATACATATAACCTATGCTTTCAACTTTAAATAAATACACTTGGATATGGAGGACAAAAACGATCTATATATGGTGACTTCGGGGAAATAAGTGTACTAGGTAATACCAGATGCCAAATTATTTTCAGATATAGGGGTCTGAGGAAATCTTCTTGTCTTCTGTCCTTAAGATTTTTCAAAATTCTTTGCTATATTTTCAGGTACTTGATATTTTATACCAAAAACGAGATGAACTGTTATAAATATAAGTGCACACATACACTGAGGGAAGGAATCTAAATATAAAAATGGCTGATGCTCTTATTTAATCAACTACATGGACTGTTTTTTTTTAAAGCACTATTTGATCTGACCTGTGCTCCAGCAACCTAAAGTAGGGGGAGTAGGGGTGGAGGAATCTGTCAGGCTCTACCATCTAGTTAAGCCTCTTCTAAGTGGCTTGAATGAAAACAGATTGAAATTTCATGATTCAAAAATGGATAGGGCCGGTTGAGTTCTGTAAATGTTAGGGCCTAGCTGCTTTAAAAAAAAAAAAAAAAATATATATATATATATATATATATATATATATATATTTGAGGTAGGGGAGAGAGCGAGCAGAGGGAGAGGGACAAGCAGACTCCCCGCTAAGTGTGGAGTCTGACGTGGGGCTCATTCCCAGGACCCTGAGATCATGACCTGAGCTGAAGGCAGAGGCTTAACCCACTGAGCCACCCAGGTGCCCCAGAACCCAGCTGCTTTTAAGCATAGAGGCAAAGAGGGAATGCTGGGGACATTATTAACAATCTGGGGGGCTGATTTGAATCTCGTCAAATTACGAGTTTGAACCTACTCCTCATACTTTTTAGAAGAGTAAATTTCAACTCCATGTTCATGAAACCGTATGTAGAACTCAAAATACAAAACAATTAAAAAACAGAGCTCTTTCCTAGCATCCTACAGCTCAGAATCCCTAGGGCTCCCCAAAGCAGAGTTTGAAAACGAGTGCTCTAGGCCTACCTGCAGCGAGGAGAGAGAGAAGGAAAGCAGAGTTCTATCTCAGGGTGGGGATGTGAGGACATGACTTTGGAGCTGGACAACACGGACTGACTTGAAAGAATGTATCACAAGGTAAAATGAGCAAGAGCTACAGTCAGATTATGGTGGCTTCCTAGAATAGCACAGCCTGTGCTCCTGTTGGTGGCAGCCGCCTTAGCAGAAACACACAACCTGCTGTCTATATTCAGAGTGCATGGATGCAGCCCTTGTCAACACTTCCAAGTGTGGGAAGTGCTTTTCTCCCCATGTGCTCTCCCACCCACACATCTGTATTTCCTTGCATAGCTTCCTCTACCTGAGAACCTGCACTGATACTACTTTGAGGAAACCACTCAGTACCGTGGTCCCATCAGAGGGTGTAATCCTAGGAGGAGATGATTATCTCTGGGGCTAGAGACAGGCCATATAGGGCATAAATATTTGAGATTCTTTGAAAGTCATGTGCCCTGCCACACTCTGCTGTCCATGTCCCTTAACCATGAGCAAACACTATAGCAAACTTGGGACATTTCTCCCGCAAAGCAAAATGGAGCACAGCACCAAGAGCATGCTTAGGAAACGTCAAAGTCATCAAGTGAAGATATCTTGAAGCACATTCTCACTAAAGAACTAAGGTCACGTTCTATTTTAGCAGAACGTGGAATGCTTACACCCTTGCTCTCTCCCTGGGTATAGCCTTCAAGGCCAAGAACAAATGCCGCCTCCTGCAGGAAGCCCTCCTCTACTATAGTCTCTTCTCAGACTTTCAGTCGCACTTACCATTTCTACCACACTTCTTTCTAATTGCTCACTTTAGCTTCCTAAATTGTTCTAAGATGGCTTTCTGCCTCTTAAGCCAGACTGGAGGAGGCTCTTTTAGGATAAGCACTGTATAATATATAGTAATGAACCACTTAGCTCAAGGTCAAGCTTCTAAAAATCAACCATACAGGAGGAAGCTGGGAACAAACGATGGTTTCAGCACTGATTTATCTCTTTACTTCCATGTTCATAAAGCCAACTGCATACCAAATATCTTTGCTTGGGTGTTTAGTGCACATTTCAAAATTGACATGATCATAAAAGGACTCTGGATTTCCAACCCCACCATGACTCCATCCTGACCTGCTCCATTATAGTACATTCACTCTTATTCTCTCTATAGTACATTCATTCTTATTCTCTCTCCCTACCCATTTCTCCACCTCTTCCCCTCTCCCACAAACCCTGTAGTCAACTGAAACTTTGCTAGGAAATCCATGTTGAACCAAGAGCTGCCCCCATGTTTCACTTTCTAGTTCTTGGCTCTAGAACAATGCTGAGTTCTTGACACCCAATTATCAAAGGCAGGTAAGAGCTCCAAGTTCTTTTTTCTTTTTCTCCAAGATCCCCAGCTCTTCCAACTATTCTTAACAAAAGATGCTTTTTTGACACCTTAAATCTCTGGGTGCTCTCCTCAAGATTCTCTCTAGTTGTCCATGTTTCCCTTAATTTATGATTCTTCTTCTCGAGTGAAGAGAGAGTCACCTACAGCTTGATCCAACCAAAGCAAAGCACTACTTGCTTCGATCTGGTCACCACACCTGTTTCAAAGAAGCCTGGATGAATGTGTTATTTTAACCGCTGCTAAGTACAAAATATTGGCTCCTATTAAGTTTATGGATCAATCTAGACACCTCCTCCAGATATGAAAAGTACTGCAGCTAAAGCAGATTTTGTTCTTGAATTTTACATATGTGATTCTACTGTTGAAGCTCGGTAGGTTTTTCCCTACTTGTTGAGTTTCGGCTGATCATTCCAGACTGTCAAAATATTTTTGAATCTTCATTATTATCCGCCATGACTGTTGTCCTTTATTAACTATTCTCTTGGGTTTGGTAAGCTGCTCTTCGGCTTCAGTGGAGTAACTGATGAGAATGAATGAAGGAATGAATAAATGCTTGACACTTTATCTTGGAATACAACTGGAATCGGCTTGTTCTTCCCTTTTCTACTTGCTATAAATATAAATGGCACTATTATTAAGTAAATTTCTCATGTTCTGAATAACTTCAACAGTTGAAAGAAAAATCTGATTTTCTTTAAGTTTTGTTACTTAACCAAAAAACACAAAAATAGTCTTAGAGAAATGGAAGGACATTCCTTGTTTTTTGATGGAACAACTCAACAGTATAAAGATGTCACTTAATTTATCAGCTTAATTTATAAATTTAATGTAATCCCAGTAAAAATACCGACAGCCTTTTTTATAGAGTTAGACAAGTTGTCATGAACCTCATGTGAAAAAATCAACAATAATCATGGAAAAACAAAGATGAAAAACTATGAGCACATAGTAATCCTACCAGATAATAAAACATATTATGAAGCCTCTATAATTGATAGGTGTGATACCAGCACATCAAGAGAGACCATTAAAAAAGAATAGAAAGTTCAGAAGTAGACCCAAGTAAGTATGGAACTTTAGTATGTAATAAAAGCCATATCTTGAATAACTGAAGCAAAGACAGGCTTCTTTGATAGATGGTGCTGGGACAAAGGATGGCCATTTGGAAAAAGATAGATTAGATCCACACCTCAGAGCATACATAAGAATAGCTTTTTTGGAGAAGGGGAAGCAGCAGAAGGAGAGGGAGAGAGAATCTTAAGCAGGCCCTACGCCCAGGGCAGAGCCCAACGTGGGGCTCGATCTCACAACTCTGAGATCATAATCCAAGATCAAATCAAGAGTTAGAAGCTTAACCGACAGAGCCATCCAGGCACCCCAAGAACAAATGTCAAATGGATCAGGAATCTAACACAAAGTGAAACCATATAAGCACTAGAAGAATATATGGGTGAATTCCTCTTTAAGCGTGGTGTAGTCAGAAGTCTTCTAACTAGAACTCCATGTGCAAATACAATAAAAGATATGGTTGTTAAACCTCACTACATAACAATACTTTAAAAAACCTAGTGAATGCCAATAAATACCATAAACAAAATGAAAAGACAGCTGACAAACCCAGAGATACACTGCAACATGTATGACAGATAAGTGACTACTATATCTACTATCTAAATAAATCTTAAATTTTGAAGGGAAAAAAACACCCAATTCTAGATACAAAAATGTTCAAAGATATGGGTAATTCACACACAAAACAAATATTAAAATGGCCTTTAAGCTTACAAGAAACATTCACCCTCGCTCAAGTCATATGCATGTTAAGGATATGCAAGTTAATACTACATTAAGAATCCATTTCCAATCTACTATATTGGCAAGATTAAAAAGTATAACACACTCTGCTGGTGAGGCTGTGAAGACACAGGCACTCCCACATCTTGCTGGTGGGAATGCAAACTGGTACAACTTTCCCAAAGGGAATCCGGCAATATTTAACCAAATTATATATGTACTTACGTTTGGACTCAGCAATCCCACTGGTCGGGATTTTTCCCAAACATATATCTCCAACAATATGAAAACACAGAAGCACAAATTTACTTACTACAGCACAGTAATTGCAAAAATATGGGAAATGGTGGTGTACCATAGCGAACTGTTCTTGAAATTTTTTGGAATCTGATTTTTTTTTTCCCCTCAAAGAGACCCTCCTAAGTTTACCGGGACTTTTCAAGACTCCCATTGTCAAAGTATCCATCTCACATTGCATTTTAAAAATAGAGCATCAGGAGGGAGACAAACCATAGGAGACTCTTAATCTCACAAAACAAACTGAGGGTCGGTGGGGAGTGAGGAGGTAGGGAAAGGGTGGTTGGGTTATGGACATTGGGGAGTGTATGTGCTATGGTGAGTGCCATGAAATGTGTAAGCCTGATGATTCACAGACCTGTATCTCTGGGGCAAATAATACATTATATGTTAATAAAAATAATTTAAAAAATAAAATAAAAATAGAGCATCAAGACTTTGACAGAGAAGTGAGCAAGATATTTAACAAATCATTAATCTCACTGTTGTAGTCCTCTTCAGACTGATAATTGTAGAAGAAGTCAGTCAATCAATCCACACCACTTATCTTGAGAATTCTTACTGTGAGGAGAGTACTGCAGGAGGTCCCATATGACATTAGGGCAAAAGCAATGGACGTGGTGCTGGTGGTTCTCCCACGTCTCCCTGCGACAAGTTCCTGAGTACCTTTGGGTCCAGCTTTGCGGGCGAAAAAAGTGTGGCTGCAGCAGCTGAGCTCTCGTCCTTGTGTATGGGAAGGAGGACAGGCCCCAAGCCCTTGTGCCCTCAAGTTTCCTGCAGGTTGATGACATCAGCCTAGGCCACCTATGGAGTCTGAACTTGGCTTCATCTGAAATTCAGACAGTCACGGGAACACTGGGGTTCTGCTTCGCTTTTAGAATGCAGAGGCCACCTATGAATCTCTGCACAGATTGGCAGGCTAACTTTGGTCAAATGTTACCACTTCTCTGGAGGGAGCATGTATGTTCTCCTGCTGAAAGAAATGCAGTCTATCAGGGATGCTGGAGAGGCGATATCTAGAGGAATGGATGAAAAGTTAGGACAGCTGGAACCGCTAAGGTCTCTTCCCACTCAAAGACATCATGATTATACGCTTTAATTCCTCTGAAAAATTTCTGATGCCTCTTCAAGAAGTAATTATATGTGCTGCCTTTGTGCCTCCCCCAGTTCTGCACGTAGGCCACAAGATTGAAGTTCAAGATGTACATGTGCGTCTACGACAAGGGTTGGCAAGCTTCTGCTATCAAGAATCGAATAGCAAATATGTCAGGCTTTCTGGCCCCCATGACCCCTGTGGCAACTACTCAGTAGTGCGAAAGTAGCCATCAACAAACTGAAAGTAAACGGGGTGGCTGTGTTCCAATAACATTCTACTTAGAAAAAAGGATGGTGGGCAGGATTTGGCCTGAGGGCCATAATGCTTTGATCTCTAGTCTATGACATTCAAGGCCAGGTAATGATAACCTCAGCTCTAGCACAGGATACTCAAAACATCTGTTGAATGACTATACACATGACCACAGGTCAGACAGTGTGGCTATGCTTAAAAATATCAATGTATTTCATTTCTCACAGACTGTGAAGTATAGAAATCACCTTAAGTATAACGGCCACCCCCTCATCGATATAACGTCTGAATAACTTCTGTAACATTCCCACCAAGTTGCAGTCCATTTCTGCTTGAATATGGAAATTCCCCATCTCGTGAGGTACCGCGATTCATTTTAGGAAAGCTGTGCCCTTTGGAAGGACTTTCTTACCCTGAGCCAAACTATGTCGCCGTTAATTGGTCCTGGATCCTCCTCATCACTCTCCTGAAATCATCAACGGTGGGCCAGAAAGGACCTTAGATTTCCCCTAGTTCAGAATCTTCATTTTACAGATAAGAAAGGAAAGCTCAAAGAGACCCAGAGTTACTCACAGTAGCCCAGACTGTCAGCAGCAAAACTCTTAAGGGGGTAATTTGATGTGTGCTGGCATCCCTTGCTGGATTCCCTGCAGATCTGGTAAAAATAAATCATCTTTCATTTACTTCTGGAGTACTGTTTTCTCTCCTCTTAGCAGAAATACTTCTCTTAAAATGAATCTTAAAATAAAATGAAATGAGTGTACACTTGTTTATATCCAGCCAGAAATGTGAATTGGGATGTAGTACAGGAAGCACTGGGCTAGGAGGCAGGAGATTATGGTTTTCATCACTAAGTCAGCTGAGGTGATGTGGCCAAGTGGGTCAACCTCTTTGGATTCAATTAGGCGATTTCTCTGGCCCCCTCTAGTTCTAGGACTCAGTTCTTCAAATGAAAAAAGTAGAATATGTCAAAGCACAGAATGGGCACCTCCCCTGCCCAAAGCCTAATTTTTTTCACTTCAGAAAATACTTCAGCTTCTGCAGTGGTTAAACCCATGGCTCCCGAGACTTGAGTTCGAATCCCAGATCTGCCACTTACTTGCTTTGTGACCTGGGTGCAGGGCATTCCTTCTCTTTGAGGTTCAGTATCCTTATCTGTAAATTGAAGAGAACAGTACCTACCTCACGGGGTTTATCGTGAGGACAAGAGATGCATTACATAAACAAGATACATAAATAGTACACAGTAGTGTTCAATTAAGAGGAATCTGTCACTAACCTAAGAATTCTGGGAAAACTGCGAGCAGAAACATACACTGTAAGACTTGGTGTGTCTGTGCGTGTGGATAACAAATACCTCTAGCCGCTACAAGATGGAAAGTCCTGCTAGAAATGAAACTTCCCAGTGACAGCCCCCCTGTCTTTTGCCCTCGTGTCATCAAGCCTCCAGACCTTTCTATGTGATCTGTGGCCTCTCATCCTTTAAGGTCTTCTTTCATAAAGGTATGGCTCAAGCGTGGAAGCCATCTCCAACACCTGCTTTCAGATTTCTAGTTTTAAAGTGCAACATGAGAAGCAATGGCCAAGTGGGCTTTTGGTGTTAGTACCCCATGATGATAGGATTACTGATGGCCAGTAATTTCTTCCCCCAAACAAATAACCTTGAATAATGAAGGCTGGCTCTAAGCGATGTTTAAAATTGGTGCACCTTTGCTTATTTTTCCATCCTCTGTGGAAGAAAAGTCACTTCTTTTACTTTAGGAAAATCTGTTATGTTAATAATACTCATTACAAAACTGCATATTGTACTCACACACACTACAAGAAATAACTTGAAGGTGGGATGTTGTCATTTACGCTAAAGAATCAGAAAATATCCATTCATCTGTTAAAGGGCATCTCAGCCCCTTCCACGGTTTGGCTATTGTGGACACTGCTGCTATGAACATGGGGGTGCACATGCCCTTTCTTTTCACTACATCTGTAACTTTGGGGTAAATTCTCAGTAGTGCAATTGGACCCCAAGAAAAAACCTGGGGCTTTCAGAGGGGGTAACAGTGTGATGGGTATTGAGGAGGGCACATGTGGGGATGAGCACTGGGTGTTACACATAATTAATGAATCACTGAACACTACATCAAAAACTAATGATGTACTGTACAGTGGCTAACTGAACATAAAAC
This sequence comes from Martes martes, assembly GCF_963455335.1. Lineage (NCBI taxonomy): Eukaryota > Metazoa > Chordata > Mammalia > Carnivora > Mustelidae > Martes > Martes martes. The sequence continues at coordinate 108,709,117 of NC_137897.1, forward strand.
AAAAAGAATCAGAAAATAACACTAACAAGTTAGGTCTAGTGTCTTTTCCAAAGTAACCAATTGGGCCAAAGATCAAGCCAAAACTTGCATTCACAGCTTCTACCACTTCTCTGTGTTGGAGGCATTCAAATTCTCAGGAGTTAATCAATTTGTGTCCATGGGAAATAAGTGAAAGGAAATAGAAATCCCAGTGCAAATGGTAGGTGATACATAGCATTAAAAAAAAAAAAAGAATGAAGGTGGTAAGACAAAACTTGTTTTGTTTAAGCAAACAGTTACAAAGTGGAAAGAGGGTAGAGATCATAAAGAATTCTAAAGAGGTAGCCAAAAGGATCTTCTGTTCTCAAAAATCCTATCAATTACAAGACAAAGCAACAACTGTGATTCAAGTCACCAGTGCCACTGTTCCATTCCACAAACATTTAACTCTGTGGGTTAAAGCCTCTGCCTTCAGCTCAGGTCATGATCCCAGGGTCCTGGGATCGAGCCCCGCATCGGGCTCTCTGCTCAGTGGGGAGCCTGCTTCCTCCTCTCTCTCTGCCTGCCTCTCTGCCTCCTTGTGATCTCTCTCTCTGTCAAATGAATAAATAAAATAAATAAATAAATAAATAAATAAATAAAATCTTTTAAAAAATAGCATTTAGTCTGGGCCCTGAATAAAGAGTAGGGTTTGGGGGAACCTAGGACAAGGGAACTTGTAGAGAGTTGTTTGTACATGGTGCTCTTCGAGAATGGGGAACAGTCCACTGTGTTTGAAGCACGAGAGGACCAGCAGAAGAGGCTAGAGAAGTCGACAGGGCCCAAGTGAGAGAGGCCCTAGCCGCCCATATTGAGGAAATTGGGCTTTCCCCTGCAGTCAAGAGTGGGCACTGAAGAATGGTTAAGTGGTGAAGTGATGTGATCAGATTGATGTTCTTTAGGAACCAGGGAGGCCGATGAATGAGAAAGAGGTCGGACAGGACAACGTGGTAATTGTCCAAACAACCAATCTAAGCTTTCATCTAAGGCCTTCCTGCTTACGTGACAAGAGGAAATGCACTCTGGCGATCATTTAGACCTGCGTGGTCCAATATGGTAGCCACTAGCACCTGAAATGAGGTAATAAAAGTTAAGGAACTGAATACTGAATTTGTTTAAAAATAAATTAATATTGAAATGTAAAAACCGGTATTCAATATTGCAATTCTATATGCAAATATTCAAGTATGTTTGGAGCAACTTGGGTAATATGGATCTGCTTTTTCAACAGTAAATTTGATGAACTCAAAATACAGCGTCGTATTTTCAATGAATATTTGGTATCTGCAGGGAGATGTGCTGTATGTGTTAAATATACAGATTTTAAGGACTTAGTATTGAGAACATACACTTACTAAAAATTTTTGTAATGATTAAATGTGAAATGATAATATTTACACTATTTTAGACTAAATAAACCATACTATTAAATGTACATTCATCTAGAAGAAAATTAAGCTTCTTTTTACTTTTTCAGTGTGGCTGCTAGAAAATATAAAATTACACATGTGGCTCATGTTACGTTGCTATTAGACAGCACTGCTTTACAAGGAGGATTTCTATGATTTAGTGACTACATGGGACAGAGTGGGGGTATCAGTAGTGATCAGATTGAATGATATGAGGAAGAGTATAAAAGAAAGATGATTTCAATGCTTTCAAAAAGAAAAAAAAAATCAAATGATCTTCCCATAGTCTATATGCCCAGGCAAGTTTCTTCAACCTGGGAAGGAGAACCAAGGTTCATATACTCTGCACCCCTATACTGAGTACCTAGTACAGGTCCTCATATATGGAGGGCACATGATATCTGTCGGCTATTACTGATGGTGACGATCACATGATCATGAATAACACTTCAGACCTCAAAGTCAGATCAAGTCAAGAAATGTGATAGTTCTCTGTCTTGGATATCTGTGCTTGCATTGAACACACTACAGCAAATAGAAAGCTGCCTTTATATCTCCCTGCATAAATAAGGACAGATGTGACCACCATGTTCTTATTAAAGGAGTCGAATTAATTCCTTACTTTCACTTTGTTACACAGAGCAATGCTAAGGTTTGTCAACACCTTTCCAGGACCCGAGTTACAGGTAGCGGGATGGGAAATTTACAAGACACTCCCAAGGCAGTCAAGGTCCTGATGGAAACAAGTTACTAAAACTGACCTGGGTTCACCGAAAAAGAAGGGTCATCTTGTATGGGCAGCTTTCTAGAAGGAAACCAATGGCCCATTCAAGGGAGTAACTAAAGGCTGTCTAATAAAGGGACCATTTACAGAAATAAGGCCAGCATTCGGAAGAGCTTTATGAAATAGTGAAGCTCCCAGAGATTAAAAAGAGTAGAGAGGCATTATCTCACTTATGCCTGGAATGACATGGGGAGAGTTATTACTGGAAGCCAGAGAGAGCTGTAGCCTTGGAAGAAGGGCCACCTGAAAAAAAAAAAAAAAAAAACTGTGGCCAAAGCTAGAGGAATCCCAGTCTTTCTCTCCTCCTGTCCCGCCGTCTCTTGTTAGTGCTCCATAATGGCCTCTTCTAACTGAACCATCTTGAAGCCTGAAGGCACAGGTTTCTGGATGATTCACTTAGCCCACACCCTATAGTCAGAGAAGGTCCTAAAAAAAACAGTAGAGAACATAGCTAGAGGGGCATGGGGATTATCTGCCTTCCAAATTCATTCTTCGGACCAGGTGTATAATCTGTAAATCTGCAGTAGAAATTAAAACATTAAAACACAGGCATAACCTATGTCTAGATGACGAGGAGCCTAATGAAAAGAGAAATCAATGAAAAAGGATAAAAATGAAAACACACAGTTCCTTACACCAGATAAACACTACAAAAATATCTGAAAATTGAGTGGGATTGACTTACATTATTCTTTGGAACAATCCGCCTAGCCTATCATTTCCTTCTTTTTTTTTTTTCCCCTTTCTAAAATAGAGAATTCTTCCCATGTTCTGGCATGGAGGCTTCAAAATGGACAAAATGTGTTAAATCAGTGGTTCTCAACTGGGGGTGTTTTGTCACTCTACTCCACCCCACTCCACCCCCAACATACATGGTGATCTAGAAACATTTTCGGTTGTCTCAACTTGAGGGCAGGGGGGTGTGCTGCTTGTGTGTCAAGGGTAAACCTCCTATGACAGAAAGGACAGTCGCCCACAACAAAGCTCTCTGGCCCCAGATGTCAATAATGTTGAGAGACCATGTTTTAAAAGCGAGTATTGTGGTTGATTTAAGAAAGTGAGAACTTTTATGGACATTGGGGAAGGTATGTGCTATGGAGTGTGTAAACCTGGTGATTCATAGACCTGTACCCCTGGGGCTAATAATACATTATATGTTAATAAAAAATTTAAAAAATCATACAAAAAGAAAGTGAGAACCTGAAAAAAGAGGGTAAAAAAAATCAGAGGTGTGGTATACTGAACCAAAAGAACTTCAAAACAAAACAAAACAAACCGGTGTTTTAACTTCCTAACAGAAAATATGTTTACTCTGAGATAGCCTGTTTCTGCAACATGAAATCAAAATTGGCCCTGAAATTAGAGAGAGTGGTAATGGTCACCAGATACAATTTCTTCACAGAGACTCTTGAGGACATTAGTAAAGGTTTTTTTCCACATCTGAAGGCAACCGAGCTGCTTTTGCTAAGTCCTATGGGAGCGGGTGGGGGTAGAAGGAAAAACTAAAAATCAATCCTTAATGACAAAAGTCAACTTTCCCTTTGTCTTCTGCCACAGACTATTTCACCAATCTTAACAGTTAGGTACTAATATTCTGACAATTTTACATATGTGGAAACTCAGGCTCGGAGAGGTTAAATACCCAGACCAGAGGTCAAATATCTGCCCAGAGGCTAGGCTGGGGATCTTAACCACTGTGTTCATGACAGAGGTATGGACAGTATGACATGCTTCTAGCAAGAAGAAAAGAGGACATTTGGAGAAATTGATCTTTTTGGTCATTTCTACACCTGCAGGTGCCAACAAGTGAGGAACTGAGTAGGAAATCCACTTTGGGAAGAAAGGGCTTGATGTCCCTGCAGGAAAAACAAAGCAAGATTTTTGGGGTATCTAGCTAGTGACTAAGATGTAAATAAACTATTAGTTACCGCAAGGCCGCCAAGCTCAAAAGTAAGCAACAATCCAGCCCCTTGTCTAAGGGAGCCCGACACACTTCCTGCTCAATCAATTTCTCGCCTACGGATATCATACCCCCGACCCCACCAACAGGACTGAGGCTGAACCAATCGGATTCTCTTCTTGTCTGCAACTGTTCATTAAATGCTGAATCCGTGCTTTGCGTCTTGGATGAAAGAGTAAGTTGATGATAATTACCGCCTCTAAGTTTGCTAAGTGGCCTCATACACATTGAACAGGGAAGATGGCAGACATGTCTTTCAAACTGATGAGAAATCACTAAAATCATTCATGCCCTCACAGAGAGATGAGAGAAAAGTGGCTGAGAAGGGATTCTGCTCATTGGAGTCAATTATTTTTAAGAGGCTACCTCCCCCTTCTAATCAAGAAGCCGAAAGATTCGATTTCTTAGCACCAATTGGAATAGGAAGGAGGGAACCGAATATTGTATTAACTTCCCATCTTTAGAATGTCCAAGAGAGGAACATTGCTATTTAATGGCTTTAAAAGTAAAAGAAGAATCTCCAGTCACGTGACTAAAAATTCAGTTAAAGTGAACACCAAGTTCTTCAACTGGTGGCCGGTGTCACGAGGCCCTATTAGTTGTCCATTACCATGACTGTTGGGTTTTTGATGAGTATCCAGTCATTGGAGGTGCCAAGTTTAACTTCTCTGAGTTCTCCAGGAGTTCCAAGTGCAGCAGATGGAAAAGCAGGTCAACAATGGACGTACAATGTGGAACAGTACATCATGAAGTCTATGGGATCACCGATTCTGCCCAGAGGACAGTGGGGATGAGAAAAACATCACTGATCAAGGTGTACCATTCTAGGTCTTGTAAAGAAGGGAGAAAGGCAGGAAAAGCAGAGGAAGCAGCATGAACATGGTCACGAGGCACAAAACTCCACAGCATAAGTGGGGAAGCGAAGTGGTCCGGCATGCCTGGAACAAGGGTGTCTCGAGAGGAAATGAAACTGGGAGAGTTTGGATTCAGTTACAAGGTATTGAATACAGAGAAAAGGATTGCACAGGACCTTATAGGATCCAAACTTGTATGTGGAGCGGTAAAGGGCACCTTGAAGGTATTTCAGCTCAGTGCCCCCCCCCCCCAACAAAATTCCTACGACTACTGTAAGTACTATAAACAATACCATGACCACAGCCGTTGTTGTTTTGGAGCACTTACTAGGTTCTAGTTTCTATGTCTGATGATACACCTTTGTTCAGTGATAGGTATTATTTCATTGGATCCTCAAAAGAACCATATCATGTCCATATCACCACACCCATTTAAGAGATCAGAACATTTCACTAACGGATTATTTTTATACAGAGAACAAGGTATGGGAGTGAACTGAAACTCATTTTCCTATATTCTCTACCTCTGCCAATTAGCATCAAAAAGTGTCCAGTCTCCAGAATTCCTATACCTGAGCATATTTTTATTCCAAAAGACAGTATGACCCACGGGGAGGAAAATGATAGAATTGTAAGGGAGAGAAGACTGATTGAGAACAAGGCCAACAAAGAGGCAGGAAAACTGGTCCGTGGCCCATATAGGATGGGGAATTGCCTCTGAACTGGAAGAGATACATCGCCTGTGACAAGGAGACTAGGATAGAGGGTGACTACAAGTGCTGGTAAGTCAGAAGGTGCAGAAGGGGTAAGCTGTGGGAGTTCACCCTGGCTTTTTTTTTTTGCAACATTGTGAATACATCCACTGAAAAGTTGTGATGGTTAATTTTATGTGGCAACATGACTGGGCTGAGGGATTCCCTAATAGCCGGCGAAACATTATTTCTGAGTGTGTCTGTGAAGGTGCTTCCAGAAGAGATCAGTATTTGAATCAATAGATTGAGCAGAGGTCACCCTCCACATTGTCGGTGGGCATCTTCCAATCCACTGAAGGCGTGAATAGAGCAAAAAGATGGAGGAAGGGTGATTTGGACTCAGACTAGAATTTCTAACATTGGCTCCACTGGTTCTTACATCTTTGAACTTGGAATGAATTACACCATCAGCTCTCCTGGTTCTCCACTTGTAGGTGGTAGATTGGGGGACTTCTTGGCCTCCATAATCACATGAACCAATTCTTATAATTGAAATCTCTCTTTCTGCCTCCCTTCCTATTGGTTCTGTTTCTCTGGAGAATCCTGAGTAATATGGTGGGTTTCACAGAGGGCAGAGGCTTGAGCCAAATGGTAGAGGCTTAGGATATCTGCCGTGGAGGATGAAATATGGAGACAATAGGACACACGACTGACCTGATGACTTCAGTGTTAAGGCTATCCGTCCTGGATACATTTTACCTGCTCACTTTCCAATGCAAAGGGCCAGAATGTGAAATTCTTCTGTTACTATGTTCCAGATTATAAATAATCTAGAAAGTTAGAACATGACCAACTACTAAGCTTTTTGTAAAAACTGACCTCATGGAGGTCAAAAGTTAAGGGATAACTGAGATCGTATAATAATAACTTCTTCCTCTTAGTGATAAAAAAAAAAAAAACCCACATCTTAAAAGTAGAGCTGTGTCAAAGACCTTGGCTACAAATATAAGCCAAGTTTCACAGAATGCTGCCTGTATTCTCTCTAAGCGTATTCAAAGAGCCCATATGATAACACTTGGCCTTTAAAGAGAAGGAATCAGGAGTGGTTAAGACTTTCTATGTGAAAAACTCTCTAATAAGATCTAAACTCACATCCCTTCCTTCACTTACCCTAGAGCTTCACAACCCCAGGAAAAGGAACGCTGTCTTTCTGCTTCAGTGGGCAGGTTATTCCATCTTGCTGCAAAGGAATTATACACCCTACTTGATTTGTGCTTAAGAATGGTATTTGTGCTCAAGCGTCCCCTTTGGGCATTTCCTCCACCACGCAGGTAGCTCCCAGTCCATGTCTTATGCAGATAGGACCACTAGCCCAAGGAGTTGAGTAAAGTGTTCCTTTAAAGAGGATGATTCTCGGCCCACTAAAAGAGATCATAGGAAAGTTGCAAAGTTGCATAGTCAGTCTCACTCATCTTCTCTTCTCCTACTCATTAACTGCAGCACCTCATTGTAAGTGATAAACATGGTGGTCAAAATGACTATTTCGATGGTCTTAGGAGTTACTCACTGGTAGAAAAAAATATATATATATAGAGAGAGAGAGGGAGTAGTTATATAAAGACTACGGTCTATGGAGTCATGCAGATCTGGGTTCAAGTCCCAGCTCCACAATTTACTAGCTAGTTGGTCTTGGGTGAGTAAATTCAAATTTATGCTTCAAGTCTCCATTTTCTTATCTCAAAACTGGGGACAAATAATAAGATCAACCTCACATGATTGTTGGGGAATTATAAAATGTAATGCATATAAAGCCTTAGCTGGGTACCTGACATACAGCGGTGGTCCATAAAGCACAGCTAAGTGAAAAATCATTCAGGGCTTCCTCTTGTCTGTGTGTCAGAAGAAAAGTAACTTGTCCTTGACTACTTCGGACTCTCATTGATAAACACACAAACGTTTTCAAAATGGATGGCTAGGATTAAGAACTTGACCTCTGGACTCTACTGCCCAAGTTTGAGTTCCTGTTCTGCTACTTACAAGCTACCTTTCTAAGCTCCAGATTTCTCACCCATACATGAAGTCATGGATGTCAAGTCCAGTGATTGGTATGTGCTTATGCTAAAAATGTAGGCAATTGATATTTTACTGGGTAGGCTCACTCTTAGCTCATGGACCAAAGATGACATTTTCCAGAGGCAGGCTGACAAATTCTAGGTTTCCCAACAAGTGTCCAGAGCCCTGCACTATACTCTGCTCCCTGCTGGCAGCCAAACTCACATCAGGATGGTTAATTGTTTGGCTTCTTAGACAGGGAGTTTCTGACTCCTTGGGGAATGAAGAAGTTGTTTGGCCGTGCTGGACCAACCTGTGAGGGCTTCTAGAAACCGTGACCCCCCACATGGTGGTTCTCATGGGCGGATGAGAACATTTATAGAAGTAGTACCTAAATGAAAAGTTTTGCCTGATTGAAAAGCAATCCATCCTCTCAGTCCCTGTCAGTTCAGCTTTCTGATTAATAAAGTTCCTTTTTAGAAGATCACGATGTCTGTCCTTTCTTAAATATTTAGCTGTGCTATTTCCCACAGGACCTTAGTACTCTAATTCTACAGAGTTTCAGGATGATTCACCGGATGCATTAGGTGCTTTTGGGAATGAGTTTGCTATTTCTGAAAATCTCTTATCTCTTTGAGGCTAAATGAATATCATTAGACAACGTATGTCTATAACGTACTAACAGCACTCAGGTGGTCTAAAAGTTGGCACACCCCTTACAAGCCTAATTCATTTCCCTACAAGTCATTTATAGTGTTCCAATAAAATCCATGCGAAATGAAACCCAAGAATGGCACCTTTTCACAGAATACAAAACCTAAGGACACAGGTCTCCAGCACAAATTTCTTAAGTAGTAAGAGGAGAGGTATATTTCTTGTGAATGGTAATATTTCACAAAATATTCTAGTCATGAAAGCCTCTTCATGATATGCCAACTATGCAGAAACAAGAAAATCAAGATCCAAAGAATGCTGCAAAGGGAAGGAAGCGAACCACATAGCCCAAGGCAGTTACTCCTTACTTTATCTATGGTTTGATCTTGGAAAGTTGTGTAGAATTCAATGCTTACTTAAATACATTTTGCAAAGGCCCTATAAATCAATCTTGCGGTGTATGAATTAGTAAAATGAATAATTACCCCCATTTACCTCCTCTATAAATTCCAATGCTCAAATAGTAATACTTAAAGTGGGATTTACTTATGACCCAGGAGACCCTGGCCCTATAGCTCTACACCATAAGCAACTTCTATTTCAAGATGGGCATTATGGCCCTAAGCTGGTATATTGGTACATTAATGCACAGTAAACTGTGAGACAACACATAAGCTTGTGACACATGGAATTGTAGCATTGGGGGGGGGTGTACATGTGATGTACAGCCTTCTCCAGGTGAGACTGTACTTCCTGTATAACTGGCTCCGCTTTCAAATCCAGCTGGTATCAGAGGAAGTCTGCCGGCTACCAGAGCATGTTGTGATAGAAGAACTCGTGTACACGCTAGAAAATAACATTGAATACCAACCGCCTGGAAGCTTCCAGGGAACAGACTGACATGTTCTATGGTCCTGGTGGCCTGACGGCAGTGATGGCCACTTCATCGCACCTGGCTACTGAAGGACTCCCTTGAAGTGAAAGACGGTGGAAGAACAGTAAGGGTTGTCATATAAAAGTGAAGATGGCAAAGAAAAAAATGAAGATGGCAGAACGAAAGAGTTTTCACTGCACAGAGGTACTTTGTAATTGCAAAAAACAATTTCATATGCATGAAATAAGAATGGTATAGGACTCTTTGGCATCTTTAATAGCCTAACACGCAGTGCAAATCTCCAGGGCAGGGATGTGGCAAGCAGTTGTTTTTCATTTTTTACTCCTGGGACCTTTCCTAGGGGAGCATTTCATGTGCGTAATATATTTGCTGTTCTAAAGACAATTTTAATAACAGTAAGAATAGCTAGCACTTATTAAGTGGAAGGACAGAGTATGTGAAACTCAGGAACTCATCTAGAAGCACAGCACCAGGTGGGTCCCATTAAATACTTTAGGACAGTGGCTACAAACTGATGAGGGCTCTGAAGGTCCATTTACCCATGACAATGGCTGGGCTGGCTTAAGGATGGCCTGATCCATTAAAAGACCCACCTCTGAACCTTCGTTATCTTTCAAAATGATCATAATAAAACAGTTCACCTTACTGATCACTGGCTATGTTTCAGGCATTATGGTCCATCAGTCCTCAAGACAGCCCCATAATGTCAATCCCATTGTTGTCTCTGTTTTCCCCTCATCTGTCCCAATCACCCAGCCAGCGTCAGAGAGGTCAGAGTGAAAGCCAGGTTTGCTCCGCAGTGAGTTCTGGGTTCCTTCCATTCCCCTACAGTGGTCTCTCGCGAACCCACTGGTGGAAACAAATTTGAAGGACCTGCAGGATGTCATGTACAGTGGTTTCTGCTGTAGTTAATTGCACCCAGCAGCAGACACTAGGAGAAAATGACATATATGAGTGGATTCTCACAGCAGAGAATTAAAAATACAAAAAAAAAATACAATCAGCAACCCAAATGTTTTTAACCCGAAGTAACCTGCAAGAAAATTCTATGTGGAGTCTAATTGCCTTGATAAAGTACTCTATCTATTGTTCACTCTGCATTTTAAAATTTCCATTAAGGTAAAACAGCACTCAGGAGACAGAAATTATTGTACAACACATTCTGTGAAAGCCTCTTGCTAGTAAGACAAACATGCCCTTAATAGCGTCGTGTAACACATAGTATTTTCCAATACTGAGAAGTATTCTTTTGCACATCAAGAGGTAACAGAAGGTTCTATTTACTTGATATGCCATGCTGCCTCCTCTCTAGAAGAGCAACACTGCAGTCTTCCATGGAGAAGCGTGTCCTGGGCTCCTACTGTGCACCAGGAAGAAGACACAGGTCCTGCCCTCTCTGGGAAGACAAAACCCTTTATTCTTAGGCAGGCGGTAATAAGACCTAACATGGAGGGAAATCGATGAGAAACTGATTCCAAGATGGTCTCAGGGTGGGAGTGTTCGGAATAAATCCGGGAAAGCAAAAGCTGAGTTTGGAGTTGAGCAAGCCTTTTAAGAATTTTGAACGTGACCGACTTCGAACTTACAGGAATGAGCGGTGCTGTCCACAGTAAAAGAAAACTGAAAGACCCTTAACTTTAAAAACAGAAAGTCCAGAAATGAAGATATTTAAGTCAGATATGCTACTTATGGACAAACAGATTTGAATGCATATGTATGCAGCTACTATCTTTAGAGTTAATATGAGATTTATGAAAGTGGTGTTTTATGTGTCTACTAAAGGTATTACCCTAGAGTAAATTATTTTGTAGACAGAAAATATACAGTTAAATGTAATCACTACTTAATCAACAGTGCAAGTCACCAACCTAGGGGATACCCCAGATGGAGGACCTGACATGTCAAGAGATCAGTTTAGATCACTTGTAGTTGAGAATTCAAATCAAATTGTATTTTTAAGCATCTACTAGTTTCCCTAGTTCTGCCTCACCTAAACTCTCTGAGCCTCAGTTACCTGGCGTATGAAATTGGGATAAAATACCTACATGGAAGAATTGATATAGCGATCAGAGTAACTTGACACAGTATTTGGCCTGGCTGGGCCTTCAAATAAACAGTGGCTATGGTGATTACTGCTCCTGGGCCAATGCAAGGCGCTGGGGGACAGGGGTGAGGAGAGATAAGACAGAGAGCCTGCCTTGAGGTGATATTCCACAAGGTTCTCTCATTTCCAATCAAACTGGCATATCACTCTGGTTTTCCTACCATTCCTTAAACTTCTCTTACTACTAGACCACCAGCATTCAGAACAGTTGTAGGAATATCAGAGAGGTGTGGTGTTCTGGCTCTGTGGATGACAAGTTGTCATCTAAAAGAAAATGGGGTCATTTGGAAAACCCTAAAATTTAGTTAAATGAATAAATGCCCCACCATTGTACCTATTCCTCACCCAGAATTAGTTTACACATTGGGAGGACAAGGGTTGTTAGGTAGCTTCCAGCAGAAATCGGCAAACATGGGAGATGATGAATGGCCAAATGGTCAAATGTGAGCGCACAAGCCCCCTTACATCCACGTACTTCTACTTCACCACAGGGAAACTATAATGAAACAGTGGGTTTCGAAATGAAACAGGGAAAGAGAAATGAAAGAATAACGGGCTACTTTCAGAACAGAGCCTCTCCCATACCTCCCACATATTCTTACCATGTGTCTGGAAGAGAAGGAAGGGGATGTGAGAAGCATAAATGCCAGGAGAGCCCCAAGAGGAGGGATGGTGAGTTGAGGAGTGATGTGAAGTTTGGTGCCTCTGATTCTGAGCTAGGAAACAGAGGTGGGAAGCCCAGTGGCTGGTGTGCTGGGCTGGTCTACCAGCCAACCAATCAACCAACCAACCAACCAACCAACCATTCTCTCTTGTCCCCATCTTCTGACTGTCTGTGGTGAAGGGATCCTCTCTGCTCCAAAGCACTGCTCCACAAATGGGTACAAACTGGAGGTTCTTCACAACAGGGCCATGGCCACATTAGGTCCCTGAAGTCCAGTTTAAGAGGAACTAAAGGGAGGAGTGAAAGAGTCAGCAAAGGTAAAGCATGCTTACCTCCTAGTACTCCTCAAGGTAGGTCCTGAAAGCCTTCCTTGTGGAGAAAGCAGAGTACAGCTTGGGCAAGACACGTAGATTTGAACCTCAATTCCCCCATTTTCTAATGGTGTGATGTTGGGCAAGTTAGTTAGCTAACATCATCATACGAACTTTTTAAATGAAGACAGTCAAGCACTCAGAAAATGTTACTTTTCCCATCCCCACCCAAGCCCACGCCTAGGCTTTACTCTAATTAAAAGCTAGCCCAGAATCAAGATCACGAGTTTCAGCAAGAATCTGGAAAAGGAGAAGCCCATGGCCATCACCATAGGGGCCACGGAGCACTCCAGCTTTTGATCTGTGAACGGCCCACATGAAGGTAGCAAACACTTAAAACTTACAAAGTCGTACTTGAACAATATCTATTAGTCCAACTTCCATTCTGACGATGCAAAAACCCGTTATAAAACTTAGTCACAGGGGCGCCTGGGTGGCTCAGTGGGTTAAAGCCTCTGCCTTCGGCTCAGGTCATGATCCCAGGGTCCTGGGATCGAGCCCCGCATTGGGCTCTCTGCTCGGCGGGGAGCCTGCTTCTCCCTCTCTCTCTGCCTACCTCTCCGCCTACTCGTGATCTCTGTCTGTGAAATAAATAAATAAAATCTTTAAAAAAAACTTAGTAACATATTGATTCTTATTTTACATATCTGAGATATTTAAAACAAGAAGAGAAATCAGTACATATTCAATCTATTTTTGTTTTTCATTTTGCAGAAAAAGATATGGAGGGCCACGGAACGGAATGGATCTTGTCCAAAGTTATATAACTCACCAGGGGCACTTTACTATGATAACGGAATAAAAGCAAAGCTAAAAAACAGGAACCAGATAAACCACAACTGCTTCTGAAAAAATAAATTTGCTGAGAGGTAAATTTAATTCTGTTCTTTGATTGTCCTTTAGAATATTAATTTTTCTGAACTTTGATGCATTTAATTTCTATATATCCCATAAAATTATTACACAAGGCTTCACAACATTCCTTTTTTCTTGATCTCATGTTTGCTGCTATAAGGGAACCATGAGGATAAAGGGAAAGGCTGATAGTACATTTTTGGGGTTGTTTTAAGGATCCCAAGGGAGGCGACTAGCCCAATGTAGCCAATGTTGGTTGAGTCTTACTGTTTAGATGTAATGTTCAAAATTTTTGAATTTTCAACTAGATATGAAAACATGTAAAGGAAAATATTTAGGGATACTTTCACCTCTGCTCATCATCAGCTCTGCTGAAGAGATGTACTGAACAGAAGCTTTCTAAGAGGACCACAATGAAAAGAATTTCCTGAAGTGGTTTGCAGCTGAGCCTCGAACCTTGACACAACTTGATTTACATGACTTTTTATATATGACTGTAAGTTCATAGAAGGCAGGAGCTCTGTCATACTGCTCCAGATCTCCTAGAGGAGACACAAGGAAAAACCAAGTGGATACTCATTAAATGACCTTGGAAGGATTAATTTAACCAGAGGCCTGGCCCAAGTGTTCTCAGCCCAAATAACTGCATTGAATTTTACTGGAAAGCCTTAGAAATACTTTAGATAACTTGAAAAGCTTTTGGAGACATGGGGGAAAGACTGGGAGGGATAAGGCAGAATTTGGATTAAGTTGTCCAAGGAAGGAGAACACTGGTGACGATTAAACAAAAGCCTTTGGACTGGCTCTTAAAAAAGGAGTAATTTGTAGGCCACATCTTTCTTATTTACATAGTTGGTATACACCCAAGTGGTTCTTCTTGGGGGGGATTTCTCTCCTCATGGAATATCTGGCAATGTCGACAGAAAGTTTTTGTCACGACTCTGGGGGATGTTACTAGCATCCAGTGTGTGGAGCCCGGGATAGCCCCTGAGGGCAAAGAATTATCTGGTCCAAGGATCAAGAGTGCCAAGGTTGAGAATCCCTCTTCTAGCTCAACACAGGGCCTGAGGTGACATGACTGAATAAAAAAGATGGTTATGTCAACTACTTCTTATAGCAGGAAAGAAGCATTAATAAATATACCCACTGGGTTAAAGTTCTCACTTGGTTTCCCATGATAATTTGGTATCATTTTTCAACCAATGTTATTAGTTGCCAAGTATTGGATGTGTTGGCTGACTTGTTTAGATCTTCCAAGTGGAAAAAATTGGGCACCAGTGCACAAGGATCATAAATGCTACTGCTTGGAGGACTCCAGGGGTACAGGCCCATTTCTGATTTTCCCAGTGTTCCCTCCTCTGCAGCCAGCAGGAATGGTACTAAACAGGAGAGAAGACAAAGTTCACATTATGTGTTAAATCGAACCTTCTTCCCCCTCTGTGCACAGACATAGCTCTTTCCTCTTCAAAGCCCTTTCTCGGGGCTAGAAGACAAGTGAGAAAAGGATGACAGGTACCAAATGTTTTGACAAGCCATAGGAATACAGTCTCCTTGGTCCGAGACCCACCTACATTGGTTGTTGTCTCGGCACAGATTAAACTGAGACATAGTCAGGAAGGAAAGTAGCGCTGAACAGGCTAAGGACAAAATCGAATGTTGTTGGAGTAGGAGTGTGAATGCAGTATTTTCGACGATGACATTTTCCTGTCTTGGTAAAAAGGGGAACTGAACAAAAAGGGTCTAGCAGCTGTAGTCTCTGACCTTAGTTTAGAAATGGGTAGCAGCCTAATGCAGTCTTAATTAAGGGGTGATCCAAGTACAAGGCTTCCTTCAAAATGAAAAAAAATTTTCCCCCAAACTCTCTGGACCAGCTTGTACTGCAAAAAGCTAATTAATTTTTTTATTTTCTCATCCTGATAGTACAAAGCTTCTCTTGACTCTTTAGAGACCACGAAGGAAGACGTATCTGACCTTGGACAAGGGGACACCTATACAGAAAACTGTCATCCAGTTTTGCACGGGAAGTCAACATTTCCTTGGGATCCGAATTCTCAAATCCTAGGTGAGAACACAGCTCAATTATATAGGCTCAATATCATATTGTCAACTCAACAGTTCTTCACCACAAAGCTGTGTATTTTGTTCTTTCTAAACACTAGCTCTTTGATTCAGCAAGAAACACTCACCGCCAGAGAAGGAATCAATTTCTACAGTCTAGCAAAAGTGCACATGTGTGTAATGTTGGCAGAAAACTTGCTTTATTGGAAACTCACGTAATGTCATCCTTGATTGCAGCATATTAATACAACTCCAAAGTATACCTGTTTTTAAATACTGAGCTCAAGATGCAATTTACTTTTAATTTGAATTCCCAGCGGTCCAATATTTTTAGGCTGTTAAAAATATTGAGCAAACTTAACTACGTTAAAAAGGACAAACAACAAAAGAATACATCAGTCTTGGCAAAGACTTAGAACTTTAGATGCATTATGGAGAAGAAAAATCAATGACCTCTTTACAAAGACCTACTGCTAAAGGAGTAACAGGTACTATGCGATTCCTCTTCACTCCACCCTATTAGGACTCATTCTAAACCAAGTGCACATCAGTGACAGGAGTGGAGAGACACCTCTTTTATATTGAAATGAATTGGGTCACCAAGTAGATGTTAAAAGGGGAGGTGAACCATGAGGGACTACGGACTCTGAAAAACAACCTGAGGGTTTTGAAGGGGCAGGGGGTGGGAGGTTGGGGGAACCAGGTGGTGGGTATTAGGGAGGGCATGGATTGCATGGAGCACTGGGTGTGGTGCAAAAACAATGAATACTGTTACGCTGAAAAGAAATAAAAAAATTTTTAAAAAGGGGGATATATGAGAGGCTTGGGGCACCTAGGCGGCTCAATTGGTTAAATGTCCAACTCTTGGTTTCAGCTCAGGTCATGATCGCAGGTAGTAAGATCTAGCCCTGTGTCCATCCTAGAACAGTCAGAACCATCTTGACTCACCAGCTGACTGCAAATATATGAGTCAACTCAGCCCAAAGCAGCAGAACCTACACACGGTCTTTAGCAGACCTAGCCAACTGATAGACTAGGAGAAAGAAGAAATTGTTCCTGTTTTATGCCCCTATGCTTTAGGGTAACTTAAAATGCAAAGAGATAACTGATAGACTAATTCAACGTCTGCCTTGCCTTCCACTCTTTAGTCCTTGAGTGTGGAAAGAGTGCCCCTATTCAATGCTATGCCTAATAACCAGTAAAATTCCTGGCTTGTATAAGATAATAAGTTTCTATTGGCAAATATATCAATTCTGCTGATGGTAACTAGAAATGCTGTCAGTCATTTGCCGCCTAGAATTAGGGCAAATGGCTGGTCGAAGTCAGAATATCAAAATTGGTTATTTGAAGACGTACCTAATGGTAAATGGTATTGAGTATTTATTGTTGACAGACACTACTATGCCCATGGCATCTACTTAATAAAGCTTTATTCTGCAGGGATGACATAAAGGATGTATCTTTAAATGGAGTCCTAACTGGGAAGGGAGATAGACTTCTTTTAAAACACCAGTAACTGCTCCCAGAGAAAAAGCTGCACTAGAATAAAAGGTTCCCCAACTATTCTGATTTGCTTTGGGGACTTTTTTTTCCCTCCCTCAGTAAATATTCTGGATATATTTAGCCAATTATCCACTAAGTGAAGAGCCAACCATGCATGCCAATTAGAAATTTACTGAATCAGTTCATGAACCTTCTAACATGAATCCAAAATGCTATCTTTTCAGAGAAAAATCAAGTGATTAGAGAGGAAATTGGCAGAAGAGGGAATAAAAGAGAAAAGTCATTGGCTGGCAGCGTCTATTACCCCTACTTTTTGAAATGCCCTTTATTCCTTCCTTGTGGCATGAAAAGAAGGAGATTTTGTTCACAGCCTGAGGTAGCCTGCTAGACAAATGGCCTTGCTGTGTGAATGGCCTGCTTGAGTCCACATTATTCCACAGAGGTCTGTGATTAGGCTGCACATTGCTGGGCTGGCTGTCTCCTAGAAAGGGCTCCAGTGAGGGACCATGTGAGCTCTACTACTTGTCTGTGTTTTTCCCAATAAGCTGTTTTAACTCAAGATGTGCATACGTGTGTGTGTGTGTGTGCGCGCGTGCACGTGTGCACTCACACCTTCTTTGAATGACAACTAGCAACCACAAGGGGCACATCTCACTTGTCCCAGTGTGTTGTGTTTCTGGAAGGGACAAAGTCAACAGTGCTCCCATAAGGACAATGGCAAATTTCTGATAGAGGTGAACCAAGACAGAAGGAACAAATAACCCCATTGCAGACATGTCTGTCCCTATAATCTCCCTGCACTTACAAACTATCCTAAAAACGGGGCCACCTTTGGTGCACATGACTGCTCTACTCCAAGGTGATCACAAAAATCCAGTGTCTGAATGGAATGTCTGAGTTCTCACTGGGAGTGTTCCAAGACGGATGACCTCAAAACAGACTTTATCCGCGTGCATCCCTCCTCAGAAACACGGCACTCCCAGGACTGTACATCACCCCCTTCTTTTTTCTTGGGGGAGGCAGCTCATGACAGAACTAGTTATGGCCGCTTCAAGGTCCAGTGGCTCCATGAGGAAGACTATGGCTTTGAAGCGTTATTTCATTTAAGGAAGTACTACAGGAAAAATGACCTACAGTTGGTAGATGTTGATATAGGGAAAAAAGAGCAAGAACGTGTGATAAGTCCAATGGTCCTCTTATGGCATTGTATGGTAACTGACGGGAGTTACAGTTGTGGTGAGTACAACATAACAGTAGAGAGTTGTCCAACCACTATGTTGTACACCTGAACTGTAACATTTTGTGTCAATTATACTTCAACCAAACTAATTAAGTAACGAAGTCACGGTGATGAAAAGTATAGCATAGGAAACACGGTAATATAGTAATAACACACAGTAGCAGATGGTGACTGGCCTTACTGTAGTAAACACTGACTAATATACAGAACTGTTGATGCCCCATGTTGTACACCTGAAATTAATATACACTGGCTGCCAACTCTACTTCGATTAAAAAAATAAGTTCCAGAAGGAAAGAACAGAGTGCATGAGAAATAAAGATATAAAGGCAGCGAAATTTCCAAAAACAAACCAGAAAATGAAAAACAAGAAACACGTGACAAATCTTAAGGGGATGGCTTTTTTTAACCTTTGGCCTATTGTTTAGACCAACATTCAAACCAGGATGTGGAGAAACACATGCGATGACTCCCAATGGATGCAGGGGTAGGATGGTGCTGGGCTCTTTTCTCATGGCTCACACCCAAAAGGTATAGAACAAGCGGAGGCAGCACAATGAAGAGACCAATCAAACTTGGGAACAAAACCGACTTGGCTTCAAATTAGTTGTATGACTTTGAGCGAGTTTCCCCCGTTACGTCCTTCAAGATGGATGACCCCTGCCTCGTGGGTTGGGAAGGTGAACGATAATAAACCTCATGTGCCTGGCACATAAAAGATGCTAAAAATGGATAGCTAAGCATCTAACCAAAGCCCAGTATAGAATGTCCTGCACAGAATACATCACACAAATCCCTGTGACCTCCCTCTTCATGCTTCTGGAGGGAAATGGACCATAGCACGCGATCTCACTCCTTGTGAAAGTCACACAGAACAGTATCTTGACAGTGACCCAACCCAGTTTGGCAGGACTTTTTCTTCACGTGCCTGAAGTCAGTTCTCACTTTGTAATGCAGGTTTTATCATCCAGGGACTTAGGTCAACAGATATTTTGTGAGATGATGTTCTGAGGTGGGAGGTCAGTTGGCCCGAGGGGATTAAGATCTGGCCTGCAGTTAAGTAAATGTATACCAGCACAGTGAATAAATCCGAATTCTGATACTGCAGAGTGTAAAGTGTTTTGACCAAGTCACATTTGATGAGAATTTGCCCTATAAACACATTAAAGTTAAATCTGGCTGTTTCTCTTTTCTCTGAAGAATCAGGCACTTTAAAATCTATTGTTTCTCTGACAGCAGGCCCAAGGTCCCCCCTGTTTACAGAGTATATTCAGCAATTTGTCTCAATAAGCGGATATGAGTAACTGGGGAACAAAATGGAAGATATTTCTAGGATCAGCCTTATTATGGGATATAGTCTCTTATAACTGAGAGACCACGGTCTTTGGAGTGAGATAGGCTACGTTTGAGTATTGGCTCTACCACTGCCCAGTCAGGTGACACTGGACAAGTTAGTTCACTTCTCTGACTCTTGGTTTCCTCATCCATAATATGGAGAGAAAAAAAAAATACCTACCTACCTCCAAGGACTGTTGTAAGAACTAAGATAGTGTTAGGTAAAATGCTTGGCACATAGTAAATTCTGGATAATTGTCAATTAATGTTTTTATTATCAGTTACCTTGGGCTAGAGAGTAGGGTTCCAACAAGTGATGAAAGAGAGTTCATTGCTAACATCCAGACCTCTAGGTAACGCCTAATATTATGGAACTGGGGGAATGCTCAGAGCAGGTCTTAATAACATTTCTGTCAATGGTGACAATTTTATTGAGCTGAGAAAAAAAATTAAGCAAGAGTCACCTGTATAATCCTTGGAAATGACCTTTCCTCATTTCTACCATTATAGGTGACGAGCATCTCCCAGTTTAAAGAAAGGAGAGTAGGCAAGTAACCCGTTCATGGTTTTTTTTTTTTTAATCTAAGGACATTTTTATTGCATTCAAACTGAATTTAGCTCTTCACTAATTACTCTTTTTTGTGTGTCCTAGATGAAGTCATCACCCCCTTGAAAGAAAGGGACATTTTGCCTACTTCTTTGGAGTGCCACCCTACATCCAACTCTAGGCTCACAGAATTCACAAATACCTCCTGAGTCCCTTCTGCTTAAGGCAACTCCTTTTCATAGCAGAGCTTGAGAATGGGGTGTGGACAGCCTTCCAGCCCTTTAAAACTAACATATCTCTTCTGCATTGCCATCAGACAATAAACTCACGCATAAGGCAAGACAGTGAACACTGAGCATATGGAGAAAAACCAGGTTCAAATCAAGTCCTGTCATGTATTACGGAAGCCACTGTATGGAGAAGCAGCTAAGGGGAGCTTTGCTCTTTCCTTTCCTCTGTGGGGATCTGGTCTTCCAGCCAACGTACACTTGTCACTTCCAAAGCTGGATGGGCTTGAAGGATGACCTGGAGCTGTTCCAAGAATATAAATCTTAAAATAGCTGGGGCTCGTAAGGAGAAATATGCCAGCACATGAGTGCAAGTGGACATGTGATTGTGATGTGTTGGAGTGAGTGTGGATATCAGCTGTGAAGCAAGACAAGGGTAAGTGTTGATAAAATGCAGGATGTTATACCTCTTGTTCCGCACGTTCCCGTGGGCATTATTCAAGCTGTGGATTCTGGAGCACACTAAGACATGCTGTAGAGTATAACAGATGACTCTGAATCAGTGTAGTATACAGTGCTAGGGAGGGCTTAGAAACATGGATAGCAACTAAAGTCTCCCGATCGCGTCGAAGTCAGTTTCACATACATGTTGCTGTCGTAATTTTATGCTGTAGGAACTGGTGATGTCTACTTGATAAGAGGACAATGTCTCAATGACGACAGCCTCTGGTGCAATTTAGGGACAGACATCCAGGTCATGAGCACTGTGAGCCAACTTTTGCGATCTCACCGAGAGCAGGGGCAATCAAGCCAAGAAGTAATGGTACTTGTCTGGCCTATTGATATACTCTTCTCCTTCTCCATCTTCTCTTCTTCAGGTACACTCAGACGTGATCCCTTCAGGTACACTCTTCCACCCACGTTTGCAAGCTGAATCATAGTTGGAGAAGACACGTGTTGAAACAATTGCTTGTAAGAAAGGATGTTGGTCACAAGGTGGCAGATTACCACGCTCTTATGGAGAAGCCTGATTATAGTTCTAAAAAGCACAGAGCGGCAAAGAGGCAAGGGAACTTCAGAAAGGGGTGTGTGTCAATAATGAAGCAGCAGAAAGAGAAATCAAGGAATCAGTCCCAATTGTAATTGCACCAAAAGCCATCAGATACCTAGGAATAAACCCAACCAAAGAGGTGAAAACTGTAAGACACTGATGAAAGCAATAGAAGGTGACACAAAGAAATGGAAAAACATTCCGCGCTTATGGACTGGAAGAACAAATATTGTTAAAATGCCTATACTACCCAAAGCAATCTATATATTTACAGTATTCCTTATCAAAATACTACCAGCATTTCTCACAGAGCTGGAACAAGGAATCCTAAAATTTGTATGGAAGCACAAAAGACCTCGAGTTGCCAGACGAATGTTGAAAAAGAAAAGCAAAGCTGGAGGCATCACAATTCCAGACTTAAAGATATATTACAAAGCTGTAGTCATAGAGACAGATGGTACTGGCATAAAGACAGACACATAGATCAATGGAACAGAATAAAGAACCCAGAAATTGACCATCAACTCCATGGTCAATGAATCTTCAACAAAGCAGGAAAGAATATCCAATGGGAAAAAGACAGTCTCTTCAACAAGTGGTGTTGGGAAAACCGGACAGCAACATGCAGAAGAATGAAACTGGACCACTTTCTTACACCAGATACAAAAAAAAAACCAAAATGGATGAAAGACCTCAACATGAGACAGGAAATCATCGAAATCCTAGAGGAGAACACAGGCAGCAACTTCTTTGGCCGTGGCCACAGCACCTTCTTACTAGACATGTCTCCTGAGGCAAAGGAAACAAAGGCAAAAATAAACTACTGGGACCTCATCAAGATAAAAAGCATCTCACACCAGAGGAAAAAATTAACAGAAAGGGGTGCATGCGAGTGTGCATGCATGTGTGTGCACGCGTGTGTGTTGAGAATGATGGATACCTTCCATGGCCACAAGTTCTAAAGGTCATGTAAGTGCTGCCTGTCCAGCAGTGCCCTCTCATCACAGGCCACCTCCTAAAGAGGCCCACACAATCAGCATGATAAGAATTTTGCATTGACAGTTGACATCACACACCAGACCTTATGCCAAGGTGATTTTTTCCTAAGGCAGCGATCCCAACCCTGTTAGCACATTAGAATCACCTGAGTAGTTCTATTTTTTTTTTAACTACCTCTGCCTCGAGAGATTTTTGCAGGGTTTTTGTTTGGACAAGTTATTGGTTGGATGGTTGTTTTTGGTCTGATTCGGGGCTCCGGCATCACTCTTCCTCCAAAGATCCTCAGGCGATTTCAATGTGTGGCCAAGGTTGAGAATCAGCTAAGTAATCTAAAGCAGTGTCGCTCCAAGTATGGTCCACGGACTTAGGGCTGATCTGCGAACTGTGTCACTAAGCACATTTTTTATCTCGTTCAGCTGACATTATTTCTCACAGCAAGACAGCAATACTTTCTTGATGAAGAAAGCCATGCATTGATTTACATTCTGGGACAAGCTCCTTATCTCATCATTGACTTGTAACAAATAATTTCAGACCCAGCCCTGATCCATGGATCCATACTCTGAGGACCACTTCCCTAAAGATAGTGAGGAGGGGGGTCAGAGAGATGGGGAACAACATCCATTTCCAAAGTGTATTACTTGTCAAAGCCCAGTTGTGATGGGGGATATGCTGATGCCTGGGGGAGCCAGCAAGGCGTTTCCCAGACTGTATTTGTATGACACTAATAGGTGTGATGAACAAAAAGGGTTTGATAGGGCACCTGGCTGGCTCAGTGGGTTAAGCCTCTGCCTTCGGCTCAGGTCATGGTCTCAGGATCCTGGGATTGAGTCCCCACATCGGGCTCTCTGCTCAGCATGGAGCCTGCTTCCCCCCCTCTGCCTGCTGCTCTGCCTACTTGTGATCTCTCCCTTTCTCTCTCTCTTTCTGTCAAATAAATAAATAAAATCTTTTTTTTTAAAAAAGGGTTTGGTAGCTGGAAGATGTTTACCACTGAATTGCCCAAAGTCAGATTCCTGATCTGTAGGACTCCACAAAACTTTTAATATACTCTTACGAACTGAGACTCTCTGAGAGTGCTGTGGAATTTGGGAAACATGCATTTGACCATAGATTCTGTCTTTTCACATAGCTATATGATCAGTGTTTCATGAAACATGATTTGGAAAATACCAATCTGCTAATCACTGAAGAACATGTGAACGAGAGTATAGCTAGTTCCCACATGCTCTTCAACCAGGCAAGCAAGTTATCATTTAAAACCAAAGCAGAGGTGACAGCAGATTCCTGTGCATCTCCTGAACCCAGGGAGACCCCCATATATTCAGGTTCGGCTTGATTTGGGGAAATAGCCAAAGGTCATTCGGACTATGTCTTTTTGGACAAGGAACATAGCCTACCTGGGTCCTATCATGCTGGGTCAGAATGGCATCTTTTCTTAAATAGTTTATCAACTGGCTGTAAAGAGAAACAAACAAGAGGAGTCACTGTGCTATCTTACTATATACTACTACTACTCAGAAGTAATAGCTTTGAAGGAGGCAGTTCCCGTATGGATGGATGGGGTTTTCAAGTACTGGCACTTAGATATTCACTTTTCTTTTTTTTAAGTCAAAATCATCACCATACACTGTCATTCATCCAATGGACCTTTCAGAGCATCTTCCCAGAGCAGTGTTATTTTAAACAAAAGAAAACTTGAAATGGGTCATCAGCATTGGCTGATGGGAGAAGAAGAAGCAGGAGAAATACCTGCCTTTGATATTAACCAAGAGAAACCTCAGGAAAACGTCACTGCCAGCTCGAAGGAAACACCAAGGCTTAAGAAAGAAGGAAGGTCTGTTGCTTTATGAGGCAAATCAGATTTTCTAGGAATGAATGGTTGTTCGTTTCTACTGTAAAGGCCAGCCTGGAGATTAACTAAAAAGAGAATAATAAATGCCCATCCTGGCCTGACATTGAATTATTGGTTGTTTAATATACTTCCTTGATCAAATTAAGGGTTTTCCAGAGAGTAGAAACTCTCCCCAAAATATGATTTAATTTTGTTTGCTGCCATAGGTGGGAAATAGGACACAAGAGAGAATGTGCCACTACTGGTCTCCTAATGTTTTAGGACATAAGTCGCCTATTAAGAAATAGCCAACACGCAACCGAGAGAAACACATTTGAATACTTTCTGGGGAGAGGATCGTGTTTACTGATTGCTAATCACCAAGGCCTTCAGATTTCCGGCTTTAATTTGTTTTCACTTTGGACGAATTTTAAAATCTTGCTTGTGACTCCGTAATTAAGCCGCCATTTGCTTCAATGAGCAAAGAAAACTCTCTGGTGTCGTTTTGCCATCGTTCAGGTAATACATCAAAGGCAAGGTGACCCCTAAGTCATGGTTACTTTGAAATTAAAAGATTAAGAGTAAAGTCTTTTATCGCTTCAGAGCCACCCAAACATATGGCTTCATGTTTTTCTAATAAAGCAGGAATCACCCTCCAGTTCTCACCCTCAAGGGGACAGATATGGAACCCAGTCACATCCTTTCTGAAAGTCAAGACATTTTCCAGGTGTCAAGCATCAGAGGGTGCTTCATTTTTATCAAATGACTAATCCAAATAGTATTAGACCCATTTTTCCTCCAAAGGCTCATTATTATTCAAATGAGGAAGACACACAACAGGAGACAACAAAGCTGAAGAAAAATTAAGGACGAAAATAAAGACACTTCCCTTCACATGTTCCTCAATATTCTTCTACTTTCTTCCTCTCCTACCATTTAGGCAAGACTGGTGCTGTTCACGGGGATGTGTTCTCTCCAGGGTGTAAAGAAAGCAAGGCAACATCAGAGGAAGAGTCGTTGGCACTAGTTACAAATACGCCCTCCCCACCCCCATAACATTGGGCACATAATTTTTGCTTTCTTTTGGTCGGTAAAAGCTGCCATACTTCCTCACCACTCTGGAGCCCAGGTTCTCTTCTCCTCCAACCAAAGTCACTATGGTTGGATGCCTCTCTGAATTAAAAGGTTAGAGATGTCCTGAGGCAGATGGAATAAATCACATGAAAACAGGGCTGTAAGAAAAAAAGCCAAATACTTGATCGAAAGACAATGGTTGACCAACCCCCGAGCTCCGTAATATTCTCCTATATTGTGTTAACTCCTTCAAATTTACTACTGTAATCAGGATTTTTAATCCTAAAGGTGAATGCTGGAAATCCATTTCTTTTTCTCAGTAGATTTTCAACAGTATCAACCTGCAAGCACATATATCTCGGTGTGATGCTTTTGAACAATCTTCAGACATCAGTAAAAACCCGATGACTGGCTTTCAGAAGTTACTCGAAATCAGTGATTTCATTTTGGCACACCCGACAATGAAAGAAAAGAATCAAGCTACAAGGATTGTATTTTCGCTTTTCAAAAGCCTCCTGGAACAGTAAGAAGGAAGGTTTTGGTAACAACCTCCACTCTCCACGTGGCTTTCTTTTAACAAAGAGCGTTGCTGGTCCTGGGCCACATTTGACTCTCAGATACTTGTATGTGTATCTTCAGCCAAATGCCGGTACTCATATAAGATTACATCATAAGTGGTTTTTATGTAAATTATCATATCACTGAAAATCACAAGCATTTGGAACAGATTAAAGAACTTATTTTGGAATTGGCTGCTCAGAAATAGAAACCTGCTTTTGGCAAAGTGTAACATGGCTTTAGCGCATCCTGAAAAGCCAGTGGGATGGTTCCATCCTCCAATGTACTGTTTCACATGGCTTCTGAGGGCCCTAGACACGATCCAAAAATACCTTTTAAAAGACAGGTGACTGTGAACTGTAAATAAATGATCTGTAGCAAATCTCAGGCGGTCATAAACTATGGGGATAATCTGGCCCGCACCAAGACGCCACCGATCAAATGGAACACCAAGACTTTGTCTGTAATAATATAAAAATAGTTGGTCAATTTTTATCAGTTCAGTAAGAAGAAAATTAATTGCAGATTTATCATAATACACACGAAAGCTCTTTGATCTAATTTCATCACTTCTAAAACTTACCCACTTCAAACTTTAATTTTCCTCCCAAATTTCAATGAAGTTTTCATTTTTCACTTGAGGGTTATATCAAAACCACCTCATTAGAAGAGGTCATCCTGTCCATCGCCTTCACATGTGGTGGAACTGGTGGGCATCCACGGCCAAGTTCAGTTAAGGTCTCATGCTTTGGCCCAGAAACCATGAAAGAAACTCCCTTCCAAAATGCTTCACATGAGAACAAAATGTTTCCAAGTGTGGATATAGTTTAGAACGAAGATTCTATTTGTAATCAAGAGGCCTTTTATTTCTACTAACTGCAGCAACATGTTACAGCAGCTATAAGAGAAAACTAAAGACTGGATTCTACAGCATTTAAAAACCAGTCTTGCCAACATCTTCCAGGTTGCCAGAATGACCACTGAACCCTTCCAAACCTGTGGCTACTTCACTGCCTGGAAATGACAAGCCTTGGTATCCTACATGAAGTAAGCATGTTAATTTCTCGATACAGTTTCCTTATTTATCCTAGATCTCTTCCACAGCATCACTGTTTTCACCCTGTCTAGGATCTTCTGGACCCTGTTCATTTGTACAGAGATCAAGTGTTTTCATTTCAAGGCCTGGTTTTCCCATGAACTCCTGGGACCTTTTACGAAGCAGGGTAGAGCAAAATTGTAAGCTGTGTTATTCAAATGGCATTCCAGAAAACCTGTAAGGAGTCTAACACTATTTACAAATAATCCATAGGAGTAAGGAAGGAAATATTAGCTTCACTATTCCAGAGGACCTGGAAGGAGAGCGAGATAAGGAAAACTTTCAGTCTGAAAGAAGACAATGCCCATCATCAAAGCGTAAGGGTAAAACGATGACAGTGACATTAAGCATGATGGCAGCCACTCAACATGTAGATGAAATGACAGATTAAAAACAATCCAAACCTCATACGAGGAGTTTTACTGCTATCCAGTCTCTAAAGAATTCTTCCTATCTGAAAACATTCGTAACAGTATACACGGTACGCTCCAAGGGATATTTTGAAAGTTCACAGATCTTGACAAAATTGTATGTAATAAGAAAAGGGGTGGGGGTTTTAATTTAGGTTATTCAACTGTATTTTTCTGAAATCTGAGGACTGTTAAAATGATTTGAAGTAACTTTCTAAACTGATTGCTTGACTGAATTTAATCAGGTGCTTCTTAAATTGCTTCCTTTTCTTCCTCTAGCCAAATTTTGTTTTCTAGGCTTATGTGCAAGTAGAAAAACAGTATAGTATCTGTAACATATATGTTCAATTATGTTATATATGCTTAATATATATGACTATATCATCAATGGTATAAATCTATAACACAGACACTGGTTCTATGTGTGTGTGTGTGTGTGTATTTGCAAGTGTATGTAATTTTAGAGAAAAGAAAGCAGAAAATATTGAAATGCATTATAAAGAGTAAAGTACTTGTCACTGGTTGGAAGTTTTTTTTCACTGAAGCATGAGCTCAAGTCGGTATCCTCTCTACCAAACCACCAAAAGATTCATTTTACTCACTGTGAACGGTCACCATCTACATCTCCAGATGAGTTCACTGTTGACATCAGAACTCACCCCCAAATTAAACAGCTTGAATACCAAAGCATGCATAGAAACAAATGCGAATATTCTATTCTATGGCTGAAATACACATGAACACTGAAAAATGTACACGTCTCCTTTTCTGCCAACGAACATTTAAAACCCTATGTGGAAGCGAGGAAGCTGAAATGGACACAAATGACAAAGAGCTGACCACATTTTGTCCCTGTTTGATATATGCAAAAAAGTGGGGGGAAATGTCTGAATACTCTCTCTAGACAGACGAGTTGCTTTAGAGAGAGGTTTGTAGCATGGGTTACAACGTACATGCGGTTGACCTCGGTTTAAGTAGCGGCAAGTAGAATTTTCCAAACCTGGACTTGAGCTGCAAAGGAAAACAAACTACTCAAGAATGTCCTTGAGGCATGCATTTCAATGTGGCCAAGTGCAACTGGGCGTGCATTACATGGGACGTCAGAGCCCGCTTCAGCGGACTAAGTAGACCACGAGCATTCTTCAAGCACAATGCGGAAGCTTTATGGAGTGGAGGAGAGTCAGAGAATTTGGAACCGTCTTCTCATTATGTCCCTTTAGAAGTATCATTCCTCAGCCGACTGCTGTTCCAGGAATGCAAGTGATGGGAACAGACCTGGCCAGATGTTGGCTACAGGAGCAAGCAACTTTAGCAGCCAAAACCGCGCAACGGAAGGACAGCCGCTGAGACCGGTTCCGCTGTGAGAAGCAGGAGGCCGTGCGCGCCGGGCCCGAGATGACTGTATTATACAGTGTTCCTTCTGAGCCTGCATAACACATTCACCGGCGAGCCAGGGGCCTCCTAACTCTGTCAGGGGCCGAACGACACACAGCACACCAGAGGGCAATGCACAGTCAAAAAGAAAGAGAAAGAAAGAAGAATAAGAGAAAACAAGCAAAAACACGCGTCCGTTGGGCACAAACCTTCGGGCTCTGTGTTTTCTTTGTGGTGTACTTGCTTCAGCGGGCAGCAGAAGATTTCGTGACACTTAGCACGAAAGGGGGACTCTTTTTTCTTTAATTCCGCAGATTGGATGGAATCTTGCCGTAACATAATGTACTCCTGTGTGCCAGGGGGGGCGTCATCCAGAACTGTGGTCACCACACAACAAAATGAACTCGAGTTAGAGCTTCAGGAAAGCAGCGAGCGTCTTAAATCCCATCTACTCCCGGGGAAGACTAAAGAAACAACATTCCTAAGAAAAGTTTCAAAGGACAACGTTTACTAGCTTGCTGACGTTAGTTTTAGGGGCTGACTTTAAAATAATAAAGCCCTGGGAACAGCTCACTCGACTCTACAGACCTCTGTTGCTAGTTCAAGGAAAATGTAAGGGTGTGAAACTGTGCCAGAAGTACCATAAAACACTTTAACACCAATAACTGTATTGTACCTAAATAAACACCAAGTAGCCCTCACACATTGCAATTGCAGCTATAGTAGAAATATGGGCTGAACTGGCTGAGGTCCGCCAATTACCAGTGTATTCACTGTTGCCTCTTTCTGTGGTCTCCTCCCCAGGAGAACTTGACTTTAGTGACTTTAACCCAACATACACCCAGTCAGACAGAAGATTCAAGGGCGCTGCTCTTTAATCTTTGCTTTTCAGAGAGAACTGGGGCTGTCGCTGATATATTTCAGACATTCAGGACCCCTTAATGAGGACAAGAAATTGTCGTGAGCCTCACAACCAACAGCAGATCTGGATCAAAGACCTACCTTGTTGAAGGGTGGGAGAGAGGGAGCTGGTTCGCCAAATTTGGCCTTAGATAGATGCCCAGCCCCTCTCAGCTTGCCTTTTCTTTCCAGACCCTTTCTGCATTTCCTAAGCAAGATTGTGAATGTCTAAGCGCTTTCTCCCTGTAAAAACACGGGGTCTGATTTGAAAGGGTCCCCACCGCAACACTCTTCAGCCTGAAAACCACCCACCAAGAGGGGTTGGGGGGTGCAAATTCGATCTGCATTTGCAGAAACGGGGAAGTGACCCCAGAATGGATTTTTTTTTTCTCGTTCACACCCTTCCCAATGAGGCCATTCCATTTTGCCAGGAGTGAGTCAGTGCCTTCTAAAGCTGTGATTAATGGCGTGCTGACTCATCCTACACCCCCAAATGCATACACTTAGCACGCATTTAGAAGGACTGATACCACCAGCAACTTTCCCATTGGCAGAAGAACGCTGTGGTGTTTGTAAAATATAAACAGCTTACGGTAGAAATTCGGTAGGACCTGAAGCTTCTGTGTTTGGCAAAATATTCCCAGCTCATTGGCTGGGATTTTAACGACCTTTTAAGAACTTTCTTTCGTGTTGGGGTAAAAAAAAAAATGGTTGAAAACCCAACAAAACTTTGAAATTAGCATTATGAGTTCGGAACAAGTTCTTGATAGATGGCTTGTATGTGGAACTGCTGTCTTCCTTTATAAGTCATTAAATTATGCAAGAAGGTGATGAATATTTTAGCCAGCTCTCTATTTTCCTCTAGCCTTCAGCAGCAGTAATCAAAAATATTATATAGGCACACCATCACAGTTTTTCCTGGCAGAGAGTCCCCTTCATCTACTAGGAATGTGACTAGAACTCCATAGAATCTCGTTGGGAAACGCACATCTCTGCTAGCAACAGCTGCTATTCAAAACATTTGCAACCATTTCCTGCTATGAGCAGAGAGTTAGGATAATACAGACACTTATCAAATTCCAGCATCACAGCTGAAGACCAATTCTGGTTTTACCATCCAAAATATTTAAAGAAAACCTCCCAAACTTGGAACTCTTTAAAAAAAGAAACTCCCATGATTATCTAGAAGCTAAGAAATTTCATTTTCACGCACTATGTATAAGAAACATATTTTAAGAGGAAAGGACAATTGGCGGATTAAGAAGAAAAGAATAACTTTGTGATAATACACAGGGAACCTATCATTCAGAAGCTCACAATAAACATCAGGAAATTGTCTTCCACTCTCATTTTTCAATAGCAACAATGACGTCACAAATGGGCATTGTTGGAGATTAATGGCCAACTGAAGCTAATAGCCTTCTGCTGACTCTCTAGCCATCAGCTCTTTCCAGCTGGTCATTAATTCCCAGAAAATGCCTTGCACTGCCATCATTATTGTTTAATTAGATACAACTGGTTATCTGTAACATACAACAAAATTCTAATAAAAGGGACATGCTGACCGATACAAGAACCAGCCCCTAAATTCATCATGATGGGGAAAGCATGAAGGTCACAAAAGTGCAGGATGATTGCTTTCCACAAAATTCTCTCTCCTGTTCTTTCTTAAAATTGAATTCAGCGAGTGCAAAAGGTGCCAAGATAAGAGCACTAAAAGAGCCATATGAGTAATAACCACAGGCATAGAACATTTCCTTAGAAATTGTGAACATCTGGGAGTTAATGGCTTAGCTTTGGGTCTCAGGCTGTCTCTACCAACCTTAAACATCAGTCAGTTCAGGCAAAAGAGCAAAAAAGCCAATCTATCAATGGCTTGGTGTCACATTGACACAAGAGCTAGAAACACTGTGGACTGTTTAACCAGAAGTGACATTGTATAGGCAACACCTCACTTGGGTCTATAAAATTTCTGAACTTGAGGATATTCTACATGAAAAATTGGAACTATTATATCAAATTCATTTATTCCCAGGGCTCCCTCAGTTAGGACATTGGCTCTATGTGCAATGGCAGCAACAGGACTGGTGGGACACTTCCAACAGGACCCCAGCACTAGGGCAGGTGGGCACCTGAATTCTACTTCTCTAAAAAAGGCATGAGGACACAAAGCTTTCAAGGAATGTTAGTTCTATAAAAGGGAGAGGAGGCTTGTAAAGGAGCCAGCTCATCAAAACAGGAAAAAAGAATGCAATTCTTCTTTCCTTGGCGTGGTCCAATGTTTTCTGCCATTTTTCTCCTTCTAGTGCATTGCCTTCTTGCACGTGACCTCTATCCTCTGAAAATCACTCCTCCTTCTGTTCATTTGAGCCATTTGTCCACATTTATGCAATGACTCCTGCTGCCCTCCCCAACAATAGATTTATCCAATCTCGGAGGGAGACAAACGACTCCAGTGATTAGGGAGACAATGGATTTTCACGAAGCCTCCTCCAGTTTCAGAGGCTCAACTTGACTCTTCCAGACAAATAAGACCGTAACAGTGGCTCATGGTTGATTTCTGGACCATGAGGCCCCATGTTTTGAGGAAGGCTGCTGAGCTCCATGACAACGGCTACCCGAAGGTAGGCCTCTTCTGAGAAATTGCACCCACATAGTCAGTGCCTTTGGCCTTGATCACCCAGCCCGCCTCCTAGGGATTGCAAAGTCCCACAGGAATGGTCAAGAGTTGGGAGAAGACAGGTGCACACATGCAAATCCACACATCCAGACACGCAGACACTGTCAGGTGGCATACTCAGACATGGAAGTGACAAGAATAAGTGACTTTAGGGGAGAGGGTTGACTGTTATGAGCACAATTTATGAAAGAACTGGGGCCTGTTATAAAAGGTGTTCTATTGACTAACCATTTGGGTGGGCAAGTCTGCATCAAGAATTGGGTTTTCCAACGGCATCACTGGATTGGCACTAAACCAGCCCCACTCTGCTCTAGGTATCTCAGCAATCACCAAGATCAAGGACGGGGTAAGAGGGGGCAGTTATGGCAAGGGAAGGGGGTTTAAGTCTAAGCCTGATGACCTAAGCCTAAGGTACTCATGTTCACAGAGATACAGTATTCACATTTACAACTGAACATAGAGAAAGCAATGATCTCTAGTAAAACTGAATCACTGATAAAAAAATAAACCCCATGTGGGGTGCCTGGGTGGCTCAGTGGGTTAAAGCCTCTGCCTTCTGCTCGGGTCATGATCCCAGGGTCCTGGGATCGAGCCCTGCATCAGGCTCTCTGCTTGGTGTGGAGCCTGCTTCCCCCCCCCCCCACTGCCTGCCCCTCTGCCTACTTGTGATCTCTGTCTGTCAAATAAACAAATAAAATCTTAAAAAAAATAATCCCAATGTAATGTACCTATAATCCCAATGTAATATACCTACCTTTATCCCTATTTTTAAAAAAATCCAGTTGCTTTACTCTATAACTTTTACCAATAAATACAAATATTTAGTAGTATCACAAACACCCCCAACATCATCCTCCATATCATTCCAAACAAAATTTCTTGAGAGATTACTAAGTGCAACCTCTTTGCCTTAGAGCATAAGGAAATAAAGCTCAGGAAGGGGACATACCTTGACATGTCACAGAGTTATTGGAAAAGCCCAGTCTGCAAGCTAGGATTCCAGTGTGTTTACCAGCAAATCTAAAGTAAGACCGCTCTGCACCAACACTGTATATTAAAATACTCTTCAACATGACTTAGCTTAAAAGGTCACCCCTGCCTCCAGCAAAGTTCCATCATTCAAAGATGGAAAAGCAACCAGACACAGCCTAGGAGACCATTTAGATAATGCCACATATGCACCTGCTCCCTCACCAGGC
Source organism: Martes martes (assembly GCF_963455335.1). Lineage (NCBI taxonomy): Eukaryota > Metazoa > Chordata > Mammalia > Carnivora > Mustelidae > Martes > Martes martes. Next base: position 108,742,514 of record NC_137897.1, read on the forward strand.
CCCTGAGATTCGCGAGGTTTGCTGGCTTCAAGCTGGAAACAGTTAACAAGCCCCCAACTATTCGATGATGCTGTTTTTTGCTTTAAAATGAACTCTTCAAGAGATGACTCAACTTAATTAATGATACATGATTTTAAATCACAGCAAATCTGAGATCACCAGAGCGATGGAAATGAAATGATCGGAGCTACCAATCAAAGTTATTAGACACATATAAGTGACTCCAAGAAGCAAATACATAAAACACCTATGAATCAGAAAATGTGGCAAAGAACACATGTTATCAAATGTCCTTGCATAACGAGAAAAAAGTTAAGAAGAAAATCGAGTAATTGGAACAAATTACTCTTCCATGTCACTGAGCACCTGTCATGCTGAAAAGTACATTCAGCCACAGGATATTACCTCAAGACCTCCATTTTGCCTTCTGACTAACTGTCTATTACTTATCTGTATATGATATTTAAGCTTTACTGCTACAGCAGATACAATCAAGATGGCAGGTGTAAGTGTAAATGAGTAACTTAAGTAATTCTCTTAACAGAATCCAATACTAATAATCAACATAAAAACAACTTCAAAATCCTTCTAGAATTTTCAGTTCCCTTCTTCTTGGCAACCTCCCCCATCTGCATCCAGCCCTCTCGACCATGATTAGGACTTCCTTCAATTTTTGTTTGTTCCAGCTGTTTTGTTCTTTTCCCGGTAGAATGAAATGTGGACTCTATCACGGTAGCTTCCCTTTTCCTCAATTCCATCAATGCCTCTCTTCTTCTTACTCACACTAGATTCTTCCATTAGTGTCCACAATATGGCAGCTTTTTCCTGCCTGATGGCTTTACACTTGTTGTTCACCATGACTCCCGCTCTGTGTCCTTCCAGGTTCTACTTAAATGTCACCTCCTCAGACATGCCTTCTCAACTACTGTGGGTAGGTCTGTACTTGTCACAACTGTAATTTTTAAGTGCGTGCAGGTACGTATGCACATATGCATGTGTCTCATCTCACGTCCCCCACAAGAACACAAGCTCTCTCAGGCAGGAACATTATTTGTCTCGTTTATCACTCTACAGCATTTTGGTTATCATTATAGGCTTTTACTGAAACCTTAGGTTGATTAATTATTTTCATATATATGTCTTTCCTTCACAACTTGAATGTAAGCTCCCAGAGGGCAAGAACCACATCTTTTGGCATCATCTTTGCTTTCCCTAATGGCCCACAATGCTTTACACACATAAGATCACTCCCTTCTGGGGATGATCATGCCGCCACTGAAAGCGTGTGCTAAGAAGGTGGCTTCATAAATGGAAGGGGTTCTGCTCATTGTCTGGCCGCTGGCAGGCACACAGCAGTAGCAGCCATGGAAGAAAGGCTGTCTGGGACAGAGACGACACCATTGAGCATGGCACTGTAGCAGTTAGTAAACCAGAACCCTCCCACCACCCCCCACTGGCTCTATCTCACGACAGACCTTCTGGGTGACCTCTGGAATGCCACTTCACCTCTGAGCCTCAAACTTCCCATTTTAAAAATAAGTGATGGGTCCTAGGCCAGTTTCTTTGGGGCTAGATAATTCTTTGTTTTGAGAGGCTGCTCCATGCACCAAAGGATGTTTAGCAGCGTTCCTGGCCTCTACCCTACTGGTGTCAGGAGAACCCTCCCCCACCCTGCCCCAGCCAAGTTGTGATCACCCAAACCATCTCCAGATATTGCCAAATGCCTCTCCCTAGCAAGATGAAGGCAAAATCACCTTCGCTGAGAATCGCTGGACTTGAGGATGGGTAAAGTCCCTCTGGTTTAGAAAACTCTGTGACCCGTGGAGATGCTCAGCGGCCTGCAGGGACCCAGCTGATCCATTTGGGGAAGGAATACTACCCTACTCAGTCCAGACCAGAAAGAGAGGAAAATGCACCGGGGAGCATGCCAATCACCTAGGCAACAGAAAGTCTTTGGCGAGATCTAAAGCATGACAGCGCCACATCGGTGGGGTCATTACTCAGCCTAAGGCAGAGGCTTTGTCCCATGAACGATGACACGGGGCAACACCAATGGCAAGCATCCTCAGGATCTGTTGGGAAAAACAGGTGGGGCCCGGCCAATCAAAGACCTGGCTCAGGTGGGGGTGAGAGGTAAGAAGACAGGCTGGGAAACCCTCTCTGACCTTATCCAGGGAGCTTTCTTTCTTTTTTTTTTTTTTAAGATTTTATTTATTTACTTGTCAGAGAGAGAGAGAGAGAGTGAGCACAGGCAGACAGAGTGGCAGAGGGAGAAGCAGGCTCCCCGCGGAGCAAGGAGCCCGATGTGGGACTCGATCCCAGGACGCTGGGATCATGACCTGAGCCGAAGGCAGCCGCTTAACCAACTGAGCCACCCAGGCGTCCCACCAGGGAGCTTTCTTGAAGCCTGGCCTTTCCATCTTCTAAAGGCCCAAGTCACCAGTGAGGATGCATCCTCCTACCGAAGACAGAACTGAGTCCATTAACAAGAAAAGTGGCAGCTTCCACCAGCAGAGCAGAGTGTGCCTTCGGAGGTCCTGTGCCCCTGCATGAACGACCTTTGGTTTATCCGTGCTGCCATTCTGAGCACACGAGGAATAGCGAGACCACAGAGAAATACACCCCACCTGAGCTTACTGGCCTTGCTGCCCATCTCAACGGCACAATTCAAGGAGCTGACACCAGCCTGTTCCTTGCACGTTGTCCAGCTTTATATCCTTGCATCCCCCTGCCATGCACCCTGCTCAAGTCCCAGCCAAACTGAAGCGGCTGTCATACTCCTCTAGAAGGCTCGTGGAGACACAGGTGGCTGGGCCCCCTCCCTCCGAGTTTGATTGAGGTGGTCAGGGCTGGAGCATGAGTGCTGGCATCTCTAACAAGTCCCTAAGGGCTGTGACTGCTGGGCAAGGACCACACGTGGAGAACGACAGCCCCAGCTGTTGGTTTGCCGCTCCCAGCCAACTGCATTGTCCTTAGCCCAGTGCAAACACAGTGTGAACCAGCGGTTCTCAGCTGTGGTGGAGCAGGAGCGGGACCAGGGGAGCTTTGACAAAGTAAGATACCCATGGTGCCAGAGCAGATCAATTAAACCAGAATCTGCAGGCTGGGCCAGAGCCCTGGTAGGTTTCCAAGCTCCTCCGCTGAATCAAGGGCACAGCTAGGGTTGCGAGCTTTTCTGCACTATCCCTGGTGAAAAGTGCTCTTTTCTCCTTGAAGAGCAGGCTCTGGCCTCCAGTCATCTTACTATTTCCATTTCTTTCCATATCTCAGCCCAGCGTTGCCACATACAAAATTGTACAGCCGTCCACATCCCCACGTCGCAGCCCCGTTCCAGCGTGAGCTCGTTCTATGGTGGTTTGTCCACAACTCTACCATAGCATTAATCCACCCCTGCCCTCCGTTCGTATGATTTTTTCGACATGACTCTCTCACCAGCCAGTTTTGTTGAACTGAGTCAAACCAAGCTCTATTCTTATGAATGCCCCTCAAGGTCCATGTCTTGGGCTAGTGAGACCACGTGTCTTTGCCTGAAGCCAGCCCATGAGGCTTCATCTCGATCCCCTAGTCCTTCCTCCTCAGCTCCTCATCCTCGGGGTCCACACAGTATTTCAAGGTTTACATATGCTACAGTCTCAACCATGGTACAGTCTAAGCTCACAGTCACAAAACAAAATGGAGCCAAGAATTCATCGGGAACTTTGTTGGTGATCGGTTAAATACGCTGGCCCTGCTTTCATGACAACACACAATAAGGAATTCGGGCTACATTTCCCAGAAATTGCTTCCTTGAACCCCATAATTCAGGGGTTCTCCACCCTAGCTGCAGAATCAGAATCACCTGGGAAGCTCTTAGAAAATTCTCACCTCTAGAGATTCTCATTCAATTGGTCTCATAGTGGGGTATGGGTCTTGGTAGGACTTAAGAAGCTTCTCAGGTGTTTCTAAGGTTCAGCTGGATGGCAAACCAATGTGTCTAATGGAGGGAACAAGAGAGAAACTAAAGCCACGAGTGTAAGCATGATTGATTATGAAGATGCTTTCCTGAGCATAGAAGGAATATTTCTAAAGAAAGGAGGACTTTCAAGGGCTAGGCCCCTTAATTAAGTAAGGAATACAAATGGATCGCTCAAGGAGTAAGTTTCAAAAGCCTTAGGGAATGTGGCACGGTGTATTGGCAAAGGCCTTACAATCAATCCGTCGTGGTTTCAAATCCTAGCTGTTCTTAACAGGGGGCCCTGAACCAGCAGCACACATATCACATAGGAGCTTGTTAGAAAGGCAGACTCTGGGCGCCTGGGTGGCTCAGTGGGTTAAAGCCTCTGCCTTCGGCTCAGGTCATGATCTCAGGGTCCTGGGATCGAGCCCCACATTGGGCTCTCTGCTCGGCGGGGAGCCTGCTTCCTCCTCTCTCTCTCTCTGCCTGCCTCTCTGCCTACTTGTGATCTTTCCTCTGTCAAATAAATAAATAAAATTATTTATTTATTTATTTTTTAAGATTTTATTTATTTATTTCACAGACAGAGATCACAAGTAGGCAGAGAGGCAGACAGAGAGAGAGGGAGAAGCAGGCTCCCTGCTGAGCAGGGAACCCCATGTGGGGCTCGATCCCAGGACCCTGGGATCATGACCTGAGCCGAAGGCAGAGGCTTTAACCCACTGAGCCACCCAGGTGCCCCAATAAATAAAATCTTAAAAAAAAAAAAAGAAATGCAGACTCTTAGCCTTGCCAAGTTCACACCAACAGAATCAGAATCTGTCTTTACAGAACATTCTGAGGTGACCACTGGGCACCTTGAAGGTGAGACATGCATAGAACAGTGGCTGGTGCACAGTGGGGACTCTGTCTGGGTTCATCCCCTTCTCTCCTGAAGCCAAACAACAGTTTGGCAGCACTTCAGTGTATAATCATGGCAACCCTGCCATGGGACAGAGGAAAGAGCTCGAGACTTGGGAAACCCCTGCCACCTCTGCCATGAGCTTGATCTCGTCCGTTTCCATCTTTTACAGGTGACCAAACTGAATCACAGTGGTCAACAGGGCTGTTGTAAGAATTAAAAGAGATGATGTGTGTGGAAGAAACCAGCACAATGCCTAGCCCTCGAGAGGGACTCTGTATGCACAAAGTCCTCCCCGAGTATCAACTGAGGCGGAATTCAAGTTAACGAGGAAGTGCCTTTCCCAAGCAAAACACGTCAACCACCTACATTCTTGCTAGTCTCCATGAGGCTTCACACAACCTTCGTTTTAGTTTTCTAACCAAAGTAGGGGGATTGGCCCACAAGAGGAAAAAAAAAAAAAAGATGGCCGTACCCCTCACAGAGCAGTAAACTGACAAATGGTATTCCTTCCGGAATGACACTGGCATTTCTCAAAAATGTTTAATTGAGACTGGCTTCACTGAAACATTTTATTTGGTCTCACTCATCTTGTTTTTAAAGCAGAGTGCTTCTGGCCACAGTGTCTTAAAGACTGAAACCCTAGGGGCGTGTGGGTACCTCAGTCTGTTGAGCGTCCAAGTCCTGGTATCAGCTCAGCTCATGATCTCCCAGGTGTGGGACCGAGCCCCGCGCTGGTCTCCGTGCCCTGCGTGGAGTCTGCTTCAGATTCTCTCTCCCACTCCCTCTCTCTCAAATAAACACAATCTTAAAAAAAAAAAAAAAAAAAAGAGGGGCGCCTGGGTGGCTCAGTGGATTAAAGCCTCTGCCTGCGGCTCAGGTCATGATTCCGGGGTCCTGGGATCGAGCCCCGCATCGGACTCTCTGCTTAGCAGGAAGCTTGCTTCCCTTCCTCTCTCTCTGCCTGCCTCTCTGCCTACTTCTGATCTCTGTCAAATAAATAAATAAAATCTTTAAAAAAGAGAGAGAGAGAGACTGAATCTCTAGGCAGCCTGTAAAGATGGCTGCACCGCGGATGCCAGACATTGCTTTTGCATCAAATTCTGCCTCTCCCTCCATGCCTAAATAGCAAGGCAAGGGCATCATTCAATAAGTGGCCTTTCCCTTCAAACACAATAAGCTAAGGGGACGATTCCCATGTAACTCATGGCCTGATGCATGTTTGTTCCAGCCAGCCTTGCCCCATGTGTGTGTCTGTCTATCTGTCAGAGGCTTTGCTTTTAATGCCTTTGCTTTTAATAAACGTTAGTCCAGGAGTTTGGCTTAGGCTCACAAAATGATGTTACGGCCACTCATAGCAACAGCCTGAAATCTTCTCGGCTTTTGATCTTAAGACCTTTTTGGGCAACAGCACAGGCTAAATGGCCATAGAAAGCCTATTTTCACCATCAGTCTTTCCCATTTTTAGAGCACTAAATCTCAGATGACTGGGGTTTCCTCACCAATATACAAGAGAACACACTCTCAAGCACAGCACCCACGTCCTAGGAAATGTGCTCAGCGACACCATACTTCTTCCCATGGCATGCCTCAAGAGTCCTGCCCTACTCCTTGTCATTATCTCCCTCATGTTCTTATTTCATGTTTTGAAAGCAAATCTCTGATAAGAATCTCATGGTGGCTCCAAGTCTCTGTGGGTGTCTTTAGAGTTCAGGAAAGCCCACTTTCCAGGCTCTCTTGACAGCCAGGAATTCCTTGGTCCTGGTGATCATAACAGAAAAGCAATATTGTAATGCAGCTTGAAAATTACGACTGCGAGAGGGATGAAAGCCATCAAATGCACCTCTCCCTCTCCCTATATCCCCCCAAAAGATATCTAAGTAGCAAACTCATTGTACTTTCTTAGTCAGGGAATAGTACCCTTATTTTCAAGCAAAGAGGGTTCCCTTATTTCCACTTCCTGCTAGTGTTCTGTGGTCATATATGCCTCGATCACCTATTGGCGCTCCTTCCACCAAGGTGACATGAATAGAAGTTCACTCAAGTCCATTAGCAGCCTGTCATGACTAACCCTTCGGCAGGAACCATACAGCAAATACCAACATCTGGGCTGATCTAGAAAAACCACTTCTCGGAAACAATAAAAAACGTGTATGTCATCACGGCTGTGTACTACCTGGCATTCTACGGAGTGTGGCTGTGGCTGGGATTTGAAAAACAGTAAAGGAGAAAGAAGACCCAGGAACAAAGGGAGGAAAAATCTCCTCCAGCTGATCAAGACATGAGTCCTGGCAGGTTTTGTTTCATTTAAAATATGCACTGGGTACTTCCTTCTCTCCCTAGTCACAAACCGTAGTCATGCTCATGAAAAGGCAGTCGGTTTCAGTTCAGCTGCAATGTCATGTTCATTAGCCTGCAAGTTCAAAGGGTCCTTGACAATTCCAGGAAATGCTGCAGAAGAATTCTTACCCCTTAGGTGGTTGTAAGAGGCACATTTTTTTTAAACTTTAAAAAGACTTTATTTGAGAGAGAATGAGAGAGAGAGAGCATGAGAAGGGGGAGGGTCAGAGGGAGAAGCAGACTCCCCGCTGAGCAGGGTACCCGATGCAATGCGGGACTCTATCCCGAAACTCCAGGATCATGACCTGAGCAGAAGACAGTCGCTTAATTGACTGAGCCCCCCAGGGGCCCCTTAGAGGCACATTTTTAGCTAATGGAAAGCATTACAACGAAGTTCCCAATGACAATAGCCGAGATCCAGGAAATAATTCTAAAAAAGCAACATTCCTATTCAATGAGCGCTTTTCTTTGCACTCATGCCTGCCACAGTCTCTGACTCCCCATTCAGTAAATAGAGCTGGTGTTTCTTCTCAGGAGGGCTGTCCCTGTAGGAATTACAGATGGGAGAAGATATCGTGCCAGGTTAGAACCCACTCTCAATTTGTTTGAGAGGAATTTTGAAGCACATGGTATTTGAGTTTGTTTACTCTTGGCAGCATTTCTGTTTAAGAAAAAGGCATTACAATTATTTTAAAAGCCTCAAGCCATCAAATGTCCTTAAAATAGCATTTAATGATTTAGGTGTAAATGAATCATAAACACTTAGATTAAACCTCCTCCTCCTTCCCTATAAACCCAGCTGGGTAAGTAAGGTTTTAACAAAAGAGCACTCAGTGTGTACCATCCTTTTCAAAGTAAGGTCATGGACGGGGGCTCCAAGCTGGGTCTAGTGCTCACATTTAAAACATTAGGAGTACGCACAGTATATTTTTTAAAGGAGTAAAATAGAGTGCCTCGTGTCTACTACACACTTTCCCATACATTTCTTTTTTTTAAGATTTTATTTTTTTGACAGAGATCACAAGTAGGCAGAGAGGCAGGCAGAGAGAGGGGAAGGGAAGCAGGCTCCCTGCTGAGCAGAGAGCCCGATGCGATGCGGGGCTCGATCCCAGGACCCTGGGATCACAACCAGAGCCGAAGGCAGAGGCTTTAACCCACTGAGCCACCCAGGCGCTGCTCACATACATTTCTAACATCCACAACCCCACGAGACAAGTATCCTTATTGTCCCCACCTGCCACAGAGGAAACTCAATGTCGGAGAGGTTAAGGAACATGTCCAGGATAACCCAGCTATCAAGATGCAGAGTGGGATTCAAACCCAGGTCTTCATGTCTCTACAGCCTATATTCTTACTCGCAATACCGTATCTGATAATCATTCATACACCAAGTAGGCAGGATAACGGCCCCTCCAAGATGTCCACATCCTAATCCCTGGAGTCTGTGACTACGTCACCTTAAAGCAGCAGATGAAATTAAGGTTGCTAAGCAGTTGATGTGTAGATGGAGAGAAGCCTAGATTATCCAGGCGGTTCCAGGGGAATCAAAGGAGCTCTTAAGGTCAAAAGAAGGAGGCAGAAGAGTAGGGCAGAGAAATGAAAAAGAAGAGGCAGGACAGATTAAAAGTATGAGAGGACCCAACCTACTGTTGCTGGCTTTCAATACTGAGGAAGGAGGCCATGAGCTACGGAATCCACGTAGCCTGTAGAAGCCTATAGAACCCACCTAGCAAGGAAGCTGGGATCTCCGTGCTACCAGGAACTGCACCCTGCTAAGAACCCAAAAGAGCAAGGGGACAGATCCTCCTTTAGAACCTCCAGAAAGGCATGCAGCCATGCCAAGGCCCAGAGATGTGCGTCTCCCTTCTGACCTACAGAATTACATGATACAAACCTTACATTGCTTAAGCCGCTAAGTCTGTGATCATCTGTCATGGCAGAAACAGAAAACTAATACAGTATCCAAAGTTTAATGCCGAAAACCTAACTCAAGTTTACAGCTCATAAGCCCTTCCACAGTTATTTTAACAACAGTAATCAAATATTATATATTATATATTATGTATCTTCATCTTCAGCCTGAGAAGAAAACATATGCACAAAGATGCTTCCTATGGCCTTTTCACTTTCTAGTCCCCCCATAATATTACCTTTCAATATTCCTCCAACAAATACTTATTGGGAACCTACTCTAGGCCAGGCATCACTAGTCAATGCATACAGTATATAGCGGGTAGAAAAAAAATGTAGACCCATACCCTTGCCCTCATGCAGTGTACACATTTGGATGGGGGGTAAACAGTAAGCAAATCAGAATGATGAGACCCCCAAGGGTCCCTGAGTCACTCATGGGACGAGAGCTGCTTTGAATTGCTGCTAGATCCACATACGTGAGAAAGAATCTTTTACAGGGTAAGCATCGGCCGTGTCAGCTTTCTGTCCCTGGAGTATAACCCAGCCTCACCGAGAATGTGACGTTGGAGCAAAGGCCCAAAAGAAGTGTGGGACACAGTGAGCCACGGAGATATCTAGGAGGAGAGCATTCTCAGTAGAGGGATCCAAAATGCAAAGACCCTGAGGGAGGAACACGAGTTGCTGTTTTTGTAGAAAATGAAGGCCAATGTGGCTGAATTGCGAGAAGGAGGGGAGGAGTGATAGGAGGTCAGAAAAGGAGCCGGAAGCCTGCTCATGAAGGCCACCGTAACAACTGGCTTGAATTCCAAGGGGCAGGGAGCCATGGCCTGGTCTCGGGCAGAAGAGTGATGTGATCTGGCTTGGGTGTTCAAGAGCTCACTCTTACTGCCATGTACAGAAGGGATTTCAGGGGAGAAGAAGCAGAGAGACGGCTTAGGAGGCCACTACTCTGATCTAGGTAAGACATGATCATAGTACTTAGTGGTGTAGGCGGAAAGGATTCTGGGTACATATTCTAGGAACACAGACTCTTACGAACAGAAGTTCTATCTAGAATAAAGAAGAAGTGATTATATATATACATATCATACATATTATATATATATATATATATATATATATATATAGTGTGTAATATTACTCAACCATAAAAGAGAATAAGATCTTGCCATTTGCAATGACGTGGATGGACCTAGAAAGGATCATGTGAAGTGAAATCTGGCAGTCAGAGAAAAACAAACAGCATATGATTTCACTTATGGGTAGACGCTAAAAAAACAAAACAAATAAATAAACAAAAAATGGACTCAAATACAGAGCAACTGGTCATTGCCAGAGGGGAGGTGGGTGGGGGGATAGGCAAAGTAGGGGGAGGGGATTAAGAGGTATGAACTTCCAGTTATAAAATAAGTCAAGGAGATGGAAAGTATAGCACAGGGAATGCAGTCAGTCATATTCTAGTAACCCCATGTGGTGACAAAGAGTGACTACCCTTATCCCAGCGAGTACTACCCTTATCACAGAATTGTGGAATCACCACATTGTACACCTGCCACTAATAAAATATTGTGTGTCACTTACACTTCAATAAAAAATGAATTAAAAAAAGAAGTTATGGGGCGCCTGGGTGGCTCAGTGGGTTAAAGCCTCTGCCTTCGGCTCGGGTCATGATCTCGGGGTCCTGGGATCGAGCCCCACGTTGGGCTCTCTGCTCAGCGGGGAGCCTTCTTCCTCCTCTCTCTCTGCCTGCCTCTCTGCTTGCCTCTCTGCCTACTTGTGTCTGTCAAATAAATAAATAAAATCTTTAAAGAAAAAAAAGAAGTTATATCTAACAGTACGCAACATCTAACAACACTATTAATACAAATCCCTTTTGCTAATGGTAATTCCATGGGCTCTACAGCTGCCAGAGGGAAAATATTGACCGTGGACTAGCTAATTCTGCTCTTCAGACCTTGGAGGGACACCATCTCACCCTGAGCTCTCCCCTGCAGTATCTCATTGGACTAAATGCATCTCTACAGAATACGGTCAAGTACATACCCAGCAAACATTGACATTGCAGGAGAGTATTCATGGCGGTGGTGGAGAGGGTGATGCGCAGCTCGCAAACCAACATTCTTGAGAAATCAAGTCCCTTGATCCTTCACGCCATTCTTGTTTCTCTTCTATAAACCTATTTCCCTTCTGTAATTATGTCAAAGATTCCACCAAACAAGCCTAACACTTCTGGTGCTACTGGAGGTGCTACTTGAAGGAGAGGACTGATGGGCAAACAACCTTAGAACTCGGGTGCCTGGACTCCTAGCCCAGCCTAGGAGCCTCCTCTTGCTATCTAAGACCCATCTGTGTGGGTCCAGATTTCCTCAAATGGAATGGACCAGAGGATCTCTAAGGTCTTTTCACTGCTTTAGGTCGGGGTGGGAGTGGAGAGGTTCTTGGGTCTTCTTGGTATTTTCTTCAATAGGAAGCACGTTACCATAACCCTGACGGCTTCTCTCTGCCCCGTCATTCACTCTTTCCTGGATGGGGTACTGGTGAGGTTTTAAAAGACAAACTAGCAGCCTAGCTTAGCCCTTTCCTTTTTCCTTTCTCCTGGGGAGACAGCTCAACACAGACAGCAGGCATTCTGCTCTGCTCCTGTATGTCTTCAGTTCTGCACGTAGAGGTCCGTGCCAGGTGAAGGACTGTAGAGTAAGATGGGACTCTGTTATGGTCCAGAGCTGCCCACGGCCAAGTACATTCATGTAATGATGGGGTTCATTACTAGGATGTCCACCTCTTCACAGATAAAAACCTCATCACCCGGAGTCAGATTTATTTAGAATAAAGATGATATTTTGTTCTTCATATGCCTTTCTCTTTTGACTTGTTTCTTAATTTGTTCCCAACCTGGACACAGAGAGAAAAAGTATCCCCCACTCCCTGAAAATGCCATCAATATTTGTGAATACTTAGAATCATGGCTTCTAGAGTATTGGACAAGTCCTAAAACCTTTACAAGAAAGTCAAAGTCTATTGTCCAATTTGGCTCACGATAGTTACCACTGTTTTTTTATGGACAGGGTCAGTACCAGGAGACTTCTACTCGTAGGACACGAAAAACAGGAGGGAGGAGGAAGGAAAAGAAGAGGCAGAAAGGATGGGAAACATGAGTGCTGGCTTGCCCCTCCGCAGATGGGAGGAGTGGGCCACCATGTTAATTTAAAAACCTTCTGCTGGGACACTGGGGTGGCTTAGTTGGTTAAATGTCTGCCTTCAGCTCCAATCATGATCTCAGGGTCCTGGGATCGAGCCCAACATTGGGCTCCCTGCTCAGTGGGGAGTCTGCTTCTCCCCCTACCTCTGCCTCTCCCCCCTGATCCTTCTCTCTCTCTCTCTCAAATAAATAAATAAAATCTTAGAAAAAAACCCTTCTGTTAACAGACCCATGAACACAGAGAACAAACTGATGATTAAAGGGAGGCAGCAGGGGAAGGGACAAAATGGGTGATGGGGAGTGGGAGGTACTGTCTTTCAGTTAGGGAATACGTAAGTCACAGGGATGAAAGGTAGGGCATGGGGAATATGGACAATGGTATTGCAGTAGTGTTGTATGGGGACAGATGGTAGCTATGCTTGAGGTGAGCCCAGAGTAACATATAGACTTGATGAACCACTCTGTTGTACACCCGAAACCAATAAAGCATTGCGTGTTAACTATGCTTCAATTTAAAAAAAAAAACCTGTGAAAAAAATTTAAAAAGTAATAAATCTGCTGCTGCCACAGAAATCTCTAGCTATTGATGAGGTTCTCATAGTTCCAGAGGAAGCTTGGTTGAAAGTCCCATTTCAAAGCAGCAAGAAAGGGATGGAGAGGGATAAATACAGGTCATACGGGGCGGAGGGGGGCCGGGGGGGGGGGGGAAGGAACATTAATGCAAGGCATAAATGCAGCTGTGGTTTAATTCCCCTTAGACTGCCCTGGAACACAGTATCTGTCATGGGAGGCAGTACAAGCTTCCCAAACCTGACCTCCCTGTCTTTTCTGATGGCCTGTCTACCACTTCGTCCCCTCCAAAACGCTTCTAATATCTGCATTACTTAGACTCACGCCAAGAACCCTGGTCACTTGAGGAGTGCCTGTTGGTACCACTAAGAAATTAAAACACGCCACCCTTCACGAGCTTGAAAAATGCCAGCTGCGGAGTGGAACCATTTCCCGGTGAACATTCTAAAGACGGCCCTCTGCTTTCTCAAAATTGTGGAGTTAAGGAGAGCTCAAGATTGCACACAACAAAGCCAGGGCAAAACATTCCACATAAAAACTCTCCCAGCCAGGGGCGCCTGGGTGGCTCAGTGGGTTAAAGCCTCTGCCTTCGGCTCAGGTCATGATCCTGGCGGTCCTGGGTTCGAGCCCCGCATCGGGCTCTCTGCTCAGCGGGGAGCCTGCTTCCTCCTCTCTCTCTGCCTGCCTCTCTGCCTACTTGTGATCTGTCTGTCAAATAAATAAATAAAATCTTAAAAAAAAACAAAACTCTCCCAGCCAATGAGGCATCTAACTACTGGCTGGTGGAAGAGGTACCTTTAGAGGTCCTACGAGATGCGGAAGAATCACAATCAGCAATGCTTAGAAGTTGTCTACAGAGCAGTTCTTTCCTCTCTTGTCTCCCAAAGTCTTTGCGTAACACTTGCTTAAGGGACAACTTCCAAACGTCAGCTTAATGTATGGGAGATAGTCTCAGAGGCTTTGAGGCAATACTCTTGAGTCAGTTCCCAGTTGGCAAAGAGATCCGTAGGTCAAGCCATGGCAACCTAGACAAAACGTTTGGGCTGAGGGCAGGGTATGTCACACTCGGATTTAGGAAGTAGGGAAAATCGTGGGCTGACCCACATGCTACTTTGGGGTGCCAACTTTTTTCTGTAGGCTATTTCTTTATACTTCCCTCTGTTCCATAGGGCACTTTGGGAGTCCCTTACGAGATTTCTGGTGAGCAAAAAAGGAACACGATTCTCTTTCTGACCTCCATATTTAGGGTGGTTTCAACGATTGGAGAAAGTGGCAAAAGCAAGTTGAAGAGGCATTAGGCATGCCTCACTGGAAATCCCCAGGAAAGGAAGGCCTCCTGCCTGTGTTCCTGGCTTCAACTTTGTCTTTTTGCTCCTGAGCAAGTGCCACTCGCTTCTCTTCTCTCAAAAGCTCCCTGGAGGCATGCAGACTAAAATACATTAACCAGACTTGTAATGGGCTCCAGCAATGGCTGCTGGGGACAAACTGAGGAAAGCCCCTCAGCCTTGACTCAGGTTTCTGGAAAAATCTGGAACTGGGTGTGTCCTATTGCCATGATAATTGGATCAATCCCACCTGTCTGGGAAAATAAAATAGTATGTGATCGATCATTGAAGAATACTGCAATGGTTAATTTTATGTGTCAACTTGATTGGGCCGTGCCCAGATATTTGGCCAAACATTATTGTATTTCTGTGAAGACGTTTTTGAAATGGGATGAACATTTGAACTGGTAGACTGAGTAAAGATTACACTCCCGAATGCGGGTGGGCCTCACTCAATCAGTTGAAGGCCTGAACAGAACAGAAAGGCTGACCTTCCCATAGCATAGGAGAACTCCTCCCGCCTGATGACCGCTGAGGTGAGTCATCAGCTTCATTCCTGCCTCCAAACTCAAAATGAAACACTGGCTCTTCCTTGGTCTCATGTCCGCAGGCCTTTGGACGTGTGCTACACCATCGGTTTTCCCGGTTCTCAGGCTTTAGGACACAGACTGGAACTGATCCATTATCTCTCTTGGGTGTCCAGCCTCCTGACTCACCCTGTAGACCTTACGACCTGCCAGCCTCCATCATTATGAGAGCTAATTCCTTATAATTAACAACAACAAAAAAATCCTATTGTTTCTGTTTCTCTGGAGAACCCTGACTCGTGCAAACACACACCATGGAAAGCTGGGAGACGTAAAAGTACCACTTGCCCATTTCTCCAACCAAACTTGGACTTAGCCACATTGGTGTTTCACTGAAAGAATAACCCTTCTTCTCCCCGTTTACTACTAATGCTGGGTGACAACTCCATGTGGCGCTAGTGTGACCACCAATGAGTTACACCTTTGTTTAATCCCCTCCCTTAAAATGCGAGTGAAAACTGTAATGTGCTTCGAGCCAACAGAAGATGCCGAAGTTAAAAAAAAATTTTTTTAAGATATAAATCAGGTCCCAGATCAGCTGATTATGTTAATCAAAAGGGACTAATCGTGGAGGGGGAAATGACTTAATCAAGTGCAAGCATTAAAAGTGAGAGATTCACTTGCTGGGCTTGAAAAAACAAGCTGCTGGGATACCCGGGTGGCTCAGTGGGTTAAGCATCTGCCTTCGGCTCAGGTCATGATCCCCCGGTTCTGGGATCGAGTCCCACATTGGCCTCCCTGCTCAGTGGGAAGCCTGCTTCTCCCTCTGCCTGCTGCTCGCCCTGCTTGTACTCTCTCTCTCCCTGACAAATAAATAAATAAAATCTTGAAGAGAATAAGCTGCCATGTGAACAGCTTTAGGAGGGGGCCTCATGGCAAGGAGCACTGGGCCATCTCTAGGGTCTGAGAATGGGCCCCAGATGATAGCCAGCAAGAAAATGGGGACTTCAGTCCTGTAGCTGCAAACAATTGGGTTTGGAAGAGGACGATGACCTCCAGAGAGAAATGTAGCCCAGCCAACACGCTGATTATGGCCTTGTGAGGTCCTGATTAGAGAAGCCCAGCAATGCCAGGGCCTGTGAGGTTTTGATTGTTAAGACTGAGGAAACGGGCCGTGGCAATGGACCAAAGTAATTAGGATGAATCTCGACATGTTCTACAAAGATTACCATGATAAAGAAAAACAATTATCTCAATATTTGCATTCGTCACCTCAGAAGTGTTACAACAAAAGAGAACTTTCTAAATAGAGTAGGACTTGACTAAAGTGTCAGTAATATTTCTTCCACTTGAAGCGAAGTCATTCAAAGTATGAAATATGAAAGCCTCTTTTTTATGAGAAATTTTCTATTCTTAGAAGAAGTTCATTTTTGGTTAGCTTTCTTCTTTGAGGGAAAAAGATGATTTGAAAACACCGTCACCTCACTTTAAATAATGTAACCATTTTGGAGTAACTTTATTTTTAATTAGGGAAGGTTTCCTTTCTTCATTTCTTTTATTGTGGTAAAATATATGGAACACAATACCTGCCACGTTAATCATTTTTAAGTGTACAATTCAGGGCACTAATTACCTTCACAGTGCTGGGAAACAATCACCACTATCTAGTTCAAAAAATTTTCATCACCACAAACAGAAACTCTGTGACCCTTCAGCCATAATTCCCCATTCTCCTCCTCCCCATCCCCCATTTCTTTCTCTGCAAATGTGCCTAAGTGGAATGACACAATAATTATTCTTTAGTGTCTGGCTTGTTTCACGTGACATGATGTTTCCAAGGTTAACCCATGTTGTGGCATGAATCAGAACTTCCACTCCATGGATACACCACATTTTGTTTATCCATTCATCTGTTGATGGACACTTGGGTGATTTCCAATTTTTGGCTACTGGGAATAATGCTGAAATAAACACCGGCATGCGAGTATCTGTTTGTGTTCCTGTTTTCAGTGTTTTGGGGTATACACCTAGGAGTGTAATCGCTGGGTCATAAGGTAAGTCTCTATTTAATATTCCGAGGAACTGCCGAGCTGCTGTCCATAGTGGCTGCACCATTTTATATTCCCACAAGCACTGCATGAGGGTTCCAATTTCTCCACATCCTCACAAACACTTGTTATTTTCCTTTAAAAAAAATTATAGCCTTCCTAATGGGTATGAAGTGGTAGCTCATTGTGCTTTTGATTTGCATTAATCTAATGGCTAATGATGTTCAGCATTTTATCATGTATTTATTAGACATTATGTACCTTCCCTGGAGAAATGTCTCTTCAAGTCCTATGCCCATTTTTTTTTTCTCGTTTTGTTGCTGAGTTTTAAGAGTTCTTATATAGGCATGCCTGGGTGGATCAGTTGGTTAAGCATCCAAGTCTTTGATTTTGGCTCAGGTCATGACCTTGGAGTCCTGGGATTGAGCATTAGGCTCCTTGCTCAGTGGGGAGTCTGCTTGTCTCCAGCTGCCCCTCCTCCTGCTTGCACTCTCTCTTTCTCACTCTCTAAAATCAATCGATCTTTTAAAAAGTTCTTTATATATAAAACACGTATCAGATATAAATATTTTCTCCCATTATGTAGGTTGTCTTTTTGCTTTCTTGATACTGTCCTTTGCACAGAAGTTTTAATTTTGATGAAGTCCCATTTATCTAATTTTTCTTCTCTTGCTCATGCTTTTGGCAACATATCTAAAAATCTGTTGCCAAATTCAAGTACATAAGGAACTACCCTTATGCTTTCTTCTAAGAATTTTACAGTTTTAGCTCTTATATTTAGTTTGTTAATCCATTTGAATTAATTATTGTGTATAGGCGAGGTAGGGGTTCAATGTGATTCTTTTGCATGGGAATTCCAGCACCATCCATTGAAGAAACAATTGTTTTTGCATTGAATGAACTTGACACCCTTGCCAAAAAGTCAATTGGACATAGATGTCACATTTATTTCTGGACTCTTAATTCTGTTCCCTTGGTCTACATGTCTATTCCATTCCAGTACTACACTGTTTGGATTACTGTAGCTTTGTGGTAAGTTTTGACATCAGGAAGCATGAGTCCTTGAACTTTGCTCTACATTTTCACAGTAGTTTTGTCTATATTGGGGCCCTTTGTCATTCTATATGAATTTGAGAATTGGCTTTTCCATTTCTGCAAAAAAAAAAAAAGCTGTTGGATTTTGATACAAATTACATTGACTCTATGGATCACTTTGGGTAGTATTGACATCTTAATAATATTGTCTTTCTATCCATGAACACAAGATGCCTTTTGATTTAGATTTAGGTCTTCCTTAATTTCTCTTGGCAGTATTTTATAGTTTTCACTGTATAAGTCTTTCACTTTCTTGGTTACATTTATTTCTGAATATTTTATTCTTCCAGGTGTTATTATAAATGGAATTTCTGTCTTACTTTCCTTTATGGATTGTTCATTGTTGGTGTAAAGAAACACAACCAATTTTCCATGTTGATCTGGATCCTACAACTTTTCTCAACTAGTTTATTAGCACTAGTAGCTTCCTTATGGATTCTTTGGGATTTCCTATATATAGTACCATGTCACCTGTGAAGAGATAGTTTTATTTTCTCCTTTCTAATTTGGATACCTTTCATTTCTTTTTCTTGCCTGACTGCTCTGGCTAGAACTTCTAATACCATATGGAACAGCAGTAGATCTTTGTCTTGTTCCTGACCTAAGGGGGAAAGCTTTCAGTTTTTCACCATTTAGTATGATGTTAGCTGTGGGTTTTTCAGAAATGCCCTCTATCGTATTGAGGAGGTTCCCTTTTATTCCTAAGTTTTTCTGAGATTTTTTATCATGAAAGGTGGTAGATTTTATAAAATGTCTTTTTTGTATTTGTTGGGATAATCATGTATTTTTTCCTCCTTCATTCTATTAATATGAAGTGTTGCATTGATTGATATTCTTATGTTGAGCCACCTTTACATTACTGGGATAGATCCAAGTTGGTCATGATGTGTATTTGTTTTCATATGCTGCTGGGTATGGTTTGCTGATATTTTATTAAGGATTTCTGCATCTGTATTCATAAGGGATATGGGTCTATAATTTCTTTTCTTATGCTATCTTCGTCTGTCTTTGGTATTAGGGTAATGCTGGCCTTATAAAATGAACTAGGAACTGTTTTTTCCTATTTTATGGAAGAGTTTGTGAAATACTAATAATTCTCCTTAAAATGTTTGGTAGAATTTGCCAGTGGAGCCATGGGGTCCTTCACTTTTCTTTGCTGAGAAGTTTTTAACTGCTGATTCAGTCTCCTTACTCACTGTAGGCCTATTCAGATTTTATATCTCTTCATTACTTAGTCTTGAATGGTTGTATGTTTCTAGGAATTGGTCTGTTTCATCTAGGTTATCCAATTTGTTGGTATGCCATTGTTCATAGTACTTTTTATTCTGTAAGCTCCTCTTTCAGTCCTTTTTAGTTCAGTAATAATGTCTCCATTTTCATTTTTGTTTACTTGCATCTTCTTTTTCATTTGCTTTGCTAGGCTAGCTAAAGGTTTGTCAGTTTTGTTTTCAATAGTGGTTTTCATACAAGCAACTTCTGGTTTCATTGATTCTCTCTATTGTTTATCTAGTCTGTATTTTGTAAATCTCTGCCCTAATCTTTTTTTCCCCTTCCTTCTCTAGCTTTGGATTTAGTTTGTTCCTCTTTCTCTATTTCCTCAAGGTGTGAAGTTGGTTTACTGATTTGAGGTCTTTCTTTCTTCTTTTTTAATATAGGCATTTACATTTATAAATTTCCCTTTAAATAATACCTTTGCTGTATCCCATGAGTTTTGACACTTTGTGTTTCCATTTTCATTACTAAGTATTTTCTAATTTCCCTTGTGATTTCTTATTCGACCATTGGTTTTTAAGAATGGGTTGCTCAGGGGCACCCAGGTGTCTCAGTGGATTAAGCCTCTGCCTTCAGCTTGAGTCATGATCTCAGGGTCCTGGGATAGAGCCCTGCATCAGGCTCTCTGCTCAGTGGGGAGCCTGCTTCCCTCTCTATCTCTGCCTGCCTCTCTGCCTACTTGTGATCTCTCTCTCTCTGTCAAATAAATAAGTAAAATATTAAAAAAAAAGAAAAAAAGAATGGCTTGCTTATTCTACACAGCAAAGGAAACAATCAACAAAACTAAAAGACAACCAACTGAATGGGAGAAGATATTTGCAAATAACATTTCCAATAAAGGGTTAGTATCCAAAATACATAAAGAACTTGTACAACTCAATGCCCCCAAAACAAATAATAATTAAAAATGGGCAGAAGACATGAACAGATATTTATTCAAAGAAGACCTACAGATGGCAAACAGAGCCATGAAACGATGCTCAACATCAATCATCATTAAGAAAACAAATGAAAACCACAAAGAGTTATCACCTCACACCTGCCAAAATGACCAAAATAAAAAACAAAAGAAACAAGTGTTAGCAAGGATATGGAGAAAAAGGAACCTTTGTGCTGTGTTGGTAGGAATGCAAATTGGTGCAGCCATTGTGGAAAACAGAATGGAGGTTCCTCAAAAATTAAAAAACATAGGGGCACCTGGATGGCTCAGTCAGTTAAGTGTCTGACTCCTTGTTTTAGGTCAGGTCATGAGATGGAACCCCATGTCAGGCTCTGTACTCAGCGAAGAGTTTGCTTGAGATTCTCCCCCTCTGTCCCTCCTTCCACCCACTCTACTGTAAGCACATGCACACACACTCTCTCAAGTAAATAAATCTTTAAAAAAATTAAAAATATAATTCACCATATGCTCCAGCAATTCTACTACTGGGTATTTACCTAAACAATACAAAAACATTAATTCTAAAAGTTTTATGCTCCTCTGTATTTACTGCAGCATTATTTACAATAGCCAAATTATGGAGGCAGCCCAAGTGTCCATCTGTAGATGAATGGATAAACAAGACATGGCATAGATACATACAATGGAATATCACTTAGCCATAAGAAAGGATGAAATTTTGCCATTTGCATCAACATGGGTGGATCTAGAGAGTAAGTGAAATAAGTCTGTTAAAAACAAATACTGTATGATTTCACTCATGTATTGAGAACAAACTGATGGTTACCAGAAGGGAAGTGGGTGAGGGTTGGGTGAAATAGGTGATGGGGATTAAAGAGTACACTTCTCTTGATAAGCACTGAGTAATACATAGAAGTGTTGAATCACTATATTGTACACCTGAAACCAATATAACACTGTATGTTAACTATAATGGAATTTTTAAAAAAAGAATGGGTTGCTTAATTTACACGTAATTGTGAATTTTCAAGATTTCCTTCTATTATTGGCTTTGATTTTTACTCTGCTGTGGTCAGAAAAGATACTTTGGGTTATGCCAATCATTACAAAATGGTTGAGACTTGTTTTACAAGCAAATGTATGGTCTATTTGGAGAATATTTCATGTGCACTTGAGAAAAAGTGTGTATTCTGTTGTTGGGTGAAGTGTTCTGTATATATGTTTGTTAGTTCTAGCTGGTGTGCAGTGTTACTCTATACAATAACCCTTTTAAGAGGAAAAGTTTGGTCAAATGACTTTCATGTTGGAATCACTTGACTTTCTAAAACACTCTCTTTCTTTCTAAAATACTCTTTTTCTTTCTTTCTCACCCATCTCAGAGGAGCTCCAAATTCTTCATAGATAATCAGAAAACCTTTAGCTCCTCACTAAGTGTTCCATCAATGAAAGTGTATCATTTTGTAGCTCGGAAAACTCAAGCCATGCAAAAACAACTGGCGGTTAGCTTCAGCTCTCATTTTGTAGGACACATGAATGGGGCTGCTCTCAGAACAGAGGTCATCTGATACCTAGGCCTGAAGTTAATATACTGGATCAGTGTTTTTTCAAACTTCCTTCAGTAGCAACACTTTGTTTCAAACAAACTCTTGCATGAAACCCAGTATGTGAACTGGTTTTAGGAGGGGGTATGGAGGTAGCCCTGCTGGCTTTGAGGCTGGGAGAAAGGATGGGAAAGCCTGCCCCCAGAAAACATTTGGATTCTCTAGGGCAGTGGCAGCCACCACTCGTAATTGGGAATTCCAAGTCCGGCCCGATGCAGATGTGATATGGAGAAGAAACATAGACACATGGCACCATCAAGACACAGCCTGGGCAAGCTGCAGTCCTGCCATCTTTAGCATCAGCTGTCCAAGGCTGGCCCTGATTTCAACAAAGAGGCCCTCTACTGTGGTATCAGCACACATCTCACTACCTCTCTTCTGTAAACCAAGCAAATAAACCCAGCCTAGTGCAAACACTTTCTCTAACACAAAATTCCTAGAGACCACAGAAGTAAGCCCTTCCTGGTTGGGAGGTAAAGCCCAATTCCACGTCTATCAGCTACAATTCACATCTAGCCATATCCTCAGCCAAGGGCCAGGAGTCAGGCATATGGTGGCAGAGGACGTCACGAGATGAGAGGGCAGCACAAGTGATACCACCTCCTTAAAGATAGCTTTCATCCACGCCCAAAAGGGAAGCTCACCTCCAAACTGAGAAACCACGGCCTACACTTAGGAGGGTAATCCCACCTAAGAGAGGGAAGATCAGCCTCTTCAAGGGAACCGAAGACATACCGCCAAGGATCTGGGGTCACAAATCATTGTCACCAAAAGGCTAAGTAAACAGGAGACTGAGCTCAGTTACTTCAGCTGTGGGGAATGCGAAGTCAGAAACCATCCATTCATTCTGCATGTTTTACTGAGCAGCCTCTATGAGCCAGGCACTGTTCTGGAGTGGAAATGCCCAGCTCAATCGGAGGAATATAGGGTTAAGAGAAACGCAAGATTCAGAGAAGTGTGTGATGTTAAGACTCATAACCCATGAGGCTGCAAAATTCCCATGTCTCCAGTGGTGATGGAAGACACGTGCAAAGTTGCATAAAGCAATAAACTCCAAGTTCTGGTCCTGCCTCTACCCCTCCCTTGCTGCGGGAGCTAGAGCAGGTTAGTTCCTCTTTGGGTCCCAGTTTCCTTCTCTGGGAAATGGTCAGTTGGGAGATGAGGTGCTCCTCTCACCGCCTATGGGAGTATAGCCTGAAAAGCAAACACTGAATTGGGTGAGTGTCCCAAAGCATAGACTATATAAACTTCAATGTCTCTCACATTCTGATGATGATAATGATAAATAGTAATGATGATAATAATAATGAAATATCCATGATGATAGCAGGTACTGTTTCCTGAATGCCAAACAGGTCACAGGCACTCTTCCCATGTGATCGGTTTTATTCTATTCAAATGCTGTAGGACATGAGCCTCCCACCTTCATCTCTCAGCACTCATTCCTCCCAACCCCCCACTATTTTACTTCCTCTTTTCAGATTTGAGACTGATCCATCCCAATCATAAATATAGTAACTGTGGGTTCCAGGGCATTAGGCATCCCACTGCGAGAGTCCCACACGCCCTGGGCAGTACACTGGGTCTGCAGAATCAGAATCTTCCCTCCAACTCCTTCAGTGTCATGGCGGAGTGAATTTCTCTTTGATGGGAAAATATTGTGTATTTCCTTCCATATTTTATATCCGTGTATCTACACACATGGGAAAAAGTTAAAGTCAACACTTCAACATAATTCTGTGTTCTCCTGAGGTAATTATTGTGATTAAAATTTGTCAACAATCAGCATCATTTCTATTGTATGCTATGAAAATGTTTTGATGCAGTGAGTGAAAAACACTGTTATCATAATGATACAGCGGAGACCCAAACCCAATGTCACATGTGACCAGGAGAATAGTAACCAATTCGATGTGTTTATCATCACTTCTGTTTAAGAAGTATTTTCCCTTTAAGTTCCTCATTTCGATTTAATTTTGATCTTCCTAATGATTCTGTGGAATAAACAAGGCAAGTATTATCCTGATTGTTACAGCAAGGGAAGCTAAGGCCCCAGGAGTTATTTGGCTAAGGTTACCCAGAAAATCCATGCCAGAATTAGGAACAGAATCAGGTCTCCGATCCTAAATCCAGCATCTAACACACCATGCTAGACACCGGGCCCAACATACACAACCTGAAGACCTTCGGAGCTAGGCAGATTCAGAGCCAGTAGCGAATTTAGAAGTAACCCTGATAAAGAAAACACCACTAGAGGGGCACCTGGGTGGCTCATTTGTTAAAGGTGTCTGCCTTCAGTTCAGGTCATGATCCCAAGATCCTGGGATTGAGCCCCGCATCAAGCCCCACATAGGGCTCCTTTCTCAGTGGGGAGCCTGCTTCTCCCTCTGCCTTCCCCCCCACCCCGCGGGCTTGCGCTCTCTCTTGCTCACTCTCCCTCTCTCTCAAATAAAGAAAGAAAATCTTTAAAAAAAAAAAAAAAAAGAAAAGAAAACACCATTAGATAGGGATTATTCAATTAAGGTCTGTCAGCATTGCCTCTTGAGAGAAAATTACTCCAGACAACTCTTTATCCTTTCCTGTTTTGAATTTAAATACAGCAGCAACAACAAAAAGAATCCAAGTGGGGGGTTCCCAAAAACCAGGCTGAGGAACTGTACTTCCAGAGGGAAATGCAAAGATTTAATCAGTACCTCTACATCCTTGGCTGCTGGAGGAGATGGTAGTGTTTTTTCTCATTGAATTAAAAGGTAACAAACCCCTAATTTTTCCATGTTTTGGCAAGAAAATTATAAGTAGCTGTGCCCCCTGGGTTTGGCACGAATGAAAATACAGTCGGCTGTACGTAACCCCAATGTGTGAATGCGGTTGTTCAGGGGTACGCGCGTTACTTGGCATCTGGTAGATACGTTACTTAGGAAGCCTTCAGGAGCCTTCCGCAGCCTTGTGCCCATCAAAAGCTGCCCAAGCCCAGGTGCCTGCTTTGCAAAAGCAGCGGTGCCCAATCCAGGCTTAGTCTCGCCCGCTGGAAGGGGCCGAGTGCTGACCTAGCAGGTGCCCTGGCATCTCTGTCGAGGTGTGGGAGGCTGTTCTCTCATAACCAGTGTCCCTGCAGGGTCTGTCGTGAGTCAGCTTGGCCATGTCATACACAGAAGGGACAAATTGGAGGGGAGAGTCCCAGTTTGTGCCCTGTGCCCTGTGCCCTGGCCGGCACTTCCCTGATGCTTACCCCTGGGCATAAGGAGAACAAAGTGCAAGAGGGACGATGACAGAGCAACAGAGGGCATGCCGGGTCTGCAAAAGCCTGGCAATGAATTACGCAGGGAAGCAGATTCCAGGCCGCTGTCCTATCTCAGGTGTGACCCGCCCGCCAAGATAGCCCATTAAGGTCCTGTAGGTCAAGGTCCCTAGGAAGTTCTCCTTGAGGCTCGGTGAACATTTGTCATTGGCTCAGATAGGGAAGCCTCTGCCTTCGGCTCAGGTTGTGATCCCAGATTCCTGGGATCGAGCCCTGTGTTGGGCTCTCTGCTCAGTGGGGAGTCTGCTTCTCCCTCTCCCCTCCACTCGTGCTCTCTCTCTTGTCTCTCAAATGAATAAATAAAATCTTTGAAGAAAAATTTGTCATTGAATTGCTTCCCTTTCGCCACATTTAAAGTAATGGCAAGAGAGATCCCTGCCATCTTGGGTGCTCTCAGTCACCGAGACAGGTCTACTTCCCCTCTGTAAGGGGAAAAATAATAAAAGGTGCGGCCAACAATTCCTCCAGCGGGCACCAAGTACTTGCTCGCCCATGACCTACCCTCCACATCTCACCACCAGCCCCCTGCTCTCTGCAACTTTAACCTTCCGAGTGAAGGGGAAGCAAGCTGATCCGAACATCCCGAGGCAGGTGGTAAGTTTGTTTGACTCTTTGCTGTTTGCTTTGGGCAAATCCTGGGGGAGTGAGTGGGAGCTTCCGTGTACAGGCATAGGCAGTCCTGAGACCCGTTCTCAGGAGTGCGGGTTGGCATCTTACATTAAGTCCGGCATGAACGGGTCACATTTCTCAATAATGATCAACTAAGAGCCAAGGTAATAAGCTGGAGGGGCAGCTAGAGATGGACAAGGACACAGGAGGCCGTGTCACTGAGGAAAAGGAATGCAAAGTAAAGCACAGGCATGACCCAGCCAGGATCCTGTGGTCCCAGGCTTGGAGGACCCGTGCCAGGGGAAGCTAGGCTTGCACGAGGACAGTGCTACCCAGACCAGTAACTTGGAGACAACAAAGATGTGGCTTGAATAAACAGAGGTACACTGGCACCCCCCAGCCCAGGAGGAAGCAGAATGGCCGCATCAACAAGCAGAATGCTCAAAAATAAGCTGTCGCATTTCCATAACACTTTTCTCGGCAAGGGCACAACAGTTCCAAGACCTGGGGTCGGGATGCCTGGCTGGCTCCGTCAGTAGAGCGTGGGACTCTGGATCTTGGGGTTGTGAGTTCAGGCCCTACTTTGGTCGGGAGGCTACTTTAAAAAAAATAAGAACTAAAACATTAAAAAAAAAAAAAAAAAGACCGGGGGGTCTGACTCTGCCACTTATTAGCTTTGTGATCTTAGGTGAGTCACTTAAGTCTCTGGATCTTTATTGTTTTCACTTGCAACAATGGCGCCTCTTCCGCCTGCCTCACAGGGTAGTAGTGACTGAGGTGTGAGGCAGGGTAACTCCCATCACGTGGGCTCTAGAGGACTGTGCTGGGGGAAGAGAGAACAGGGCGAAGGGGCTTGAAGACAGGGGGTCAGCTTAAAACTAGACTCCAGCTGAGACCACAACCATGCTGGGTCAGCTCCGTTCCAATATCCCCCCACCCTCCGCCCCTGCTCACTCTGGTTCCCCTGCAGAGAATCTGCTAGAGAACCAAATCTAAGACAACCAACCTTCAACAACACAATTTTAGAAAACTAATATACTCTCTTTTCTCCTCAAAGCTTGAGTTTGGTTTATATTTTTTTAATTAATTTATTTATTTGACAGAGATCACAAGTAGGCAGAGAGGCAGGCAGAGAGAGGGGGGGAAGCAGGCTCCCCCCTGAGCAGAGAGCCCGATTCGGGACTCGATCCCAGGACCCCGAGACCACGACCCGAGCCGAAGGCAGAGGCTCAATCCACTGAGCCACCCAGGTGCCCCGAGTTTGGTTTATATTTCACTGAACCAGGCACCTCAGATAGAGAGGAAGATCTTTCACGCCAGTCTTCACTACCTTCCATTGTCTTGAAGAGCCAGGAATAGTATTCGTGAGCTAGGGAGCACTAGAGATGCCCCTGTTGACGCTGGGACCAAGGGTGTTTTCACTTGGATCTTGATGCTAATAGATTGCAGTGATCCCAAGGAACCCCAAAGTACCTTATATAGTGTGAGTTGCCCCGGTCGACCTGGTCTTAAACCATTTTTTTCTTTGTTAAAAAAATTATTTAAATTCAATTAGCCAACATGTAGTAGATCATTAGTTTTCTTTACTTATTTATTTATTTTTACTTTTTTACTATGTCAGTCACCAAAGAGTACTTCATTAGTTTTTGATGTACTGTTCAGTGATTCGCTGTTTGCATGTAACACCCAGTGCTCCATGCAATCCATGCCCTCCTTAATACCCATCATCAGGCTCACCCATCCACCCCCAACCCCTCCAAAACCCTCAGTTTGTTTCTTGGAGTCCATAGCCTCTCATGGTTTGTACCCGCCTCTGATTTCCCCCTCTTCATTTTCCCCTCCTTCCCCTAATGTCCTCCATGCTATTCCTTCTGTTACACAAAGAAGTGAAACCATGGGATAATTGTATTTCTCTGACTGACTTATGTCACTTAGCATAATCCCCTCTAGTTCCATCCGTGTCAGTGCAAATGGTGGGTATTCATGCTTTCTGATGACTGAGTAATGCCCCGGTCTTATATCTTTTTTTTTTCATTAAAATACAATGTATTATTTGTTTTTGGGGGTACAGGTCTGTGATTCATCAGTCTTACACAATTCACATCACTCACCATAGCACACACCCTCCCTAAGGTCCATCACCCAGCCACCTCATCCCTCCTACCCCCCTCCACTCCAGCAACCCTCAGTTTGTTTCCTAAGATTAAGAGTCTTTCATGGTATTATATCTAAACAATGGCCCTGTGAAAGGGGCATCAAATGTCTTCAGGACCAGGGGCAAATCATATGCCAAAAGTGGGTAGTGGAGAACCTTGAGAGAGTTGGAGAGGCCCTTCTGGAACCTGGCTTTGCTCATTCACAGCCCATGGAAGAGAGAGGGCCCTCCGTGGGAGTTTTCTCACACTAACTGTTAAAGGTCAGATTTATAACCAGACACTTGTTACCCAAAACCTCTATTCTTGAAACCTTGTCCCTGATAACCAAGTCAGTTTGCCCACCTGAATGAAAAGTGGGGGAAAGACAAATTTATCACTTGGTTGTTTTTGAAATGTGTTCAGATTTTCCAGCCACAGCTTATTTCCCCTTCCTGAAGTGAAGAACAGGAATGAGAGGCTGTAGTTAGACAAGGGGTGTGTAGAACACTGGCGCTTCTCAGGAAAGGGCAGATAGCGTATTGACGCACACAAAAATGCAAGGCCACAGGGCAGAAGTCAATATGTATTGACTAGGATTTCAAATAACTAAAATGAAGCATTTGAAGGGGCCCTCCTGTGGACTGGCTTACCCTTGTAGAAACAAATCAATCCCTGTAACACAATCCCATCAAGACCCTAGTTAAAGTGCCCTCCTCTACTGAGAAGTAAAAAGACCGTCACAGGTATCAACAATGGCTCTCCTCCAAGTGCCATCTGGCTCACAAATATCTTCCCTGGCTTCTTAGATGGAAGGTAGTGGAGACTGGCAGGAAGAATCTGCCCCAGGATTTGTGGTGCCTGGTTCAACAAAATATAACCCGAAGTCAACCTTTGAGGAGAAAAGTGGAGCATGTTAGCTTTCTAAAATCGTGGTGCTGGAAGGTGGTTTCTTTGGTTAGGTTCCCTAGAAGCAGTTCCTGAGCTAAGGGATTCTTTGGGGAGACGGGAGGGAGCAGGAGAGGGTGCGGGAAGGGAGTTGACCCAGCAAGGCTCTGGTCTCAGCTGGAGTCTAGCTTTCACCTGCCCCCTTGAGGAGCTCTGGCAGCAGCTGGTTGGACCCACCTTGAGGCAAAAGAGTTGAACCAGTCATTGGCTGTGGGGTGCCCCCAGGGATGAGGAAGCAATACCTCTCAGGCAAGAGGCCTCCTGTTCCCGAGAAGGGGGCAACTGTGAGCCTTAGGAAGCAATGCCCCCAGCAGCTGAGGGGCAGGTACACATGACTGATTAAGGGAATATGGGCAGAGCACCAACAGTGTCCATTCCACTGGCTGAACGTCAACCGGATACTCTGAAAACAAAACTTATTGCCATGGGCGGGTGAGCTTCCCAGCCACCTCTCCAACCCCATCTCCTCTTCTTCTCTCCCTTCACTCCATTCCAACCACATTGGTCTCCTTGCGGTCCTTGAACATGCTCTCATCTTAAGGTCTTTGCATTTGCTGTTCTCTCTACCTAGGGCACTTCTGCGTTACTCCTCCCTTACCTCTTTCAGGTCATTATTCAGAGGTCATCTTCTTTACTTAGCCTTCTCTAGCCCCAATCTACACATGCACGCATGTGTGCATGCTCATGCGCTCGCACTCTCCAGCAACCCCATCTCTCTCCCTTGGTTTATTTTTCTCCACAGCATTTATCTGACATAAAGTGTGTTTTATTTATGCGTATTGTCCTTCTTCCCCTCTTGAATGTCAGCTTCAGCAAGGCAGGTATTTTTGTCTTATTTTTTTCATTCACCGCTGTATCTCTAGGACCTAGAACAATGGCCAGTTCATTAAATATTTTTTGAATAAGTGAATGAATATCCCCTTAATTTTGATGCCCTCTCTGCTAAGCTTGAGCTAACTGGAATATATTTCCAATGTTCACATTTTTCCCCTCTATTTCATCTACACCATTTCCAGTGCATTAGGCTCGCTTTAAAAAAAAACATTTACAGTAATGGTCTTGTTTATTCCCACTCCATATATTCAAATGTTCCCCAAATCAACTACAGTCATCATACCCACATGGGTTATGAGTCATGTTTGTTTTGAAAGTGAAAATGTTTAAAGCAACTAATCCTGCCAGCCATGAGGGATAAGACACTGCAGGAAAGAATCCACTGACACCAAGTAGACAAATAAAATCCAAATGGAGGGAAGGTATGCAGTAGATTCTGAAAGGGACAAAAGCCCCCTCCTCACCCAAATATGCTGTATCTGATTAGAAATCCCTGTAGTTTCTATCCACTAAAGCTGTCCAGATACGCTACTTATTTTAGGAAACCTAGAAAATAATACACGCTACTTTTTGTATTACTTCTATAATATGTAAGACAGTGTTTACGAACACAATCAATACTTACTGAATGAGTTTTGTGAATCTGGAATAGAAAATAAATCTTAGTAAATCACTATACACCTACTTACACAGTACATATTTTGAAAAGTCAAATGTTTTTCTAACTGTTTCATTCCAATGGGGGCACAAAAACAGAATTGCCAAGTTGAGATAAGCTTCCCAAAGAATGAACATGCTTTCACCCATTTCCAACAGCAAAGGTGCCCAATCATGACCCTAAGACACTTACTGGCTGCATGACCTTGAACTTTCTCAGCCTTACATTTCCTCAACTATAAAACAGGAAGAACATCACTGCGGTTGTGAGGATCCCATGAGATCATGAATGTGAAAGGACTTCATAAAGCAAGATACGCACATGAGGTTTGAGGTGACTCTGTCCTCTCAGCAAGCTTCTAAAATTCAGCTTGGATAATAGTCACGTTTTGTAGCTTTAATTACTTAGGAAAAAAAATACACACTAGGATGATAGAAAGGCCTTATAAATTATGACCACAGTGGACAAGATAGTAGGAAACCAGAAGTTAATAATAGTCACTTGATGTTTAAAATGAGCAAATGTGGTCAATTTGCTCTTCTATACCCAATCTCATGCTTTTCCACCTATTAAACAACTAAAGGAATCCTGCCAGAAAGAGTCATCTGTCGCCATTGTCCCAGACTGCCCCTTTGTCTCTGAGCTAGTGTCATCTACTTCATTCTAGTATGGTAGACAGAGACAGCATAGCATGGTGGTTAAGAGCACGGGCTATGGAGCCTACATGGGTACGCCTTCTACGTCCCTGAATTACTAAGTGAGCAAGCTCACCAATGCATCGTAACCTCACCGAACCTCAGCATCCTCAATTGTAGGACAGGTAAATGAGTAGGAGTATGTACCTCCCTCACAGGATTGTTATTGGGATTATCTCCATGATGTGTGCAAAATGTCTAGTCCACAGAAATAATTTAAGAAGGGAAAGCCATGGTTGTCACAACGTTGAGCTGTGTTGCCCAAATTCTGTTTTTGTTTCAACTTTATTTTTTATAGTCCCAGGTTCCTGATGGGCTCAATGAACTAACATTCAGGAAACCCTTACCAGCTGCCGGAACAAAGGCTGAGCCGCCTCATCTGGCCAAGCCTTTATGGATATCACCAACAAGACCTCTTCTTGGTTGAGCCATAATGTGACAACATGGAAAGAACATTGGACTTGGAGTCAGAAGACTTCAAGTTTCAGCCCTACTCGTTCCCAGGTCTGTGACCTTGGCTAATGCATTTACTTCCCTACCAGAAAGTAAAAGCTCCTGGAGAGCAGGAACCTATGTAAACATGTTCATACAGGGGCACCCGGGTGGCTCAGTAGGTTAAGCATCTGCTTTTGGCTCAGGTGATGATCCTAGAGTCCAGAGATCGAGCCCCACATGGGGTTCCCTGCTCAGTGGGGAGCCTGCTTCTCCCTCTCCCCATGCTTGTGTTGTGTGTGTATGTGTGTGTGTGTGTCAAATAAATAAATACATAAAATCTTTATAAACAAACAAACATGTTCATACAGCTCCAGCACAGTAACTTAAACCTAATAGGGGCTCGATAATGACTCATGAAAGGACTTAAAGACATTCACATGCCAGAGTCTCAATTTCCTTATGCATTCAAAGGGATAATAATTGTTGTCCTGCCTGGCTCTCAAGGTTGTTCAGAGACTAGGTAATGACTCGCAGTACCTTCTCCTTCCCCTCCACTCTCAGGATTATTTGGAGACTAGGCAGTGGCTCTTGTAGTACCCACTCCTTCCCTTCTCCTAGCATTTATCTCACTCAATTGTGACTGCCTTTTGATGTTGGTTCCCTCTTCATAGTAGAAAGACTTTTATGTTTCCCCTCCTCCTTCTACCCACTTCTTAGTTAATGCTTTTCATCCATCAATTCTCAGCTCAAAAGGCCTTTTCTCTGACTCTTAATAGCTCCTCCTGCTATTATAGCTCTTCCCATATGTCCTCCGTGGAACTCAAATTACATTACATTTGTATGGTGATTTCATCCTTCCTGTTGGATTGTAAATATCACCAGGGCAGGGGCTCATGTTTATCTTGATCACCAGTGTATTTCCTGTTCCTTGGCCAATTGTTAACCTACTAGGACAGCTTATTAAATATGTGTTGCATGAATGAGTGAATGGAAAAGTAAATGAATGAATGAGAAGCAGATGAAATGAAAATGATCCTCCTCTCTAACTTGCCCTTTTACAGATCTCTCTCGTTGCTAGTTTAGATGACTGCCATTCTGCAGTATCATTCCATTCTAATGGTCTTCAGAGTATCACTTTGCAAGCCCTATTTCTTAACAGGAAAAATGTACTAGAACAGATTCTCCGATACTGAAACTGAGAAAGTCAGCACTCAACCTTGGTGTTTGTGGACACCCATCTACCTCATTATGATGACAAGGGAACTTTGCAGTCTTTGGACCCTCACTATCTACCGCTACTATTTGAGTCACGAGGTTCCCATTCCTCCAGCTTACCTGGTATCTATCTGGCTTAGTACTCTACTGTACTGAGCCTCTAAGACCCATGCTCAGCAGGTCCTCATCTGGGGTGGTGCTTCCCAGACTCCCCGAGGCTGATCACTAGCATTTACCACTCCTTTTGGCTTAGCAAGGATGATGGGGAGGGGAAAGAAGTGGGGTGAAGAAAGAGGGGTCATCTTTGCTTGCTTTCCAAGGTACTGCTGTT
The DNA here is from genome assembly GCF_963455335.1 of Martes martes. NCBI lineage: Eukaryota > Metazoa > Chordata > Mammalia > Carnivora > Mustelidae > Martes > Martes martes. The sequence continues at coordinate 108,775,296 of NC_137897.1, forward strand.
TTTGCTTCTTCCCCATCCTTCTGTCTGCTCATAGAACGGAAGGTGAGGGGAAAAGCAAAATTCTGCTGGCTACTATAAAAGTCATGAATTAGTTCCCTTTAGAGGATCTTCCCACCAAACCCCTACCACCTTCCCGGAAATTCACTATTATTGTTCCCACGTTACAAATGAAGAAACTCAATGACCAACCCTTTCCCCTAGTAGACGTCCCATGAATTCCACCTTTCTTCTGATATCTTTGTCCACAAGAAGCACTTTGTGTGACATAAATATGATGTGTGTCACTGTAATTATTTTTGGTGTACACCATAGGCATTAAAATCATTTATCCAACTAATATTTTTTTAGCATGAACCATTGACTCAGTACTGGGAATGCAGTGAACACAGAACTATAGGGGTGAGAATAGAGGCAGAAAGATGGACATTATTGTGCAGCAAGTGCTGTAGTGGAGGAAATTAAGGATGTGTGGGGGTACAGAGGAGAGCTAGATAATTCAGAATGAGGGTGCATGTGGAGAAAAAAGGCTTTCTTTGCTGCGGTACAGATGAGAATAGCCGAAAGCAAATAGGACAACATAAAGTATTTCCAGACCTCAGCTTGCAAAATATTCACTTAATCAACAGATATCTATCAAATAACTGCTCTACACTATGCACTGAGGATGAAAAGGAAACAAGGCAAACATGGTCCATGCTTCAGATAGATATTTCAACCAGATGGTCTCAAAGGTGCCTCCCAGCAAGAATAGTTGATTGTGTTCCCTCCCAAAACAAAAGTCTTTTGATTTGATGCCACCATGACACACCTCAAGGGTAACAACAGGCAGTCTTTCCAAGAGTAGAAGGGCATCTCCTTAGAATCCTACAAAAAGAAAACCCATAAAATCTCCCTAGTGTCTTAGAGAAGACAATGCATGTGGCTTTCATGACGCATCCCACAGCCCAGCTCTCTTCAATAGGCCCATAAAGGAAATGACAAATAACTCAAAGCAGCAGGCATGGAGAGTTCCAAGAAAAATCATTCCCATTCGTATGCCAGAGAACAGAGTTATTACTGTGGCATCCTTGCTTATAACTGTTCATCAAGACTAGAAGAGAGAAATAGCTGTCATGAAAGAGGGGCACTGCCATAGTGCTGAGCCAGAAATTGGGCTTTCGGGGCTCAGAATGGAAAGACCAGATGTTAGTGTGCATTGGAAACACACTCATTTTTAAAATGAGGGAAAGATATCCAACCCCTACCTTTTGAACTTTTTCTACAAAGATATCTCAGCACTTTGAGGGTTTGAGATCATTTCACAACTCATTCATTCTACAAATACTTTTGTAGTGTCTGTCGTGTGTTAAGCATTGTGCCAAGTTGCATATGAAACCATGCTAGGCCTTGTCTTTCCCTAAGACATACGGAGCACTAGTGTCATTATCAAAACCACCCCTTTCCAGTTTGTATAAAGTTGTACACACAAACAACAACAATACCAATGGAAACCAATAGGACTTTCTCTTTGCCAGGTACTGTTCTAAGTACTGTGCATATACGAATTCATTTATTTGGTACCGTGACCCTATGGGGGAGGTACTATTATTATTCCTATCTTACAGATGAATCAATTAAGAGCACAGAGAGGTTAAGTAACTTGACCAAGTTGTAGTATTTTTTTGGCATAATTACACAATCTGGTATTGAAATACATCATCCCGGAAATGTTTCAGAACACTTTCCATGTTCCAAACTAAGATAGGCCATGCTGGCCCTTAAAGAGGTTTAGTAAGCAATCAAGCAACATACAAATATTGACCACCCAAGAGGTTGCTGGCTCTCTTTCAATATGCTAAGGAAAGTGACTTAGCCTGCTCAGGTTGCCATAACAAAATAGCAGAGTGGACAGCTTAAGAAACAGAAATTTATTTCTCAATGTTCTGAAAGCTAGAAGTCCGAGATAAGGGTAATTTTTGAGGGAACTCCATACTGTTTTCTGTAATGACTAGACCAATTGACATTCCCACCATAAGGGTTTCCTTTTCTCCACACCTTCGAAAAAACTTGTAGTTTTTTTACTTTTTGAAAATAGCCATCCTCATAGGTGTCAGGTGACATCTCTTTGTGGTTTTGATTTGTATTTCCATGATTAGTGATGTTAAGCATCTTTTCATTACCTGTTGGCTGTTTGTAGGTCTTCTTTGGAAAAATCTCTATTCGGGTCCCTTGTTCATTTTTTTAATTGGGCTATATATCTTTTTTTTTTTTTTTTTTTGCTATTGATTGAAAGTATTCTTTATTCACATTGCATATTAACCCCTTACTGGATATATGGCTTGTAAATATTTTCTCCCATTCCATAAGTTACCTTTTCATTTTATTGTCTCATTTGCTGTGCAGAAACTATTTGGTTTGATGTAGTCCAGTAGTTTATTGCTGCTTTAGTTGCCTATGCTTCTGGTGTAAGATCCAAAAAATCATTGCCAAGATCATTGTCAAGGAGCTTTCCCCCTATGTTTTCTTCTAGGACTTTTGAACAGTTAGTTTTGGGTTTTATATTTATGTCTTTAATCTACTTTGAATTGATTTTTGAGTATGATATAAGGTAAGGGCCCAATTTCATTCTTTTTCAAGTGGATATCCAGTTTTACCAGCACCATTTATCAAAGAGATTATTCTTTCCTCATTATGTTTTCCTGACCACCCTTTGCCAAAAATTAGTTGACCATACATTCATGGGTGTATTTCTGGGCTACTATTCTATTCCATTGGTTTATGTGCCTATTTTTTAATGCCAATACCATACTGTTTTGATTACTAGAGCTTTGTAATACACAGTTTGAAATCTGAAAGTATGATGCCTCCAGTTTTGTTCTTCTTGCTCAAGATTACTTCAGGTATTAGGTGTCTTTTGTAGTTCCATATGAATTTCAGGATTGTTTTACCTATTTCTGTGAAAAATGCCATTGGACTCTTCATAGTGATTGCATCAAATCTGGAGGTTGCTTTGGGTAGTATGGACATTCTAACAACATTAATTCTTCCAATACACGAACATGGGGTATCTTCCCATTTATTTGTGTCTTCTTCAATTTCTTCATTAATGTTTTTAATATACCAATCTTTCACCTCCTTGGTTATATTTACTCTTAAATGTTTTATTCTTTTTTATACTATTGTAGTAGATGGGATTGTTTTCCTAAATTCTTTTTTGGATAGTTGGTTGTTAGTGTATAAAAAAGCAATTGGTTTATATATATTGTTTTTTTATCCTGAAAATTTGCTGAATTTGTTTATTAGTTTGAACTGTTTTTTGGTGGAGTCTTTAGGATTTTCTATATATAAGATCATGTCATCTGCAAACAAAGACATGTTTACACTGTTCTTTTTTATTTGAATGCCTTCTGCCTTTTATTTCTTTTTCTTGCTTAATTGCTCTGCCTAGGACTTTGAGTACTTGTTGAATAGAAGTGGTAAGGCTGTGTATCCTTGTCTTCTTCGTGATGTTGGAGGAAAAGCTTTCAACTTCTCACCATTGTGTATGATGTTAGCCGTGAGGCTGTCATATAGGGCCTTTATTATTCTGAGGTACATTCCTTCTATACCTAAATTGTTGACAGTTTTTATCATGAAAGGATGTTAAATTTTGTCAAATGCTTTTTCTGTATCTATTGAGACAATCAAGTGATTTAATCCTGCATTTTGTTAATGTGGTGTAACACATTAACTGACTTGCATATGTGAAACCCTCCTTGGATCCCAGGGATAACTCTCAATTTGGGATGAAATTTTTTTTGTTAGTATTTTGTTGAGGACCTCTGCATCTATGCTCACCAGAGATACTGGCCTCTAGTTTTCTTTTCTCATAGTGCTCTGTCCAGCTTTATTATTATGGGTATTATGGGTCTCCTAAAATGAGTTTAGTAGTGTTCCTTACAATTCAATTTTTTGGAAAAGTTTGAGAAGGATCAGTATTAATTCTTCTTTAAGTGTTTGTTACATTCACCAGTGGATCCCTCTGGTCCTGGGATTCTCTTTCTTGGGAGATTTTTAATTACTGATTTAATTTCCTTACTTGTGATAGATCTGGTCAGATTTTCTATTTCTTCATGATTCAATCTTAGTAGGTGCATGATTTTTGGAATTTATGTATTTCTTCTGGTTTCCTCCTATGTTATCCAATTTGTTGAAATAAAATTGTTCATAGTAGTCTCTTATGATCCTTTGTATTTCTCTGGCATCAGCTATACTGTCTCCTCTTTCACTTCTAATTTTATTTCTTTGAGTCTTCTTTTTTCTTAATTAGTCCTGCTAATGACCTTTGTCTTGTTACAGTTTTTGACTTAAAGTCTATTTTGTCTCTTTCTGGCAGCATATAGGTGGGTCTTTTTTTCTTTTTTTTAATCCTTTCTACCATTCTGTGTCTTTTTTTTTTTTTTTTAAAGATTTTATTTATTCATTTGACACAGAGAGAGAGAGAGAGAGAGAGATCACAAGTAGGCAGGCGGAGGGGGGGAGGGGGAAGCAGGCTCCCTGCTGAGCAGAGAGCCTTATGCGGGGCTTGATCCCAGGACCCTGGAATCATGACCTGAGCCGAAGGCAGAGGCCTTAACCCACTGAGCCACCCAGGCGCCCCCATTCTGTGTCTTTTGATTGAAGAATTTAGTCCATTTACATTTAAAATGACTACTGATAGACAAGGTTTTGTATTGCCATCTCATTATTTGTTTTCCAGGTGTTTTGTAAATCCTTTGTTCCTCTCTTCCTCTCTTGCTGTCTTCCTGTGTGATTGGATGACTGTCTCTAGTTGTATACTTTGATTTCTTTCTCTTTTTTTTTTACTATATGTTTTTGTTTTGTAGTTCCAATGAAACTTACACAAAACATACTGTAGTTCTAAAAGTCTACTGTAAGCTGACAACAACTTAACTATAACTACAATTATCTAATAATGGGTGTACAGTATAAAAAGGTGTAAACTGTGACATCAAAAACAAAATGTGGAAGGGGCATTAGAAGTGTAGAGCTTTGTATGTGATTGAAGTTATTTTAATAATTTTTCCTTTTGTTTTACTCTTATGAAGGCATCAGTTCTATCCTGGGGACTCTATCATCATGACCTCATCTAAATGTAATTACTTCCCAAAGGCCTCACTTTCTAATACCATCACATTGGGACTTAGGGCTTCAGCATATAAATTTTGAGGGAATGCAAACATTCAGTCTTTAACAATGATTACATGATGTCAAACTCTTTTCTCCTAGTTATAGTGTAAGCTCTTTTATGGCATAGATTAATACCAAACAATGTAGTTGTTAAGTGTAGGTTCTGAATTCATATGAAAATGGAGTTCAAATCCCAATTTCATCACTAATGAACTATGTAGCCATGGAGAGGCTACCTAACCTCTCTGAACCTTATTAAATGGCCAAAAGGACAATTCTAAGCAGTAGGGATTAAGTGATACCATCAATATAAAATAGTAAATACAGCACCTGACCAAAAGCAAACAATGTATGGTAGTGAAACATATATGCATATCACGTAAAGTCGAGAATAATTAAGTAGGGAATCAGTGCTACTGAAGACGAGTGTTGCAGGAGGTTGGCATACTGAAAATCAGTATAAACAGCAGGTGTAAGAGAAGGCTTCATGGAGGAGGTAGTGCTGGAGGATGACTAAGAATAAACAAAGAGGAGGAAGGAAGGCATTTCAAACCAGGGAACAAACTGAAGCCCACAACAGGTGACCAGGGTAGTCAGGGTGCTCCTGTTTCACAATATTTATTACCAATCTCACTCCAAGATAGTTCTGCATCCCAAAATGCAGATTGGGAACTTGTACTACCTTCCCTGTTTAGCTTCCACAATTCTTCTAAGGAGATAATTTAAGTCAGTATAAATATTCCAGGAGTTGATAAGAAAAAGGGCTCTGTGAAAATCAAAATGATTATCATACAGATAAGAACTGCAGCTATGGCTGAACTAATATTGTAACAGCAACAATCTAAGTAGTGGCAATGACTGTCAAATCATTGGAAAAGAAGACTATCAGATCCATCCACCAGGAAGGCTGGCAAGCCACTGATACTGTGACAAAGATTCAGTCAGTTTGGCCTGAACCATGTATTTCATTTCCCCACGCAAGGGCTCCACTGGCTATTGTATGTATCATTTCCACCAAATCAGGAGATAGAGGTATATCTAAAGTTGCCTCCCCTGTGGTCTCCTTAGCCTCTAAATTCTATTTCCTGTGGCATAGAAGCATCTTAGTATTTTTACATATTTGATTTGAAAGAATCTTCTTCTAGGTCTCTGACTAGTCCCTAGACTCAACATTTCATTAAAAAAAAAAAAAAGAGGAAAACACCGTCTGAGCTATGATACCCTATTTATCAGCCCCATGTTCATAGGACAAAGTTGAAGAATCAAAGTCGAAGTATCTGATTATAAAGACCATGTTATTTTTACTAATAATGTAGTGGGAGTTCTACAAATAATCAGACTCTAACTCCCTTTATCAGAAGAAGTGAACAAAGTACATGTTGTGACATACCATCTATAGCCCATTTGCTTTGCTAAATGTCTAGTCTGTCATTTCCTGTTATTTGCAGTAACTCATTCTAATTTTCCTGGGAACCTGTAAAATCATCCTGCACACATGCGCAATCAATGTCTTTTAACCCACTGAGCCACCCAGGCACCGCAATCAATGTCTTTTAAATGTAGTCTGTAATAATGATTCATGTTTTCAGGCTTAATCTCCAAATGGAATTAGTATGGTCTTGGTGATTTCACATTTAATGAATAATTTTAGTTGTATTTTATTTATTGAAAAATCAAGGTCTTCCTGCCAAAATGACCCCATAAGTATATCATTGCATCTGTATTGTATTCATAAATAGCACTAGAGAGATTTAATTTAGCAATTCTATGAGCACTACAAACAATAAATAGCTCAAGGGAATAGAATGTAAATGGCATACTCAGAAAAAATTAAACAAAAGGTGACATTCATTTGCAAAGGTTCCTGATGGCTTACTGAAACTTACTGGTCAATCTAATTTATTTGATATTCATGAAATGTAAATTAAAATAAATAAAGCCCAACTTTCCTCTACCATCCAAGTAGCTAGTCCATTCCAACCACACTTACCACTGGGAATCCCAGGAGTTAGAACAATATGAGACCAGTAATAGAATGTACCCGAAAGGGGAAAGAAGCACTAACATATTTCCTTTTTACATAATGCTATATTAATATGAGCTGGAGGGGGCACAGAACTGATAGCATTGTGTCAAATGAAATCTAGGATCCCCATCCCACCTCAAATTACTGAAAAGTAATTAAAGAACTTTGCATCTTTCTCTGCCTCTAGTCTGTGCCACAGATATATTTAAATTAACTTATTTCTGCTTACTAAAGTTGCATATGCCCATTGTGGAAAATTTGGAAATGGGGAGAGGCAGAATGAAGCTAAGAGCTACACATCAGCCCACCAACTAGAGATAATCCTGGTTGATACTTTCACTTATTTTTTTCTTCCAGTTCTTTTTTTCTACATATTGTTAATTTTTCTCCCATACAATTACAGCCAAATGTTCATATCTCAATCTTTTCACTAACATGCTATAATAGGTTTTACCCATTTTTCCAAATTTATTCAAAATTTATCATACACTTAAATTTTAAATGGCCCCATAATATGGTATCAATCCTCTAATGTTGAAACATTTATGTTGCTTCCATTTTTTATTATAATAAATAAGACAGCAATGAGCATCTAAGTCAGATTTGCAGACAAATGACAATGAAATTTCTTAGTTTTGTTCTAGATGTACAATTACAAGATCAAATGATATATGCATTTTAAGGTTTTAGACACATCTGGTCAATGTGAGTTTTAGAAAGATTGTTTGAATGTACCTTTACAATAGCAGTTTATTTGAATACCAGTCTTAATTTAATATTCTTCAACAATGTGTATTAATAGCAAAATACAAAACAAATGAACTCACTTTTTGTCAATATGATAAATATATTTACCTATTGAAAATATATTTATCTAAGAAATAGATGATTTATTAATTTTACTTTCCTTGATTACTAGAAAAGGAAGTTAAACATTTTCTCATAGGTTTATTGGCTCTTTGTAGATTGTATTTTGTAAATTGATTCTCTTAAGCCTTTTGAGACTGGGGTCATGTTTAAATCAACAAGATTCTAAATATTTTCAAAGAAGAAGAAATCAGGATTCCTTCTATCTCTCTAAATTTATCCTAAATAATTTCTGTTGTCCAAGCCTACTTCCCTCAATGGGGATAGCTGGCTTTCTCTATGACTTTACAGATAGAGATCAATTAGTTTGACCTTCAGCCTCCTCTTTTGGAAAATTAAGATCCTTTTGTCCAATGTTTCTCAAGCTTTAGTGCACATAAAAATCACTTGGTGTGCTGGTTAAAATGCAGACTCCTTGGTCCATCTCCTAGAGATTCTGACGCAGCTCCTCTTGATTGGGATCCAGAAAGTGTATTTGAACAAGCACTCCAAGCAATTTTGCTACAGGTGATCTAGAAACCACACTTTGAGAGGCAGCTTTAACCATTTGTCATAGATCTTTGTGAATCGAAGAAATCCCACAGAAACTCCCTTATACCCTCCTCACCAGTTTTGTCTTCAGGGCTTCCCTGTGCCAACAGCTGCCTTCAACCAGTGTGACAACTCCAAAACACTCCCCCACTTGACCAAACACCTGGTAGAAGAGCCATACTGCCCCTGGGTATGCAACACTGCCAGAGTCCCTTTGGTTCAAATTTAGAGTATATATGACCACTGCTGAGATTCCTGAGAGACACTTAATCTGTCTGCGCGTGTGTACGCGCGCATGCGCATGTTTAGTCCAATATCATGTTTGTTTCTTTTCGACAACCTCAGATCTACTCATTACTGATGCCCCTCAGAGAAAAAGACGACACTCTGCACACATACAAGATGGCAGAAGTAGAACAGAAAAGGGTATAAGCAAAAGACAGCATATAACTGTCTCTCTTTGGGAATCTATGCATCAGTATCCTTTCTAAGTGTAATGGAAAAACAACGAGGGCTTAGAAAGCTCAACGATGGCTTACATTAAACGATGACTGCTCACATGCCTCTCAGATCATCAAGGCCTCTCTATTCTCTTTGCCAAAGCTGTCATCCGATGTCCGGGATTTTAGGCAAATAGGTAGCTGCTGGCATTGGAGGTTAAGGTGTATGTGTAGTATATTCCCTTAGAATGCCCACCACACTAGGGCAAAAATGGGTAGGGTGACACAGTGGGTATACATTGGGCAGTGCTTGGCAGGCAGAGGGCAATTTGTGTGGAAGTATACTAATATCCTCATCACTGTAAGTTTCAGTGACCCCAGGGCCCTTTTTCCTCTTCCTTCCTGGCAGTGAAGCTGTAGTAAGGAAGGAGGGCTCTCCATAAGAAGAGTTGCATTTGTAACTGGTAAGCTGTTAGAAAAGTTGGAAGAATTTATTTCTGTCTCAGTCCATGGAATGTCATGGTCCATCTAGCATGACTGTCAGCTCCTTTGATACATTTTTTGTGCCATTATTTTTTGTACACTATTTTTTTTTCCTAAGTGGGTGGAAGGAGACAGGCTGAAGAAGGGATTCTTCTAAAGATACCTTGTGGCTAAGGACATTATGAGAATCCAAGACCAGGCACTACTCAAAACATAAAGTAAAAAACTTGCAGTGGAGTCAAGAATTGTACAGGTGGCTGGTTGGAAGTGGGCATCGACGCTGCCCCTACTGCTCCAGCAACCACTAGGGGGAAGGGCATATCTGTCCTCTCCGGTGGGTGGCCAAAGTAAGAGGACATACTGTCTAAGAAATGACCATTTCTAAGAGCTCCGAAGACAAGACCAGACCCCATAGTAATAGTGACTCAGTGATTCTCTGAATCAGAGTGTTCATACATGCCTACTGGTAACAAGGACAATTTAAGAGACTCTCTCTCCAGTACATTTTTATCAGTATATTTACTGGCCATACGACCTCTTGTCAGCATAAAACACTAGTAATAATTGCTTCCATTGCTCCCTCTTCTAACTCCTCCTCATTCAGCCCTCAAGTCTGAACTTTGTCTTGCCCCTTAAATGGCCCCACTATGTCCACACTTATGCATTCAGACTGGGAATACAGAATACTGCATTTGGCTCTGTATGTGTGCTCGGTACTTCTCTTGGGCCCCCTTACTTACTAGCAACTCATTCTGGAAGTGCGTTAGTGGTTCTATTATGGCAATTTCTTTTAGAAATTGGCATTCATATCACTGCCCAGAACTATTTGGGAAAAAGCTGAGGTCCCCACTCCAGCCAAGACATCCGATCCATTGGGCCTGTACCCTACCCAGATGTCCAACCACAGGAAGGGATGAGGGTCTACTTTCCAGGTTCTCCAGGTATGGTTTTGGGTCCTCTCTTTACATTACTCTAGGTGCCTGGCCTTGTGTAAGACACATTCTTTATTAGCTCCTCTTTCTCCTCTAGTCTGCTGAATACAAATATCAGCCCAGGAGGCTTTGGGTCTGTGATTATCATACTCTACATTCTTTGTCTTGAAAAGATTCTCTGGGTATCAACTGTTGCCCGCATACTGATGGCTGCTGAATTTCTACCCCTAGCCCGACTTCTCATCTAACCCCCATTTCTGTATCATCAGCTGGGCATCTCATCTGTACTAGACTGGCCTGCTACCAAAATCAAACCCAAATCTTCAAAGTCACAGATCAGTAAGTCAAAAGGGACCTTGGAGAGCACATTATCTTTCCTTACGTCCCAGCTTCAGCCTTCAGCCCCCAAGAACCCCCAGATCCTCAAATATAATGCTTATAATTACAGGCTTTGGAGTCAATTAGACCCAGATTCAAATGCTGGCTCAGCTTTTTCTTGGTATTGTGGCCATTCTACCCTTTCTTTTCCCCCCAATTTTATTGAGATATAGTAGACAACACTGTGTATGTTTAAGATGTACATACAAACGATGATTTGAAACCCATATGCACTGTGAAATGATGACCACAATAAGGTTAGTTAACACCTCCATTATCTCACAAAGTTACCTTTTTTTTTTTTTTGCATGTGTGGTGAAAACATTTCAGATCTACTGTGCTAGCAACTTTCAAGTCTACAATACAGTATTGTCAACTATAGTCACCATGCTCCATTCAACTCCTTCTGAAAGAGAATTTCCTTGGCTTTAAATTAGGGATCATAACAGGACCAACTTTCTTTCCACAATGCCTGTGAAGATGAATTAAGAAAATGCCATTAAAGCACTTGCTAAGCTCAAAACAGGTACTCATGAAATGGTCGCTACTATCATCCTTACTCTAATGTTTTTAAATGTTTATCTACTTTACCTCAGCCAAACCATTTCAAATCTTCTCTTACCATCTTTCATATGCATTAATTTCCTCAACCAATGTGTATTTATTGTGCATTTACTAGGTGCCTGAAACTGTGTGGGCACCAAGGACAAACCAGCGAATAAGAGACACACGGTCCATGTCCTCATCCAGCTTTAAGCCCAGTGAGCAAAGACCTGCTTTAAAAAAATACAACTCTGGGGACACCTGGGTGGCTCAGTGGGTTAAGCATCTGCCCTCAGCTTGGGTCATGATCCCAGGGTCCTGGGATCGAGTCCCAAATCGGGCTCTCTGCTCAGTGGGGAGCCTGCTTCTCCCTCTGCCTGCTTTCCCTGCTGCTCCCCCAGCCTGTGCTCTCTAACAAATAAACAAGTAAGATCTTAAAAAAAATACAAGTTGGATCAATATTATGATGGGGAAAGTACATATCAGTAGCTTAGCACACAGTAATGAGCCTTAAATAGTTTATGACTGGCCTCTTGCTTGGCTAAACCAGCCTGCACATGCCTACCAAACTTGTCTTCCTAAAGCATTGCTTTCTTCATGTAAATCTCCTCTCTAACCTTTCAATGGCTGCCCACTTCTTGGGAGATATGGTCTCCACCTGGCCTTCAGCCTGGCCTTCCTGAGGGGCCATATGCACCAAATACAACAGGCTTTGGAGTTAAGACACGTGTGGATTTAAATCTGGGCTCTGTTTCTCACTAGGTATGTAAACTTCAGCTCCTCTAAACCTCAGTGACCGTACTCGGAAAATAAGGAAACAATTGCTCTTCTACATCTGAAAATTTTACGTGGACTCCCCCCAGGAATGCCTTTCTCCATCTTTCCTCTGCCATCTCTGTCTGAATGGCTCCCACGCAGCCTTCAACCAGGGCTTCCAGAGTAGCGACAGATCACACAGAAGAATAAAGATATAATGTCGATGATGGCAGATGATGGTTAGGGTCTAAATCCCTGATCCTGTGAAGAGTTCAGGAGAGGGAGGGGGGTGCTTAATTCTGCTCTGCTTTGCCAAGCAAACATGATCCTGGGCTTGGAATGGTTCGCACTCCACTGATCACTAACTACTATCAACAGTTATGGGAGGGGCTCTAAGGCTACAGGACATTTGTTCGAAATGACATCAGGCACGGTTGTTTGAAATCTAAAAGGCAAATACATCAGTGAGGCAGCAGAGCAGCCCGGCAAGCCTCAGCAGATGCTAAACAACGCCACGCCTCTGCCTGCTGGACCAGCACTCTCTCCGCTGGGCAGGTGTGAGGTGATTTGCAGGAGGCCCCCTGAGGCTGGGCATACTTGCTGATTAACCTGGACACGTGCCCAAAGAGCTTGTCCCACCAAACCTCTATGGGGCTGATGGATCCCTGGCCTCACACCACATCTAGGGCCCGCATGGCCAGCTTTTGCGGTCTGGCTTGTGAATGCACACACCAGGGCACCGGTCCAGACTCACATCTGAACTGGGACTATTCCCTCTGGGGTAAAAGAACACCAAAGCCCATGCTTCTGTGTTTGCTCAATGAGGCCAAGCATTCACAAGACTCTCTCAAACACCTACTGGATCAGGGGACCCCCCTCTCAGGCTTTCGGGTGCACTGCCGACAAATGGTTCCACATTCACGAAGCCTAGCCCTAACGTCAGTGGCCTCTGGCATTAAATCCCACCTGCCTAAAAACACACCATGAGAACTTTCTCCAGCTACAAGAGGCAGATTCACTCTTCTGTTTAAAAATGCTCCCTCTGACATTAACAATAAAAACACAAATGAAGATTTCCCAATGGAGCCTGAAACAAGGCAAAGGGGAGGGAGGAAGGGCCCTACTCTGGTCCACTGCGGATCTTTCCACTCCCTGAAATCTGTCCGTTGTCTGAGGGCAGGTACGACCCGTGTTATTCACCTGTGTCATCAGTGACTAGCACAGGGTCAAAGCTAAAAGCAGGTGGTCTGTACAGAGTTTTTTAATATCCACTAGGAGCCGAGTCAGGCACTTTACCAGGCGCTAAGCAGGCGCTCAGTCTATGCGTGGTGAACCGAATTGGTAGTTTTCACGATCCCTTCCACCCAGTCACTGAGGCAGACTCTGGGGGGTCCCACACCCACTTTATACCTCAGCTCTCTCAGGGAGAAACACGGGGATCAGTTCGCCTTTAAGTCAACACACCAAGTTTCCCTTTTCCTCGATGCCCTCTTATTATTTTAAAGCATTCGTGTTTTTTTTTTTTAATAGACGTTTCCAAGAATACTTAGAGATGATTAAATGCCCTGAGTTTTTTGGGGAGGAGGAGATTCATAAGCAGGAGAGAATCAAAAGGAGAATCATTTCTTTGAACATCTTCATAAAACATCAGAGCGATGTTACAGACAGAAAGGAGAGAATCCGCGTCACCTGCCTTCCTATTCAATTGGCAGCTGGCGAGTGAAATGATTGAGTGAAGCTGTTGGTGACTTATTGTCACCCTCTCTTCACTCCTATTGTCTCTCTGAGGCCCATAGCAAGCGCTCAGGAGGGGACTGTCCCGCTGAAACTATAGGAACATTTCCTCTCAGTGACGAAAGATCTTTCTGCCATTTGCCTTCACGCTGGTGCGTCCTCCCTGCTCCCTCACCGGTCAGGTCCACTGAGTCAAAACCCAGATTCAGCGCTCTCTCTTGTCTTCCCTCCGATCCCCTACCCTTTATTTAGCTTTTTATTCAGGGCTAAGGTGCTTGTTGCTGTGGCTTACATATGGGAACGGCTTAGATGCAGAAAAAGAAAAAGTGTGTGTGTGTGTGTCGAGGTGGGGACTTATCAGAACGTGAAGAAGCTGAACACTTGCTGGCGGTGGGTTGAGGTTGGTATGTGTGAGCAGGAGAAACACAGGGAAATGGAAGCCTATATTTAAATACAATATTCAATGTAATGATTGTTGACCCGGTGACAATTCCCCTAGCCATGTGAGGCAAAGCACACTGACCAAGCTGTCCACGGCCCTCACATCCCACAGAGCAGCCTTCCTGGCTGGGCAATGTCAGCCTTTCAGCCTGTTCCTTGGTGCAAAAATGCAGTCACGTTGGCATTGTTCTTTCCATTTCTGGAACAATGCTGCCAAAGTTGCCATTCTAGGAAAGCGTGGTGCGGTTTCACAAGAAACTGATGTTTTGGGCCCAAAAGACACATGCCCAGAGAAGCCTACTATATCTCTAACCAGAGGTAGAAAGATGATTAGCTATGTGGCAGGAATGACAAAAGAAGACTTTGATTTCTCCAAAGAAGAAACTTCCACACAGCGTACTTACCCCCACAACAGCCATTTTTAGCCTTTCCTAAGGTTATTAATAAATGAGCAACTAACTCACATCCCCAGGAGACTGACCACAGTTAGAGTCATGAAGCAGAGAGCCAGGTCAGCTCCCCAAGAGCGGCTGCTCACTCTCAGAAAACTGGGAATGACACAATTACACATGTGTGTGTGTGTGTGTGTGTGTGTGTGATGTGCCCATGTCCCCATGACCTCATGCATGTGAGAATATGTGCATGTGCCCTGGGTTTATTCTCACAGAAGGACCTAAGTTTGAGAGAGAGAAAATGGGAGAAGAGGAAAAAGAACAAAAACTTAAAGAGGACTGTAGTTCCCAAGAGCCTGAGAAGTCAGCAAGGTTGTGGTGGTTCATCTGCATCAAAACTATTTTTACTATACACCTGCCACCCCTTCAGGGCCCCGGCTGGATGCCCAGCCACGCTCCAACTGCCACAGGCTTGACGGTGTTACTCGCCAGTGCGCAAACCTCCACTCACTCAGAATTCCGCACAGAATCACATCCTAATTCCCTCACCCTGGGTCCATCCGCAGGATCTGGCCACCGTGGCCCTCGATCCCCTGCATCTGGCAACCACCTGGCAACGAGTGCAGAACCTGGGCTCCTCTGTGCTGCTCCCTGAATTCCAATCCCCGGGGCAGGTTCTACCTTACCCACAGGGCCCGAAGGCCACATGCTCACCTGCCCCACGCCACCGGTGCTCGGCTGGGCTCCTCCACGGGCTTCCTGATTTCTCTCCGCACAGGCATCTTGGCGCTTCCCGACTTATTCACACAATCTCCAGAGCAGCCTTTTAAAACCCCAAATCTGAGTGTGTTACGTCTCCACTGAAAACCGGCCCATGGCACCTCACGCTGCTTAGAAGGAAATCAAGCTCCTTGGCGAGGCCTTAGATGTCACAGGCCCTGCCCACCTTCCTGGCTTCATCTCCTCTGACTCTCCCCCTCTGTCGTCGCTGCTCTTCTTGGTCCTTCACACATTAAAGCCACTTTTTCCTGCCTTGGAGGCATTTTTTTTAATTAAATTTTTTATTTATTTTCAGCGTAACAGTATTCATTGTTTTTTCACCACACCCAGTGCTCCATGCAATCTGTGCCCTCCCTAATACCCACCACCTGGCTCCCCCACCCTCCCACCCCCGCCCCTTCAAAACCCTCAGGTTGTTTTTCAGAGTCCATAGTCTCTCATGGTTCACCTCCCCTTCCAATTTCCCTCAACTCCCTTCTCCTCTCCATCTACCCTTGTCCTCTATATTATTTGTTATGCTCCACCAATAAGTGAAACCATATGATACTTGACTTTCTCTGTTTGACTTATTTCACTCAGCATAATCTCTTCCAGTCCCGTCCATGTTGCTACAAAAGTTGGGTGTTCATCCTTTCTGATGGAGGCATAATACTCCATAGTGTATATGGACCACATCTTCCTTATCCATTCGTCCGTTGAAGGGCATCTTGGTTCTTTCCACAGTTTGGCGACCGTGGCCATTGCTGCTATAAACATTGGGGTACAGATGGCCCTTCTTTTCACTACATCTGTATCTTTGGGGTAAATACCCAGCAGTGCAATTGCAGGGTCATAGGGAAGATCTATTTTTAATTTCCTGAGGAATCTCCACACTGTTCTCCAAAGTGGCTGCACCAGTTTGCATTCCCACCAACAGTGTAAGAGGGTTCCCCTTTCTCCACATCCTCTCCAACACACGTTGTTTCCTGTCTTGCTAATTTTGGCCATTCTAACTGGTGTAAGGTGGTATCTCAATGTGGTTTTGATTTGAATCTCCCTGATGGCTAGTGATGATGAACATTTTTTCATGTGTCTGGTAGCCATTTGTATGTCTTCATTGGAGAAGTGTCTGTTCACATCTTCTGCCCATTTTTTGATATGATTGTCTGTTTTGTGTGTGTTGAGTTTGAGGAGTTCTTTATAGATCCTGGATATCAACCTTTTATCTGTACTGTCATTTGCAAATATCCACTTCCTCTGCCCTCGGCCTGGGCCACTCTTTCTTCACTGAGGTCTCACTCGTCACCACCTCAGACCTGCCCGGCTGGAAGAAACTTCCTCCAACTACTCTCCACACCCTTTCCCCCCACCGTAGTGTCTTCAGAACATTCCTGACGCCATGATTATCGGCGCTACTGTAAGTCACATGTGTGTTACGTGTCTCCTCACTCTGGCATGGCATCTGCACTCGACTAGGGGACATGGTCTGTCCCTTGCACGGCCGTATCCCCAGCAGACAGTCTGGCGCAGAATCAGTGAGTATGTGCCAAAAATCATGCTAGATCTGTTTCTTAATTTTTTTTTTTTTGAAGTCAGTAATTCCCCTTTTCTCCCCAGTTTCCGTATTTAGCATCTGGACCGATGTAGTTGATTAAATTATGACACGCAGGGTGGGGCTGTTTGCCGGAATCTTACCCAGGCCCGGTGGCTCCGCCAGGGGCCCTAAGCCCCGTGGCTATCGTGCGCTTCTCTCCATCATATATCACCAGGAGAGCTGCGTAGGAGGGTGGGGAGCTTAGCATGCTGGGGGCAGAGGGTTATAAGTCACCCCCCCTTTTGTACCTTTTCCATGTTCCCATTATGGCCACAGCAGTCCCCTTGTCAGGAGCCCACTTACAGGAGGCCTGGACTCTTGGGAATCTCTGAGCTTTCGAATACGCACGGCTTCCTTTCTCTCCTCCATGCTTTATCCCTATGCCAAACTCCTAGAGATCCTTCAAAATCAGTATAAACATTGCTGCCTCTGCAAGTATTTCCTTACTCCCATTCTTTCCACTGGTTCCCACTCGATATCATACAGGTAAATGAACAATTACAAAGCAATGTGATGACTTCCCTTCTAAAGTGTAAGCTCTGTGAGGTCAGGGACTGGGTTTTCCCATTTACAGAGAGGGATAGCTTCATTGATTCATTCATCGAGTCAATCAGGCGTTAGACATTTCTTGAGCACTCACTGTCAGGAAAAAAATCTGAAACCAGTGCTCTTTCCACCACGACACACGACACAGTTACTGAGAGTGACTCCAGCTGAATTTCCAGTTACTTTAAAGGTGTCAGAAATCATGAAAATCAAATAGTGACTCCCTTGCTGTTCTGAATCCACACAGATCTGAAGAATCAATAAACCGGAAGTTTCCTGAGAAAAGAAACCCAGACTGTAGTACAGAGAGATAAGCAGATGGAAATAATGAAGACCAGGTTAAGACATGTTAAGGCAAAATGAAGAATGCCAACCGACATCCAACAGGACTTCCAGAAGGAGGTAAGAGAGAGAAGGGGGCAGAGAAAACCTTTTAAGATATAATGGCAATATTTCCCCGAACTGAAGAAAAGGACATGAATCCTTAGACTTAAAAAACATACTAAGTTCCAGGAAAGGATACACAACACCAAATTTGTACACTTGTCATGAAATCTGGACATCGTAGTGAAATTATAGAAACTTGAAGAAAACAAAAAAAAAATATTTAAAGCGAAGAAAAACAAAAAAGTTGCCTACAGAAGATAGATAATCGGGTTGAAAAAAGATTTCTCATCGGCAACAAATGGAGTAGTGTTTTTAAAGTGAAAGTAAAATTTCAACATCTTCAGACAAAGGAAGACTAAATTTACTGCCTAGAGAACTTCATTACAAGGATATACCATGGTTCAAAGGGAAGGCAACTGAATGCAAATGAAAGGAGTAGAATGGAAGAAAAAAAAGATGCTAGCTATAAACACCAACTAGCAATAAAACAATGATTGGGAGATCAAAGAAAAACCATTCTAAGTTCCTTACAACTCTTGGAAGGAACGTGGAGAACCAGAATAGCTTTAGATTTGTAAGGCTAATCCTACGTCTTAACATTTAAAGACAAGTCAGCAAAATAACAGAGACAGATACCTAAGGGAAGTTTGTTTTTGGTTGGGAGGCATGATTCTGAACTCTACTTTCCCGAATGTCTTGATACTATCCAGACCTCTGAGCCTGCTGACTTGCAGAAATAATGACGTCAGACACTTCTGTTAGATGGTAGGACAGGGCGCTCCAGAGTTGTTGTTTTGATGGTTATACCAAAGGGTAAATTCGAGACCTGTTGCGCGTCACCCATACAAATGCTCTGAGTGTTACTGATCAGCTGACAAACTGAGGGAATGTTTCACTTACCATAGTAATTCAATCTCATCATCATCTCATCTGTCCCTTGTTCTCTGAAGGATACCATCCTTCGTTTTTCTTCTTCTTTTGTTTTTGTTTTTTGAGAGACAATGAGCAAACTAGTGGGGGTTGGGGAGGGAGTGGGGCAAGCAGACTTGGCACTTAGCGTGGAGCCCAATGTGGGGCTCGATCTCACAACCCCAAGATTATGACTTGAGCTGAAACAGAGTATGGAAGCTCAACCGACCGAGCCGCGCAGGTGTCCCCATCCTTCCTTTTCCCACAGGATTCGCCCACTCCTGCAACTTCTCTTTCCACAGATACTCTCACAATCTCATGCTCACTAATCCTTTTCACCTTCCATCCATCAACTTTTTACCTGTTTTTAGGGAAGGAAAAAAGTCTAAATTAAATTGGAAATCTACTTCTTCCCCACCTTTCTGTCAGTGCAATAACAAATAGGAAGAAAGAAGAGGAAGAACTGAAAAATCAGGGTGATTAAAACCCTGCATAAGAAACATCTTGGTAGGGGCACCTGGGTGGCTCAGTGGGTTCAACCCTCTGCCTTTGGCTCAAATCATGATCCCAGGGTCCTGGGATCGAGCCCCGCATGGAACCCGCATCGGGCTCTCGGCTCAGTGGGGAGCCTGCTTCCCCCTCCCCTCTCTGCCTGCCTCTCTGCCTACTTGGGATCTCTGTCTGTCAAATAAATAAATAAAATCTTAAAAAAAAAAAGAAACGTCTTGATACAAATTCTTAAATATCATAATTACATTTTTTCAGGCAATGGCTTTTCGAAATCTGTGAAGGAATCCTACGATGTTCTGGCTCCTGGTTTCTACACTTGATCTTAGCCAAAAGGCCGAGAAGCGATGGCTCTTGGTTTCTGTAGTTAAAGCAAAACACAAATGGTATCCAGCAGCACCTAAATGCTTATACAAAACCATAAAATCACTTATAGGTGCCTCTGACAGACCCATCACTACATTTTGCTAAATACTCCTAGTTTAAAGAAAAGCATTTAATTAAATATCAAAAGAATCAACAGGGAAAAAAAATGTTATGTCTTATGTGGAATATAGTAGCATCCAGTGATTAATATTTGAATCCAGAGACCTGGATTAGACACAGAGTCAACTTTTCATTATCTGTGACAGTAAGAAGAGTTTAAATGAAGATCAATTTCAGAGAAGCTGAGATTCACTACTGTTTCTGGGAATAGTGGAAAGAAAAAGAAGGGGGTCCTGGCTGGCTCAGCCGTTAGAGCGTGGGACTCTTGATCTCAGGGTCCTGAGTTCAAGCCCCACTTTGTGTGTAGAGATTATTTTTCAAGAAAGAAAGAAAGAAAGAAAGAGAGGGAGAGAGGGAGGGAGGGAGGAAGAAAGAAAGGAAGGGAGGAAGGAAGGGAGAAAGAAAGAGAAAGAAGAGGAAAAAAAAATGATCTGGTCCCTAGTGAAACATTTGCCAATCTCTACCAGTTTAAAAGAAGCTTAACAATTAAAACCAGGGGGGAAATGCTAGTTACCAAGCATTGGTGACTGTCCCTTGCATACAAGCTTCTAGGACATCCATAAAAAGTGGCTCTCCAAATTCCCGTTACTGGATATGCCAACAGTTACAGCTTGAGGTTGATATACTGCTGGAAAATGTTATTGTAGAACAGAAGACAAGAAAACTGACAAGTCTGTAAAAAATTAAAATGGCAAAATGAGCAGGGACCAATAAAACTACCCTCTGCCAGCCAAAAACCAATCACCGAGTCTACAGAAGCTGTTTCTCCTGCTCCAGGGAGGTCCGCAACAGGGCATCAACCAGCACCCCGAGGAATCGGTGTTCGGAGGCTCCCCAAGTATCTTGCCCATACTGCAGGTCAAGTGGAGAACTATCCTCAAGTAGTTAAAGCCCCTGCCTTCACATGGTTTGTATCATGCTTTCATGAAACAGGAAGGTGTGGTCAGGCTGCATCATGACTACATCTCCCTCCAAACAAGAAGCCCCAGACTGCGAATGAGCGGATCGAAAGGACACCGACCTCTGTCAGGAGACTTTAAGTGTGGTGATACAGAAGCCGTGCAACCGAGTTTCAAAGAAGCACCGTGCAATTTCCAGGAAGACCCTGGTTTAGGAATTGCATTGGTGCAATAACCATGGGAGAGGGTGGGCTTGGAGGGTGGGGGGGACCGTGGTTGGGTTCAAAATGAAACATGGTCAGAACAGCACCAGTATGTCTGACAATGACACATGGGCACGGGTGCAGACTGAATTATTTAGAACATCTGTTATCCTTTGCATATATGTGTGGAATACCTGGCAGGTTCTAGGCTCTTTGCTAGGCACTAGGGAAACAGAAGCATTCGGACAGAGGACCTGCCCGTGAGCGACTTCCATTCTAGCACAGTGGCTCACAACGGCATTGACTGCACAATAAAATTCTGTAATTCAGTGGTTCTTGATCTTAGACACACATAAAAACTCCCTCAGCCTCGGGGGTGCCTGGGTGGCTCAGTCGGTTAAGTGGCCAACACTTGATTTCAGCTCAGATCATGATCTCAGGGTCCTGGGACACCGAGCCCCCGTGCCAGGCTCCATGTTCCGTGAGGATTCTGCTTCTCCCTCTCCCTCTGCCTCTCTCTCTGCCTCTCCTCTCCTCTCTCTCTCTCCCTCCCTCCTCTCTAAAATAAATAAATAAACAAGTCTTTAAGAATAAAACAAAATTCCCTCAGCCTTACCCTCCAGACATTCTGGCTTACATGGCCTGCGGTTGAGCCAGCACACTGGTAATTTTTAGAAGCCCTCCCGAGTGATTTTCATGTACAGCCAGGGTGAGAATTCCCAAGATAGTGGGAGAAGAGACATGGGCATCCCAAGAGAACAAATCACATGATCTCCTTTTCTTCCTTGATGATTTAGGACTTGATCTGATGGGGTATATTGAAAACTAAGAATTGGTTTAAAAAAAGAATTTTCTCTAATGTGACAGGAATCCAAGTCTCAGTAGTCTGTACTCCTTCTATTAGGGATTTCCTGCCTGGGTGGCTCGGTGGGTTGAGCCTCTGCCTCCAGCACAGGTCATGATCTCAGGGTCCTGGATCGAGCCCTCTCTCTCTGCCTGCCTCTCTGCCTACTTGTGATCTCTCTCTGTCAAATAAATAAATAAAAATCTTTAAAAAAAAATCAATATGAAGTATAGAAGAGTACTTTGAAATCTCAGTGATTTCACGATAGACTGAAATACAGTTGCAACCCAACCATGAAGAAAAGAAAGAATGGCTCAGGAAATCTTAGTGGTTTGAATGCTGAGAAGGGACCTAGGTCCAGACATGGCTAGTTTGCACAGAATTTCCCTAAAATCTGGGATTTGGGGGTCAGGGAGCTGACTGGGCCCAGAATGCATGGAAGGAATGGTGCTGAAGCTTGCTTTTGGTAACGAGGCAGTGAACCCTTGAGTCTTACCATGGAAACGGAGTGTCTCTCACTCATATGTAGGTCTCCTCTTTAATTGGCTAATTAGAATACAAACACATGATAGAGACTTTAATTTTCATAAACACACGATAATGATGCGATGATTCTGACAATGGATCGTACCAGGTGCTGCTCATGGATAAGCTATGCCCGGGATGGAAATGAGCGAGGCTCCGCGCACTCCCTCAGCCACCTGCTTACAGAACCTCGGACCACCACCCCCCCACACACCAAGGAAATGAGCCTCCAAGGGGGCCTCAGGGACTTTCAAATGCACAGATAAATTACCGCCTGCCCTTGGGGAGCTCAGCCGGCTGCTTCCACTTGGTGTGATATTTTGGTTTGATGCCTTTTTGTCGCATTTCATTTTTGGGGGGGGGGGGAGTAGAGGTGCACTGCACTTTCATGAATATAAGGGACTAAGAAATCGACACAGAGGCCCTAACGTGCTCTGGCTTTGTAAAATATTTTGTCAGTAAACAAGGCTGTCTAGGCCATGTCTCCAGCAGGACAAAGTCAACATCACAGCATGTCAGGCTGGGCATTAATCTTTATTCCCAAATCTTTAAGGAAAGGAAGTCTCATTGTCTATCTGGTAGTATGGCTTTGCCATTGAACCGCGAGAGCTTTATAGAATTGGGGAAGAATCAGGAAAAAAATTCCAAAGAGTCAAAATATTATCAGGTGAATGGGACCCTCCGTCTGGTATGTCAGACAGGACTTGCCCCCAGGCCGGCGATCACATCCTGGCTCTGCCCTTGACTCCCACTGTGACCTCAAAGTCACAGAGGATAGTCAGTTAAGCCCTACATCTAATTTTTCTTAACTGTAAAAATGAGGATAAGGACAGCACGGTTGCTGAAAGGATAGGAAGTTCATGTACAGCATCCAAAGAATATTGTTGCCCTTGGTGTACTTGGTTTCAGCGCTCCTAGTGACCGGGCCACTGATTTTTGTTTCCGTTTAATCACTCAGGCAACTGGGGAAGCAGGCTCCCCAGGCCAGCAATTTTGTGTCTGGTTTCCCCAGCATTCGCGCTCCGGTCGCCCAGGGTGGTACGATTTTACAGACAGCCCCACACACCGAGGCAGGCAAAAAAAAAAAAAAAAAAAGTCTCATTTGCAGCCCAGATCCAAAAAAAAAAAAAAATGAATTTTAGAGTTTGGCAGATTGTTATCCCAACTGTCAATCCCTAAAGAGTAAGCTGCTATGTTTTTTTTTTTATTATTTTTATTTATTTATTTATTTTTTTTTGCTGTTCTAAAAATAGATGGCTGCTTCAGTAAGGTGCTGTGTAACAAAGAGGCTGTGTGTTTCTCCAGCCCACTGATTTCTGATTATTCTGGACTTGGGGCCCGTGGTGAGACAGTGAGGCACACAGAACGGGGATGGCTATTAGGAAGATCCTCCGGGGGCTTCTTGGCTCAGCAGAACTAAACAGCGGGATGGTACAGCATCACCTCCATTAAGGCAGAGTCAACCAGAAGGATGTTCTGCCTTGTCTCAGTCCCCCTCAGTCACAACCCCACTCCGCTACCAGACTGGTAACAAGACTGTGGGCTGGGAAGAGACAGGAGTTAAATCACACAAGGCATCTGGAGGGAGTCCCAGTAACTCGCCCACGGTTGGGACAAAGAATGGAAGCTGAGTCAAAATGCCCTCGGGCCTAGGCACTACGTTCCCAGCATCAATGGGACTATACGAAGCATCCCCTGTGACCTTTTCATGTGCTGCTCTGGATTCCAGCTGGGATGAGGGCCCACGCAGAGGCTTAGCTTCAGAGAGTAACCCCTGCCACGGAGCATGCTCCCTGAGGTGAGGGCTGGGAGGAGCTCTGGGGGACTTCCCTGAGAGTCTAGCACCTTCTTGGCTTTCTGTTCTGGGTCATCCTAGTGACCTAATTTGGTCCTGATCTCATCATTGCACCTGTTTCCTTAATGAGCCATATGGTGGGGGTGAAGGGCAGGGGGTGGGAGATCACTGGCCCCTTTGCTTGGTTTTGAGAATTAAAAACCTAACTACTGCTTATCAAAGATCCAATAAGGATGCTGATTAGAAAGGCAGCCTGGGGGCACCTAGCTGGCTCAGTTGGTAGAGCCTGTGACTCTTGATCTAGAGGTGGTGAGTTTGAGCTCCACACTGGGTATAGAGCTTCCTTTAAAACACAGATATATAAAAATAAAAAATTATAAGATAAAGGCAGCCTGATATGGTCGAGAAAAGCATTCCATGTGAGGTCAGAAGACCTGAGTTTCACTACGTCTCCAAGTAGGTGGAAGAAAATGCATTGGGAGAAGACAGAAAGGAAGGAAATATGCCAAAATGATAATAGCGGATTTATCTGTGGAGTGGGATTACAGGTGGTTTTCTCTGCTTTATCATTTTCCATATCTTTCCAATTTAATCTAATAAGCATGTTAAATCAGAACACTGACATCATATAAAAGACTGGGGTTAGAATCTCATTTTAGGGGCACCTGGGTGGAGCAGTCAGTTAAGCATCAGACTTCTTGGTTTCAGCTCAGGTTGTGATTTCAGGGTCACAAGATCCAGCCCCGTGTCGGGCTCTAGCTCAGCTGAGTGTCTGCTTGGGTTTCTCTCTCCTTCTCCCTCTTCTCCTCCCTCCCGCTCTTTGTCTCTCGAAATAAACAAATATTTATTTAAAGAAAGAATCTCATGTTAATAATTTCTTATTTGTGTCACTTTGAAGCCAAGTACAGTCCCTTCTCTGAGTCCTTAGTTTTCCCATTTAAAAAAGGGAGAGGCAGGAACTGGAGGAGACTTCAGTTCTAACATTCTGTGTTGCTAACACATTTTGGTGGGGGAGGGATATTAGAAGAAGTAGGCAACTTAAAGAGCTGGGAATTTACCACTATTTCAGGTCACTCTTACAGAGTCGCCATGTGCTCCAGGAGCTAATCCGTTCCTAGGGGTTCTGACATTCATTTCAGGGCTAGCAGGTGTTGCTATTGTGCTGCATTGGCTTGTGAGTCACAGTCAGCCTGATCTTGGGTCTTGAAGTGTGGGATTAATAACAAACTATTCAGAACATCTGCCTTCAGCTGAAGCAATTTGTTTATTTCAAATCCTGCCTTGGAGTGTTCATCAGAAACACACATAACAAAGTATGTCAATTAACTCATTTAATCCTTACAATCACACTACTAAACAGGAATATGTATTATTATCCCCTTTTTATGAATGATGAAACAGGCTCAGCGAAGCGCACGGCTAGTACCAGCATTTGAACCCACGTCTGCTCAGACATGCTACCTACAACTGTTTGTGGCTGAAACAAAACTGGATAGCCGAGCTTGCTGGGGTGGGGGGCTGGTCACAGAGCTTCTAGCTGTCCCTATCTGGTATTCCTCCATGACTCAGGAAGCTCAAATCCTCGCTTGGAAGAAGGATTTGTTGTTGTCGTGCCTTTTCCTTAGTCCCTGGGGCATGAGGATAATGATCAGCACCGCAAAGGCCTCTCCGGCTGTTCCCATCCAGGGGCAGAGGCCTGAGAGGCTTGGGGGTGGGTGTGGAAGATGCTGAGAAGCCCTAGTGAGAGCAGGTGGTGATGATGCCCTGATCTGGGCATAATCTCCTCCCATTTGAGAATTCTTCTAAACCCAGACAGAGGGAGAGATGACAGACGCCCATGGCAGACTCTTAGGTGTAAGACTGGATGACACGCCAGGAAGAAGCTCCCCGACTTTGTTTTATGGTCCCAGTTCGATTCAGCCTCAAAGTAGAGCCCATCGATGTTTTAAGATTCAGGGCATTAAATTAACACTGGATTCTCACAAACATGGGCAGCCTGCGGAAGGGTACTGCTTCCCAACTCTGTGATAACAAGACGCTTCTATCATAAGGGCCAGTAATAGTAAGGCTGATGCACACAGAGACAGTGAATGTGGTCAAAGAAGAGCAGCATTTCCAGGTGGTGGGAGTGACTCTGTAACTTGCTCATTAACTGACATTGGACGAGCCCTATATTCTCTTTGAACTCCACTCTCTGCATCAATAAAATGAAGGTAATAAATCTATCTTGCAGCAGGTTTATGAAGATTAAATGAGGATGTTTTCCCAAAGCCTGGAGAAACTATTTTCTAGGTATGTTAATGGGTAGTTGGTGGCTAAGGATGTGAATCAGGGTGTACATGAGCAGAAGATGACCACGATCTAATGATTTTTGGAAACGATGAAGTTAAGCTACTGTATTTGCAGTCTCACACCACCAACTTCCCAGTCTATCACGAGGTCTAGAATCTGCTCAGAAATGCCATGGACAGCTCAAGCCTGGCCAAGAGTGCTAGGCTGACCCGAGGGAGCCATTCTGGACCACCAACTTCTTGAGAGTGTACAGACCAAGTGTATAGATCAACTTATGGCCCACAGGCCCTCCTTCCTATGCCTAAGGGACATCATTTGTCAGGAGTTTCCAGGGCTGGGGAATCCAGCTCAAGGTCAACAAGCAAACAGGCTGGTTCCAAGCTAGCACCCAAGGCCCCCAGCCATGACCAGGTAGGTCACCTTTGACTACCATCAGTAAGACCGGCTGGCAATATTTGCCACACACAAAGACCAGCGTACATTTAAGAAGGCATTAAGGCAGCTGAGCTCAGAAGAAACGCTGGTACCTTGGGAGGATTATGGTCAGGCTCCCATGCAGAGAGGGCAAAACCAGAAAAGTTGTAAAGTTCAAGGAGGGGCCAGAATGAGAAAGCACAGCAAAATGGGAGCATCAGCTGAGAGCATCCCAAAGTGAGAAAGCCACTGCCAGCTCAGAAGGGGTGGTCTTTCGTTCTGTCTTATCAGGAACACTTAACTGGGCACCCTCGTCCTGCCTAAAGCCAAGCAAAGAGCTGAGATGTGAAGGAGACATCATATGCTGTAAACCAGCAAGAGAAACAGACGTGGTCCTATGGAAACCCAAGCGAGCATCTACCATCCTTCTCTGAAACCCGGCTTCTACAAACGTGACTTGGGCAGTTAATTTTGTGGAGACTTACAAGGAACCAGTTACACTAGCTACACTATGTACATTATATTTAAGTATTAAATCATTTGCCTAGGATAACCCTGGTTAAGTTAAGTGGCAGAACTGGGATGGAAATCTAGGGTTGATCTGATTCCAAAGCCCAGGCTTTTTTCATTTCCGCTGGGAGAGAGGCAAGTTGCTTGGCTTTCCTAAACCTCTTGACCTCTTGTGGTAACTTGCCCCAGTGCTGGATCCCAGCCAGGATCCTACAGCTGGCCTCTTTGTTCTTCCCACAGTTCACAAGCCCTGACATCCCAGGCCCCCTTTTATGTAAGAGAGGTGTTGCGATGCCTGAGAGGTCCTTGAATGACTAAGTAGTAAAAGGAAGCCCCAACTTAGGCCAAGAAAGGGAAAATTACCCCTTTTTCTAGGACAATCTGAAAATCTTTCAGTAGATCTTGGAGACAGTTTCAAATATATTTTGCCTGTGCCCGCTGCCAGGCCACTGTTCTAGCTGTTTCCTCCAGTGCCAATGCCTACATTTAGTCAAACCCTGTGTGTTTTTTCAGAGTCCATCTTGATTTTTTTTTCTTCCAAGATTTTATTTAAATTCCAGAGTCCATCTTAAATCAGGTCTCCAACCATGAAATATTTGTTCATTCTCCCAACACGCTGCGACCCCTCACCACTCTCAATCTCCCAGGCATACACTGTCCCGTATCACACGCAACTAATAATTTACATTTACCCCAAACCGCCGTGAGCCTGACAAAGCAGAGATGGCATATTCCTCACATCTGTAAGTCCTGACACACTTAGAATAATAAACACCCAGGAAAAGACCCCTGTCCCCAGAAGGTACTCAGCAGAAAAAATTCCACGACTTAAATGAATACATCAATGCCCAACAGGAGTCCTGAAAGAACAGCTCCTTCCCCTTCCCAGGAAAGGGGAGTCTAAGGAGTAACACCCCCTCCCAGGTCCCTGAGCAAGTGACGTCCTGCTCTCTTAGAGATTGGTCTTTGCGTATATCCCAGAAGCAGCACAATACATTTTATAAAAAATGTTTGGCGTTGGTATAAAGAATAAAAACCCAGGGGCGTCTGAGTGGCTCAGTCGTTAAGCGTCTGCCTTCGGCTCAGGTCATGATCCCGGGGTCCTGGGATCGATCCCTGCACTGGGCTCCTTGCTCAGCGGGAAGCCTGCTTCTCCCTCTCCCACTCCCCCTGCTTGTGTTTCCTCCCTCGCTGTTGTCTCTCTCTGTCAAATAAACAAATAAAATCTTTTTAAAAATTAGAAAAAAAAAGAATAATAACCCAGGCAAACTTGGCCCCCAGGTCTGTAATTCCTCTTAAATCACTTTATGTAAGGTGACAAGGAGAGATGGATGAATCCACCATTGGCGACTGGACAGTTTCATCCCTGTGATCGGTCTTCCCCTTCATCTGCACAGTGTACATGTTTTACTGACACCACGATGTTTCCATGGCGGTTTACATTTTGAACTTTTCACAGTCGTTTTCCTCTTGCGTTCCAGCATGCTGAACAAGAGTGGTCAAACCCACACGGAAGACAGGGAAAGATTCAACCACGGAGATGTGAAAGGTCATCCTTCAAATCAGAGACAGATCTGAGAACAGAACACTGACATCAGAAACTTGAGCTCTGAAGGCATATTAATCAACAAGCCAGCCGTCCACGCGAAGGAAAGGAAGAAACACGTAACTGAATTAGAGTTAAAACCGTCTTCCTTCAACATACTATTATTTAATTGACTCGAGGAAGGGAAAGACACAAACTGACCCAAACTGGGCAAGCCAAGGAGCAGATGAAAGAACACAGACGACCCGATCCCACCCAGCACCCACCAAATCCTGGAAACATCGCCCGGGAATCTGCATTTTAATAGGCGCTCAGGTGATTCTGTTGAGCAACTGTGTTTCAGCCCATGTGTTTATGTCACCAAAAAGGTGTCAGATTTGAAGTCCCATCCAGGTTCTGTCCTGCCTAGCCCTGAAGTTCCCGATCAAAATGGTGCTGGGGCATCGAAGAAGGTGGGGACTGTCCTCGGGCTGCATCCAGGGAGGAACTCCTTACAAGAGCCCTGTACAAGTCTCCCAAAGAGAGTATCCTGACCCTTCCTCCGGTCTCATCCGGTCTCACCTGGTATTTGGCCCTAACATTTCCTTCGGATGTGCTTTCCACCCTGACGTTATCCTGGTATGAAGAGAAAACAAGCTGCTAGCAAAGATAACTCATTCAAACCCAGGCTGTGATTCCACAACAAAAAACCACAAACAGGGGCGCCTGGGTGGCTCAGTGGGTTGAAGCCTCTGCCTTCAGCTCGGGTCATGGTCCCAGGGTCCTGGGATCTAGCCCCACATCGGGCTCTCTGCTCAGCGGGGAGCCTGCTTCTCTCTCTCTCTGCCTGCCTCTCTGCCTACTTGTGATCTCTATCAAATAAATAAAATATTAAAAAAACACAAACATTCTTTTCATTATACCATCTCCAAACCTATTTGTAACCAGACTGCATCGTTCCCCTTTTAGGGACAGGACCTTGTTATGATTTTCTTCTCTCGTACCCGAGCAGAAAAAGCCTCTATACTTTAGAAACCCCAATTATAGTTGGGTTACTGTTGGACTTGTGAAAATATAATGAATGAAATTACCCAGAGTTACAATGATAAACAGGGTGGGAAGGAAAAACCCACCGAGCAAGGAAGCAAGCAAACGAACAGAAAAACAATGACCACATTTTCAAATCATCCTTTTAAAAAAATGACATGATTTGACCAGTTTTGTGAATCCTTAATGATTGGAAGAACTCAATAGCTTGTTTTTTGGATTTTGGTGCAAAGATAAGACTCCAGGATGAAATAACTGAATGAAGCAACATGCCTCCAACCCAGGATTAAATCCAGACCAACCCTGAGGGAAGGCTCTCCCCGCTATCCTGTTGTATCATTTGTTCTGTGCTTGACCCAGGTGAGCTGATGCCTCATTAATGGGAGCGAGGCTACCACTGAGATAATTTCTCTCCTTCCAGGCTTACAAATAAAGAAAACACAGAAGACTGTGGAAATGTTACATGTGCCTTTGACAAACTTCGTTCACTAATTACAGATCAATCATCAGTTCTCTAAGAGATCTTAGTCTTAGGGCTCCTCCTGAGAGAGCTCCCCACCTTCACCTTCTACCTAACGGCCAAGAAAGTGTTAAGATTCAGGCAAAGGGGCACTGGACCGGATGGTCTGACTTACTCCTGCCCCATGAGCAACTCCTGCCTTTCTTTCTTTTCAAAAGATTTTATTTATTTGTGAGAGAAAGAGCACATGAGAGAGAGCCAGACAGCGCAAGGGTGGGGGGCTGCAGAGGCAGAGGGAGAAGCAGGCTTCCTGCTGAGCAGAGAGCCCGAGGAGGGACTCGATCCCAGGACCCCAGGATCATGACCTGAACTGAAGGCGGATGCTTAACCGACACGCCCAGCAGCCCCCAGCTACTGCCTTTCACACAAACACTCTGCCAGTCCTTTCCTTGAATCTTCCTCCTGCCATTATTTTGCAGGTACCCCACACTGAGATGTACGCCACCTTCCTGGCCTCTGCCTGTTCCTTGTCCCATGCGCAAAGAATAAAGCCTAGCTCCTCATGCTACACATTGTTGCTCGGCCTCCCTAGACGGTAGGGTGGGGGTGGCCATGGCTCAGGATACATTTATCTCTGCCCTTTTTCTTTAAAACCCATCTGCCTGACAGCATGTTGACAGCTTCCAAACCCGTTAATGGTTTCCAAAGCTTTTGTAAAGCCAAGACCTTGCTACTGTTTCTGAGCTTCTCTTGGACCTGTCTTGACTTACAAACGGAAAAATAAAAGAAAGAGGGGAAAAAAAAATTAGCTTTCTTATTTGGAACTCTCCACCACCCGCTGCCACACACACCACCAAACCTCAAGTTCTCGTGTTGGGACAGTCCTGGTGAGAGCCCCTTGCAAAGGAAAGGAAGTGGTGGGAAACCTGTCCCAAGCAAAGGCTTGGTTAATCCCCGTAGAAAATCCTGCTTCGCAGGTCTATCCGGTGTCATAGCAAATGCTGTGTTGTGTATACCCTGCCCAAATCCCCTTGGCTCCCCCTGTTCCCGTGCACATGGACGGCTTTCTACTTCACACAGCTGCAATTTCGGCCACCCAGAGGCCAGAGTGCACTCTCTGACCACAGGAACTTGCTCAGCCCGGGCTCGGAGTAGGCTGGAGAATCAGTGATTGCCAGGGAGTCGACGTTTCCAGGAGGAACCCTTAACACACAGGAATTGGTGAATAAACAGTTTCTCAAACTTTGAGGCGTGTTCTGCACAGCTCCTATGAACCCCAGATAATGTACTCTGTATTGGCTTACATTTCCTTGCTTCCCCATCGTAAACCCCCCTACTCCAATAATGGGGCTTCCTGGAATCAGTTCCCGAGTAAACCACTTGAGCTCAAGTCCTGTCTCAGGGTCTACTTCGGGGAGAAGCTGACTTAAGACCCTTCTCATTATCATCCCCAGGCCCACGACTGCCTCTCCCCAACCCCGGCCGCCATCGCCACATGACCGTGTCTGCTACAAAGCCAGTAGGTCTGGGAACAGTGCCGTGGGCAGCAGCCTTTTTGCCAACAGGCGAATGTCAGCTCTCTTTCCAAGGACTGTTCCTATGTGGAGTTTACACACACAAGAGCGGTGGCTATGAGGCTTTGCTAGGCCTGTCTCTGCCCTCGGCTGGGGGGTAGGGGTAGAGCACTACTGAGGCAGCAGTAGGATTCTACTGACTATGATGAGGAGAGCCCCTTGGTGAACTGGCTGGAGACGCTCACCAAAGGAGGTCATATTAAAGCTGATACTCAGGACAAGTTACCAGGAATTATAGGCTAAGATTTCTTGCTTAGTCCACCCAAATGGAACCCTAGAAGATTCTCAAAGTAAAGATTGTACGTCTTGGTTCTGGTCCGGATAACTAGGCCTCCCTGGGCCTGAGCCAATGCCATTCAGCCATTCAACTGTGCGCTCTATATCTATTAGGGAAAATGTCTTCTGCCATCGTCACGATTCCACGTGGAAGGATTGCTTGTTGTCTAACACTCTCGGCCTCTTTCTACCAGCTCACTCACCCCTCCCCGGGGTTGGAGTAACCAGTCTGTTTTATAAGTTTGGAAGAAGGAACTGGACGAACTCAGCTCAGCTCCTTCCTTTCTCCTGGAATCTGCTTGCTTGAAGGAACACATCCTCTGGTCTGCTTGCCAGGGACCTAAGCCATGATCTCTAAATAGCTTTATCAGAAATCAAGGGGATAGGTTTATACCCATCAGCCTCCCTACTGTTTCTCATTTTGTTCAGAACTGGGTGGAGAGTGAACGGGTATTACTTATTGATCCACTAAAGCCTCAGCGGAAGCTTGTGTCTTATCATCTCCTGCACTGTCAGAAAGGATCTCCGGGTAAGGAATTCCAAATCCTCAAGGATTCAAGGTGACGAGTTCGTGGGCTCCTCTTCATCATTGTCATCCATTTCTATACACTCTGATCATTACTTGCTGTGTGAACTTTGCGAAGCTACTTAAAGCTTCCGTACCTCCATCATAGGCATGTCACGAGGATTAGCTATAATGCAAAATGCCTTTCCAAATGCCTAGCCTAGAGCACGCGTAGAAAAAATGATGGCTACCTTTACGTGGTGAACTGCTCTGGTTTCTCCAATTTCTTTCTGGTCCAAGCACCCTCGCAGATCGTACTTCCTTGTCATCCATTTCACAGCAAATATGTCTACAACTTCATTTTTTTTGTCCTGGGTCCAAGAAGCTGCAAAGTTTGAACAGCAAGTAGCTCTACGACATCTGGGTAATTTTCCTCAATCGGTCCTGCTGGTGTTGCACAAAGGTGCCTCCAGGGCTCTGGGAGGCCCATTGATCGTTCAGCAACATCTGCTCCATCATCTCCACCGAGTGGATCGCTAGACAGCAGGAGAAGACTTGAAAATCTCATGCCAGGTCTGGGATGGCCAGTTGCTAACAGATCAGCCCCGCTGACAATTCTAAGTCTACAGTGACCAAACGGTCCTCACAATGCTTCTGAACATAGACTCCCGGCATCTTTCTCCAACTGACCGTAGCTGGCAAGTGAAGGAAACCCATTTGAAATCTCTGATGTGGGTCGACCAGATCACACACGCACAAAATTAACAGGTTTCATAATGCAAGGAAGTTTGCAGGGGGCGGTGTTAGGACTACACTGCGAAGCAAGGGTCCACATTCTAATAGACCACCATCAGAAGGGGGCAGCAACGAGTCAAGGAAGGGCTAGCCAGCAGGGTGTTCCATTGATTATAAATTCCCAGTTCTGATGTGGACAGAGATAGCACTAATAGAAATATTAATATGCAGCAGGCAGAACACATTAACTCATTTTTGACAAACTGACTGCTTTAAAAAGGCGGTTTCAGTGAGGAGGAGGATACTACTGCTTGTTCAGACACCACATCAATACCCCAACTGGGCAGTGATCATATTTCAATGAGACCAGTATCAGCAGCAGCAACTTCAGAGATCAAGTCATCCAATCCTCTCTTTTTCACATGGGAATACTGACTACTACGTAGGAGAAGAGATTTGCCCAAGTTCACAGAGTGAGTTAGGGGCAGAGATAGGACTACAGACAACACGTCTGAGCTTCTGGACCAAAGCTCTTTTACTAAACCACATAGTTCTAAATTACAAAAAAAGGGGAGGGGGAAACAAGAGCGAAGGAGAGAAAGGAACAGCAGAAGAGAAAGACAGTACAACATGTAAAAGTTTTTCTGAAGCCGACTCTGACAATAGGTGTGTAGTGGCTTCTAATTGTGCAGGAATAAAGTGAAATCAAAGCGGGGGGGGGGGGAAGAGCAGCATCATACCAAATAACTAAGCAGTCTGAAATAAATGCGTGTCTAGCCACAAGCCTCCCCCACCTTCCCTTTACTTCCTGAGCCGCACGTCCTGCTGCAGGGAATTTACTTTCCTGTAACTTACCACAAACGCTCAATGACAGTTCAGTTCTAGACAACCGCTTCCAGCTCAGGAATGATTATCAAATTGTGTTCATCACGTCTCACGCTTTCTTGAGTGTTGCTCTTTATTTTCCTGTTTTTACTTTTGAGGTGCGTCGCTCCGGGCGTATTTTGCTCCCGGCAGCACCCGGGAGGTGTGTGTTTCATGTGCAACAGGTTGCCGTGATGTAAGATCCGGCTTCCGGCTCTCTAATTAAGAAGAGTCTTCTCACCTCACTTCGCGATGGCAGTAGGATCCCCAGAGCAGGAGGAGTGACCGGAAAAGAGGCCCTATTTTCTCCTTGCTTGCCAGTGGAACGATTTTCATGAGTTACAGTGAGTCCGGAAGGCAAGTATGTGATCACGTCATCTGAAATAAGGAGCTGCTGGGAGTTCGAAGGTCTGACCCATCTCCCTTGAGAAGAACACGAGTCTGTGTCTCTGCATCTGTATCCGATGGGGGCGGGGAACCATACCACCAGATAGTTTCAGCATCTCCGAGCAAAATCTTTCCAAAACAATGGACACACTTCTCTGTCTCCTTAAGCAGAGCACAAAAATGGAATGTAGGAGTCCCTGTCTACTTGCGCTTCACTATTATTTTCATGTAGCTCTAGCTCTTGGCACTGAAGCTTGTTGCTCATACCTGTTCTCTCTGGTTTTCCTTCTACTGTTTAACTTAACCAGCCCCTTCCATTACCAAGCCCATCCCCAACTGCCATGAGCATGAAACCCCCCACACTACAGCCTACAAACCACAGACCCTGTTGTCTACCCTAAGCCTCTCAGCCCACACTGCTCTGGCCAGACTGCTTCCTCCAGGAGAAAAGGAGTCCTGGATCACAAACAAATGCCCCTGCATGAAGGGCACTAAGCCATTATGCTTTGTGGGGTCTGATGTTTGCTTATTTTAAATTGATCTCTCTCATTCCCTCATTCAGTAACTGATCAGTTACTGATCACCAAGTTACTGATCAGTAAGCAATCCGTAACTGATCACTTACCTGGGATCAGACACTGTACTTAGGGGTGCATCTCTCAGACAGGCACAATCTCTTCTCTCATGGACCCAAAGCCATGTGGGGGATATAGGCACGTCAATGTACACTTACACGGCAGTGTGAGAAACGCTATGATAAGGGTAGCATGGGATGACATGGGAACGTAAAGGAAGAGCTCAGAACCAGACTTGAGAAGTGTCAAGGGAGACTTCCCAGAGAAGTAGGTATTTAACTTAAGTCTGGAAGGATGGATAAAAGTGAACAACTAGCTGGCAGATAGTACAATTAATTGAGATGGGTTGAAAATCTTTATTCACTGGGGCGCCTGGGTGGCTCAGTGGGTTAAGCCGCTGCCTTCGGCTCAGGTCATGATCTCAGGGTCCTGGGATCGAGTCCCGCATCGGGCTCTCTGCTCAGCGGGGAGCCTGCTTCCCTCCCTCTCTCTGCCTGCCTCTCTGTCTACTTGTGATCTCTGTCAAATAAATAAATAAAAATCTTTAAAAAAAAAAGAAAATCTTTATTCACTGTCATCAGAGTACATGTCTATAGAATTTCCCTACCCCTTCCAATGCACTGTTCCTAATGTGTGAGGTGCTTCAAAATTGGTCCAGTAGGAGGGTTAGTACTGTGTATAAATTAAGAGCCAAAAGACTGTTTGAGACTCTAAAGGGTGTACCTGTGAATAAAGTGCAAAGGGGTTTCTTATTCAAGACCACAAAAACCACAAAACATAAAGGTAAAGAATGATAAATATGAATACATTAAAATGTAGAATTTGTACATAAAAAAAGACACCATGAACAAATTAACTCAACAGGTCACAGATTAGAAAGCATTTGTAATAGTTAACCAAAAAAGGGCTACTATTAACAATAAATAAAGAACTGCAACAAGTCAGTTAGAAACGGACCAACAAGGTCATCAGAAAAATGTGGGCAGGTAACATGAATTTCAAGGAAAAGAAAGCCCTAGTGGCCAGGAACATATAAAAAGATTTTCTTCTTCCAATATAATCTTGAAAATGCAAATTAACAGAAAGGAGAAGGTTCAGCCACTCCAGAAGACAGTTTGGCAGTGCCTTTCAAAACTGAAAATGAATGGACTAGACCATACAACTCAGCAGTTGCACTCTCAGGCATTTATCCCAGAGAGATGAAGACTGATTTTCAAAAACCATAAATCATCCACATGTCCTTCCAATGGATAACTGGTTAAACTGTGGTACACCATACCAAAGCCTGCTCTGTGCAACAACTTGGACAAATCTCAAGAAAACTGCGCTGAGGGGCGCCTTCGTGGCTCAGTCAGTTAAATGTCTGCCTTTGGTCCAGGTCATGATCCCAGAGTCTTCTTATCAAGCCCTGCATTGGGCTCCCTGCTCAGCAGGAAGTCTGCCTCTCCCTCTGTCCCCACTGCACTTGTGCTCTCTCTCTCTCTCAGTCTCTGTCTCTCTCTCAAATAACTAAATAATCTTAAAAACAAAAAAGAAAACTACGCTGAGTGAAAGAAGCCAATCTCAGAAGGTTATATGCTGTATGATTCCTTTTATGTAACATTTGTGAAATTACATAATTACAGATATGGAGAAGAGGTTAGTTGGCAGAGATGAAGGAGGAGGAGAGGGAATGGGTATGTCTATAAAGGAGTAACACTGGAAAGTCTTGTGCAGACTGGAGTATGATAACTGTGGTCGTGGTTACACAAGGCTACACAGAAGATGAAATTACATGTAACTACATACTCACGGGGGCACCTGGATGGCTTAGTCGGTTGAGCATCTGACCGTTGATCTCGGTTTGGGTCTTGATTTCAGGGTTGTGAGTTCAAGCCCCACACTGGGCTTAAAAAATAAAAAGGACTACACACACACACACACACACACACACACACGTGCATGTAAAACTGGTGAAATCCGAATAAGCTCTGAAGATTGTACCAATGTTTTTGATACTGCCCTACAGTTGTGTAAGACGTTAACACTGGAAGGAGCTAGGGAAGGGCATACAGGACTTCCCTGTACACATCTTTACAAGCCCTTATGAATCTATAATTATTTAAAAATAAAACATTTTAAAATAATTTTAAAAGTGGAGGAGGATAGGTCAGAGGCAAAGGAGATAAAAGGTTAACTTTGTTTTATCTTTTTGATAGGCAAGTAAGAGCAGATAACATTATTTTCTGCACTGATACTCTATGTTTGAATTGTTTTGTGATCATAATAAATAATAATGGTAACAGAAAAAGCACAAGTTAAAGAGAGAATAGGTTTGTTGCCAGAGATTAGGGAGAGGGGGGGAAAGTGCAGGTGGGGTTACAAAGGATAACCCAAGGAAGTCCCGTGTACAGTGACTAAAGCATATCTAATTTCAAATCATAGATCTGTCGCTGACTAGCTGTGTGACCATGAAATCATTACTTAATCTCTCAGAATATCAGTTTCCTCTTTTATCAAGTCAACCTAATAATCCCTGCCTTGAAGAGATTCTTTTTGTAAGATTAATTAAAATAATGGATAGAACATGCCCGGCATAGAGCACGAATGTGATTAATGGCTGGTAGTTCATATATTCTGTAAGCAGTAAGCTCAGCTCTTTTTCTAGAAAAAGATTTTATTTTTAAGTAATCTCTACACCCAACGTGGGACTTGAACCCACAACCCCAAGATTAAGAGCTGCATGCTCCACCAACCAAGCCAGCCAGGTGTCCCCAGCCTAGCTCTGAAGAGCATGGATCTTAGATTTAGTCCTGGATTCAAGAACTGGCTCAAATTACTAATTAATCGACACAGAACACAGCATAGAGGCAGGTATACAGAAAACGTTGAAGAATTAGCTAATGTCGATCTGTCCAACCATTAAGTATGACTTACATCAAAAGCCAACGCTACTGACCACAGTATCATGTCTCAGAAGTTCCTACAGGGAATATACAGGTCATAAGAAGTCAACTGTTTAGAACACTGACCCACTCATCTTTGCAACCCCACGGAACTTGTGTAATCTGAACTCGAGTACAGAAAGGCTTCATTTTACTGTGTGAACTCAGGTGGTAACACTATGCCTATTTACCAAGTCCTTTGCAAATTTATTAGTTCATTTTATGGTATCATTTCTAACTCCAAAGTGGCCCTGTCTCCTTTGTGAGTATGTTGATGGGATACGTGTTATAGGAAATACTATTACCAAGTTCCTTAGGGTAAGTCTTACAATGATTCTTCCCCGTCTCTATTACTGCTAATTCCCCTGGTATTTTGGACTGCTAGCTCTAAAGAATCCTCGAAGCTATGGTGTCTACACATGACTGTTCTTTTTTTCCCCTCAGTCTAAGAAATGTATCTTGTGGTTTATAAGAAGAAAGCCATTATGTATGGGACAGCTGGACCGCTATACCACACACGGGCATGTGAACAGATCTGATGGTGTTTCAAAGACCTTCCATCCACCCTTATAATTCCACCTGTTGGGATGGTTTTTCCCACAAGAGGTATGTGAATGTTGCTGCACTAGTCCCGTAGTGTGCTAGGAGCTGTGGGGAGATCCCACAATTATGAGGTGGAAGCCAGGCTTCAAAAGAACTGAAAATTCATCAGGGAGATAACATTTACATACATAAAATAACCAGAGAAATTGGCCAACCAAGTCTTTCTCATGGAATTAAAAAAAGATACAAAATCCCTGCACTATTGTTTCTCATCTTGGTCTAGAGTTCGGGGTGTCAACAGCTGATTTTGCTGCTGGCTATGCCTCCAAATGAGCCTCTCCAAGAAACCACTTCCCATTTCTGAAAATACTTAATGTTACTTCAATGTTATATTAGGGATTCCTAACTGTATCTTCGGTGGAAGTAATGTTTACAGTCCACCACTCAGGCACCAAACAGGCTTCCAGTGGCAAAATGTGAACGTTCCCAGAAATTTCCCTCTCCTATAGTATAAGGCTTGAATCCCAAATCAAGATGGTGTTCATGGGGAAGTCATGGAGGGTGGCCTTCCCAGAGCTCTGCCAGCTTCAATCCGTAGGAATTCTCTCTCTTCATTTCCTTAGGAGAGGAGCCCATCCCTTCCCATGGCTTTAGCAACCATCTTTCACGGGGGTAATCTCCAAGGCTGCATCTTTAGGACTTAACCTGATGCTCAGCTCGAGACCTGCCTTCCAGGTGTCCACTACGCAGCATCTTCCCGAACTAGATTTCCTCAATGCTCCCAAGTCTACGTAAGTACCATCATTTTTTCTGGTCTGTTGACTCCACAGACATACATTTGACTCCCATCACTCCCTACTTCCCCCATCTAATCTGTCACCGAGCCCTGATAGGTTAGCCCCCAAGTATCTCTATCTGTCCACTTACCATCTCCACTGTCACTGTTGCAGCTCATGCAAATATTTTCTCTTCCCAGGAGCGCTGGAAGGGTTTCTTAATAAGACTCCCTGATTCATTTCTTGCCCCCTCCACTCCATCATCCAATCATTCTCCATAATGGGAAGAGTCTTCTGTCCGGAATGCAAATCCATATCAAACACTTCATATATGTTCATTGAATTGAGGTGAACTAAATTGCACTGAAACTTCTTAAATGGCAGCCTCCTTATTCAGAACACGTGCACGTTAAAGATCTAGGGATGCTTTCAGTTCCAGTGAATAAATATGATTTCAAGGTATTTTGCATCATAATGTCCCAGGACTTAAAAAGAAAAATACGCTTCTATTACATTCACATTCTATTAAATCACCAGCATGTCTGAAGTATGATGAGCGTCATGATACCAATTTATTCACGTTATGAGTTCGTATTTTACGGTACTGCCCTTTGGAAGCCAAGCAAAATTCTGGAAGTAAGGTGCTCACAATGAGATCAGGTGTACTACTGGCTCATCTAGGGCAACGAGGGGGCAATCACTAAATTAAGCCCTAGTGAATGTGAGAGGTTAATTTATTTCTCAAACCTGAGTCACTTATTCCCAGCTCTGCTAACTTACTAAAGGATCAAACAGAATATATTTAACTATATGATCAAAACAGAAGGATGATTCACTGACTTTTTTAGGTTGGTAGGACAGCAATTGACTTGCAGAAACCATCTTGCACAGCTACACTGAACGACACAGTGCCAGCCAGGCGAGCCACCGGGTGATGTTATCGAATGAACGCGGGCCGAACTTACTGTCTTTGTCGTTGCCAATTTTTACTCCTGTCTCATATGAGATGGGGTAGATGCCCGGGCTACTCAGCATTTGCCAAATCATGCCTTCTCCTGAAAGATGCACGTGACCCTTGGCCCCCTCTCCATTCCCATCCATCTCCCCTTTCACAAAGCTCTAGCCACATGGAACTTCTGTAGAGTTCTCAAACCAACACCGAGCTCTCTCTTGTCTCTGGGCCTTTGCACTTGCTGCCTCCTCTGCCTGGAATGTGCTTCCTCTAGATAAGCACATGTCTGGCTGCCTCTTGTCATTCAGATGTCAGCTCAAATATCACTTTTTTTTTAACCTAAAGTAGCAAACGTCCCCACTACCTCAGGTGCTTCTTAGCCCATTACCAAGACATCCTGTCTCCAGCGGCATCACTATCTCTGCATTCCTGAGTTGATCAAGGCAGAAAAAGATAACAATGGAGAGACTTCAACACCAGTAGTTATAACCTTTTGCTGATGAAAAGTTCCTTTTGATTTTTTCCAAAGCTTATGAGATAGAGGACAGAGGATGTATTAGTCAGTCCTTTTTTTTTTAAGATTTTATTTATTTATTTGACAGACAGAGATCACAAGTAGGCAGAGAGGCAGGCAGAGAGAGGGGAGGAGGCAGGCTCCCCGCCGAGCAGATAGCCCTATGCAGGGCTCGATCCCAGGACCCCGAGATCATGACCCGAGCTGAAGGCAGAGGCTTTAACCCACTGAGCCACCCAGGTGCCCCTAGTCAGTCCTCTTTTGATGGCAAATGGCAGGGACATCACTCAAATTAGCTTTCGTAACAATGGGAATATATTGGCTCACAAATGGGGCATCTAAGCGGGGTATTCAAGTTGGCTTCAGCCATGACAGGATCTGAGGGTTTAAGCAATGTCCACAGTTCTCTTTCTCTCTTCTCTGTATCTCAGCTTTTCTTTGTGTTGACTTCATTTTCAGGAAGGATTTTCTCACATTCGGAAAAGATGATCCCTGGAGCACCAGACTCTGCTGGGGGCATAGCAATGAATAGTAACAAAGACGCGGTGCCTGTTCTCTTGGAGGCATGACTTGGGGAATGATGAGCTCTACAGGCATCTTCTCCTGTCTGCTGTGCCACAGGAGGAAAACAGGCAACAATGCAAGCAGCAAGCAGAGATAGAGAGATAGACAGATAGATAGATAGATATAAAAAAATAAATGCGATAACTTCTGATGGTGATATTTAACACATCCTTGGGACACATTGGTCACAGCCTCTCCTATATATAAATTCTAGCCAGTCTTTACAGAGTACCAATTCTGTGCGAGCCTGGGCCAAAAGGTTGGGGAGCAGAATGTAACCATCGAGTCTCTGTCCTTGAAGGACACACCGTACTGTACTATTCCCAAATAACTCAAATACATACCCAGCAAGCAGAATAGGATGGAAACCCTAAGGGACGTCCTAACCAGGGGCTCTGGACCATGCTAGTAGGTAAATTTCCAAGTGGTGGAGGCAGGGAGGAAGTCAAGAAAAACGACTGGTAAACCACTGTATGAAGGGATGAGAGGCAGAACTCGAGTTCTGACAACGGTGCTAGAAAGGAAGTGATGAGCCATCATGGCATCGGAGAGGATGGTGCTGGCCCAGAGCTGCAGGGCACTCAAGGAGTCGTGGTTCTCAAGGAGAAAGTAGGGCAGGAAGTGAGGAACGTGGTTTGGGACATGTTTGTTTGAAAGATAGACGGAAAGCAGTTATCATTATCATTTCTGTTCCCATTTGTTTAGGGCCCATCTGTGCCAAGAAGTATGCTTCATATACGTTTTTTCCACTTAATTACACAGCCAGTGCCTCTCAGCTTTTTTACTTATGAGATGCATGAGTATCAGGGAAGTTACAGAATTCAAGTAAGGGCACACAGCCAGTTAGTGACCAAGCCAGCATTGGACCCTCTATCTGGCCCCTTCCACCTCACCCCTCTGCCTTATCACAACCTGTCTTTTCCAAAGCTGGCAACCACAAAAAATCTCACAGGCCCACCTTCCCACTAAAATCATTTGCTCTTGATGAAAGAAGCAAGGCGGATGGCTAAAGCCCATGTTGATTTATTTAGGAAGACTTTTCACAAGACTCTTTAAGGAGCTCTCTGACAGTGCTAATTTTAACCAAGTCATTGTAAAGCAACCTTGGATTCCTCCATGCAAGGCGAAGTACAAATACAAGTGTATGACTCAGCACAAACCAGCTGTGGCTCTCTCTGCATCCCATTACCCACACCCCAAAAAGGATGAGTAACAGCCCCGAGATTCACTGAAAATTCAAAACTTGATCAGGAAGCCCCACGCATTCCCTCCACTAAGGCTTGTGCACCACTTCCCAAAGAGTCTACCCCTCGTCTATCATTTTCTTATAATCTTCCGGCACCCTGGTGGTGAAGGCAGGGCAAAGTTGGGCAATGGGACATGTCATGCAGATGCTAAGTGGCAGAGAGCATCTGTTTGCTGAGACCACTGGTCAGAGGGGAAGTGGTCAAGCAAAGGCTCAGATCGTAGGAAAAGCAGCAACAGCAGCCGTGGACATCTGGTCTCCACATTGGGATGAGGCCCTTCACGTCAAGACCTGCCAGATTTTAGCCTGTATGGCAAAGCTGCCCGGAACACTCGTACCCCAGATTCTCCCCAGTTTTCTTATCTACCTGCTGATCTTACCACCACCCCCAAGAAATAGGGGAGGGTGTTTCATCAGACTTTGATCTGGAGTCCAAGCCCACAGTCCAAGGATGGAGGATTTTCTCCCCTGCTCTTCCAAATTCCTCTTCAATGTCACCTGCCAATCACATGATCATTATTCATCCCACAACTATCTAATGATCCCATGCTCTATGTGAGACACGGCTTGGACTCCAGAGGTACAGCCTGACCAAAACTGACAAAGATCCTTGCTTTCAGGAAGAAGTGGGGAGAAACAGACAATAAGCAATCAGCATAATAAAAAAGTGAATTATGCAGCATAATAAATAATATAATTTGATGAAAAAAGCAAAATGCGAACAGAATAAGGGGGGATCAGGAACGCCAGAGCTGAGGGTTTTAAATAGATTGTGCTTTTCAACAGAGCAGTCAGTGCAGGCCTCACAGATGTTGTCAGAGATGAGCGAAGACCTGAATGAGATGAAGACTTTGATCCAGTGGGTGTCTGAGAAAAGTCCATTCCACACCGAAGGAACAAAGGCTCAGATCCAAAGCTCTCAGGAAAGAACACACCCAGCACTTGTCAAGAGCAACAAGGAGGCCTCTGTGGCCAGAGAAGAGTGAATGAGTCTTGTCCAGTCAGCCTCTTGGAAAGTCCAGATGATTCCTTCAGGCCCAGAGTGCCAGCCTCGTACAAGCTTCCTTACCTAATGCATTTGAACAAACCACCAGAACGGGACAATCCCAATGCCATGTTCAAAGAAGGCACCCCCCACTATGAAAAGGCAGCTGATTCAAAAAATATTTATTAAATGGATGACCGAATCCAGGAATAAATATAAAAATCTGACTTTTATTACTACAGCCTGATCTCTCTGGAGCCTATCCAGTCTCGCTTTGTCCTAGGCCCCGGCATCCCTCAGCCCTATCCAACTGGGGTCCACGGCTCCATCTACTGATTTTTATACTGAAACAGTTCACGATCTACTGGGCAGTCACCTGGGGTCTGCTGCATGGGGTAGAGCACCTGTATCTTTAAGAAGTTTCTCTCCCGGGGCACCTGGGTGGCTCAGTGGGTTAAGCCTCTGCCTTCGGCTCGGGTCATGATCTCAGGGTCCTGGGATCGAGCCCCGCATCGGGCTCTATGCTCAGCGGGGAGCCTGCTTCTCCCTCTCTCTCTGCCTGCTGCTCTGCCTACTTGTGATTCTCTCTCTCTCTCTGTCAAATAAATAAATAAAATCTTTAAAAAAAAAAGGAGTTTCTCTCCATGCCCCTATTTGCTCATATTAACTTCTAATGCACCTGATACATCACTGCTCACTAGCCCTCCTATCAGTCCCATCTTCAATCACATCCCTCCACTGCTTCTTCCTACCCTGGCTTAAAGGAATTGCCCCTTGACTTCCCCATACAGCTGGAGCAAATCTCATGTCATCCTATCAGATCTGACCGCCTTCCCCCTTTGACGGGGGTGTATTCAACACACATGCACATCGGGCCTGATTCGTGTTCAGCGCTGTTGAAGAAGTGACTGTCACAGTCCCTACTCTGGAGAAGCTTTCCAGCTACCCATCAGATACAGATCACAAGCCACGCCACGCCACAGCACCAGAAAGAACCAGGCAGCTCAGCCTTTCCCATGAGCCGCTGGTAGAACTACAAGTTGGTACACTCTTTCTAGCAAGCAATTTGGAATTATGTAATAAGAC
The DNA here is from genome assembly GCF_963455335.1 of Martes martes. Lineage (NCBI taxonomy): Eukaryota > Metazoa > Chordata > Mammalia > Carnivora > Mustelidae > Martes > Martes martes. The sequence goes on from NC_137897.1 coordinate 108,820,175, forward strand.
CTTAACATTTCACTTCCTTTCCCCTAATAAACTCAATCCTTGAAAGTGGGACTAAGGAAACACAGATGTGGTCACAGGTTTCCACACAAAGATACATATTTGCTTTGGTATCTAGGAGAGGGGAAACTGATAATTACATTCTTCCAAATAAGTAAATATTTCAATATCTTTCTGGACCACTCTATAACCACCAGGAATATGTGCTGACATGGGGAAATGCTCATTATATGCTACGGGAAATAGGGGATAAAAAAACTGTACATACTACATTGTTGTCATTTTATTTTAAATAAAACACAGCATGTATGAAATAATGGAAAAAAATATAACAAAATGCCACCTTGATCTTCTGGTGTTTAGAGTTCGAACACTTTGTGTACTTTCCTGAATTTCTCATAATGAGCAAACATGCTAATTTCTATACTAATATTTTATGCATTTATAATTTATAAATGTTTAAATTAAATAAATAGTTGAAAGAGTCTAAGATGAACAAGAAGCATAAATTAAAAAAAAAAAAAACTGGCCCAAGTTTGGGAAAGAGAGGGCATCTCCAAGAAAAATGGCTTGTAGGTATTGCATAGGTGTACTGCGTTATGTCTAGACCGAGGGGCGGGGCACAGGAGAGTTTTGAATCACTTTCATTTCTGCCTTTGAAGGACAGAGTCCTTCACAATGGGAAGGGGTTGGCACGGGGCTCTAGAAAGGTGGCAAGGCCAAACCCAGGGATAGTCGCACCTCCTCGGAGTCTCCTGATCCCCAGGGGACACCACGCTCCCTGTGGGGAGAGAACCATCACCAAAATTTCTCTCAGAGAGGAATCTGCAGGAGCCTCAAATCCAAGACCCATAATGCTGGGAAGCCATCTGAGGATGCTTACTCCAGGCCCCCAACTCCCCAGCCAGGGCGGGATTTTTCTCCATGGTTTCTCTGTGCATCGGGCAGTCAGAATGTGCTTTAATACCAATGAGACACTAAGACCTCCCTCTTCCGCTTGAAAATGATCTCTTAACACACGGGCCCAAGCTACTCTCTTTTCAGTGTCCGTTCTCACCACCTCTCACCACTTCCCACCAAAGCGACCCTGGTTTCCGGTGACAGCAGTCACCCCACCGTTTGTCCAATATACATGTTCCGGTCTGACAGTAGGCCTCTGCTTGGGCTTCAGCTCTCTCCCGCAGCAGTGACTGTCCGTACCTGAAAGGCCATCATTCATTTCTCTTGATCAAGGATCAAGATCACAGGACTTGCTCCAGTAGGCAGAGCTGATTGGGACAGCTGATGGAAGCGAAGCCACTTTGACATTGGAACACAGGACTTCTGGCCCATCCCATATCCTGGAACTAGGAAGTGGATTTGAAGTAGGGGCTGATGTGGCCGTAAGTATATGAAAGCAGAAGAAACAAAAACCAAAACAAAACTCGTGAGTGTGTGTTTAGTGTGGGGAAGAGGGGAGAAGAGACAAACTTAAAGTACCGCTAGAAGCGGGGATGAATGTCTGTGTGACCTGAGATGATGGAACAAGAGCTCTTGGTCCTTGACCTTGGATCAAGCCACAGGATCTGGGGAAGGCTACACTCACAGACCCCTCCAGTCTGATCACATCTTTTACTGAAGCAGTTTACCAATAGATTTTCAATGTATTTACAGCACTTTGCACATCTGTAATACCTCAGCCAGGAAAATATAATTAAAATAGCCATCTTCACCCTGAAGGTGAAGCCCCTCATAGCCCAGATGATGTCTGGCTTATTCTTTGTTCTGCCCCTAGCATTTGGCAAGTAAGAGGCCGTCGACAACTACTTGCCTTCGTTGGGCAACGTCATGACTCCCTCGGCTGCGTGTGTACAATATTCTCCCAGTCCTCCTTAGTCCAATTCAAGCTCCATTTTGCCAGAGCTCCTTCCCTGGCTTCGTGACCACAGGGATGACCTCCTTTCCCTAAACTATTCTATGGCAGCTGTGTGGTCCACGCCATTCACGCTGGTCCTCTGGCAGATGCGGTCACGAGCTATTATTTCCCCGCCCCAGCTGTGTGCGTGCACGTGTGCGTGCGCATGCGTGTGTTCCATCTTCTCAACAGCCTGAAAGCTCTTGAAAGCAACGGGCTACCCCTGTTTTCCACCTCTCTGTATATTTCCAGTCCTTAGCACTATCTTTGGCTTGAACAGGCGCTAAATAAATACTTGCCTAAAAAAATGCAGCGTGGAGTCTAAATGTGCCTTTTTCAGCCCCACAGCCAATCTTTGGCAGGAAACAGATAGTTTTCGAAGCCATGGACTCAAGCCAGCAGGGTACTGGGTGCCTAGCAGCAAGTGGCCTGAAAGAGTTAACACGCTTCAGCGAGTCGGAAAGAATATAGCTTGTTTACTTCGAGGCCAACATATTTGTCAAGCTCCCAATGAAACATGTGCTGTGCTAGGGCGTCTGATTTTTTTTTTCTGCTGTGTTTATGCCATAATAGAATAACATTTCTATCCAAAAGCTGCTTGAATTCGACTAATAATGACTGTGTTCACTTATTTAGTAAAAGCAAAATTTAGGTTATGGAGTTCTGTTTATTTGAATGTTCATGGAAACAAAGCAGAGGGCTAGTAAAATGCCTATAGGATGAAAGATAGGATCTACTGTCTGGATGGGGCAAATGTCCCCCGCCAAAAAGACTCCTCTGAATCCAGAGAAAAGGTAGAAAAAAAAGGGGGTAGGAGCAAAACATTCTACTGAGATTTGGGAGGACAGATGTGAAAGTCCTTTAGTCTTTTTTTTTTTTTCTTTAAAGTCACAAACAGTCATTTGCCAATTTCCCTTCACGAACCCAAGAACCTACACTTGAAAACTCAGCTTGCTTTCACTCACGGAATTCCCTCCCCATGGAGGGTCCCGGGCTGCTTAGGAGACACGGTCACAAACCAGCTGCTACCACACACAGGGTAAACCACAACTAGACCCAGTGGATTTCTAATTGAGGTTGAAAAGTCAAGGGCTATGGAGATACCCCACACCTCCCCCAGCGGCACCGGGCTGAAGCACTTGATGTGTCCCTAGCAATGTAGGTCACCGAGGTACACACGTCGTCCCCATTTAATAACCAGTTGTTTGCAGGAAGCGGAAAATGAAAAGAAAGGACTGTAGAAATGTGGGGGGAAAAACCTCTCAAGTCGGTTCTTCGGGAGTAAATTCTTACGGATTATAAATTGAAAAGGATTTTCTATGATCAGTATTCTCATCATGTCTTGCTCCTTCAAGGCCAATCTTTAGGGCTATTTACTCCCTCGGTACCCACAAAGCTCCGCGAGCGTGAGGATGCGCTGGAGGAAGGACTCAGAGAAATACCCGAGCACTGGGCGCGGCCCATTTGCCCGTAGCAGACTCGGCTCTTGGTTGAGAGGCTAGAATCCGCTTTTTCCCTAACTGCCGATTTCTCCCGAACCAGCAGTGAGGGCCGCAGGCCCATCTCTAGCTGGGGAGTAGAGACCGACGGGGACTCTTCTGGCTACAGATGTTTATGGGAAGTCTTCTAGGGAACACCACTGAGGACAGGATGAATCCCCCTCACTTCAGTGCAGATGTTTTCGTGAAAACTCCAACCCACCAGGGAGCTCAGAGTGTGAGCAGAATCCTTTTGTCAAGAACCAAAATGATGAACCAACACCTCTAAGCTGAAACAGGAAAACACGCTCATTAAAAATAGAACATGTCACATTATCTCATTTGGGGGCTGAGTTTCCTTCTAAGCCGAAAAACAACTCTCCGTGGCCAAATTGCTCGAGGCTTCCAACATACTTAACGTAGCTCTACGTGAAGAGAGTCATCGGCTTCTGAAAACTGATACACGAAAGCCTGTGTATTTCTCGTCTTACCCAAGGCTAGAGAGATGGGAGAATTTACTGTTTCCAAAAACCTATGTGTACCCTCCTCAGCCATACCCTCAACACACGAGCCTACGGAGAAAAGCCTAAGAAAGGGCGAGTTGCAGCATTCGAAACTAGGTTTACGGGCTCAAATCACAACAGTCCAATATATAAATAGGAAAGAATGACCGCAGCGCGCTGACTCTGTGGCTAGGGTTTTCCCAGGCGCGTGCCCCGGTGAATGAAAAGAAGGTCACTCCTCTGGCGTTTGGGGTAGGTCCCCCCTTGCAAATGCTGGCTTTAGCCAATGAGGTGCCCTCTCTAAATGAGCTCATGGCCATTGACTGTTCCTGAGATTAGTTCCAGTGGCGTACTTGTCCCTCCCAACAGGGTCTTTTGAAACCTGAACATCTCCACGAAGATAAGAGGGACCTGGTGTAGAGTCAGAAGAGCTGAGGACCTTTGGCAACAAAACAGCCTGCTAATCCCATCCTTCCATACCAGATTGCTGTTCACTGAGCCATTAAAACCTCACTCTTTCCCTGAAATAAACTGAAAAATTATCCCAGCAGAAAATGGAAGGGGAAAAAAGCCTGGCGGGAACATAACATCTTTGTCTGTTTGTTATGTTTTGAGTTTCTTTGCTTCTTGGCTGTTTTCAGATCGCTGCTCTGTGTCCACAGGAATCGGCAGGAATCCAGCGAGTCTGGGCTTTACTGCTGGTCTCCCAGCAACGTTGGCCTCGGCATGCAGAGGCTCGGCCATTTCCACCAGCCTGTAAGCAACTTACATTTCCAGGCTGGCCTGTGGTAGAAGCAGCCAGAAACTAAATTTGAGGCCCACCGCTGTCATTTACTCATGGTATGAGACCTCGGGCAAGTATGATCTCTCCAGGGCTCCGTACCTCATCTACAAAGGAGAGGACTTGATGTCTTTTCTAGCTTGAAATGTGTCTTTGATTCTATGCTTTCCTGACCAGGGGCATCCGAATTTTTAAGAAAATCTCAGTTTCTTGGAGGATAACAGTGATAGGCCTGGGAAGATTCTCGGAGACATTTCTTAACATGGACACCCACTGGCTGACTTGCAGGTTAAAGATATGTCCCTTAGGACTTGGGTTCTTCAGTGTGGCCTGGGAGCCCAGCCAGAGAGAGAGAGAGAGAGAGAGAGAGAGAGAGAGTGCACTGCCTGCTGCCCTTACACTGAGGGGCTCTCCAAGCTCCTTCTTGCTCAGTAAACATGAAGGGGGCAAGGCTACCTCCAAGTCTTCCTCTTGGAAGTCCCCAGGGTGAGTAACTTGGAAAGGGGTCGCTCTGGGTGAATGGCATTGTCGTGGCCTCTTAGCAATGACTTCCTAACTCGTCTCTAGGCTTCAGGCCTCATTTTCTTCACACAATTCTGCAAACTGCTGTCACACAAATACTCTTTAAGTATTTTGATCTCGTCAGTGTCCTGCTCGGAACTTGTCCTGGCTCCCTGCTGCCGGCAGGACTGAGCTCATGTGTCTGCCCTTCCCTCCAGTCTGTGAGGTTCCCGTGGGCCCGGTTCCCATGGGCCCCAAGCATGCCCCAGTCCTCTGTGGGGTCACATCAACACAGTAGCCCGCCACGTGAAGTTGGATGAATTAATGCACATTTTCCCCCCTAAGCAGTAGAGTACTGATGATCTTAATGACCTTGGGCTGGTTAATCACTATTTCTAAACTTTCTGTAATCAACAGATTCAGTTTTATTTTTCTAAATAAAAAAAAAAATAGGTTGCTTTTTTAGACTTCCGTGTAACTCCTTTTGCTTTTAACTTTCTACTCAAGAGCTCCATCCCAAACACCAACAAGGCACAAGGCACAGTTTCCAGTGCTCCAAGCAGGACCTGGCTGCCCTAGAGGAGCTCCTGGCAAGCAGAAGGGCAATGATGCCATAAGGCAAGAGGCAGAGTGGTCCTGGCGCCACTCTGGAGTTCAGAGGAGGGGGTGGGCCTGTAGCCAAGAAGCAGGAGATGAGGTCTTCTCGAAACACGGATAGGGATGAAGAAGCAGGAATGTTCTCGTCCCACACGAACACACCTCAAAAATGCCTGGTTCGAACGTGGACAAAGCACAAATGAATTGCCATCATGATTTAAGAAAAAAAAAAAAAGAAAAAAGAAAAACCTGCTTTTCAGTGTCACCTAATTATTCTGCAGAGAGCAGTGACGACTTGGCGTCTTGTCTAACGTGTCAGAATACCTTGACGGGAACTAGTACTTTATTTCAAAAGTGTTTTTCTCATGGAGTGTGGCTCTCTGCTCACGGCTTTGAAAATAAACTGGATGAAACGTGCTAACGGTTACAAAAATGCCTCTGGCATTTGATTGCCGAGGAGGCTGGAAATCAAAACCCATGATCTCACAGGAAGAAATGGTAGGTATCCAAGCTAGCCCATCGTACATCTTATTTGACGCAGATATGGCCATTTTCTCCTCAGATATGGCCAGCCCTTCGCCATTTGCTCCTAACAGGGTTTCTGTGAGTTGAACAAGTCAAGGATTGTTATCCATGCATCCCAGATGAAGAAAGAATCAAAGAAGTTGAAGTGCCTTGACAAAGTCCCCCAGCCAGTAAGGGGAGAAGTGTGCACAAATACCGTGCATATTCCTAAAGCTAGTCTAGACAGAATATGACTGTGACCAAGCTTTTCCTCTCTTGTCCCCCTGCTCTGGATGTTAGCAGCCCCCGACACTTCAGGAGGAAGACCAAGAAGGAGAGGGGAAAGTTTGGCAGCTGTGAGTGGTCCTTCTGCCCCGTGGCATCAGACCTAAAGCTTCCAGAAGGGTTAGTCTTTGCAGAAAACTTGGTGGACCACGTCCACCTGTTCTGTGCTGCAAATACAAACAACTGAGGCCGTGACAGATACTGGGAAGGGGAGCCCTTGAAGACTGTGGGCTGCAACACGGGCAAGACTTCCTCGGAGCACGCAATGTTCATCTCGCATCAACCTTATCACCCACGTGGGCATTCGCAAGTAAGGGCTCCGGTAGCTTACCAAGAGAGATGGCACACGGAAGGATAAAGGAGTTCCTCATGACTTGAAAAGAATCAGGTGCCAAGTTTAGGCAAACTTCGTCTTTACGATCCTTCTTCCAGGCTTGCCACATCAACAAAGGCTTGGAGGACCCGTGCTCTCATACAGGACATAAGAAGTGAAAAATAAAATCTAGGTAGGTATGCTTGGTTCCTCTGAGAACTTTGCTTTTCAAAATTAACATGCAGTTCTAAGAGTTTGAACACGTGTACGGGTGTGGGCTACCACTACATCGCTCCCTCCCAACCCCTCTCTCGCGCCAGCATGTTCTCAGTCACACCTGCCCCCTTCTCCCAATGCCCAACAATCGCTTTGCCCTGGGTCACTCTGGTGTTTTATTTGTTTGTTTAAGAATGTCACAAGGGGCAACCTGGGTGGCTCAGTCGGTGAAGCATCTGCCTTCGGCTCAGGTCATGATCCCAGAGTTCCAGGATCAAGCCCTGCATCGAGCTCCCTGCTTGGCAGGGAGTCGACTTCTCCCACTGCCCCTTACCCTCCTCGTGTTCTCTCTCTCTCACTCACTCTCTTTAATAAATAAAATCTTTAAAAAAAAAGTTACCCAACTGAGAAGGCCTGGTGCTTCCAAGTGTGAGGAATTAAGTGTACAGCCCGGCTGGGCTGGGGCTTCGAGAAATACGTGTGAAGACTGAACCTCTCCGATCGCCTCTCCTGGGTCCCTTCTCTTTCCCGACAGCCACAGACAAGGGTGGGCATTCTGGGTGACCCCAAGGCCCCAGAGTTGGCCTAAGCAAAGACTCTCCCCTAAGGCTCAGTCACGTTTGGGAGAGAAGGCCCCAGAGTCTTCGCAGCGTGTGTTCCCATGGAGCCCTGAGCCTACTATATTCCCCCACAACTCCCCGAAGCTCCCACCCAGACCCACAGGAGATGTCAAGAGCCCTGAAGAGCCCAAGTTTTGGAGTCCATCCTCCTGCTTTGCATCTTGGCTTTGTCACCGTTTTAAAAACAAAAAAATTACCTTCCTTGTGACTGATTCTTCATCTGAAGAGTGGGGGATGACGAAGCATGTCACACCGAGTTATTGTAAGGATGAAAGGAGATAATTCATATGAAGCCTTCCCTGGACACAGGAAGGGCTCCATAAGCATTAGCTGCTATTAGAACAATGATAACACCAAGTGGCATCTCCTTGTTAACGATTCAATCTCTCACATTCAACCGTGACCTGAGCTCCCTGAGGCCAAGGACCTGGTGCCATTCATCTGTACTTCCCTAGTGTTCAGCAGAACAGCCATCCAGAAGAGATTCCGGCTAACTCCTGCTCACACTATAGTACGGTCATTTATTCAACAAATATTAATTGAGCACCTCTTACGGGCTTCTTCCTACGAAAGCACACCTTCTACGGGAAAATTCCCATAAAAACCCACATACACTGGTTTCCATGAGGAGTTTGTTCCGATGGCCCACCACTCTCCTTCCCCCACCTGTCCTAAGACCCCAGGCACTGATCCTAACAAAGTACAAGGCCATGGGTGGGGGGATGGGTCACAATGCTATAGGATAGAGTTGACACTTTGGTGAGGAAAAGGGTTGAAGGTCTGTGTCTCAGTGAGGTGGGGGTAAGAATGAGGATGGCTATGGCTTTTGTTATCTCTGCCTGAGAGAACACCTCCCTGTGACACCAGGTCATCTCTCGCTACCTGGCCAGTGTGACACCAGCAGGCCCAAGACCCCCTGTGCTTGGGTAGAGGTGCCCTCCCTGCCCTCCAGCCCATCTCTGATCCCCTCCTATAGAGAGCTTAGCAGAAATCAAGACTGACTGAGTTTGGACAAAATGAGCCCTTCTGGTCTTAGAAGCCCGGCTCAGCTCGCCAGGACTGGGATGACACAATGGGGTTGTAGAACCAAAGCCCCAGAAAGTGTTCCTTTGTGTATATTATGGGGCAAATACCAATATTTCCAACACAACTTACAAATATACATACACAAATACATGTGGGCTGAATCTGAGACCCTCACCTAGTTTGTCTCTATACCCAAATCATCTCTGTGGGACACTTAACATTGCCTCATTATTTTTTAAAGGTTTTATTTGAGAGAGAGAGAGAGAGCCTAAGTAGGCAGAGCAGCAGACAGAGGCACAGGAAGAAGCAGACTCCCCGCCGAGCAGGGAGCCTGATGTGGGGCTCGAACCCAGGACCCTGGGATCACAACCTGAGCCGAAGGCAGATAATTCACCGACTGAGCCACCAGGTGCCCCTTAACATTGCCTTATGATTGCCTTCTGACTCCCCGACTAAATTGTAGGCTGCATATGAGCAGGAGGTAGGCCCTGGTCCGCACAGTATCCCTAGTGTGCCACACAGCATCTGCTGCATTTTGGCTTTCCAGTTCCTATCTGCTGAATGAGTATTTGTATTAATGACTGCATGAAGAAACAAATCCTCCTCTGCCATCCCATGAAATCACGTATCCCAGTACACGGTTACGGTCCATCCCCTACCCACAATCTCTATAGCGGCTAGAATGGTGTCTGACATAGTACAAATTATCTGTTAATATTTGTTGAAAGAATACCTTTAGGAGAATGATCGAGAAATGGGAAATCAAAGGCCATGGAGAAAAAGAGAAAGCCATTAAGCAATCAGTGTTCTTCACAGTTAGACATCTTCACAGTTCCTGAGTACTCTGTTTCAGAGAAAATACTTGGCACGACACACTGGGGGAAAGGATTAGGACTGGAGAAAGAAATATGGCGGCCAACTGCATTAAAACATTGAAGGACTGAGAGCAGATGAGATCAATGGGGCAGGGTTCACATGGGGAGAAGCAAGCAAGCACCCAGAGACTGGCTGGAGGTGCCAAGCCAGTAAGGGAGATGGCAAAGGAGCGTCCAGTGAGGAAGGAGAACCAGGAGAACTTTGTGAAATCAAGTAAACCAAAAAAAGATAGCAGTCAACTGATGGGTGCTACTGAGAGATCAAAGGAGATTTGGGAAAGAGAGGACCATTCTACTGGGTAACACAGGAGGTCCCTGGTGACCTTGACAAGAGTCAGTTTCCATGGAGGGATGGCTAGAATGGGATGAGAGAATGGGAGAAGGGGAAAAACAGGCTGTCAGTACAGACACAAAAAGTAAGTCCTTCTTCCAACCTTCGGGGAAATTTAATCTGCTTGCCAAATACCTTTTTAGTAGTTCATTTCCTGCCCACTACTTAAAAAGACATTTCTCTCCTGGCCCACTTAGAGCAGTTCTAGGATGCAAATAACAGGCATCCAGAAAGGGGAGGCAGGGTGGCAAGCTCTTGGCCCAAGAGTCACTAGATTCTGCAGCCCCAAAGAGCCATAAATTATCAGCCTGTGCTGCCCTCTGTTTGCTGCTTCGCCCCTGGCACATTCTCACCCTCCCCATTCCATCTATTATTAATGACATCATTGTAATCAAAAAAGAGTTAGGGAGAACTTGGAATGCATCAAGTAGGAGTTACAACAAAATACTTTGTTATTCAATGATGAATTTTTTAAATGAAACATCTAAATACAGATTTCACCCCAAGAGATGTTCTGATTTGAGGCTGAGCTTGATGTACTGCCAAGAAACTGTCTAATTACAAATTGGGCCCTAAACCTAGATGCTTAGGTAAGTTTCTCACGCAGAACACAATGTAGTCTTTTCTACCCTGTTCTTCGTGTGGGCTGGAGTGCAGAATAACACAGGGGCCAGAGAAGCTCTGATGAGAAGCTCGCCCATTAAGCCTCAAGAGGCATTTGGTGTCGCTTCCCCGGCTTGGTTGGGTTTAAGTGCAATTTTAATTTTATTTTGCTCTTAAAGTGCTCGGGGAAGAGAGGCTGGCATTTAAGGCCATTTCCTAAAGCAAAACAAAAAAAAATGCCATTTATCTGAAGATGTTCATGCTTGGTTGAGACACGGCCAGGAAATAATGCATCTGGGCCTCGCCTGGCATCTGTTGACATTGCCAATGCTGCTAGTGAAAATTTATTTATGGAAACCAAGACACAGGTCAAGTGGCCCAGGACAGGACCTAGGTCAAACGATCTTGCCTTTATTCATCTGCTAAAAATGAGAAACTTCAGATGCTGTTTCATATTTCACAAATCGCAAATCCTTTCTTGTACAGTGTCCTCAAGCCTCACACAGTAGCATTCAAGTAGGCAGTCCCCGATCCTGCAGCTGGAGACCAGATGGGGTCGTGGCCATGGCCTCTCATTCCTCTGAAAATGTTATCTTCAGGGGGGCCTGAGGTTGCCTCTTCACTACTGTGTCTACACTCAATTTTACCTGGAATCCTTTGAAACCAAGTCCTCCTGGACAGAGTTTAAGCCTGTGGTCAGCAGATGTGCATCAGAATTCCTCCCTGAGTGAGACCTACTGGCCCCAAAGATGAGGTCTTCTCATTAGTGTCACGTTCAAAGAAATGGTCTATAAGCCCAGACAGTCCTTATCCGACAAAACACTGCTGTTATCATCACCTACCTTGAATGAAGCAACTACTTATGGTATGCCTGGAACGCTCAGAAGGATTTGTTCACGGACCATCTCGTTGGAGCCACAAAACATATATCTTATTCTCCTCCCTTCTTATGTGAGCAAATTGCGGCTGAGAGAGGGTAAACTCTCCAGTCTGGGAGCTTAGATCCCGGAGCCCAGGCTCCCGCTCCTGCACGCTCTCTTCTGGGACAAAATGCCTGCCCGAGTCAATGAGCACAGTGCCATCTCCACCCCAGAGGACGCCCCCAACAGCCAAAGCTGGCATGTGTTTTTAATACATGTGCGCTTCTACATAACAATCTGGGAAAGACAGGGACATCGTGGAGGTGGCCTATGTGCCTTGACCTAGGTCAGCTGTGACTCAGCCACGCTCCAGCTTCAATAAACCCGGTCACTTGAGCAATGAGATAATGCCCTCCTTCGTGCCACAATCCTCCGCTGGCTTGCTCAGAAAAGCCAGTAAGAAGAAGTGCACCCTTTTCTTTCTTTGCCACAGAGCTAATACATCCTGCATGTAGAAAGGACTCTTCTCAGAATTCCACCTCACACACCAAATCTCTGGACGGTTAATTAAGAATCCATTCTTAACTAGACTCAAAGGTACTTTCCGTCTCCTTAGTTCACAAGGCGAGGGAAAAAAAAAAAAACACCTCAATATTACGAGAAAAAACAAAACGGGAAATTCTCATTATATCGGCACATTGTACATTGTGTTCTTCGAGTATTTTGTTGGTTTGTTTTGCCATGCAACAGGTAACTTTTCATCTTCAGGACAGCTCTAGGCCCTTTACAAGATTGAAAATTTTTATTTGAGCCTGATGGTTTCTGCAAGCATTAGCCCAGCCAGGATTCTACTCTGTCCTGAAATTTATATCGAGTCTACCTAAAATTCTGGGGAGGACGGGAACCTCACCTAGCCTCTTGGCCCTAAATCCTTCATAAGAATCCCACTGCGTATTTTCTTTTGCACAGTGGAGGGCATGAGAGGGCCAAGACCGGGCATCCAAGTGGGCTCAGGACCGTGCATGAAAACGTGGTTGGCTCCCTTCCATAGCCCACGGCAAGGGAGGAGGGCCTGCACAGACCCCCTGCAGGCTCCGATGTGGAACGTGTCATAGGGCCTGGCCATCTAGTCTCACATGCTGGGCCCAACTCACTCTGCTGATGTGAACGGCGCCCTATGTGTAGCAGGGTACAAAGCCCTACAACAAAGCCCGTGTCCCAACATTTCACGAAGCGAAGAGAGCATGAGTTCGCCAGGGCTCCCGATACGGATTCCAATGAAAATCACATAAAGTATGCATCACTGAAACTTTACTGCCTGACCTACTAGCAAGTAGGAACATCTGTCTGCCTGTCAAGAATGTCATTAACTAAGAGTGACCGATGCATGCGTCCCATATGGGGAACTCCAGGGCATCTAAACAGTAAGAGAGCCATTTGGCTAAGAGAAGGAATAACCAGATTGTGAGGTAGCTCTGGACTAGGACTCTATCTAGAAGGACTGGGAATGAGCCCATTCCGAGGGGACCTTCTCAACAGCAACAACACCCGAGGTAGTCTACAGGGAGATGCCCAAAACAATTCACAGAACGGAGGCTGGGTACAAGTGCAGGACTCAGAGTTGGCTATTAGAATTATTCTACAGGCTATTTAAAGACTTCACAGTGGCTGTTAATGTTTGTATCTCCTGTGTGTTAGACACCTTATGGGAACTCATTTCCGTCAGCTCATTCAATCCACACACGACCCCATGAGATTAAGCCTCACAGTCCCTATTCTACTGACTCATCAAATATCTTCTATGTACCAGACAAAATGACACCGTCACCCCAGCTTCCTTGGTGCCTTCTGTTCTCTGAAGGTCTGTACCCGACACTGCCATCCTCGAAGTTCTCCAGATACAATTTGCCATTTTTCTTGTTCCCATCTCCTCATGAAAAAGCCCTCGAGACCAAAGAGGAAAAGGCAATATTAATGAAGCTCTCAGACTTAAAGCACATGAAAATTGAGGATGTGGAGAAAGTGGACGGAGGCTCAGGAGACATGAGTTCTGGTCTTCCTTGCCATTAAAGTGCTGTGTGACCTTGGGCCAATCACTTTAGTGATTAAACCTTAGTCTCCTCATCTGCCCACCCTTATAGGAGGAGGAGATGAATGGCTCCCCACAAGGATTATGAGAAGGTCATGATGGGAGCTCTCTGAGCTATTTTTAACATTTCAATAAACCTAAGAGAGATGGATTGATTGTAAAGATCCCAGAGGTCTGGCAGACCCCGGGCTAACTCAGCCATTGAGTGCCTTGGCTTTGGGAAGGCATTCTATCAGCTTATTGTGGTCAGATCAATTATTTCATGTTGACCAGATGCTCTCATGGGGCGTTATCAATGGCTCGGAGCAACAAGCAATGGGGAAATAATTTATGATGTGATAAATGTAATTTACTTAAGAGGCCCGATATTTGAAAACCTGGAATACAGGGGGAAATTAATTAAAGGTGCCCTTGGTGATGAAAACTTTTGGAACCACTAGACTGGATCATCTCCAAGGGCCCTTCCAGCTCGAAAATCCTCTGAAGTACTTCCTGAACAGCCAATAGATCATAGGCTACATTTTGGAGCCAGGCAGGCTAATTTCAGGATGAAAGATTAAAAAGCAGCTACTGTGTTACTGCTCCTCAGACATGCTTAGATATTACATTTTTTAGTAGCTGAAAAGCAGTGGCAATTTTCTTGCTACTATTATTCTAGTCGGGAAAGAGGCAATCTAGAATTTTAAGAATAAATACTCCCACCATCCCACCACCCACCGAAGGATGAATAAAGCCATTTTAATTTTAAAAATCTTGCATCTGTCCTTCCTTCCTTCCCTGTGGTCCCGTGTACCGAAATGGCTACTATTTATCCCACGCGTTGTTTTCTTTCTCTTCTTTTGACCTCCCACAAAAGCGGTTGGTCACCATTGCTCTCAGGCCCGTGTTGGTGGTGGGTAGGCTGGGCGGAGGTTCTGAGTATACAAGGGGCAGTCCACACTGAGAAGTCCGAGTGTGCCTGCAAGGAACAGCCTAGGAAAAGGCAGCTGCTACGGTTGGAAATGCAGTCCCATGTTGGACCTGTCATGTAATGGAGGGCTTGGATTGTCATTTCCTACATATTTATATCCCCCAAGTGGTGTACTTCACTGTTGCACCGGGAAGAGTTCGTGGATATGCACTAGTCTTTTTCCCAGGCAATAGTCTAAGTCCTAACGGCATGTAATGTCATCAAGATGACTTAGGTAGGGATTCCTCATCCACTTCTCCAGCCCAGATGTTGACCCCTACCCTCGTGCATCATGAGGGTAAATCACAGGTAGCAATGAAAGAGGGAGTCTGATGTCTACAGGTCATTCAGGCAATGGAGTCCGAAGGAAGGCAGTTTAGTTCAGTACTCCTGCCTACTCTGTGAACAGGGGAGACTCTTCTTGGGGGAAAGGATCTACCTACCCAGCACTCTATGGACCCAGGGTTCTTTATTATGATGCTTATTAACACCACTTGCCAGCAAACAGCAGGGATTAACCCTTCAGCAGGAAAGCATCTGGGAAGTGAGACTCCTATTGGTCAGTAGGTTTTCAATTAAGTGATTGACATGAACCAGAAGCAATACGCATATGGAAAAAAGATGCAGTGGGTGAGAAAAACAGAAATAGTTTGGGACCAGGAATAAACAACAGAGGCATCCGAGCACTCCCAATGACTGTGGGTTACCTCCAGGGAAGCTTGGCTTACACCAGAAGCTCTCCATCCACCTGTAGAAGCCTACTACCTAATCAGATGATGTAGATAAGTTGACCATTTCACTTCCCTGGTCCATATTCCGTGTACTTTTCCCAGAGTATTATTTATGTTTGCCAATCTCTTTCATCGGGACTGGACTCCTTCGAGTCTAGGAAGTATAGTGATTAAGAGCAATAAACTGGAGGCAGACGGGGTGATCTCAAGTTCCGGCTCTGCCACTCACTCTCTCATAACCTTGAGAAAGTGACTAAGAGCCCCAAGCTCCAGTGTCCCCATTTGTCAGGTAGGTATGCTAATACTGTCACCAGTGAGACCCGAAGACCTGACCTTTACTGCTCACCTGCTTGTCCCCACCAAACTTTGTTCCATATTTTTCCTTAAGCTCTTTATCTCTTAACTCAGGCAAAAGCCTCGAGGGGCACAGCACCCTGTGATGGAAACTGAAACTATCCCACAAGCACTACTGACTGTCTGGATAAAGGGCTCTGGTGGCTCAGACCACCCAGACCAGCTTGAACTCAACCCCCAACTCGTGCCTGCACAGACGGACCATGGAGTGACCGACAGTTACCTTCAACTCATTATAATACTAAGATCTCAGCCCAAGGACGATCACAGCCTCATTTACATAACATACAGTGTATGTCTAGGCACGTTTCCTTAAGGCTCTTGCACCACCTTATGCCCATCTCTGCATACTATGGTGACAAGGCTCCCCTATCTCAATATTCATCCTAAGCCTAAATAAAGGGAACCCATTCACCCTTGCTCAGGGAGTCACAGCTACGGAAGTTATTCAAACCACCCCTTCGCGGCTGCCCCCAATCTCCCTACATGCTACAAATAAAGCTTCCTTTGTGCAACAACTCCCTCTACCTAGTGTAGTCTACCTGTAACTCACCAAGGAGCAAAGTCACTTGCGTTTCGTTACTATACCTCTCCTTCGGAGTTCTTGTGAGAATTAGAAGTAATGCAAAGACAGCACTGGACACATGGCTAATGTTCAATAAATGGTGGCTATTGTTATGAATTATTAAGCAGCGAGAGGAAAGCATTGGATGGAAGAACGGAATACGGATGGAATTCACTAAATGTTCTGTTTCGCACAGCCTCGGAACAAAAGAGGCCCCGTGTCTTGGCTGGCAGGCACTGAGCAGTTGAAACTGTTAAGTGATATTCATGGCCCCAATTCACTTACAAATTTTTCCAGGAGGAAATGCTCCTGAAAATGCTCAACAGTTGAAAATGAATGAAATTGGTGTGTTGGACTTATAAAGAGTAATTTAGCAACGGAGCCGGGGTGATCAAAAGACTTGGGAGTTTGCTTGGCCTTCATTTAACCTCCTTGAACCTCAATTTCCACATTTGTAAAGTAGATATAACAATCCTGGACTGATTACTTCAATACCTTTTTTTTGTGAAAATCAAATGAGACACAGAAGGTCCCTGTAAACTGTAAAGGATTCAACACTAGGAAGCATTGCTATTATCATGGCCATCATCATTCTTAACAGGCCCTGGAATCTCTTGAAATGCATTTTATCTGTCACTTGAACTGCCATCACCCCCTCTCCTTGGTAAAAAACTCAACCTTAGGAAACAAACCATTCACTGGGTAGAAACACTATCACAAAATGTATCACAATCATAGAAAATGTCCAGAGAACTGGGATGCTCCTGACTTCTCCTGTATCATCTCTGACCACTTTCAGAGTTTGGGAACAAAACCATGTCAGGAACAACACATAGAAACAGACCATTTTGGGTATCGCAAGCCACATGTTGTGACAAAGTGAGCAGGAGCTTGATTGCAGAGGCCTTAGGACAAATCTGAATCACTTCATTCCACCCACATGGCCAAGAGGGCTCTCTGAACTAACCCCCCCATTCTCTTCTCAATTTTTAAAACGTACTACTTGGCTGTCACCATTTCCTACCTCTTCAGGTGTGCAACTGACATGACAAGCTTCAAAACAGAGGCACCGAGAGAGGTGATCCTATGCAGAAGGCATGGTCAAGTATGGGTCTAGGATAAATGGAAGTATCAATAAATAACGACTATACACATTTAGAAACTCTTTCATAAAAGCATTTCTCCCATTTTAATGCAACAGCTTGAAACGAGAAAAAAAAAACTTGTTTTTCAATTTCAGATAAGGGATTCATGTAGAAAGGGCATGGCTTCACAATCAGACAGATTTACCGTCAAATCCCAACTCCAGTACTTACTAGTTTTGTGCCTTTGAGCAAATCACTTTAGTCTCTCTGAATATTAATTCCCACATCTGAAAGCGGAGGGTACAAATATCCATTTTGCTGAGTGATGGAGAGGAGCAAAGAAAAAAATTCCATCACAATGCTTGGCACGTGGTAGTATTCAACAAGTCTTCCCTTCTGTGATTCGTCTGCCTCTCCTGATGAGGAAAACCCATGAATTGTGCTTGAGTAATATTTATGTATGTGCCACGAGCCTGGTCTCAGGCCTCACAAGACGGGATCTCTAGAGAACCAAGACGAAACAATCAGTTCATCCCAAAGTGAACCCAAAGCCTTTTGATCCTGATCTTAAAACAACTGCAGGCCTGTCAAGGGCTGAATCATATCTTCCCCAAATTCTTATGTTGACATCCTACACCCCAGTTACAGAATGTAACTGTGTTTGGAGAGAAGACCTTTAAAGAGGTAATTAAAGTAAAATGAGATCATTAGGATAAAACCCTAATCCAATATGGCTGGTGTCCTTCTAAGAGGAGGAAATGGAGACACAGAAAGGTGCTCACACTAAAGAAGGACCACGGGAAGACAGAGGGAGAAGTCACCATCTACAAGCCAAGGAGAGACCTGACAATGAACTCAACCCTTCTGGCACCTTGATCTCACACTTCCCAGCCGCTAGAACTGTGAGAAATCAGTGTCTCTTGTTCAAGCCCCCCAGGCTGTGCTATTCTGCTATGGCCGCCTAGCAAATGAATGCAAGGGCTTCCCCCCCCCCAAGACAGAGCGCGGGCAGATGTCTTGTGCCTACTCACTCTGCCATGCTAACCAGAGCACAAATCAATGTTTATGTGCACTTTAGTGTGATTTCACAAAAAGGCTCTCAAGTCATTCTGATTATATACCTGGAAAAGGAGGTGATGGGCTAAAAAGTCGAGAAGGGATGCTGCTGCTCTTGACCTTTCAGAAGAGACTGGTGAGGATGGGGCAGGAGGAGTCCGGACAGTCAAAGAGACATGGGCCTGGCCGTGAAGGCCCCAGGAGTAAAAAGAACAGAAATCCTTAAGGGATGAGGTCTTTGGGGAAGGTGTTCTGGAGGAAGACAGACCAGAACACCAAGTGGAGAACTTCTGGCTTTAGCAAGTACAGCCAAGTCTAAGGACATTCCAGCACCACAGACTGGAGCTGGGCCATCAGGACAGGGCTCTAACATTCCCAAAGTTCTCACTCTGCCTTTAGCCCCCGAGACTGAAGTCACCCCAGATTTTATGACTCTGGAGCTCTGAGACTAAAAATCAGACTTTCCCATTTCTTTTATAACTCAATTTAGGAATTTATGGCTGGAAATCCCAGTATAGAAAACTGGGCTCACTGGTTCCCTCATTTTGGAAAGGTTGAGTTCGTGAACACTTGACTCCGTGAACACAAGTGTTCAGAATACGCTAAGATGTCATTCTGTCTTAGAGTAGACAAAATTGCTTGCATGCCCATCCATGTTCCCTCTAGCACCTGAAATAGTAGTAACAGAACTGCTCTTATTACAAAACTATTACCATATGAGGCAGGTGGCGTGAATCCATCAAGATAAGTTGGGGGAGGGCATGTTTATGGACATAACAACACTATAAGGTAGGTATCATGACTCCCATTGTACAGATGAAGAAATCCAGTCAGCAGCTGGGCTAGGATTAAATCCAAGCTTTCTCTGGCACCAAAGTCTGTGATCTTTCTATGATGGTATTGCTACAGAGGTCAAGAAGAGTAAGAAATTACGTCTAGTTGAGGAGACCTGGAAAGATGTCCCATTTGAGCTTGACCATGAAACATGGCATCTAAGTTCCCTGTGGCTGCCGTAACAAATGACCACAAACTGGGTTGCTTAAAACAACAGACATTTATCCTCCCACAACTGTGGAAGGGAGACATCAGAAATCAAGGTGTTGGCAGGGTCGTTATCCTTCTCAGGGCTCTAGGGGAGAATCCTTCTAGCTTTTGGCGGTTGCCAACAATCCTCGATATGCCTTGGCTTGTGCCTGCACCACTCCAATCTCTATCTCTGTCTTCACATGACCTTGTCTGCATGTCTGTGATTCTTTGTTGTCAGGGACTTCTTATAAGGACACCAGTCACTAGATCAAGGTCCACCCTAATCCAGTATGACCTCATCTTAACTAATGACCCCTGCAAAGAACCTGTTTCCAAATGAGGTCACGTTCTGAGGTCCTGGGTGGATGTGACTTTCAGGGGAACACTATTCAACTCAGTACAGCCATCTGGGTTTTCAGCAGCCTCATACGAGAAGAGAGGCTCCTCAAGTCTGGGGGAAGGGACAGCACGAGCAAAGCTGCAGAACCAGTAAAACAAGGGAATTATTTGGTAAATGGTTTTACCCTGGTAAGAAAAGAGGTAAGGCTATGAAGATAGGTTGAGACCAGAGCATGAAGGGCCCAGAGTGATTCCCATGGAGAGAACACCAGCAAGTGCAGCTCCCAAAGGCCTGATTGAAGTCTTTGTTGTTTCAACAGGCAGACAGAAGGCTCAGCCAACAGCCTTCTATGCTCTCGCTGTGTGAGCACTGCATTCTGAAATCAGCGGCAGTAGTCGTAGCAGAAAGGCACTTACATGCACTATCCTCCCTTTGCCCTCCCCACCACAACGGGAAGATGTTAATAGGGAAGGTGTTAAAGGGGGAAATGGATGGAGCAAACACCACATTCTTCACCACTATGCAGAATCATTGCAATGTGTGTTTCCATCACTCGGCCACGACAAATAATAGCCAGAGATCCTCCTCTCTGACTCAGGAACGCGTGGAATAAGTGAGGGATCTGCAAACGGCTTCCCATACCAAACAAATATTTTGTGAATATATTCCCAAGCACAGAGAAGAAATCCATCAGAAAATGTTATTTCCCTCTGAGGATGTCACTCATTTGAAATTCGATCTCACTTTTGTTTGCTGTGATATATAAAAGTAATAATACAAGCCCCTAAAAATATGAGACTAACCAACAAATACCATTTTCAGGGTCTACGAGGTGCCAGACTGTGCACCCCTACTCACTGGAACACTCACCAAATACTCACCAGTACTTCCTTCAACTCTAATTTAGAGACAGACGAGAGGCTCACAAAAATCAAGTACTGCGTCCAAGAATTCAAGTTCCATGTTTGTTTCATCTTTAAGTCTCTGCTGTTTTCACTCTACAACGACTTAAAAACCTTCTAAACATCTGCACATAACCACATTTAATCATCATACTGCATTTCTGCAAAAGCATTATGTGTGTTTTTTTTCCTATAATTTCAGTTTTCAAAAAAAAAAATGTCCTCTATGCCAGGGAGTTGTATAATTACATCTGTGCTGGGAGAATCTGATATCAGTACTAATCAAAAGTATAAAAATGGGGGGTTCCTGGGTGGCTCAGTCAGTTAAGCATGTGACTCCTGATTTCTGCTCAGGTCAGGATCTCAGAGAGGTGAGAGGGAGCCCCGTGTTGGGCTCTGTGCTCTGCAGGGAGTCTGCTTGGGATTCTCTCTCTCCCTCTTCCTCTGCCCCTTCTCACCTGGCTTGTGTGTTCCCTCTCTCTCAAAAAAATAAAATAAAATGAATTCTTCAAAGAAACAAAATATAAAGATGTGATTTTAGACTTATCTATAAAGAACTGTGTCCATAACCCCAGCCTGTCTCTTAAGGGCGGGTCATCTCTATGTTCAATAATTCTGTTTCAAGTCTCGTAAGGGCATAAAAGGCAACTCTCCTTTATTTGCCTCTAGCATGAACAGCTCTTCGTGAGAATGATAGAATATGAATGGAAATGACTATATCCATAGCAGGAGCTGTTTGTGGAGGGCTGACTATGTGTTATGCCCTGTGCTAAGAAGTGATCATACAACTGCTCATTTAATACTCGTAATTACCCCGTGAGTTGAGCAGCTGGTGTCATCCCCTTTACACAGACGAAAGAACAGACACACAGGAAGATGAATCTGCCATGGTCGCTACGCCAGTAAGGATCTGCAATCAGGTCTGTTGAACTTCAAAGCCGTCCTATTGAATTCGGCAGAACCCCGCCTCCCATTCGCTCATTCTGATAAAAATTATCTGATGAATGAACGTATCCACTATAAAAACTAAGGCCAAAGGGGGGGGGGGCGCATGTTGCAGTTGCTTGAATGCAGACTCTAGAAGACACTAGAAGAGAGTATCTTCAATGGTTTGGCGGCTGGCAAATATTTCTTAGGACACAGAAAGTGTGAGCCACCAACAAATTGATACATTAGACATCATCAAAATGAAAAGATCCTGTACGCTGAAAGAGAAGGAAAATAATCAGCCAGCCATAGTTGGGGGGAAAACAGTCACAGAACAAAGATCTAAGAAAGAACTTATACCCAGAATATGAACAAACTAGTAAAAAATAGCGAAGGGCTTTAACGGACACTTCAAAAGGAAGACAGATGAATGGCCAAAGACACGGAACTGTGCTCACCAGGGACGCAGCAGGGAAATACACATTAAAACCATAATGATACCATGACATACCCACTAGGAGGCTAAAATTAAAGAGGCCGTGAATATCAAAGTGCTGGCAAGGATGTGCGGCAACCGCAACTCCTAGACATTGCTGCTGGCAGTCAATTTGGAAGTAATACTCTTATCCGTATCACTAAGGAAATCCACATCTAGATAAATACCAAAGAGAAATGAAAATGTCTGTCTACAAAAAGACCTGAACACCAATGTTCATGGCAACTTTATCTGTAATAGCCCCAAACTGAAAGCAATCCAAATGACCACCAATGGGCGAATGATAAACTGTGGTATATTCATATATTGGAATGCTACTTACCAATAAAAAAGAACTACGGATAACCACCAACAATGGGGACAGGTCTCAGAACCAGCATGCTGGATGAAAAATGACAGTTACAAGGGGTTTCACAGTGTATGATTCTATTTGTATGAAATTCTAGAAAACACAAT
This sequence comes from Martes martes, assembly GCF_963455335.1. Lineage (NCBI taxonomy): Eukaryota > Metazoa > Chordata > Mammalia > Carnivora > Mustelidae > Martes > Martes martes. Next base: position 108,842,535 of record NC_137897.1, read on the forward strand.
ACTTACACAGAATGCAAATAAAAACAAAGTTTTTGCCTCCAGTGTGTGTGAAGTTGACTGGGAAGCGACAAAAAGGAACCCTTTAGGGTGCTGGAAAGGTTTGAGACTTTGATAGAGTTGTGAATTACACAGGTTTAAGGATTTGTCAAAGCTCATAAATTTGTACATTTTATGTAAATTTAGTTTTGGCACATATGGCACCTAAATTTAGCCTAAGTCAAAGATGTGTGCGTGTGTGTGCGTTTGTGTGCCTGTGTGTGTGTGTGTGTAAGAATTACTGAAACAGTGAGCTTTGAAGTCAGACAGACTTGGGCTGAATCCAGGCACCTTCACATAACTTCTTTCACGAGTATTTATTTATTAAGCCTGTGTTCTATGTCAAGCACTATTCTCATTGCTAGGGATACAGCAGTGACCAAAACAGGTAAAAATCACTGCCCTCATAAAGTCATTTGGATATTTTCCTGAGGGTAAATCATAAGCCACCGAAAGATGGGTTTTTTTTAAGAGTTTATTTATTTATTTGAGAGACAGAGAGTGTGCATGGAGTTGGGGGTGGGGGGCAGAGGGAGAAGCAGGCTCCCCACTGAGCAGGAAGCCCTGAAGAGGCCAGATCCCAGGACCCCAAGATCATGACCTGAGCCAGAGGCAGATACTATTGACTGAGCCACCCAGGCATCCCATAAGTCACTGAAAGATTTTAAGAAAGGGAGTAAAGTGGGGCGCCTGGGTGGTTCAGTGGGTTAAAGCCTCTGCCTTCGGCTCAGGTCATGATACCAGGGTCCTGGGATCGAGCCCCACATTGGGCTCTCTGCTCAGCGGAGAGGCTGCTTCCTCCTCTCTCTCTGCCTGCCTCTCTGCCTACTTGTGATCTCTATCTGTCAAATAAATAAACAAATAAATCTTTAAAAAATAAAAAAAAAAACTAAAAAAAAAGGGGAGTAAAGTGATCCAATTTGCATTTTCAAAAGATCATTCTCTCCCTTTCCTGATGTGACGATCCCTTATAAGCTTTATGGCCTTAGATAAGTCACTTTACCTCTTCGAGCTTTATCTTTGTTTTTAAAATTGGGAAAAATATTAATGCGCATCTCAAGCATTGTCATAAGGACTAAGGAAATACAGGTAGCAACTGACATTTAGAAGATGTTTAACAGCTGTTATTATGATCTACTCTGAAATGCTTCTAACTCCATTCCATTTACTGTTGAACTTCATTACTTCAGCAGCGGTTACAAAACAGAGAAAATGCAGTTTTTAAAATGATGTGAGTAATCCCCTAGGGAAGCCACCAGAAAGCAGGTCCCTTAAAGTTCACTGTGTTCTGGTATTAACGTCCCCTGCAATCTGATACCAAACCACTAAAGTAAGAACAAAAGGAACTCTCCAGGGCCCCTGGGTGGCTCAGTCCATTAAGCCTCCGCCTTCAGCTCAGGTCAGGATCTCAGGGCCCTGGGATCCAGCCCTCAGTCAGGCTCTCTGCTCAGCAGGGAGTTTGCTTCTCCGTCTCCCTCTGCCCTTCCTCACCACTCCTGTGCGATCTCGCTCTCAAATAAATAAATAAATAAATATCTTTAAAAAGGAAAAAAACAAAAAACAAAAAACAAAAAAACAAAAGGAGCTCTCCGTAGGGAAGCATCTCATCCTTGAGGTCCTCCAGAAAAAAGTGTATATACTCTCTGTGTCCAATACTTTGTGAGAAAACCACCACATTTGAGTGGTGTGCCTGATTAATGGGGAGAGAAATTTGTGAGAGTAAGAAGTTCTAAGACCGAGGGAAGTCAGGGAAGGGAGGATCTAGAGACTCTTACAAATGAGTGGTTCTCACGCCTGACCACCCATCAGAATCATCCGAGGACTTGGAAGAGCTAGAGATCTATTATCACACTCCGGATCCCCTCAGACTGTCCAGTGGGCATCTGTACTTGAAAAAAGGAAAAAAAATCCCCTAAGATAATATTGATATACTCAAGTCCTATGGCCCAGGTACAGAACAACCCTTCAGGTACAAACCCCTCCTCCCCTAAAGGGGAAACTGAGCCCAGCAGAGGAGAGGGAACTAAATCACGGCTCGCACAACAATCAATGGCTAAACCAGCACTCTTGACACCCATGCCCTGCCACCGTTTCCATGTTCCCCTCCTGTAAGAGACACAGATGATCGGTGGTAAATGCAACATTCAGAATACAAAGCCTATCTTGGGGTTCTGATGGAGCTAGAAAGGAGAGCAAAAGTTTGGTGTCCTGTCCTTCTTTCACTCCTCCAGACACTCTTCTACTGTGAACACTATTTTGTCCTTTTTTAAATTATTTTTATCAACATATAATGTATTATTTGGCCCAGCAGTACAGGTCTGTGAATCGTCAGGCTTACACAATTCACAGCACTCACCATAGCACATACCCTCCCCAATATCCATAACCCAACCACCCTCCCCCCCCAATTTTGTCCATTTTGATGGATAAAGGAACAGAGGCCTAACAAAGATAAGTTAACTTGGCCAAATTATCACATAGAGTAAGTGGCAGAGCCATGACTCAAACTCGTATGACTGGGTCCAAAGTGTGTGCTCGGTAAACTAGCCCACTGTCCTGGTTTGGAAATCAGGCCTGACAACCTTTCACTAGTTTTTCAGACCTCTGGATTGGCCGAAGCTATGATTAGTCAATCTCTGGCCTGGCAAATGACTTCCCTTTGTTTCTGATGCAGCACAGAGAAATTCCACTGCAAGAAATATTGATTTTCAGCTCAGGAAGTCTAGGGACCAGCTCACCCCCAACCCCAACAAAGGTGTCTGTGAACTGTCTTCCTGCTGTCTCAAGTTCATCTCTTTGTTTTCCTCTCTCCACTCTGGTACCTAGAAAGCAGTTGTCCTCATCTTGGACCAACCAACAGCAAAGACGACCAAGACAGACTTGGCTTGGCTTGCCCATCATCAGGTCCATAATGAGTCTGGAGACCACAGCTGGGGCTCAGTCAGGTTTCTTGACAGTGACAAAGGAGATTGGGGATGGAGACCAGCCCAATAATAGCCTGGGTTGTCTAGCTGGGCTGGCCTACAGTCAAGCAGGTGCCACACCAGGGCCATGGCCGGCTGCCACTTCTTTATGAATTATGGCAGAGAGACGTGAACAGACACTTCTCCAAAGAAGACATACAAATGGCTAACAGACACATGAAAAAATGCTCATCATTAGCCATCAGGAAAATTCGGATCAAAACCACACTGAGATACCACCTTACACCAGTTAGAATGGCAAAAAATCGACAAGACAGGAAATAACAAGTGTTGGAGAGGTTGTGGAGAAAGGGGAACCCTCTTACACTGTTGGTGGGAATGCAAGCTGGTGCAGTCACTTTGGAAAACAGTGTGGAGGTTCCTCATAAAGTTAAAAATAGAGCTACCCTATGACCCAGCAATTGCACTACCGGGTATTTACCCCAAAGACACAGATGTAGTGAATAGAACGGCCATGTGCACCCCAATGTTCATAGTAGCAATGGCCACAACAGCCAAACTGTGGAAAAGAGCCCAGATGCCCTTCAACAGATGAATGGCTAAAGATGTGATCCATATATACAATGGAATATTACTCAGCTATCACAAAGGATGAATACCCACCATTTGTATCAACGTGGAGGGGACTGGAGGAGATTATGCTGAGTGAAATAAGTCAAGCAGAGAAAGTCAATTATCATAAGGTTTCACTTACTTGTGGAACATAAGGAATAACATGGAGGACTTTGGGGGAAGGAAGGGAAAAATGAAGGGGGAGAACCAGAGGAGGAGATGAATCATGAGAGACTATGGACTTCAGGAAACAAACTGAGGGTTTTGGAGGGGAGGGAGGGGATGGGTGAGCTGGCAATGGGTATTAAGGAGGGCACGGATTGCATGGAGCACTGGGTGTTATACGCAAACAATGAATCTTGGAACACTGCATCAAAAACTAATGACGAATTGTATGGTGACCAACGTAACATAATAAAAAAAAATTAAAAAGTTTAAAAAAAGGACTTATAGCAGAGTGTTTGTGGAAAGCCAATGAGCTGGGACTTGGTTAAGGACACAGGGGATGCTTCTGACCGTGGTGGGTATTCTCGTAAAGTCCATGCTGTCAGACGGATGTAGGTCACTGAAACAAGAGAACCAGCAGAAATGAGACAGGATGGAGATGGCCTTTGACCAAACAACAGCACATATATTGGCTTTAGTTCCATATCCTGCTGCTGAGGTAGGGGTGACTATAGATCATTGTGGATTTAAACCATGTTGTGTCCAGGTTCTTTGTGGCGCTAACGCGGTATGGGGAGTAGGAGGTCTGCAATTCGAAGAGAAATGAGGGATGCTTGAGGCTCTTCCCCGGAAGTCAGGGGCATGGGTTCCAGTCTCAGCTCTGCCTCTGACTGAACACATGACCTTGTGTTGGTCATTTCGGCCCTCTCTGGATCAATATTCTCATGTGAAGGAATGAAGGGATTGGACTAGATCACTGGGTTTCCTCAGACCCTCCTGAGGAGGCACTTTGGGGGAGGAGTGGCGTGAGCCCTTCCCAAACCCTTCCTCCTTTTCACTGCTTTTGACCATAGGATTCTGTGGGTGAAATAATTCTGAGATCCAGCGAACTCAGCGATCTCTAGGATTGATCCAGCATGGAAAAATCTGTGGTCCTCCTGTGCTGAGGGGAAGCACCCATGCATAGGTTAAATCCTTGAGATTCTTGTATGTTGAATTATAGGCATATATTCAAAATTATACTTTTCTGGGAAAGGGTTAATAGCTTTCGTCAGATACTCAAGGCATATCTATGATCCCCGCTAGAAGGGATATGGGATGTTCAACAGGCCCCATACCATAGAGATCCATTTTGCTGTAAATCTAAATTGGGCATAAATTAGGATATTGGAATGTGTCTACAAACAAAGAAAGGAAAAGAAAAGGATGCAAGGGAAAGATGAGGCCCATCATCTAACCTCCCACATCAGAATGAGAGGAACCATTGCAAGCCACACCGAGTCTCTTCAAAGAGGAGACTGGGAGCATTGTCCAAGCTAATTAGAACGCATTGTAGTGAAGAGAAACAATTAATACTTCCATTATACAGTATCAAAATGCATAAATGATTTCATGGCATTCAGAAAGGCTTGGCACAGCTGCTTGGTACTATTTAGTGGAGAGGTGGATGAAGAATGAGCAAGCACAGAAATAGATTTACTTTTCACCTCCAAATCTGATTTATATTCAACTCAAGATGAACACAGATGGGAGTGAAAAGTTCGGCCACCAGAAATAGAATCCCCATTTTACTTTCTTGGCACACAGTAGGCACTCAATAAACATGGGTTTTAAGAGAATCTCTCAAATCACTCACCGGTAGAAACATTAAACCCTTTCAGACCCCAGCATCCTCTTTTTGTGAGTCATGAAATCTCTAACCTTGTGGGCGTCCACTGGAAACCACCTCCCTCCCGGCAAGGCCCTCTGACCACTCTCACGGCTCTCTGGGCTCCTACAGCTACAGACGGTGGCGTGGAACTCTGGGGAACAAGTTACCTGGGAAAGAGTTCAGGCGTTTCCCAGAAAATCTGCCTTAGAACTCCTTATTTCCTTTGCAGTGGCTGGCCAGTCCCCATATAAGGGTCTCTCAGAAGGGGTGCAGCCTAGGCGAAGCCTGTGACTTAGGTCAGTGCCTGCCTCTGACCTTTTCAGTCCCCCCACTTGAGCACAGAAGCCCACACCTACACAAACCCTCTTGGTACTCGCTGCCTATTACCATGGATTGTGGAACTTCTTTTCGACACAGTTCTGTGACATCCCTTATTACCCTGCATGCCCCATAGGAACAAGGAGAAAACAAATCAAACAGAGTCTTCATAGTTGGTGTGTGGCTTGAAGAAATCCCATTTAACTTGTGCTCTTTGTCTCATTTCCAAAAACACCCTCTGAATGATCACGGTGTTTTCAATAGGGGTGTGGTCAACTGGAAAGCTATGTCTATTTCACCACCTAACAGCTCCTTGACTCTGATCAGGATCAGTAGCTATGCTTCACCTTCATCACCTGTAACGTGGGGATAGTGGTCCCCCACTTGCTCATACCTACTTTCAACAAATACTTGTTGAACGGCTACTCTCAGGCAGGCAGTGGGCTAGGAGCCTGGGTTGAACGGTGAAGAGAGAAGACAGCTAGGGACTTTGCTTCCATTCAGCTTCCAGTGCAAAAGCAGAGTTAAACATTAAACAAATAGTGTCCCTAAAACATGACGGGTGACTCCATAGGGAAGTCACAAGGATGCTACGGAGACAGACAGCAGGAGTGAAGGAAGCTCTAGCCTGATCTGGAGAGCAAGAAGTCTTCATCGAGAGTGAGGACAGACCTACAACAGAAGGGAGGTGGAGGGAGAGTTTTCTTGGCAAAGGAAAAGCAAATGCAAATCAAGGATCTGGGGTCTTTACTCTAGATCGCAAATAAGCCAACGATGGCGCATAGACCAATTCTGGGCCACCACCTGTTTTTCTATGGCCTCCAAGTCAAGCATGGAGCCTGGCTCCTCAAGGGCTCATATAAATTTTAGTAGAATCTGAGTCTATTTGAAATCTGGGTCTTTCTAAATATTCAGATGGGTGGTCAAATGCAGTAGAGCTACAGGACGTGGCAGATATTTCCACTTTCTTCCACCACAGAATATAGCAGACAGCAAACAATATGGCCCCGCCCATCCAAGGATGCAAGCACAGTGGCACGGAGCTCGGAGTGGGGTCACCCTCTCGAGGAGGTCAGCCAGCTCTTCCCACCACATGGGAGCATGCTGTTTTCTTGACCCCTCCGCCCTTCCCAGGCTGTGCTTCTCGACTCTACCTCTGTTCTTCCTTCAGGCCATAGCCTGGATGTCATCTCCCTTCGGAAGCTTTCCTTAAATTCTTTCAGGCTGTGTTAGGGGCCCCTGCTCAGTGCTCCAGCTGCCGTCCACACTTAGCTCCGCATGGTACTATGACCTATTCCCTCAGATCTATCCCACTTTCACAGTGTGCATACTACGTAGCACATGACAGAGCTTGGCACCAAGGGTAGATTTGGAAAATGTTTGTTAAATTAATGAAGGCACAAATGAATGAACGCCAGCATATATGGCACACTGCCAAGGTGTGGAACATGTGGGTTTCCCTTCAATCCTTCCCTTGAAGTCCAAATGAGCAGGTGTTTTCCTCATTCTTTCGCCAAGCATCACACCTGTGGGCCTGTATCACTCGGAGCAGGGAGATTCTAGAATGATTCAAGAGACTCAGGACTGGGTATCTAATTTGTAGAGCCCAGCCCAAAATGAAAGAGTGGGGTGTCCCTTGCTCAAAAAGAATTTCAAGATGGTGACAGAAACGCATTAAAGCAAGCACAGATCACACATCCATAAAGCCGGCCCTGAAGGTGCTCTTGAAGACAAGAAGTCTCTTTAACGTCAAGAGCCAATGAAAGGGAGTGTTGGAGAAAAGCTGTTTTTATTTTTGGCATTATGATGCAGATGCATGGAGTTTTTTTTTCAATTTTTGATATGTCAAGTGTATCAATCATTTTCTTTGTGATTTCTGTTTTTCTAACTTCTTGCCAGCTCTGATAATTATTACATAGAAAAAGGATGTGAAGGCAAAGATTAATTCACCTGTGTGTGAGAAAGATTTCATTTAATTTCCGAGTTGAATATCAAGTTGATGAGACAATGACTTCTAAACCAGATCATAGGGGAATATTCATTCCTTCCATACATTTTAAGAGATATCATCGGTTTTGGGGCACCTGGGTGGCTCAGTGGGTTAAAGCCTCTGCCTTCAGCTCAGGTCATGATTCCAGGGTCCTGGGATCGAGCCCCGCATCGGACTCTCTGCTCCGCGGGGAGCCTGCTTCCTCCTCTCTCTCTGCCTGCTTCTCTGCCTACTTGTAATCTCTGTCTGTCAAATAAATAAATAACATATTTTAAAAAAGAGAGATATCATCGGTTTTAAAATCTAGTGGCATTTTCTTGATGATGCAAATCTACTGGGTCATAATTAAAAACTACTTAAACTTCTTTTAAGCTAAGAAGAAACGGGAAACAATTTGCTCTCTTCCTTCCCTCCTTCCTTCCTTCTTTCCTTCTTTTCATTCTTTCATGGACTGAAACACATTTTCTCAGTCCTGATTAAGGGCTGGCACAGGTCTGGGTATCATGAAGATAAAGCGAAACAAAATATTGTCCCATTAAGTGGAGAAGATCATGAGGGCTGGGTAAGACGCACCCACAACAAGAAACAAGAGCAAAGCAGATGCTCTACTGAAAGGATACAATGGTCCGGAGAGAAGAGGAAAGAATGTTCCAGTCAACCTTAGGTGTCATGCTGAAAAGCTGGTTCCTGAAAGGGGAGTAGGCGATATCTAGACAGACAGAGGGCAAGAAATTTTCTTCAGGCAGAAGAAAGGGTAGATGAAAAGATAAGTTGTAGAAATAACGTATGTGCTTGCTTGCTTCCCCACTAGAATGTAAGCTCCGTGTCGAAAGGAACTTTCTGTCTGCTTTGTTCACCACAGCATAACTTAGTGTCCGGACAGAAAAATCTGTTGAAAGAATGTAGTAGAAGTATTTGGGTATGACTGGGCAACAAAGAGGGATGATGAGAGTTGAAGCTGGAAAAAGCTGGCAACACGGGGCAGAGCTGTGTACGTCATGCTAAGGCGTTCGGCCTTTATTCTGTGTAGGCAACAGGGAGCCACAGGACAAAGCTGAGCAGCAGGGACACAGTGGTAAGAGACATATTCTGACAGACGGGTGGTTAATAGGTGAGAAAGGATGAGGAGGAGGATTGACTGGAGGGCAAGAGGCCTTGTACGTCGTCGTTTCGTGGACGACTGAGGTGACCAGAGCCTGGACTGTAGTGGTGGCAGTGCGGATGGAGAAGAGAGCCATTTAAGGAGCAAACTCAAGAGAACTTTGGGATGGAACAGATTTGGGGAAGGGTAGGGGACAGAGAACAAAATGTCCAGGCTGACTTCCAGGTGTCTGACTTATATGATGGCACACCTCACAGAGATTTGAAATCCACCGGACAGAGCTTTGTGGAAGAACACAATCCATCAGCCACGTACGACTGCAACACAGCAACATAACTTACATAATGCCTACACAAAATGAGTTGGTGGGGTGTCGTATTTATGAAATTTGTCACAGGAGAGCATGGTGCATTTTTCATTACTAGTGTCACTTTGTTACAAGAGCACTGGCTTCTGAACCCCAAATGCAACGTGTTACGGAGACCTTTTAATTAGCACACCACCACAACAAATGGCAGAGCCGAGAGCTTGTCATTCATTGCCTCCCAGGCACAACCAGTAGCAGGGAACCAAATCTGAAATTCTAACACCAATGGAAATCCTGAACGCCACCTGACTCAAGGACTCTATCCATTCTTTGTTGGCAGGCAAGTCACTCAAGCAAATCGATCAAGCCTGCTTTTGACTGGCTGATTCACCTGCAGTGAGCGCTGAGCATGTGAATGGCAACAATCTTGGACTAAAACAGACACAAGACACAGACATCTGAGTGCATGTGTGCGTGTGTGCATGTGCGCACGCGCGCGCCAACACATGCACATTGTGCAGGTGTGCGTGCCTACATGGGGCTCACCTAATGCTATGATGCCCAAATAAAAAGAAGACAAGCAAAAAGACAGTCTATTAAATTTTTCCGTGTCACGAGGGTGAGGAGAGTGTCTGTTTTATTTGCCACATCAGCCATCCTGCCTAGCACAGTACCTGGCCCATGGGTGGCACTCAGTAAGTATTTTTTAAAATAACTGAATGGGGAGAGACAAGGAGGGTGGGCATCAAGCCCCATTTTCCAGTGACTCGGGCCATTAGTAAGGGGCATAGCTGGGATCAATAGGCTCTTGACCCCTATAGCCCGTGCTATGTCTCCTCTGCCACATTGTTCCCTCAGTGAGATGAGGCCGGGGCCGAAGAGGAACAAGGCGTCCCTCCGTCCAGGGACTGGTGTGCTATAGGAACAGTGCCAATTCAGATACCCCACAAACAGCCTTCTGTGGAAGCCTTTGATCCTTTTAGTTCAAGAGTCTTTCCATTTATGCCAAATATAACTTTGGGAGAAATGTCTGTTCCTACAAAGCACCAAGGAGGCCTATGACATCTGCTAGTGACTAACACCTAAGTCTCCATGGTGACGGGCAGAATAACTTCTGAACCAACCTTTGTCTACTTAACTTTTCATCCGGCCTTTCAGATTCGTAAAGTTCCCATCTACTACTTAGACATCCTATTTTCAAGTGTGGCAAGGAATAAAGCACTTTTAGGTACTACAGTGGAGACATTCCAGATAAATATTACATTTAGATGCTTAAGTATTGGCCCCATGACAATGCCACTAATTCCTTTATTCTTTTAGCAGACTCACTGACAACCCAATTAAGAGTAAAATTCAAAAACCCGGCCTCAGCTGTTAACATTCAGTGGGTTCATGATGTACTTGTTTACCTAGACTCCAGAAAGTGAGCATTACTTGGACAAATGGTGAAACACAGCATAAGCAAATTGGGGCAGAACTGACCACAGGGGCCCAGCGTGCCAGTGTCCCCTGGTGAAAGGTAAGACTGGGTGTTGCCAAGGGCCCTAACGTCTAACAGACATACACTGAATTCCTGATTGTCGTGTCTATTAGCCGTGCAGCTTTTGACAAGTTACTTACCCTCTCAAGACTTCAGCGTCCTCATCTGGTTAATGCACCACAGTCCCTACCTCATAGGGATGTTGTTAGCATTAAATAAAATGTTTCATATAAAGCACTTAATTCAGAGCCCACTTCAGAGAGGATGAATAAATGCTAGGTGCTTTTAATATTCTCTTCAGCACATGAATAGAACCATAGGAATCAGTTGGGTTTTTTTTTTTTTAACTTCAAGAAGATCCTTCCTTCAAAGAGTTTATATTTTGACTACACAGGTAAGACAAACACGTGTGACATACAGGATTATACCACCTGAACAGTAGGTGTTCAGTTGGTGTCTATGAGTAGCTGAATGAATGGAAGTTTGATGTAGAAAGTGGAAGAAACCATTGGAGTTAAGGCGCAGAGATTATTACCATGAAGCTCATTCAGAAAGTAATTCCTGGTCTCAGGCTAGCATGGTGGGCCAAAGCTACTCTACCACAGCTCATGAGATCTGAACATTGACCCAAGGCGGAGAGGCTAAGACAAACAGATCATTCATTGCCTCTATAGTAGAGAGCCCCCAAATGGTCACCAGACCCAGGGGGTGCATATTTCCTCACAACAGCTGCCTTGGCCTCAGTGGGGGCCAAAGAGCTTGTCATGTTGGCCAGTGCTGGAGTGGAGTGCTGGAACATCTGAATTGGACTGAGCAAGACGAATGCTTGAAGGTTGAGCCTATGATTTCTTCCTGAGTATCAAAGTCACATCAGTAGGGGAGTTTGGGGCTGGAAAGTGGAATAAGGATAAGAGGACAGCAGCTGGGTGAATGCAGAATTGGAGAAGGCAGGATAGGGTGAAAACTGGGAAGAATATAGGAAGCAGAAAAGTCTATGGTGTTAATAGAAATGGGCTGCCAGTTTTTTTTGTTTTTTGTTTTTTTTTTAAAGAAGGGGAGAAGGGATGGGGCAGAAGGGGAGGGAGAGAATCTCAAGCAGGCTCCACGGCCAGCACAGAGCCCCATGCAGGGCTCGATCTCACATACCCTGAGATCATGACCTGAGTTGAAATCAAGAGTCAGACGCTTAACCAACTGAGCCACCCAGGCACACCCCCATAACTTTTTACTCTTGGTTGCTGGAGACATGAGGAGTTGGTTAAAAGAGAATGAGTGGGATGGAGAATGGATCTCCCTGGCTGGTGCCATTTGGTTCATTTTATAATACAGGCTGCTTAGGAGCGCCTGACCCTGAGAACAAGAGCTCCCACAAGACTGCCACCCTGCAGAAGCCTGTCTCTAAGACCTCACTCGCTCAACTCCCTTTTCACTGAGTCATTATCTCCTCTCTATTTTGAAGCCTTCAACTCTTGAATATTTAATGAAGGTCCGGAAAACCCCTCAACTCTGGAAGACAACGAAGGAAAGAGACAATGCCTAGCATTACATCGGATTGGCAAACTATGAGTTTTGGAATCTAACAGCTAGGATTTCAGTTAGATGCACGACACCAGGAGTTTCTGGCATTCGTCACAGCCTGCTAAAGGAGACCATGAGAGCACACATGTTGTTTGGATCAGCATCAGCAGTGCTGAGCAGCGCAGAAGACACAGAGCTAAATCAGAAGCCATCTCTCCTCATGCAACTCACCAGTGCAAGCACAAGCTGTAACTACAGCCACCCCGATTTTCAAACCCTAAATCAGAACACATAGTATGACTAACAATTTCCAGGTCTGACTGGTGCTGGAGGCCAGCTAGAAAGTAGAGTCTGGAGGCTGAAACACCAGTTCCTGGAACAGTTGGATAATCATGCCAAGGGATTGTGTGAAAAACTTGTTCTCTCTGAACCTTTCAAAATGATTGTTTCATAGCAGTGTTGGCTGCTTTTTTCAATACAAGAACAATAATAAGAGGAACAACATGCCCCACGTTCATGGCATTTCATTGTGTACCGAGAACGTCCACACGCACTCCCTCCTTTAAGGTGTTCAGCAAGTCTGGGATGTGTGCAGGGAAGACAGTATTAACCCCATGCACCATATGAAGGCGCAGGCTCAGTAAGTGAGCTTCAGTGTCTTATCCAAGATCATACACCTAGCATACGGTGGAGCTGGGATTTAAACCCAGGATTGCCGACTTCAAGCTCTTTCACGACACCATAATGTGAATATACCAAAGATCTTTAGAGAAAAGGCCCTTTCATGTGTTTGGAGACTCTGGGAAGGTTCCCTGGAGGAGAAAGGATATGAGCTAGGATTCGAAGAATGGATAGTTCTTTAGCCAAACAGAATCCAAAGGAGAAAAAGGACCCTGGAGGAAGAATGCTATGAGCAAGAGGGGATGGCACAAAAGCATGGGGATTGGCAAGAGAACCAAAAGCAGTTCCCTGGGGCTGCAGGGGAGCAGAACAGTGAGAAAGGCCGAGAATGAGGCTAAGAGCACAACTGTGAAGAATCTGGACTTCTAGTCTGGAAAAGACTGCATCTCGTAGACATTAACGTGGCACAGAGGTCTGAGAATAGAGAAGGGCAAGAACGCTATGCAATGCTTTAGGGAGCTTAAGCTTGCAGTGGGACGGAGAACATACTAGAAATGCTGCCGTTTGACCTATATAGAAAAATGGGATTTGAGAAAATTGTGTGGGACCTGCCATATTAAATTTTGAGCCACTGTTCATTGGATACTTCTCACAGTCTCTCAATTGGAAAAAAAAATTATTTTAAAGCCTGGGGTTGCATTCATGGCCATTCACTGGCAACTGCTATTTTCACTCTGGCCTTCCAGCACTGTAGACACAGGACTGAGAAAAGGTTTTGAACCCTGGGAGGCCACCCCAAAATAAGGACCACTCTCTCATGACTTTCCAAGTGAATTACAGTTTTAATAAATACATTTATGAACATGTGTGAGAAGTTACAACAATTGCCACTGTTTTAAAGAAAATAAAAAGTATTTGTGAGAGTTTCCCGAAATAAAAGAGGCCATTGAAAATGGATTAAGGTGGGTTATTAGCAGACAAATGAAACGATATTTTGTATAGAGAAAATGGGCACAATAATGCATTTGGGATTTGATTGTCAGAATTATGGCCCTCTTCTCCATGGTCAGATGGAATAAAATCAGAGTCACCATTTATCCCACAGAAAGCTGCTATAAAGTTGTAATTTTAATACGGATGGGTTCCACGGATAAAAGCAGTTTTATGGTGCCCTACAAAATAGCCTCTTTTACAATAGCAAATGTTGAAGCCATTTAAGATATTAACTATGACTCAGTGCACATTTAAGATATTCGAAATACTAACAATGAACTATTTTAACCTGGGTATTAGAAATGCACAAAGGGGTTGCTTCCGAAGGTCTGTAACTTTGTTCACATGGCAAACACTTGTCCCAAACACTGCCCAGATGACAATATGCATGATTCTCAGTTCATGTGGTCTGGATAGCCCTGCTTCATCTTCCAAATGCAATAAGTACAATTCATTTTCCTAACTTACATTCAATGCTTTTCTTTCCCTTGAAGGACTAGGTAAACTGTCAAGATATACTATGTTGTGAGATGAGGAAGGCATTGAAATATCATCTGTATCTAGCTCTGGTAAACAGTAACAGCTTTTGCAAACAGTCCACAAAATTTTTTGTTAAAGATTTTATTTATTTTATTTATTTTTTTAAGATTTTATTTATTTATTTGACAGAGAGAGAGATCACAAGTAGGCAGAGAGGCAGAGCAGAGAGAGGGGGGGAAGCAGGCTCCCCGCAGACTAGAGAGCCCGACGCGGGGCTCAATCCCAGGACCCCGAGACCATGACCTGAGCCAAAGTCAGTGCTCAACCCACTGAGCCACCCAGGCACCCCTTATTTATTTTATTTGAGAGAGAGAGGGAGAGAGACCACATGAGCAGGAGGAGGGGCAGAGGGAGAAGGAGAGAGAAAATCTCAAGTAGGCTCCACGCCCAGCACAGACCCCAACTCCCGGCTTGATCTCACAATCCTGAGATTATGACCTGAACTGAAACCAAGAGTTAGACGCTCAACCAACTGAGCCATCCCGGCGCCCCAACAGTCTACAAAATCTTAAATGATCTTGCCTGTGATCTATTTAATGGATCTACTACTTAATAGTAGATTGACAGAAGATATTTTATATGAAAATAGTATGGGAAAAGGTGACTTTTTGCTACAGCTTGCAACTTCCTTGCAATCAGCTTCCATTCCTAAGGAACTGGCCATTGTACCACAGGTTCTTAATGTACTTTCTTGATCTTAATTAGTTGGGACTTAATTGGTAAGGACGTATAGGTCTCAAAATATTTGGCTGAGGAGCCTGACCACAGGGAAACTAGAAGGAATGACGGAGGGGAATACGGAGGAAAGGTGAGAAAGGAAGCAGTCTAGAGGGAGAGGAAGGAGGTAACAAAAGGAGGGACAGAACCAGAAGGGAGACATATGGCATACCACTTGGAAATGGCCCTAAATTCCATACGGCACTTGCAATCCTCGAGTCTGTTTTACCTTCATTGCTCTCATGGTCTGTTTAAGCTATCTTACTACTCAAAGATTTAAGGTAACAGACAATAACAAAGCTGAAGTCTTGAACCCGTACTAGCCAAAATGGTAGCCAATAGCCAGAAGTGACTATTTAAACGTAACTATATATTAATATTAACTACAATGAAAAGTTCAATTTCTCATTAGGATTAGCCACATTTCAAGTGCTCAACAGCCACATGTGACTAGGGGCTATCATAGCAGACAATGATGGTATAGAACATTTCTATTCTATGAAAAAGTTCTGGGAGCCTGGGTGGCTCAGTGGGTTAAAGCCTCTGCCTTCGGCTCAGGTCATGATCTCAGGGTCCTGGGATCGAGTCCCGCATCGGGCTCTCTGCTCCGCAGGGAGCCTGCTTCCCCTCTTCTCTCTCTCTGCCTGCCTCTCTGCCTACTTGTGATCTTTCTGTGTCAAATAAATAAATAAAATCTTTAAAAAAAAGTTCTATTGGTCAGCATTGTCTCAAACCATTATTTCATGTGTGGCTTGATGAACCTTCCATAAAACTGTCCAGACCCTTCCTTCCTGCAGGCCTGCTCTCTCTCCCTCAGAGTTCGCCTCTGTGTGAATTTAATGTACTTTCTGACCTGCTTAGTCTTCGTGGGCTAGCTCCTCTCATGCTCTTAAGATTAGATTACTTGTTGGTTTCATTTAACAATAATGACAAAATAACTAACACTTACTGAGTACTTATAATTATACTTCTGGACACTTGATTTATACCATATACTCAATCTTTACTACTCATTTTACAGAAGGGGAAACAGAGGTATTAAAAGGTTAATATTTTGTCCAAAGCCCTACTGTTGGCAGGCAGCAGAACCAATATTGGAATCTAAGCACTTTGACTCCAGAAACATTTATGCACCATGTTATGGAGTGTTTTAGAGGATGATGAAGTAAAGAAACAAGACCTAGTTTATGTACTTGGAAACCTTACAACTTAAGCCAGGAGACTAACAAATGAGGTCAACAGTAAACTACTGAAAAAACTTGATAACCACCAAGAGGTTTTGGTCCCATGTTAAAGTACCATTTCCACTGATAAGGAACAGGCCTGTTAAGTCACAGGCATGTGAATGAAGGCTTGCTACGTGGTAACCCTACCCGCTTAGCCTACAAGTAATGTCAGAGCAGATACAAACAAATAACTACCACCGCCGAGTTCTCTGTGTACACACCTCCCTGTGAAGAAATGTCAAGGACAGACACTGAAATGTAGGGCAGATAAATGAGACATCACGGGGTAGGAAGCGCTCACCAGCTGGGAAATCAAAATACCTATTTTCCAGGACCAGCTCCGCCACCGGTTAACAAGCACTGCCACTTTGAATCAGTCCTTGCTTCTTTCTAGGGCTTAGTTGAGCCATCAGGAAAAGGAGAGAAGAGCACAGAAGATCAGAAATTTTCAAATTTGGGTATCTGACTTTCCAGAAAGTGAGTAGGCTGGGTTAGCCACCCATCATTTATAGACTCTCCTTCCCCACCTCTACTTCCACAGTGTCCATTTTGTCATTTGACAAAAGGCAGACAGACCCCTTGACCATCCTGAATTTTACTATGGAGCACTACCAGAGGGAGTAAAATCCTTTGGAGTACCAAACAACAAAGGACTCAAGAACAGACAGTTTCCCGAAGGAGAGAGCCTGTAGAGCAAAGGGAAATGTTTAGGTAAGAAGTACTGACGAGGAAGTGCCTTTATGTCATCCAGTGGACAAGCCTTGGAAAGTGTCCGTGGCCTACTTATCTATCTTCACATCAGAATTTGGTAGTGTGACATTTGTCACAGGAGAATATGATAAAATCCGTGATAAAATCCGGTTCAGATCGAAAGTCAATCCAAGTGGACTGACTGGTTTGACAATGAGTATTGGTCTCACTATTGATGTTATATGGTGGACATTTTCCCTAAACTGAAGGAGCTAATTAACGGAGCCCTTTCCAAGGTTGTGACAAAAATAGACTTAATGCCTTTAAGAAATACACAATATGCTGAAAATTGTGTCCTTGGCAACCATTTATTTTTCTTAAAGTTTATTTATTTGAATAATCTCTATACCCAACGTGGAGCTTGAACTCATGACCCCAAGATCAAGAGTCACATGTTCTTCCCACAGAGCCAGACTGGCATCCCCTTTTGCACTCACTTAAACTCATGGTTTATAGACATAAAAATGCAGTTTTTCAAAATACTTTCATCATTTTAGATGGAATATGAGCAAAAAAAATTGAGGATCACTGAACTAGATGTTAAAAGCCTTTCCAGCTCTATTAGCCTGGGTTTCTGAAATGCTCGGAAAGTACTTCTTACCCATTCCTTTTAATCCCTGAGCCAAATCTTACCTCATTCTAAGTCTCCAGCATTTGTATCATTGGATTCTGCAAATTTCCTTGAAACATGTGACATCTTACCTTTCAGCTTCTTCAGTAGGAATGAAAAACAATTTACCCCATCTCTGCCCGGGTCATGAGTGCTGATCAGTAATAACTTCATGTCGTCTTTTACCACAAGGACTTGATTAGGGAGAGAATGTTTTCTTTTAAAAAACGAATTTTGCATTGGTAGCCACTTTGTTCCTGCAATTAGCTACAAAATGCAAAACAACTGCTAAACCTCTTCCCATGAAACAGCTGGTTGATACATGCTAATAATCTCTAGGGATCAGGGATGATAGTCAGCACTAGGGATGCTTCCAGACATACTTTTTGGCACTAATGGAGGGAAAGCACAGAGGAAATTTGTGTTTGGAGAGATACAGGTATCTTTTGTTTCCTAGATGATAAAAACGAATAGGGTTCGCTTGTCAATGCCCATTAATTTTGGTGCCTTCATGATCTATGCATTCCGTTTGCAGACGAAAACAATAGAAGACGTGAACAAAAGGGTCGAATGGACCGGACAAGATAAGTAGGAAGATTTACTTTCACATCTTTAGGAAAAAGATGGTGAAAGCCTAATGTGTGCCAGGCCTTGGGTTAGAGATGAATAAGATGCAGCCTCTGCCCTCCATGAGCTCACAGTTCAATGTGGGATGAGATCGGAAACAAACCTGTTAAGTTGTGTTTGTTTCATTCTTATGACAATGATGCCCTAAGAGTGGAATGTTATGAGGACACAGAAAAGGAGCTTCTTGGGGAGCTGTAGGGTCATCAGAAAAAGGCTTTTGGACAAAGTAATACTTGTTCTGAGACCAGAAGATTGAACAAGAGTTGGAGCAAAAGGCGATTCTAGCCAAAGAAAGAGCAGGTGCAAAGGCAAGGGAATGTGTTCTTGTGTTCGTCTCTGTGTGTGTGAGTGTGTGTGTGTGTGTGCGTGTGTGTGTCTGTGAACATCAGACAGAAGGCTTGTACTGGTATGAAATGAGGTGGGCCAGAAAAACGGCTCCATATGCCATGCTAACAAATTTGAGAATTCTCCTGGGTCACCGATCCGCTCTTGAACAAATACTATATACCAGGTAAACGCCAGTATGCTGGAAGTGAGGAGAAAGACACAAAGAGGGGTAGGACGTACACCACGAAGGGCCCACGGACCAATTCTACAAGATCCACACCATCTACTCTCTACACCAATTCTATACTAGGGTTTACCCACACAGGGTCCCACAGAATTTTCAATCAGCCCTTCCTTTCAGGTTCAGGTGGTAATGTCCAACAGTCCACTTGGTCCTTAGTCCACAGGGTTTTGGAAATTGGGAAGTGGCCTACATCATTTATTTCACTCATCCTCAATCTCCATCTAAAAGACCAGGGCATTAATTTTAGGTTCAGGAGCCACATCACAAAACTCCTCTCATAATCAGCACTCCCCACCTTTTTCTTCACCCCTTTTTTCTCTCTCCCCCACACAAAACCTCTTGATTCACTGAATTCCTTTGCTCCCACCCCTGCTATAGAAATGGCTGCCAGAATCAGTCACTAGTAGGTAGTCAGGATCAGGGATCAGACTGGGCATCTATCAGGGCTGAGTAGATCGGCAAGTCATGGAAGGAGAGTCAGATGAGTACATTCAGTACTACTGGTGCGTGGACACTTTGAGGAGCACAAGGGTGGAGATATAGTCAACAGTTAAGGATTTGACTAATGGGGTAGAATGGTCTCAGTGGAAGTGGTTCTTTCAGATTGCAGGATTGAATCAGGGTTGGGGGAAGGTCCCTAAAGTCAGGAATGCAGGTGGGACCAGAAATAGGGTATGGACGGGTATGGGGGAAATCATGTGAGTTGTTGGGTGCTGTCAAGATTCATGAATCATTTCAAGTTAAGAGGAGTAGTTACGCATGGAATAATTATACATCTTTTTTTTTTCTTATCCCTTGCCTATTTTCTCTCCGTTGCCAATACGTTGCCAATATCTCTAACCCTTCTCCTACGGGATGTCACAAGCCTCACCTAGCCCGTCCATATACTCATAGCACATCCATGCCAGGGGAAATCAAAGAAGATAAAACCCAAACTCAGAATGTGTATTTTTCAACAAAGAAGTGGGAGGAATGGATTCTGCATTTCAGGACCCGATTTCTGCATGGAACTCAGGAAGGCATTGGAAAGAAGCATCAAATGCACGCCTTCACAGACTGAGACAAGAGAAATCTTCACATACATGATCCAGCAGCAGAGCAAAAATCAGCACAAACTGGAGTGAGAAAAACACCACTTGGGAATCAGAAGACTCAAGTCCTCATCCCAGCTCCGCCACCAGCCTTTCTGCTAGTCTTTGGGAAAAGTATATTCCCCTCGGACCCCCAGCTTCTCTGGCTATAAAATGAGGAGCTTTGAATAGTTGGTGGATGTGAAGACCAGAGTTGGAAGGGGCCTCAGCATTTGATTTGCTTGTTTTTTTTTTTTTTTTTTTAAACCAGAAGCAAGGTAAAAATGCGGTACTCTAAGCTTCCGTGTCAGTTCACTGTGTGGGATTTTTTATTTGGTTTGTTTTTTCCCCTTTAAGAGCTATGAAGCAACACTGTCATCAGTTCTCGTTAAGATAAAAGCACGAGTGGAGATGTTCCCCAGCCACGAAAATCACCTACAGCACTAACAGGATGAAGGCAGTTTGGGGGAAATACTAATGGCATTGCCGTATTCATACTAATGCCTCTTGGTTATATAGTAGCTTCCTCCCAAAGAGCCCAAATGGCCTCTTGTCCTCATGACGCCACCGTGAAGGCAGGAAGGAGAACATGAGCACTGTCTATTAGGGCTACGTGGAAGACCAAAGTGAGGCCAAGTCTAGATCCCAGTAAACATGTGGCAAGGAACTAAATGCTTCGTGGATTCTTAAGAGGAACTGATGTCCTAGTTTTTTAGGTAATATTATTTTTTGGCTGTGTGTGTGCGTGTGTGTGTGTTTTAACCCGGCCAAGCTAACAAGGCTCCTACAATCAGCCTTTTACCCACATACCTAAAGAGGGGACAGCGAATAGTGGCAGGGATGGAGTAGGACCCAGGTCGGTGGTCTCTCAGCCAGTGGTTTTCCCACAGAATGTAGCTGGTATAGAGGACGGAGTTGACCGCAACAATACCTCCCTAGCAATTCTGGCTCTATTACATTGATTAAAAATAAAAGTGACCCTTAAGCAAAATCGCTTACAATTCCTTTTTTTTTCCCCCTGGGGAAATTCAGAAGATGAGAAATGGTGCTGGCCAAACAGGTTAAAAGAGTTTGCAAGTGCCTCAAGGCTTTGCCCAAGGTCACCCTGGACAAGGGGGGACTCTGAACAGAACGTACACTGTCTTTGCACCAACCCAAGTGTGCTGGCTTCCAGCTGACAGTCTACGGGAAGAAAAAACAATCAAAAGGACCTTGTCTCTTCCCAAGCCCTAGGAAAATGGCTGTCTACAAATATGAGTGATTACTGAATGCTGTTGCTAATTTACCAAACACTCGTCTTAAAGGAATGGAATAATTATCACTCAATCATTGTTGTTTGAAAATAAATAAGTAGTAAATTAGAATACCATTTCCTCAATAAAGTGATTAGCATTAGAATAACCTTAAAAGGAGAAAAACTATTATCTTGCTGATGAGTAAAAGCCCTCTGGTCCTAAAATTAAACATGGCATTCTTTTCCTACAAGGTGTCTTCAGAGATAAAAAGACTGTTGCATCATGTGATCTATACAGCTACCATACAGCTTGACTACATGAAAAAAATTAAGCCCCTTGTTTGTAATTGACTCTCCAATCTGCACGCTCTACATACATTAGCTTATTTTATCCTTGAAATAACCATATAACTAGGTGCTATTATTATGCCCATTTGACAGATGAGAGAACTAAGGCATAGGGAGGTTGAGAAGCTCACCCAAGATGATGTAGCTTATAAGTGATAGAAATAAGATTCAGACCTAAGTAGGCGAGCTCCAAAGCCCATGCCTTTAACCAACACGTATTTCTACGCGTGTGAATGGAAACTTACCCATAGGGGGATCATTCCTTTCTACGTTTTTGCTCCTGTAGAGCAATAAAACCCAGGCCCAGCACTGAGCATGGTAATTACAACCAAAGTAGCATTTCGAATTCATCTACCATAATTTCTCTAATTTTACTCGTAAGGAAACTGCAGCCCAAGCTAAGTTCAAGATCAAACAACAAGTGAATGGCACAGACATGCCAAGACCCCATTTCATCCCAGCCTGACTTTCTTCCACTACACCATGCTCTTGAAGCTGCCCACGCCCTCCACTGTGTTAGCAAGTCCAGTAGGCCACATCACCCGGAGTACATCTTGCCACACAGAGGAAGGGAGAAGGGCACGTTTTCCCACACAAAGGAAATATTTTTAAAGAGAAGCCTGGCATACCAACTAAAGAGGCTCTAGAGCTAATTTCTGTAAAACAATCCAATTTTCCCATTGAAGCCATTTTAAAAATAGGAGTATGTTATATTCGATTTTCTTGTTACATGATATTCTGAAAAGTATATCAAAATAAAGAGTCACAGGAAGGAAACATGGAAAATTAACAGGAATAGAATGAACATTTTTTTAAAAATCACCCATTATGCTGCCATCTCCTCAAGCCAAATATTTAATACTATCGTAATGTTGCTAGTGTAACAAACATTCCAAATGAACAAAACCTCAAAACACTTCCAAGGAAAGAAGAGAAAGCACAGCCTTGTAAACGCATGTGTCCCTCTGGAGGCGAGTACTGAATTAAATGGCCCAGTCACACTCCAGGAAATCTGACCGCTACATACCAAGGAACTGGCTGGAGACAACTTAAAAAAGACAGAGCTTGTTAAGATTTCCAGAAGGTAGAGGAGGAATGTTGTGATACGGCCACAAAGGCAGCAACCCTTTCAGTAGGAGGGAAAGCAAGCAACCTCTGCTTTTCTAGGGATCTCATTATTTTAAATAATCAGATCTGGGGGAGGATGGGGGAGTGTACCTGGGTGATGGGCATAAGGAGGGCCCGTGATAGAATGAGCACTAGGTGTGATATGCTCTGATGAACCACTGAACTCTACCCCACTATATGTTACCTAAATTGAATTTAAATAAAAAAAATTTTTTTAAATACATATTCGGATCTCCTCAGGGTCACTATATGCTCTGCCCCATCCTTCCCCTTCCCCTAGAGTACTAGTGCCTAGACTTTGTTCCTAATCTACTTACAACCCCCTGCGTTCTTCTGAACACCTGCCAGGACTGCTGGCAGCAGCATCAGCAGCAAAATGCGAGGTGCCAATCCTGCAGCTAGCTCCAGATGTGCAGCTCCACAGAGGCAAGCCATGACTTAAATTCATTTACTCAAATCTGGAAATTTCAAAATCGGATCCTCTTCAGCTAAAGCCAAGACTTGGCTGGTGTTCCCAGAGTTGAATAATCTCAACAGTGACCCGAGTGCCTTCTTATTGGCTTGAATTGTGGGCAGACTTCTGGTCCAAAGGATGAACCAAAAAAAAAAAAAAAAGTTAACATTAGCGAATTAGCGGATGGTCATTGTAACTCAGACACAGCAGTGGGGAGAATGAGTTCATGAACTCATACTGGAAATGTCTCAGGGATGGTGGGGGAGGTTAATGTTTGTTTTCATAGTAGCTATTATTTAGATTAGGGCTATAAAATACATGTACAACTTCTTTTTTTTTTTTTTAATTTTATTTATTTATTTGGTGCAGAGAGAGACAGAGACCACAAGTAGTCAGAGAGACAGGCAGAGAGAGGGGGGAAGCAGGCTCCCCGCCGAGCAGAGAGCCCGATGTGGGGCTCGATCCCAGGACCCCGAGATCATGACCTGAGCCGAAGGCAGAGGCTTTAACCCACTGAGCCACTCAGGCACCCCACATGTACAACTTCTGATGATAAACCAAGTATATCTAAAACATATGCTCTTCCTGTGTGAGTTCACTTCTAATGTGGATGAGGGGCCAAAAACACCATCTATGTGATTTCGTTAGTAACTTGTAACACCTTTAAAGATAGGAAAGAATCTCCTCGTTCTAATGAAAATACCCCCTTTTATTGTTACAGATCAAAATAATAGTTTGATTGACAAAGCTCGGTCACTACTCACTCTCTGGTTCTCGGTGGTTCCCTAAGTTAGCAAAAATAAGCAAGATCATTTTCACCGAACTCACCGTGCGTTCTTTTGGTGGGCTCTTTTTGACTTCTACACCTCTGCTTTAAAGCTCCCTCATTAAACCCTTTCCCTTCTCCCTCTGTTCTCTGTCTTGCTGTGAATGTCATCTGGTCTCTGGCTTCAACTATCCATAGGCTACCGACCCTCGAATGGCCTTATTTTCTATAGCAGGACTAATGAGGCAATTAAGGCACCAAATCAGACTCCTAATTCTCACCACAGGTGAACAGGCACATACCAGGTCCCGCATAAGTATCTGTTGAATGAACGAATGGATAAGTGAATGGATCTATATTATATAATGATGCGCTACTACCGTAGGCACCTTAGCTGGGATCTCCCAATCACGTTGCATGAATGTGGAGGAAAGCACGCAGACTGGAGATGTCCCCAAATTTGCTACTATTTTCCGAAAAGGCTCCGGTTTCTGAATGTAAATACTGTCATTCTAAATAGCTCTGCTCTGTCGTTAACAGGCAGAAGGAGTATGCTCAAGGGAGTATGCGAGCGTTGGTGGACAGGACCTGCTATATCGTGCACCTTCCACAGGAAGTCCAGGCTTCCTCTACTTCTGCAACCAAGAACCGCAAGAAAAGTAAGTTCTGGAGATCTGCTGTACCATATGGCTCCTGTAGTTAATAATATGGTATTGTACGCTTCAAAAAAACCTACTGAAAGAGTAGGTCTCGTGTTAAGTGTTCCTGCCACAATTAAGAAAAAACTTTGGTGAGTGGGGCAGCCAGTCCGTCCAGCTGCATCATTTAAAAATACGATCGCATGGAGGGGCACCTGGGTGGCTCTGCCAGCTAAGTGTCTGCCTTGATCCCGGAGTCCTGGGATTGAGCCCTGTGTCAGCCCCCCTGCTCAGCAGGAGGCCGGCTTCTCCCTCTGCCTGCCGCTCCCCCTGCTAGTGCTCATTTTTTTTCTCTCTCTCTCTCTCAAATAAATAAAAAAAAATGTTTTTTAAAAAATACAATCACAAAAAGAAGGAGTTAGAAGTAGCATAAATAGGGTTTTGACATTTAAGGAAGGGGTAAAGGAGGAAACTGTATACCAACAGCCTCATTCTATGATTTTATTTGTCGGAGAGAAAGAGAGAGAGCGAGCACAAGCAGGGGGAGAGAGGCAGAGGGAGGAGAAGATTCCACGCTGAGCAGGGAACCCGATGTGGGACTCCATCCCAGGACCCTGGGGGCATGACCTGGGCTGAAGGCAGACGCTTAACCAACTGAGCCACCCACGTCCCCCTCCCTCCACCCCCACCCCCACAGCCTCATTCTGAGCATGCCTGGAGATGCCTTCCCTGTGATAGCTGCTGTCTGTCTCCATGAATTTCTGTACTTCATTTTCTGGCCACTATGAAGAAGTCTATACAAATATCCCGAAGACTGTGGAGGAGATCAAAAATTAAGAATGACTAAGTAACAGTTTTAGGAACAAGATGAGGACTAGGGTTTTCACATTTTCCCTTTAACTTGTATCCTTGGGAGATAGATTTCTTCCTTTATGCGAATGATACCTTTTTTAACATCTCCAACCAGGAACAATGCCAAGAAGAACTAAGAGAGAAATGGTACTTGTATTTAAGGATCAGGAAGGACTTATTATGAATTGTATCCAAATGAAAATTCTGGGGGCACCTGGGTGGCTCAGTCAGTTAAGTGTCTAACTCTTGATTTCAGCTTAGGTCATGATCTCGGAGTCATGAGATCGAGCCCCACATCAGGCTCCGCACTGAGCATGAAGCCTGTTTAAGATTCTCTCTCTCCGGGGCACCTGGGTGGCTCAGTGTTGGTTAAAGCCTCTGCCTTCAGCTCAGGTCATGATCCCGGGGTCCTGGAATCAAGCCCCGCGTCGGGCTCTTTGCTCAGCAGGGAGCCTGCTTCCTTCTCCTCTCTCTATCTACTTCTCCACCTACTTGTGATCTCTCTGTCAAATAAATAAATAAAATCTTAAAAAAAAAAAAGATTCTCTCTCTCCCTCTCCCTCTGCCTCTCCCCCTTCCCACCAGCTCATGAGCTCTTCTCTCTTCAAATAAATAAATAAATAAATAAATAAATAAATAGTTTTGTTTTTTCTTTTTTAATTAAAACTCTGTCCCCTGGAAGCCAATTTGTCCATAGGGATGAATTCCATTCAGCAAGTCAACTGGTTTGGTGTCTTGGGATTTTATTTTACTGCCAAGTCATCCTGGCCAGGACACCAGAGACTACACTGACCAGAGCCACACTTCGCACAAGAGCCTCAGTGGGTGTTTCTCTGAAAATTTCCTAACCCACAGTATTTCCTTAGAAAGGACTTGGCACATGGTAATATTCAATAAACAGTAACTATTGATTTTTCATATTTAGAAGTTTCCAAGCTAAAGAAAGCTTGTGCTATTGTCATACATATCTGGAGTGGGAAGACGCCATCTAAGAATAACATTCAAAATTAGGGGGTCTCATGGAGCTGGAGCTACAAATGAAATCATCATAGATTTGGGAAACAGCACTGACATCTAACCAGAACAGGAAACAGATTAAATTTGGTACTTTAGTCACACAGTGAATATCATGCGAACATAAAAATGATGATGTAAAAGAATAATGACATAGGGAAATACTCATGATTTACTGTTAAATGGGAAAAAAGCAATTTACATATCTCAGTGGGCTTAAAGGTCTTGCCTAGAGTCATATAACTACCATGGGGAATGTCAGAATAAGAACAAAGACTCATCTAACCCCAAACCATGTTCATATCTCCAGGTCATGTTAAAACCCCCAAATTCGGGGCACCTGGGTGTTTCAGTCGGTTGAACATTCCACTGCTGATTTTGGCTCAGGTCGTGATCTCAGGGTCGTGGGATTGAGCCCCGTGTCAGGCTCTGTGCTAGACAGAGAGTCTGCTTATCCCTCTCCCTCTGCTCCCACCCCCCCCCACCCAAGTCACATTCTCAAAAAACAAAAAAATTAAAAAAAAACAAATTCAAGGCTGGAATCCCCAAATAAGCTACAACATCAACCAGACTTGAACTAAATGAAGCATTAGCACAGATTTCTAAGCAGAGCTTATAAAAGACTTCGGAAAAATAAAGCTGGGAGAAGTTATTTTGGCATCTTAAAAGAATCTGCCTGGGCAGGATGTGGCCAGACCTGGAGACCTCCTAATTTGGGAAATTAAAGATTTCCCTCTTTTCCCCCAGAAACACACTGTATGAGACTTTTGGATGGAACAAACAGTCCTGGATGATCAGTCCTGAACTCTAGGCTTGGATCTGTCCTATGTGACCATGTGCAGTCTCTTAACTGCTGGGAGCCTACACTCTTGCCTATCTCTAAGTGGTAAGGTTTGGATTAGATATTCTCTCAGCTCTCTTTTGGCTACAACCCTGCAGCCACACGTAGACTGAGCCTATGGGAGAACAGGGGCCCTTAGAAGGAGGCAGTTCCGAGTTAGGGCTCATGGTTTAGTTAGCAAAGCATAGCATGGATTCTAGCCCCCATCAATTCCCTTCCCAGGCATCTTTGGGCACCAACTGCAAGCCTTCAAAATGAAGATTCCAGGCCCACTGCAGGCCCATAGACACTGAAATTTGGAGGTAAACCATCCAACGCCAAAGATAATGGGACTGGCCCAGAATCTAGTAGTGGATATACACTCACCTCTCCGGGCCTTTCCATGATGTTATGGGTGTAATTGCTAATGAACCGTTGCTATGTAAGAATTCTAGAAAGATTCCTGATGGTTGTAAAAATATAGTGTATGCTTCCCCTCAAATTTGGTAGTCAGGGGGCGCCTGGCTGGCTCAGTGGGTTAAAGCTTCTGCCTTCAGCTCAGGTCATGATCTCAGGGTCCTGGGATCGAGCCCCACATCAGGCTCTCTGCTCAGCAGGGAGCCTGCTTCCCTCTCTCTCTCTGCCTGCCTCTCTGCTTACTTGTGATCTCTGTCTGTCAAATAAATAAATAAAATCTTTTAAAAAATTTTGGTAGTCAGAAGACAAGTTCCTCTTGTGGAACAGAACTGAATAGAATATTATTGCTCCCCTAGATTGTGTGCTTGCTTTGTGTCTGGTATTTTACAGTACCTTGCAAGAGATTATGGAGTATTCTGCTCAGGACCCTTTACTTTTCTTTCAGGCTTGGCTCACTGTGTGACCCTAGGCAAATGGCTGACACTCTCAGGGCCTCACTTCCACCTCTAAATCATTCAGGAATGGGCTAGATCATCTCCAAGGGTCCTAGCAGCTCTGACCTTTATAACTCTATAGCTCCATTTACATTTCATAGAGACATCAGATTCCAGCATTGGGTGGGGGGAGACAGAGGAGCAAAATCAACAATGATGGCTTCCCAATCATGAGTGTGTTTCCTTAATGATTAAGAAATGGGGGATGGGGAGTACTTGGAAAAGTATTCCAAGTACCTGTAAATGCCTGTTGGACAATCTTACATCATACAACTTACATGACCAGTGACCTTCAGGGACATTGTAAACCAGCCTTCTCCAAACTTCACAAGAAAAGAAACACAGTTCTGCGTTCAACTTCTGCATAACCTCTGCACGAGTAGTTTAAAAAGTCCCGTCCTGTACCACTTTGCATTCCCATCAGCAATGTATGAGAGCACCTGCTTCCCACAGCCTCACCAATGGAATACACTGTCACACTTGACAACTGTCACCGTTCTGATAGGTGGGACATGGCATCTTGGCATTGCCTTCCTTTGTGTTTCTCTAATTATGAGCAAGCCTGAACATTTTTTCTATATTTGAGGGGCATCTTCAATTTTTTTTATTTTTATTATTTTAAAAGAATTTTTATTCAAATTTCAGCTAATGAACATATGGTGCAATACTGGTTTCTGGAGTAGGATTCAGGGACTCATCACTTACATACAACACCCCGTGCTCATCATAAGGGCCCTCCTTGATCCCCATCCCCCATCTAGCCCACCCCCCACCCACATCCTCTGTCATCCTTCAGTTTGTTCTCTATCGTTAGGAGTTTCTTGTGGTTTCTCTCTCTCTCTCTCTCTCTCTCTTTTTCCCCTTCCCATATGTTCATCTGCTTTGTTTCTTAAACTGAGGGCCATCTTTAGATCTTTTTTGTCTGTTCATGTCTTATTCCCATTATTCCATAAGGCTGACTTTAAAGATATTTTAGACTTTCCTATACATATGATGAGTATATATGGAGCATGTATTATAGTTCTCACTACCCCTCTTCTAGCATACGACATAGTTGACTTTACCATTATTCTTATAAACAATGTTATAATGTGCTGAAAGATGCATGAACGAGGATCTCCACCTTCGGGAATATTTCCCTGTTCAATAAATATTCTTTCACATTACACGTTTTAACAATTGCATTATATTTCATCATGCGTTCCAAATTTTCTTAACTAACTTCCTATTATTGGACAAAAAAATTGTATCTAAGATTTTGCTGTGAGAAATGACCCTGTCCCAAACTTCCTTGAAAAGAATGGCTTAATGTACATCTTTCATCCTTTATTTCAGATGAATTCCAAGAAGTGATGTTATTGGATCAAAGGCTTGGGCACCTGGGTGGCTCAGTCGGTTAGGCACCCAACTCTTGATTTCAGCTCAGGTCATGATCTCGGTGTCAAGGGATCGGGTGGCACATCAGGCTCCATGTTCAACAGGGAGTCTTTCTGGGATTCTCTCTCTTGAACCCTCGCCTTCTGCACCCTGTGCTTGCTCTCTCTCTCTCTCTCTCTCTCTCTTTCTCAAAAAACAAAAAACAAAACAAACAAAAAGGCTTCGCATCTTAAGGTTTTGATATGGACAGCCAAGTTGTCCTCAAAAAGGGCATTGTGTTTTTAGCCTCTCTAGAAGACTAAGGTCTTATGTCCCTCTACCTTTACCAACATGTGTCATCTTTAAAAGAAAAACATCTCCATTTTTTTAACATGTAGAAAATATTTCAGTTGTGTTAACTTTTTTTCTTTTAGTTGAGCTAGACCTTCCAGTCTCTTTTTAAATGTGAATTACTTGATCTTGTGAAACGGTTTTTAAAAAATATCATCTAAAGTGACAGTAAGTAATTTTAGTGCTTTATATTTTGATAACAATATGTGGAAAAGGTAGGAAAGTTTTTATTATCCTTACGTCTAGTTTCATAAATCCAAAAAGTTAGAGTTCAGAGAGTCCAAGCTGTGTGCCCAAGGTCAGTGAAAGATCAGGGCTTCTAGCATCTTCCTTGTTCCCTCCCATCCTGAAGTCGCTAAGTAAACATGGAGCTGGTAGGCAATCCAAGTTTTTCCAAATGCAGATAAAAATGTAACATATATAACTCAGTGATGGAGTCAGCCCAGCCCTCTCCTCTCCTTTTGCCTTTCCCGTCTAGCATTATCTTGGCAAAAGAAAGCAAAGGGAGGAGGAAAGTAAGGCAGCTGGGCCTGGGAGGTCTCCCAAGCATAACTAGAACATATTTTATTCGCTTCGGCATTTGGCTCTGCGATAGTACTTGAGATGACAGCGTGTGAGGTGCCTCAGGGCCAATCACATGGCCTCCCCACCGATGCCCTATCTAGGTTGCTCCAGCCTCCCTGGTCCCAGCAGGACTCCGGTTTGCCTTTCGCATGGAGATCCAAAAAGAAATGGGCCACTCAAGGGACAGTTGCTTTCTCCTACACCGTACAAATGTGCTCATTCCTTAATTTTTCTTTCTGTTATTAAGGAAGATGCAGATGCACTGATTTCTTTCAGTCAAAGCATATTTTATGTTTTTCCAAAACATTTGTTTCCTTCCCTAGTACCAAATGCTCAAAACGGACCTCTGTGGTCAGTTACTCAGCATTCTTTCAAATGACTTAATTTGAAATAGCTACTTTTTTTACCCTAGAAGATAGATTATGTCCATATGTATATAGCTACACACACACACACACACACACACACACACACACACACAGTGGCCATTTGGTTGTAAAAATGAAGGTGTTAATACGGGTTCAGATGTAGGGATGAAGGAACTAGCATTCTTTCAGAGACTACTATGGGCTAGGGACTATAATTACATTGTATCTCACTTCACCTTTGAAGTAATCCTATAAATGGGACATCATGATGTGGGTTGGTTTCTCAGACCTACTGGATGTTTTCACATGTCAGCTTCCTTTCAATCATAAGGAATGTCTTCAGGAAATCTGTGTCAGGTGACTTCACTTTGTGCTGTATTGATACAGGATGGTTTCAAGGAGAGAAAAATAGATTGTGAACTCCTTACAAAATCAAGGCCCAAGTTGTGTCATTTCTTTCCAGCCCCCGGGTCCTGTTTTTCTGTGGAGACCAAACAATGTAACCCCTTACAAATGGAGGCCCAAGGTGGTGTCCCCAACTCTTAAATCTTCCAGATTGTGTCAAACATTTCCAGTAAAGCTGTACTGAAGGAAC
Organism: Martes martes; assembly: GCF_963455335.1. NCBI lineage: Eukaryota > Metazoa > Chordata > Mammalia > Carnivora > Mustelidae > Martes > Martes martes. The sequence goes on from NC_137897.1 coordinate 108,873,762, forward strand.
TCTACTTTGGAGGATCTTAGAGGAGATAAGCAAACCGAACTCCTTACAAGGTATGCCCTCAGTTCTATCAAATGTCAACAACTCTATCACACGTCTCAAGTAATTCCGCATTGCAATTACCAGCACTGTGAGGCCAGGGAAGTTGGCAGTGAAGACAAGAAGATCAAATCCCTTAGAAAATTACGGCCTGAGGTGTCTCTCAACTTTTCAGATGGGGACCGTGGGAGGCCACTTGCTCCCATCTGCTATGAAGCCCCAGGTGACAAATTATTTTTGCACTGTGCTTACCTTAGGACCCTGTGAAAAGCAACTACTAAAATCCATAAAGGGGTATAAATTTCCCAGAAGTAGTTCCTAAAAGGAGACAACCCTTCTACCATAGCCACCGTAATGCAGCCAAGGAGACTTTGTTCAGGCCCAGGACCATGGTACCTATGGGGCTTTTATTGAATCAAAGACCCAGATGGCCAAACTCAAGTAGGCAAAAAAGCTGGACTGGGTTTTGGCAGCCCAAGGGGCTCTACTGTCACCTCAGAAACTTTCCTTTATTTACTTTTTTTTTTTTTTACTTTTTAAACAGCTTTGTTACAATATACTTCATAAACCATATAACTCACACTTTAAAGTAAACAATTCAGTGGTTTTTAGTATATTTACAGAATTATCCAACCATCACTATAACCACTTTTAGCATACTTTTCATCAACCCCCAAAGAAATCCCAGACCCTTTAGCAGTTAACCCCACTCTCCACTTTCACCCCGCTAACAGCCTCCCATCTCTAGCTATCACTAATACACTTTCTGTCTCTATGGATTTGCTGATTCTGGACATTTCACACCCATGGAATTATATAACTTTTAAAGAAAATTCTGAAATATGGCTATTTTAACTTCTTATAAAGAAGTAAATGGGAGCTCAGAAAAATAATTTGCCCATGGTCTCACAGGCAGAGAGTGGCAAAGCCAGGAAACAAATCAGGTTATCTTTCCATCCTATACGTTCCCGAAGACCTGGATTCCAGCCTTGCCTGAGCCAGTATTTTGCTTTGTGAGTGAAATAATTCAACACACACTTTGGATGTTTGATAGAAAAGACTGTGATGAATCACCTGTAGGTATTCAGAGGCAGAGCATTCCTGGCTTGAGCAACTGGATGGATGAAAGTTCCATTTACTGAAATGGGTAAAAGTAGAGGCAAGGTAGGTCAAGAGAGACACATTAAGTAGAGAGGCAAACTCATACCACAGAAAATTAAAGCAAATACTCACATTCCTCTGGAATGTAATAGTCAAAGACTAAAACAGGGCAAAGAAGAGATAAAGTATAATAGATACGCATCATAGGCATTCCTAAGAAAGAAACCAGAATAACTGAAGACATATGATGGTTAAAAATATAACTGAAGATAACTTTCCTGAGCTGGAGAAAAACCTGAGCATTTTAATAAAATGGGTTCCTCGAGTTCCAGGCAAAACCAGTAAAAAGAGAGGCATACCTAGGTAAATACGGAGTGTGTACAAGTGCGTGCGCCTGTAAAGCCCTACAAGAATCCAGTCTAGAAAAAGAGGTCAATTTTAAAACAGTCAGCCTGGGCTTCTCTGGGGATGTTTATGGGTTTTTTCCTCCCAATATTTAGAACTGCAGATTTTTTTCTAGGAAAAACTAACACCTTAAGGGCCTGAAAGTTGTGGAATAAAAAGACTAGCAACCAGTGTTACCATCATTAAAAGGGATCATATTTGGCCTGGAGGAGCAGTGCAGAGTGATGGAAAAACCATCAAACTAGGTGCCCTAAGATCTGGCTAATGGTATGGCCATAGAGAATCACTCAATCAACCTCCTTAAGCGTTGGTTACTTCCTATTTAATACCGGAATAATTACAATACTTTCTCAAAGCTTTGTAAGAAGGGTAAAATGTGCTGGTTTTTACTTAATTAGAATTACAAATTCACCAGTAGAATCAACTTAATGGTTTTTACTTCCCTTTCTTAAAGTGGTTCTGCTCTGTCCTTCCCTTCTCAGCAGAGATTTGTAGTTAGGACAGCATGACCAATAGAGCCATAAAACTTCCTTTTCCTCTTCTTAATGTGGCAACCGCACAGCCAAAAGCATCTGTCTTTTGCACAGAGTAGCAACTGTCCTGACAATCTAGGTCCTCCAGAATTTTGTGCCATCCTGATTAGTAGATTATATCTTCTCCTTTCTCTAGAGTGAAGCTCATGGGTTTTCCTTTACCTTTCTGATGCCTGCTCCACCTTCCATCACCCATTCTGTATTACAAGGCCTGCTTCATGTCTGCTGTCACACCGTCATTAAATGGAGGTGACTTGGGGCGCCTGGGTGGCTCAGTGGGTTAAGCCTCTGCCTTTGGCTCAGGTCATGATCTCAGGGTCTTGGGATCGAGCCCCGCATCAGGCTCTCTGCTCGGCAGGGAGTCTGCTTCCCCTTCTCTCTCCGCCTGCCTCTCTGCCTACTTGTGATCATTCTCTCTGTGTGTCAAATAAATAAATAAAATCTTTGAAAAAAATGGAGGTGACTTAGTGTCGAGGAAGAGAATAATGTTAAGCTTAAATTCTACGTTTGCAATGAAGTTTTCCTCAAAGACTACAACCATCATTCAAGTTCTAGAATTCAAATTTTCCAAACTGTGGTATCTAAATGTGATGAATGTTCAAGTCATAGTCTTTCATTTCTGTACTTCACCATTTGGTTCTGTTCTATTCACTATTTTAGGTATATTCGATTATATCCCGAAGTCCATTTTAAAGCCCTTGGTGGTTAAGGATATGGAAATAAGATGTCCAAAAAGAGGCTGTAATAACTTGAGAAAACGTTTATGGTAAAGTGATGTTTAAATAAATCAAGATATAATATTATGTTTTATATATGAACTCAACTAGAAAAATATGTACAGAGAGAAGAATGGAAGACTGTATGGTACAATCTTGACAGTGATTATGACTGGGTGATGGGGTTGTAATTAAAATACATGCACCGATAAAAGAAGTCAATAATAATTCTAATTCCCACAATGACCAAGGATTGCTTTTATAAGTTAAAAAAAAAAAAAACTAAACTGTATGAAGTAAAGATTATGCCTCCATCCCCTACATAGTGTAATATTTCTAAAAGGTAAGTGTTTAAGATTTTATTTTTTATTAGTTTCATTAGAAATAAAGAGGTTGATTATACAATGCTTACTTATAAAATATATCAATGTAATCTAAAAATAAATGACACAAAAATTACATACTTACAAGGAAAAAAATCAATCCACAATTATAGTGGATTGTCTCTCAGAAAGTGACAAATCAATCAAGCAAAATATTAATATAGTCATAGAAGATTTGAACTACATAATTAACAAGCTTGATCTAACTGAACCATAAAGAACCCTGCACCCAATGATTAGAGAATACACATTCTTTTCCAGCACATGTAGGACATCAAGGAAATCTGATCACATACTGGCCATAAAGACATTCTCAAAAAGTCCAAAGAAATGGTTTTAAAAAGAACACAAGCTTTTTCCAAAATCCCAAGATCAAATGACAAGTGGCCACAAAGGACTGGGAGGGAGAGAAGGAAGGAGGCAAGAGAGACCTACTAGGCTATGTGTTTGGAAATGGAAATAGCAAACTAAATAATTCATAGATCAAAGAAGACATTGTAATGGGATTTAAAGTATTTTGAATAAGGTAAGCATGGTATATACTTAAAAGGTGTTACGTGAAAAAAGAGCTGCCTTATCAACTTTGCATTCCATCCATCTGGAAGACTGAGAATTCACTGTGTTAGGAGACCTCAGTGACCAGCCTCTTACATCCATATTCAATTTCCTGCCCTGTGGTCCTCTAAATACCAAAGAGGACCCAGTGATACAGTTTCTGTAGAAAATATCACTAGGAATGTTTGAAGATTAAGGGATAATCAGTGAAGAAGATGGAAGATTTACTAGGCAGGGATGACACAGGAGCAAGAGGAAAAAGGGGAAGCAGGACCAATGGATGAATCTTGGTAGGAAAGGACGGAGTGATTTCTTCTAAAATGGGAGACAAGGATAAAACAATGGGTGTGGGAAGAAGCACAGAATGGACTTCAGTTTCATAAAAAGGACACCACCACCAACCTTTGGGTGAAGTCATTGCTAGCAATGCACTCAAAATCCTATTGTTTTCTGTATATTTTCTCCTGTTTTCTTTTTTGGGCACATAATACACAGCCATCCTTAAAATGACTGTCCTAAATCCAGTGAAAGTTTTAAAAAAACTCATCACACTTCCCTTCTCTCTGCTTCCCCCTACTCTGCCAAGCCCCTCTTCTCCTTCTTTATATACTCTTTATCCAACCCAATTCTTATCATTTCTCTCAATGTCCTTATTTTCTATCAATTGCTGATCACGCGAACATTTGTAATCCACATGCTGCTGATGGAGACTTCGTAGCAGAAATGAAGCCTACTCAACCTCATTCAATCACCAGGAGCACCCAAGGTACCTCCACCAAAGGCAGCAACCCGAAGATGCTCCTTGATCAAGGCAAACATTCCCCAGCCCAACCACATGAGCGAGCATCGGTAATGGTCTTAGAAGTTAAATATGTGTCTGCCATACATAGATGAGGTTCACCAAAACAAGCAAGCTTGGACTTCCCTCCTTTGAAGTAAACGGCACACCCTACTAGTGAACAATTTCCAAGCAGCCACACACTCTCCAGTGACAGCGCTTATCAGTTCTAAGCCGGGCACCATTCTAAGCAAAGAGTTCTAATACTTAGAACTCATTCACTCGTCACAAAAACCACGTGAGATTGTCATTATATCCTCATTCTACAGATGAAGAAATACAGAAACAGGTTGACAATATAAGGTAGAGAGCAGCATAAAAGGAAATTATTCTAGAGTCAAAAATGAAGGACTGCTATTATCTACAGTAACTTTCTAAACCCCTCTGTCCTAAATCAGGGATCATCAATCTTTTTCTATAAAGGGCCAGAGAGTAGATTCTTTAGGTACTGAAGGTCCTATCGTCTCTGCTGTAGCTACTCAACTCAGCTATATGGGCATGAAAGGAGCCACAGGCTATAAATATAACACAACAAGGCATGGCTGTACTCCAAATGTCATTAATGGACACTGAAATTTAAATTTCATATAATTTTCACATATCACAGAATACCATTCTTCTGCAGATGTTTTCCAATCCTTAAAAGATGTAAAAAGCATTCTGAGCTTAAGGACCAGACAAAAACAAGAGGCAGACTGGATTTGGCATGTGGTCTAGAATTTGTTAACCCTGCCCCCCACCCCACAATGTAAATTAGTACTATGTCTGATAACAAATCCACAGCACCATAATCCCAAGGATAAATTTGATTTCAAGTGTAAATTTTAACAGAAAAAGAAAGAAAGGCCAACAGGAAGGCAGGAAGAAAAAGAGAGAAAGACACTTTGATCGCGCCATTGTATTTCTAAGAATTTTTTAAGTGATCATGAATGTGTGCAAGATTAATTTCTTCTCAAGGACGTTCCTACCAGCATGATTTGTAATTCTAAAAAGATGGGGAAAAACCCCAGAAAATAGCATGACAAGACTAGTTAAGTAAATACAGTAAATCAATGGAATATGATATTGAATATCGTATTGTGGAAGAGTATTAATGACATTTGATCATGTTCGAAAAACAACCAAGAAAAAATAAGAATTGTGTTGCCATGTTCACATTTTTGCTAAAAGGCAGAGGGACATAAAGATGATTGAATACTATGTATCAAAATGTTAACAATGAATGGCTGCAGCTGATATGATTAAAAGTGATTTTTCTTTTTTGCTTTTCTGTATTCTTTGCTTTTAAATATTTACAATGAATGTCTTATTTTTCATCATCAGCAAAAAAGAACTTAAATTTCTACAACCTACACCGCAGTCAGGTAGTGAAAACTTGTGAAGACTTTCTAAACGCTTCTCTTGCTTTTAAACATTTTTGGCTTAGATCCATGGGGAAAAAAACCCCACATTTTCTTCCCTGATGGGATGGGCTCTTATGTCCATGGTGACATGAGTGAACCCACAGAAGACCATCCGGTACACACAGCTCTGTCACTAAGCAGTAGGAAAGCAGTAATCAATGAGCTCTACACATAGTTCCCTAAACATCATTTTCAATAAAAGTTTCCCTGGAAGACATTTTTAAATGACCATTGCAAAGTGAATAATTTGGATATTCCATTCTCCTTATAATCTTATGGGGATGTTTCCAGGCTACAGAATATCCATTAACTGGGTAGGAAGAAGTCCAGTTCAACCCTCTCGAAAGCTTTCCCAAATTAACTCATGATACATCCCCAGTCAATTCCCTTCACGCCTCATACCCCGGACCGCGCAGTACTAAATACCTACCTTAAATCTTCCTTGAAATAAGGCAGGGGCTCAAATAAATATCAAAAGCAACCAGAAGATAAAGTAATAACGAATAAATAATGTCCTCAAGATATCGCTAGTCAAAGAGGAAGCTGTAACCAAGCACACCATCAGCCTGAAGTTCGGGGTCCTTATCTAAACTCAAGCTTTAGACCCCAAGAGCTCTCACGCATGACTCACTTCTCTACAACTTACAAGGTTGTAAAGAAACTCCATGAACTTCCCCACTGGCCTGATGCACCACCAGCAAGTCTCAGTGAGTCCTCCATTCCAAACCTGTCATCTTCGGTCATGACCCTTCCTCACATCTAGTATCATCTCACCCCTCTGAGCTGCTCCTCTCTGCCTCAAGCTTCCGCTGCTGCCTCTGTCCATAAACTTTCTCGTTTTGTGCTCTGGATCTTTTAGACAATGGTAGACGAATTCACCTGTTTCCTGAACCTTGACAGAATGCTCCTTCAACTCATACCATTACTGAAACGTAACTGTCTTCTGAGGGCACTGCTCTCCCTGAAGGTTCTCAAGTGAAGACTGGTTATTCTTCCAAGTCCTCTTCATGTCTCAATACTGGAATACAGGGCATCTGGCCCTGTTGTTTACTGACCCAGTATCCTGATCGTGACTCCCGAAATCCTTACAGAATAGCCTCTGGTCTCCTGAAATGCTTGCCTTCAAGCTCTATCCCTTTCTGTGTCTTCTAATTACTCTTCCACAGTTACGATCTACTCAGGATGATTTTCGAGTGTGGTTTTCCACCTCCTTTTCTACCTCGAGTCCGAACGTCCTCCCCTGAGAGTCCTGCAGTCTACCAGACTTCTGTCTTCTTTCCCTAAGCTGCTTGGGTCTGATGGTTACAAATCCAATCTACTGGCCCTCCAGCCCTCTCAGCTTCTTTCCACCACTTCCTTCTGCCACAATCCCAAATTGCAAGCCCTGGTCTAATATTACAATCTACCTTTCTGATCTCCCCAACAAGAGAAAGTCGTGCATACCAGGCAGTTAGCATCATTACAAATTCATGATCTCCAACCTTTGCTGGAGTCTCAACAACATCTCTGTGCACTTCTCATCAGTCCATACTCTATTCTCCCCCACTGACCTTGTGAAGCCTTCACAGTCTCATTCACAAGTCCCTTACCCAACCCTACTCCTTCCCATTTCAGTATTTGTCTCACTGCCTCCATCCCCGCCCCCCCCCAGTTTCATTAATACAGTTGGCACTTTTGGCTATGATTTCCTTAATTTTCCACATCTCCAGCATAAACATTCACAAATCACATCTTTCATCATTTTCTTCCCTCAAGAATAAGGTTTGGGAGTTCCCTTATCCAGGTCAAAAGCAACTTTCCCTTGTATGCCCTGGCCCACGTCCCCTCCTATCACCTCTTGGACACTGAATCTCAAGTTCACTCCCATATCTCAGGCCATTCTCTCCATAGGAGCCCCTTCCTTTCCAACTATAGTTATGCTAGAGTCTTTGTTGCTTTACAGTTTCACAAAATGCACCTCCCTTAAGGACACGTCCTCTAGAAACCACATTCTTTTCTCTCTCTGTCACAGCAAAAACAATTGGAAGTACCAAACTATTCACTAACAGTCTTCTCTTCCTTCATTTCCCACTCACCCTTCAGTCTATAATGTCTGCTTCTTGCCCTCTTCACTTCATAGAAAGGGCTCTTGGTAAGGTCAGCACCGGTCTCCAAAATGCCAAGTCCTGTGGCCCTTCTCAGACTTTATCACTCTGGACCTCTCTTCTAGGCACACCGTGTTGAACCCTTGCCCCATCTTGAAGTTTCCTCCTTCTTTGGCATCCATGACAAAGCATGCTCCTGGTTCTACTATCACCCATCTGATTCATGATGTCTGCCACAATATTCAGGACGGGCCTCGACACGCGTAAGCTCAGTGTTACTCATCATATCCCAATGCCCGCACCCCAACTTCTCTGCCTTCACACCACTTCACCACCGAAATGTGTCCTTGTTAAAATTGTTGATGCCTAATTAAGATTTTTTAGCAATACTAAGTATCTTTTAAAAGATTACAGCTTTATCATTTTTATCTCACATGACATAATTTTTTTTAAGATTTTATTTATTTATTTGACAGACAGAGATCACAAGCAGGCAGAGAGGCAGGCAGACAGAGAGGAGGTAGCAGGCTCCCCGCCAAGCAGAGAGCCCGATGCGGGGCTCGATCCCAGGACCCTGGGATCATGACCTGAGCCAAAGGCAGAGGCTTTAACCCACTGAGCCACCCAGGCACCACCCCTCACATGACATAATTTTTAATAAAGGTGTTAATATCTCCCCCAAAGTTAATAGTCATTATCAATTAATACTCTCCCTAATATTAATTCCTCCTAAAGTAAGGAGAGCCACAGCATGGATTAGTAAAAAAGGCCTTGGTTTAATCATTTAAAAACGGGAATAGTAACATTACCCCCAAAATATTACGAGAATCAAACGAGATAAAAGTGCCACAGTGACCGAAACAACGCCTGGCAGGAAGCACGTCGCCTGACAAAGGCTTGTTGAATCTAAGTCTCAAGTCGTTGAGACTCCCCGGCCATGAAACAATACATCAGTTGAAGAAAACACCATGTTAGGCAAGGCAAGCAGAGCTCATCAGTCCAACAGCTCGCCTGGCGTACGAAGATCAAGGCCAGAGGTTAGCCTCTGCCGGCGTGCGTACCAAAGTATGCAAATGATGACACGGCCGTCCGCTGCCTCTGGTGGGCAGGCCCAGTGGCGGCCTCCGTTCTTCTCTCCCCCATTCCTGCTGGCAGCGTGGTGAGAACCAGTAGCAGCAAAGACCTGGAAGGGCTGGAGCCTGGGTTCCCGTGGCGGGCGGGCACAGCAGACACGGGCTACTCCATCCAGCGTCCCGTCAACATTCTCCTCCGCCCCCAAATGTGACCCCGCACACCTTGGCACACCCCTCTATAAAGTTGCCAAACACCAGCATAAAGAAAACCAGTGGCAGATGGACTGGATTTTGCTTTCTGCAAGCAGGCGTTCTGGCGTTACGCAGCCAAGCTTTGAGTGCTTCTCCTCCCCAAGATTAATGAGGTCACCATGGGAGTGTGTGAAGAGACACAGGAGGTGAAACTGCCACATTTCTTTAGCTCCTCTTTTTTGGCTGTCAAGTGAAATTACCCAGGGTGGCTTTAGTAGTGCCCACGGCAATCACGAATTTAGCACACGTTACACATATCCCTTGCATCTCTTCTAGCGCGCCCCTTATTCAAAGTGGCATTTGATTGTATTGGGAAAATATCTGTTCTTATGTAAGCTTCCTTAGACCTTATAAAATGTGCTGTCACTTGCAATCTAACTGATACAGAGATGTTTACAGAATGTGACACTGATCTTTTTGAATTCGAGAGTGGCATTAATATAGAACACCCTGCCATAAGGGGATATGGTTTTTTTCTTATGTTTTCCTAAAAATTTTCATGTTTAAAAACCTACCCCCAGAGTCAATACACGTTAGGATGCAGGGAACTTTGAGTCCAAAGCAGTACAGCATGCCACGTGTTATCTTTCACGAGACCTTAAGTCTTCAAATTTCTTGAGCCATTTATCTGCCTGAATAAAATCTCATGCGTATTCTGCATGGATTCTGCATTACGCATGGATTCCGTTTACATCTAAAGGAACACACTGATGGCGACATTTAAAACCTGCAACGCCAATTAACATCTGTGCTTCTTCTGTTTGAGAGACAAACAGGTTTACTGCAAGTCAAGATAGATCTTTAAACATGCCTAATAGAAGATTCTGAGCTTTTTGTACCCTTTCTTTAACATCACTGTAAATAAAGAGGCACACAAATGCAGACAGACAGGGAATGAAAGGACAGTGGGACACTCAGGAAGAATTCAAGAACCACGCCTGGATTCTTCCAGGCCAGGCATTTCTTCCCAAATATTTGAAGCCACATCAGAAAGTATCACAATACAGTACATATAGATACTTGTATTTGACAAATTGATCATTTCTATAGCTTTCAAGAGAAGGGACAATACACAAAGGTCTAAGGCAGACAGTAACAATCACACAGAACCCCTCCACCCAGGGATGACCACCAACATCTCAGCACAGGTCTTTCCAATTTTACTTGTCTAGGACTGAGTGGGTTAATACACACCCCACCCAAATCCATCATGAAAGCTGAGATCATCATGTATTCAGAGTTCTTGTAGTTTTATCAGAATTACATTGTATTTTCTGATATTACTAAATATCATTATAAGCATGATTGTTAATATTTATGTATAAAGCTCCATCATACAGATGTGCTAAAATGAAAATAAGATAAAAAATACCGGACGATACCATCCAGATTACTTTGGATTTGAATAGGGAAATCTGAAGCTTGGAAGTGGTTAAAGGAGTCACAGAAACAGAAATAGTAGTCCTTGAACTTTTTTTTTTGTTGTTAGTAATTTTGACAATATTATGGAATGCCTTGAAAGTCACTAGTACTGAGGCAAAACAGCAATCAGATATCTGTGCTATGGGAAAAACAAAGACCAAGTAATGAAGGCCCAAGCCTCATGTCCTTCCATCTTTTGTTATAGGTCCTGAGAAGATCCATGCTATGTTCAGGTTCAGGCTGAAGTTGGGGTAGGGGACCACAGGGGAGGGGACAGCACACACATGCACACGCACACGTTGCAAGAAGGAAGGGTATAATTACACAGTACGTTGATCAAAAAATTTCTTCTTTAATCTGTTTTACATATATGGGGCTCAGGGATTGCATTTTTTGAGTAAAAGAAGGTTCTGCTGCCAAACACTTAATTGCATCCACACAAACATACATACATACATGTACGTACAAAAAATAACATAAAAGTTTGAAAAGCACTGGCGCAGGAGAAAGAATCTAGTACTCCGAACCTGTGGATTAGGTTCCCATCATAGCTCAGGGATGTTGGTAGCAGCTACGTGACCTTGACGAGACTATTTTTTTTCCTCTCAAACTCTCAAATTTCCTTATCTACAAAGTGAAGACAAAGTCCTCACTTCGCAGAATGACTACACGCGGTAATGGAATAATATAAGACACATACCCAGACAGTAGGTAGCTAGCGCACAGTAGGTCTTCAATATACGTTGGCTGAAGCTGAATTTACTTGCTTAGTGGTCCCAAGAAAAGATGGGGCCAGGAGCACTTCATCATAAAGTCCGATTCTCAGATCCCGTCTAATACTATACACAGTCTAAAATGTCACCAACCAGTTAGCTCACTGGTCTTTTACCAGGGCTTGGCGAACTTTTCTGTAAAGGTCAAATAGTAAATATTTTTGGCTTTGCACACCGAACCATCTGTCACAACTACTCAAGTCTGCCAGTGCAGTGGGAAACCAGCAACAGTCAAACTATTTACTAAAAATAGTAAAACTGTATTCAACAAAATAGGTGGTCTGCTCGCAGACTCCACTATGCCAGCTCTTGTTTGAACAGTTGTGTGAGATCACCCTGGCAAGTAATTTGGAAAAACCATAGCACAAAAGTTTCGAGAGAACTTGTCTTAAGAGTAAGAAAGAAGGTATTATAAACTTGGATGCCAAGTAGTCTATTGGGAAAGAAAGAAGCTCTATTGTTGCCACTCTGTAGTCTTAACGCAATTTCAAGTGATTTTCTTGATTTGAGGGTTAAGGCTCAACAGCCAGAGTCAATGGACACCGACATGGCCCCTCTCACTAGGAAGCCGTGGGCCCTCCAACAAACGCCACCACATACTCTGCGGGCAACTGCATGCACTTCACCAGTGTCTGTGTCTGTCCACACATATGCGACTTGCACATCCTTTTCAGTGACCTATCGTTGTAGGAAAAGACACCGCAAACTAGTGGCTCCAAACAACAATTTACTATATTGTCTCACAGTTCTGTGGATTAACTGGGCTACATGAAGTTCTCTTCCTCCGGGTCTCTCTTGCACTTGCAGTCAGATGACAGCTAGAGTCCTGCAAAGACTTTTTCACTCACGCCTGGCACCTCAGCTGGGATGGCTGGCGCAGTGGGGAACTGTTCAGCCATGTCTTCCTCCATGTGGCCTTTCCATATTTGAGCTTCCTCAAGCACAATGGAACTGGGGTAGTCAGACTTCCTACCTGGTACCCAAATCCTCCCAGCATTAGCACGCCAAGAGACACAGACCGAAGTCGCAAGGCTTCTGAATATGATCTGGCCTAGAAAGCCACGCAGTGTCGCTTCCAGCACACTCTATTGGCCAAAAGTCAGCCCGGGTTCAAAGGGAGGGCCAAAGGACAAGGAAGCATGGGTCATTTAGATGCCATCTTTGGATACAAGCTACCACAAGCCTGTCAAAAGGTATCCATTCTGAAGATCAAGTGTTTGGAACTACACTTGGTTGAATTATTTATAAGTGTGGTGCCAAATCAGATCGCAAACTCTAAGCTTACACTATCTACTCATAAATGTGTGTTTCCCTAGACTATTCGGCTGCAGAGCGCAACATGTCAGAAGTTTTGGTCAAAGTCTCCTTATCCTCCTAAGGGGCATGCAGAGCCACTTTCAAATAAAGATATAAAATCTCTTCAAAGAAGCTGAGGATATTTTTAAGACTTTTTTTTAAAATGCTGACCTTTGAGGCGAAAAGCAAACATTGCCCAAGATTCTCATCACAAAACCTGTTTGAAAGTAAATCCGAGGCAAGAAAATAACAGTTCCTAGATTATTCAACCCAACGGGGCAGAAAAGAGGGGATCTCCAAATCACAAGGGACCCGAGACAGTCTCCATTTCAATTTCCCACACAGCGCAGGTGCCCTTTCTGCAGGAAGTTGTAAGGAACTGACATTTTGATGGAGTACACTATTCCACAATAAATGATTTGCATGCATTATCTCATTAAGTCCTCACAACAACCCGCTGAGGTCATTATAAAATAGGCAATATCAGTATTCTCATTTTACAGATAAGGAAACTAAGGCTCAGATGAGTTAAGTGATTTGTCTAAGGAAACCTACGTGGGAATTGGCAGGAGTAGGATCTGGAGCCCATTCTAGCTGATGCCAAGTCCAGTGTTTTTTCCCACTATGCCGCCCTGTCCCTCTAGCCAGACATCTGTACTTATAAAGTAATCAGGAATTCATTTTCTCATGAAGTAGTTCATTTCAATACTGGGCAGTTCTAATGATCAGGGGGAAAAAAACATGCTTCCTTAGTGTACATTTACCCCAGTAGTTTGTGCGGTCAATCAAGAAGACTTTTCTGCAGGGATTCTTTTTTTTTTTTTAATAAGATTTTATTCATTTGTTTGACAGACACAGATCACAAGTAGGCAGAGAAGCAGGCAGAGAGAGAGAGAGGGAGGGAGGCAGGCTCCCTGCTGAGCAGAGAGCCCGATGCGGGGTTCAATCCCAGGACCCTGAGATCATGACCTGAGCCGAAGGCAGAGGCTTTAACCCACTGAGCCACCCAGGCGTCCCTCTGCAGGGATTCTTAATTTCTGACTGTGTGGCTGGGTTCCAGTGACATCAAAATTCCTTGAAAGAATATGAAATCATACTATGTACCAGTGTTTTTTCATAGCAGCTGGTCTACAACTTTGATTAGATTTTCCAAAAAGATGACTCAAAAAAGTTTAAGAGCAATTCATCTATAAAGAACACAGAGCTGTAGTCAGTGAGAGATGAATTTATATATATATATATATATATATATATATATAGAGAGAGAGAGAGAGAGAGACAGACAGACAGACAGACACTTTGGTCTTCACAAGCTCACATTCCATTCAAGGAGACAGAAAGTGAATCTGTGCAACCAGAACAGGTACAAAATAATATAATTCACAATGAACAGGTCCCTATCCTTCTATAGAAATGAAACAGAACTGAGCAAATGGTCTCCCATCTAATTGTTTTGGCCATAGAATTGTTTCTTTGAGTCTTTAAATCTTACGCTGGTGTCAACGGTTAGATGCAAACAAAAACGGAACATCGCTAGTCAAAGCAATGATCGATTGCCCACAGCTTTTCCTGTTCAGCCTTTCTCTGACACCCATCTCCCACCAACTTCCTCTCTATAAAGTTCTTGATACTCCTCCAGACTACACCTATGGGGCCCTTGAACCAGAGTTTGAAAACCACCAACACAGCTGTTAGGATGCTCGCTGAGAGCCCATTTACTTCCATACTTCCCTGTAGCTCTATGTCTCTGTATTGTACCAAAGTCCCAAAGGAGCCTGTGATGCGTCCCCGGCTAGGTTCCGCAAGAAGTTGTTCGGTATCGAGTGGGGCGCCTGGGTGGCTCAGGCGGTTAGACGTCCGACTCTTGATTTCAGCTCAGGTCATGGTCTCAAGTTTGTGAGACTGAGCCCCACGTCAGGCTCCACGCTCGGCGGGGAGTCTGCTTGAAGTTCTCTCTCTCCCGCTCCCTCTGGGGCTCCTCCACCCTGCTTGTGCGCATGCTCTCTCTCACTCTCTTCAATCAGTCAATCCTTTAAAAAAAAAGCATTGTTAGGTACTGAGAGAGCAAATGACTAAAAGACATTCCAAGAAGTAAAGGGCAGAGCCCTCAGAGCCACCGACAAACGAGGACTTGGCTTAGACGCTGGGAGGCACAGGTAGGAGGGAAGGCATCAGCCAAGCCGCTGGGTAGCCTGAGGAGCGTTGCTACATCAGCAGCAGCAAGTGGGAGTTCATTGTTTGCACTTTACAGCTCACTGCTTCCTGCTCTGCCACACTCTCAAGGCCAGCCGAGCCATGACGACGGCGACGGATGGGTGTTTCTTTACTCATTCCTCTACCACCTTCCCGCTTGAAGTTCACAACCTTGCCATCTCGGGAGACAGATCGAACGCTTTTCAAAAGAGCAGAGAAGGACTTCCATGGGTTTTCTGTTCTTCTTTGAATTCTGTGGTGCCAAGGAAGAATCGGGCTTATTTGTCAGCTCTCTTTCCCTGGCCTGGTGAAATAATTAGAAGACTGGAGGCAGAGTAGCCGATTATACTCAAAAAGGAATGCAGTTGCTGTTCAGGGGCTAATTTGGAAAGATTTGCAAGGCCTCCTCCTCCCTCTCGGCTCTGTAGGGAGACTCCCGGTTTGCATTTGTATCAAAGCAGAGCAAAAGGAGAGTTTCTGGCAGCTATTGCTTTATTAAACAAATAAATTGTATTTGAAAAGGTAACTTACATGACATTTGTTTGTTTTGTTTTGTTGGGTTCTTCTTGCAGAAGGGTACTGTGTAAATAAGTAATGTTAATAGTAACAGTAAAAATCTTTAAATTCACCCACAAACTTTGAGAAAGAAAAAATCCGGAAAGTTCATACTTTCTCATTCCAATGGCGTAGATCTTTTTTGACATTTGAATGTAACAAGCCTTTATCCATCACTTGTTTAGGAACCTGATAAACATTCCCCAGATGGCCATGAGGCTTACGTTACTGTCCGCTTGTCAGAGATGAGAAAATAAAGGCCCAGAGTGATAACTAACTTGCCCGAAGTAACATTATTAGGAAGTAGAAAGGCAACATATTCGAGTTTGGGTTCAAAACTCTTTCCAGTGTACAGAACCATGTTCTTACAGGGAAAGAGACAAAATCTTATTGGAAAAAAAAAATCCATGTACATGCACGTGACATTTCATTTCATGACACCCACCACTGCGCTTGCACCCCCAACTGTCACATTTCAGGTACCATCCACTTCATGACCAAATTACTGAAGCACAGGGCAAAGCTCCAGGAGCGCCTTCGAGTTGTGGAAACAGGCAATCAGCTTGGAAGCATTCAAGCTCTCAACTAATACGACCTTTCCCTGCACAGAGCAAGTGTTAACCAAAAGTGAAAATTAGTTTGGAATGAGTGGATTTCTCTCCATGGCTGCATGTCCTATTAGCCCTAACAGAGTATCTAAAGAGCCAGGAAAGGTAATGCCTAGCTCCAGTCTTCTCTCGCTGGACGACTAGGGATGTCCTTCTCCAGAACCGACTCGTATCAGGCATTACCCACATTTAGCGAGTGCCTTCCAAACATGGGCACAGACACTTTATCATCACAACAGCCAATCCCATTTATTGAGTCCTTCACTCTGTGTTAGCCACTACGGTCACTGCTGGAAATTTGGGGACAGACAAAGTCAGTGTCCCAGAGGCCTACAGTCTAGAAGGGGAGACAGACATGAACTGGGCAGTCACTCCTCAGTGAGAGAAGGAGCCCAGTCGGAAAATAGCTACAGCAGAGAGACAAGTCTGGAAACTCTAGTAGAAGCTCCAGTTAGAAGCGACACCTAAGCTAAAACATGGAAATAATTCAGGGGGAATTAGCTAGGGGAACGCAGACAGGAGGGAGAGAGTAAGATTCTGACAGAGGGAACAGCATGTGTGAAGACCCAGAGGCAAGAAAGAGCATGTTCTAGGGGCGCCTGGGTGGTTCAGTGGGTTAAGCCTTTGCCTTCAGCTCGGGTCATGATCCCAGGGTCCTGGGATCGAGCCCCGCATCGAGCCCCACCTCGGGCTCTCTGCTCAGCGGGGAGCCTGCTTCCCCTCTCTCTCTCTGCCTGTCTCTCTGCCTACTTGTGATCTCTCTCTCTGTCAAATAAATAAATAAATAAAATCTTTTTTTAA
Organism: Martes martes; assembly: GCF_963455335.1. Taxonomy (NCBI): domain Eukaryota; kingdom Metazoa; phylum Chordata; class Mammalia; order Carnivora; family Mustelidae; genus Martes; species Martes martes. The sequence goes on from NC_137897.1 coordinate 108,890,789, forward strand.
AAAAAGAAAGAGCATGTTCTAGAAACTGAAATAAGTTATGTGAACTGAAATGAGTTAAGGGAGGATGAGGGGTTAGTAGTGAATGGTTTGAGAGGTGAAGTGGTCAACAGAGGCCCGTTCTTAGAGGGGTTTCTTTACCGTGGTACCTGGACCACAGTGGGAAGCCACTAAAACAAATGGCCTATCGTTCAGTCTCCACGATTCACAGGTGGAAAACGTGGCTTGTGATCATCTTGAATACTGGGCGGATTTTTCTTAAATACCTGCTTTGTTGAATTTTCTACTCCTATTTATTTTGTTCAAAGAAAAGCCCTCTGATGCCAAATTGGTGTTCTGGAAAAAACCAAAAAACATACATGTTTTCATTATGTTGGGCAGGGGTAGAATTAGGAGTGATGTTTTAAATTAACTTTTTTGCAGTTTTTAGAAGATGGCTAACATTTCTCCCTTCAATTAAAAAGTAAAAGAATGATAGTAATGCTTTTATGATAGCATCACGGAGGACAAAGTACTCCACTATCTCCGTAGCAAGACTGGATGGTACAGTGTCTTTTGCAGCATCTAATGTGTGGAAATATCCCAGGGCAGGGATCAGACCCACTGTAAACACCTGTCGGGCCCTGACCTTCCTACCTTTGCTCCACCCACCAATCCCTCTGCTGCCTCCTATCAAAGATCATTTACAAAGAGCCCCAATAAATATATAATGACAATGTGATAGAAAAAAAATAGGTCAAGAAATGAGGATGAAGGATGAATCCAAACATGTCACCAAGATCAATTCCAGATCAGAAACGCACTCAGAACTGTACACCACGAAGGCCTAGCTAGCTGTTGGAAAACGCCCCGAACTTGATTTTGAGCTATCCAGTGGCCAAAGCAAAGCAAGCCAAACAGTAGTAACAGTGATTCTCAGCCCTGGTTGTTCATTAGAATCACCAGAGGGAGGGAGGAGGGTTTTTTTTTTTTTTTTTAAGAAATGATCGTCACTCTGGAAAAATCAGATTCTCAAGAGTGGGACGATGCACTCACACTTCTAATAAACAGCTATGGTTCTGCTACTCGGTAGATCTGATCGTTGAATAACAAAATTCCAAATGCCCATCTGTTAGGAAACACATCAGGTGCTCATGGGAAACAGAGCTTTCCCGGCAGTGAGGACAGAGAAAATTCCTCCCTCCCATGGTTTCTTCTAAAATGTATGGAATGGAATACTGCAGACAACCCAATCCCATCCCTACCCCTGACACAAGGACAGGTACTGAGCTGCATGAGGGCCCAGCAACCAGGGCTCAAGTCCAGTTCAGCGGGGACAAAGCTCTCTGACGCGCTCACTTCATTGAGAAACAGTATTTTGAGAGAAGCAGACAGGAAAATAGAGTTTCTTCACCGGCCAGCCCCCAAAGAGAAGCCCTTTGAAACTCAAGCACAGTTCTCAGTGCCAGGCAAAGCAAACGGCTCAACGTGCAATCATTCCAGATGATGTATTTAAGGTATTAGACATATGAAATATCCTGCATTTGCCAAGGGACCGGTAAATAAACCTTAAAGTCATTTTTATGTCAAGCAAATACTTAAGGATCACAGAGAAACTCACTAGCGATCTATGGAATAACAGCACACCTGACCTATAAAATGGGCGAAGATTGGAGAATTCTATTGATTCTGACCTTTACCAATGCAACAGAAATGCCCCGGCGTCACAAACGTGCTGAAGCCTCGTGGGTGATAGAGCTCCAATTTTTATAATTCACTTGAAACCTCAAATAACAGCCCAGATGCTGTCATATGCATGACATTCTGCTGCTTCTCATAGTCATCCTCTGCTCGGAAGCTGGAAGGCCAGGCCTCTGGGGGGGACTCCAAGAAGTCTGTTCTTCCCTTTTTGATTAGCTATCACCACAGAGTGTCTGTTGCTTCTTATCTTCTACGGTAACCATTTGCGGAGTGCCCACCAGAATTTTCAAGCTTCTGTATAGCCCCAAGATCTTGTTGGGTTTTAGGGAATTCTGACCTGGAAGTCAATTATTTAAAAAATAGATACAGAGGGGCGCCTGGGTGGCTCAGTGGGTTAATGATCCCAGGGTCCTGGGATCGAGCCCCACATTGGGCTCTCTGCTCAGCGGGGAGCCTGGTTCCCTTCCTCTCTCTCTGCCTGCCTCTCTGCCTACTTGTGATCTCTGACAAATAAATAAATAAAATCTTTAAGAAAAAAAAGATACAGAGCTTCTCTGGTTGAAGGAACCCCATCATCTCTTCATCTCTTATAAAATGCCCTAAGTCTCTGGGATGCTCGGCTTGATGCCCTAAAATGGAAGCAGGTGGGCTCGGATCGAGGGGCAGGGTCCGGGAGGACCAGTAAAGACAGCTCTTCGGGGCACCTGGGTGGCTGAGTGGGTTAAGCCTCTGCCTTCGGCTCAGGTCATGATCCCAGGGTCCTGGGATCGAGCCCCACATCGGGCTCTCTGCTCAGCAGGGAGCCTGCTTCTCCCTTCCTATCTGTCTGCCTCTCTGCCTACTTGTGATTTCTCTGTCAAATAAAAAATTAAATAATTAAAAAAAAAAAAGACAGCTCTTCTACCCTCTCTTTCGTCTTCCACCACCTACTTGACCGTTAACTCTTCGCAACCCGGAATCTTTCGGCCACTTCTCCACAGTGGTTCAATCAGTATGGTGTCCAGTGAAAGAACACTGACCTCGGCATCAAGACAGCCGGGTTCCATCTGCAGCTGCCTCCTTTCCTGGCTCCGGGCAAGGTTTTTCACAGCTCTGACCCTCACTCTCCCCCTCCATACGCTGAAAAAAAGAATTCCTTCCTCAAAGAGTTGCCGTGAGCATGAAAAGGCAGTGATGTTTGTGAACCTGCTTGCTCGACTGAAAAATGCCATGGAAGTAAACGCTTCTTGCATTTGCTTCCCTCCTGCTGCAAAAACGGACCGTAAACGTAGTGTCTACGACGACACAAATTTGTTTTCTCCTAGTTCCAGAACAGGGCTCGCTGGGCTAAAATCAAGGTGTCGGCAGGGCTGTGTTCCTTCTGAAAGTTCTAAGGGAGAATCCCTGAGAGAAAAACGTCATTAAAAATGCCCAGCTCGCTCTGACCTCTGCCCCTCTTGTTCCCTTATAAAGACCGTTCTGATGACATGGGGCCCCTGTGGATAATAATCCAGAATAATCTTCCCATCTCGAAATCCTTAGCTTAATCACATCTGCAAAGTCCCTTTTGCCACGTACACACATAGAGTCATACGTTCCAGGGTTAGGCAGTGGACATCTCGGGGTGGGGGGGCAGTCTTCAGCCTACAGAGTACTGTATTAGGTGCCGTGTGATAGCCTCCATGGCCCAGATCTACAGTCCTCCCCTCTCCCCCTCACCCTATGCTCCGCAAGGCTGATCTACATCCACCCAGCTCCCTGCCCCTCTGGCTTCCAGGGAAGTTTGGTCAAAAAGAGGCACCAGCAAGAGGGTGCATGAAGCATTGGGCAGGTGTCCTCACCATCAGATTCCTTGGTGCTGGGCTGCAGGTTGGTGACACTGTGCTCCTCCATCAACGGCCACAGTTCTGTCCAAGCAGCTGCTGCTCTCTCAGTAACCACCCCTCCCTCAGCCTCATCAGAAGAGGGAGCGATCGTAAGTCCCTGTTGTTGCTTGCCCTGGATTGCTTTCCCTTCCCCTCCTGGTCTCCTTTAACCATTAGCCCGAAACCCGGACCAAAGCTCTGTAAATCATCCCTTCATTAAATTAGCATCTCATTACTCTTCTGGGTGGACCACTTGTTTTCTGCTGGGAACCTGATCAAAATACTGAAATTCCTTTTGGGACGTTTACCGTGACCACCACCTGAAAAATCCTCCCTACCTGCCCTCACTCCCTTTACCTCTCTAGAATAACTGGTGATGTCAACAGCTCTTCCTTAGTTTTCTAAATAAAGGGTAGGTGTATTCTTTAAACATAATCAGGACACGGATGGCCAGGTGGCTCGGCCAGTTAAGCATCTGCTTTGGGCTCAGGTCATGATCTCCAGGTCCTGGGATCCAGCCCCCTGCTCGGCAGGGAGTCTGCTTCTTCCTCCGCCGTCCCTCACCCCCTCATGCTTACTCTCTTGTACTCTCTCACTCTCTCAAGTAAGTAAAATCTTCAAAAAACATAATCAGGACATCAGGCTTCTTTTAACTCTTTGAACACGCCAAGCTCTTCCCACGTCAGGACCTTTCTACATGCTGTTCCCTCTAGCTGAATGCTTTTCCCATTGCTAATACCTTCTTAATCCGTAGATCTCAGTTTAGATGTCCTCTCTTAAAAGAAGTCCTCCCCGCTCCTTTGATTCAAACAACGACTATTCTCTCTAATAACTTCTGCTTGTTTTCTCCATAGCACTTGACCATCTGTGCTTATTTAATTAATTAATTTGTCTCCAGGAGAGTAAGGGATCGTGTCTGTCTTGTTCTCCACTGCCCCTCCAGGGCTGAGCATAAGATGTTAAAATACGTTTGTGAGTGAACGGCAGATGGAAGGGGGGCAGGCCATGTTCTGCAGTGTCATTAACAGTTTTATCTCATTTAATCCTTAGAACAACCATGTGGATAAGTAGATATTAAATTTCATTTTTACAGAAAAGGAAGCCAATCCTCTGTGAAAGTAAGTAATTTGTTAAATGTTAATCGGCTACTAAGCTTGGAACAGAGGATTGAAACCAGGCATCCTTTACACTCTGCAGCTCTTGCTAATAATAGCTAACGTTTACTGCACACTTATTTTGTGCCAGGCCCGTACTAAGTGCTTAGCAGACACTCTTTCATTTTAATGCTCACAACAACCCTACAAAGCAGTGATCGTTATCCTTCATTAACAAGGAGGAAAATCGGCTCAGAGAGGCAAAATGACACGCTGGAGAGATCACGCAGCTAGGAAGGAATAAAGATTTGAGTCCAGCTGGGTCTGATTCCAAAGCCCTGTCCTCGGCACCAGGAAGTCCAAGAGCCCTTAGCACAGAGTCAGAAACACCGACCCCAAGAATAAAATAAGGGTTACCTAGAAACAACTTATTCTGTTATTTCCTAGGTAGGAAGAAAAACAAAATGCCAGGCTTGTTCTTGGGAATAACAGCATGTTGTACCCAGAGGAAAGGGAAAGAGATTTTTCAACCCCTACTTCGCTTCTATATTCTCTATCAAAGGGAATGAGCCGACAGTTGGAAAATGCAGCACCAAGGTAGTTTATAAAAGAATAATAGTTAGGATGGGGCAAAGTTTGGTGAGGAGGCTGGGATAGAAGTTTGCTGAAGGCAGGGAGGTCATTTTATTCACTCTATCCCTAGAACAGAAACTGTCCCATACCAGACACTCTGTAACTATCTTACAAACAAATTAATCAAGTCATCTGCCCATTTAGGTCACGTTATGAGCAAAGACAGCAAGTGCAGATTAGATTTCTGAGTGGCCCTTTGTAACGCGAGGGAAGAGGAAAAATGTGAGACATGTTGGGAGGACTAGGGATGGGCAAACCATCTTCAAAAAGGTCGACTATTTACATTCTCAAACAAATTAGATGAGATCAATGGGCTATGTCCCCAGACCAATTTGTTTAACAGCGGGAGAGAACATTTCCACTACAGGAACTCTAGTGTTCACCATCATCTTTTGTGATGTTAACTGAGCATTTACTGTGTACAGGGACTGTATCAGGTGTTTCAACTGTGTTATCCCATTTAAAGCTCACAACAGCCCCATAAAGCACTAGCATTATTTTCTTTTTACCGTTGAGGAAAGTGGGGCACAGGGAGGTTAAGCACCTTGTCCTAGTCCAGAGCATGGCCACCCAAGAGCCCCACATCATCCCTGTAGTAACGAAACCTGCCAAGGGAGTTGGAGACACTTGCCAGGCATACAGGTCAACTAAAAGACTGGCAAGTGAGGAATTTGGTTTCACTAAAACATGATTTGTGTGAGGGGAGGGGAGCTTAGAGATGGAGGGCAAGAGAGACGCTCAGCAGCTGGGAATAATAGAATGTAGATTATATTGGCAGCATCGAGGGACATTTAAGAATCAAAATCTTTGGGGGGGTATGAGTGGGGAGATCAAGAGTTGCCTAAGAAGACCCAAGCTCACACAACCTTCCATAGACCAATATGTATGCTGACATGACAAAGGTTTTTTAAAAATCTCCTATTATGAGGAATAGAATATGTTTTCTATTATAACACATTTAAATGAATGGGATAGCTCTCTTGAGAGGATTAGCTAGGATTATAACCTGCATATAAAAGCACTAAGGCTCATACATGGTGAGCTTGTTGGAACAAGAATTTCAATCTGAGTCTTCCGCAGGGTGGACTTCTCCAACTGACACCTAAAATTATATTCTGGATTACTTTCTCTTATTTTTTTTTGTTAATTATATGTATTCGTCCATTTAAATGGCATCTACTAAGCTCTTCCACGTAAACCCAGGTACTTTAATAGAACTCAGCTGCTTGGATAAGAGTTCCTAACTTTTTTCAGGTAACCCCAATGGGAATTTTTGAATTACATTAACCACATCACCTTGGATTTTGATTTAATTGTAAAAGCAGACATTTGAACAATACATCATGACACTTAATTATGGCAAGTGGAAGAACAACACGGAAAAAGGCCTCATAGAATTCGTCCAGATGTTCGATACCAGACTGCAAAATGATCTATCTACTCTCTAAAAAGAAAATGATGCTCATTCTTCTGTCAAAGACATTCAAAAAATTATTTATGGTGTTTAGTAGCTTGTCATGGAGAGAAAATAGCCTGAACAATCAATCACATCAGTAAAACTGCTGACCTGTCAGAATATTGCATCATGGTATCTGATGGGCATTTAGCCATTAACTAGAAGAATGGGTATATCTACATCACCTAAGATTTTAGATGGAATTTACACAGACCAGTAAAGGAGGCACTGTTACCTGCGTCTATTTCCATCACAAAAGCCAAAGCTATGCCCCATCTATAGAACAGTGCTGTTATTTTGAGCCACAGATGGATGTTCTCTGTAGTCCACACTAACGTAGTACGCAATCATGAAGAACACGGGTTTGGGGTATGTGGAGGCAGATCCACAAAAAATGAGTCATTTGGACCAGGAGGCATTCTGAGAATGGCGTGCTGTGCTAGTATAATATCCCAGGCAGTGCCTGATGATGGTCTAGCTGCGTACGGGAAGATATAATCAGCTCATAGGTAGTACCCACACAGGAATTTAGAGACAGATTCACATATTACATGATGATAGTAAATTCTCTGAGCTAACAAATATAAAGTAATTACTGCAGTGTATATTGCCTACCTATTAACATCCGTTTATGGAAAAAAATTGATTTTAATAATAGAGTACAGCTAATGATCCCATTTGGTTTCTTAATTTAAATATTATTTTTAAAAGACAGATGATCCACTGGAATTTATTCAATTTTGTGCAGTGCTCATCTCAACTGAATTATATGTAATTTCTTTGGACATGGCCCTTTAAATATTTTATGAATGGACATAATGTGAGAGCAAGTTCACTTATCACTGAAAGACATCACCATATAATGTTAAATTTGTATTTCAGAGAATTGATTTTTAAATGTATCAAGGATTCTGATTATTGCATTATTATTTCATTTTTAAAAAATCTGTGCTCAGCTTTTAGACTGACGAACCTATAGGAAAGAGAAAAACGTTCCTTATGTCGGTATCCACAATGCTTACTTCCACAATGCTCATCACATATTATGGGTCCTCAATAAGTTTGTTTAATACATGGATGTCAGGCCCAGTTGTGTGTCATCTCCTGGAGGGCACTCCCCTTCCCTGTCCTATGTGCACACATGAATGAACTTCAGCTGTAGTCATAGTCTTGGGTTTTTACCCACCAGTGACTTCTCCTACCACAAAGAGGAAGAGTAAGTTGTCTAACTGTGAGGCACATCCACTGGGCTGAACTTCTCGATCAGGGAGAGGAAATCTATATTAAAAGGCCACAAGTGTGGAAAACATTTTGGTGGTTTCTCAGTAAGTTCAATGTAAAATTAAATTCCAGAGATTCCACTCATAGATATCCACCCAAAAGAACTGAAAGTAGATATTCAAATACTTGAAAATGATAGCTCATAGCAGCACTATTCACAATAGTCAAAAAGTAGGACCATCCAAATATCCATCGACAAGTAAATGAATAAATGAAACGTGGTATATTCATATAATGGAAATATTATTCAGCCACAGAAAGGAATGACGTACTAGTACATGCTACAACATGGGTGAACCCTTGAAAACACTATTCTAAGTGAAAGAAACAAGGCACAGAAAGCTATGTATTATGATTCTGTGCACATGAAATTGCCAGAACAAACAAATTCATAGAAAAGAAATAGATTGGGAGAGACTGTTTAGTGGGTATAAGATTCCTTTGAGAATTTCCTTTTGGGGTGATGGAAATGTTCTGGAATCACACAGAAGTAGTAGCTGCATGACATTATGAATGTTCTAAATGCTGCTGAAACGTACACTTCAAAATGGTTAAAATGGTAAATTTTATGTATTTGGCCACAATTTTTTTTAAAAAAACTCTGTATTTTCCTTTTTCTGTATCTACTGGTAATATGACTTACCTGCTTCGTATCGATCACAGTGATAGATTTCTAATTGTTGAACCAGCCTTGCATTCCTGGAATAAACCCAACTTGATAGAACATTTCTGTCACTCATCCCCTCTCCCTCTTCTCTGCCCACTTGCCAACCTGAGTCCATGGAAATGAATGAGTTAGTGGGAAGCTATTTGTTAAGAGTGTCAAAAAACTGGCTTTTGTACTGCTCCTGCCCTTTCTGGTCTCCACTCTGGGTAGGGTGCCTCTGCTCTGTAGTTGTTGGCTTTTTGAGGCTGGGAACTTGCCATGAGTCCCAGTGACAGCCGGACTTCAGAGAGAAAGGGGTCTGAGTTTGTTGTCTGCCTCTGCAGATGTTATTTCTATCTTGCTGACTGAATGAATTTTCATAGTTCAGCCATACATGGCACAGATGGCAATTAAGTTTCGGAATCCCATGACATTCCTTCTGATTTCTGGGATCAGTGCTTTTGTGTAATAGGCAGTCAGGAGAACAATTGGGACTACCTTTGGGATAAGACTTGGTATGAACACTTGGCAGGGATCTAAATCTTTACCTGAACTACCTCATGGAGTTCAAAGGTCAAGCAATTAAAATTGTCCTCATCCTTGATATCAGTAAAAATTTCAAACAATGCACAGCAATACATCTTCACTACATTTTCCTTTTCTAGAAAAGTCCCTCCCAAGTTATAGCTCAGGTCTCTTTTTCTCATTCATTGAATATGATGGGCATAGCCAACTCTACAGAGAGTGTGCTAGGTTCTGGGAGTCCCCCGTGAGTGAAACCACCCTCCCCCCCCCAAAAAAAAAACCCCTGCTCTCAAGGCAGTCTAGCAAATCAATGTTATACAGTATGATGTGATAAGAGAAGGTAGTACAGAACACATGTCCTTCAAATCTTCCCCATCAGCCTCCATTCTGGATGCAATAACTGATTTTCTTTCACTAGCCTTAAACAAGAACCTCACCTAGAGTGCTATCCTCCAAAACACTCCTGTGATAACATACAAAGGAAAGCAGTTCATCATTCTCTCTACATCCCTGCAGTACCTAACACACACCCTTGCTCCATATGGTCAGGCAACCATCCTGACTGTGTTCTGGATTGCACGACCGCATGAATGCAGTCAACTATCAAAAGCATCAGAACGTATAGAGGAAGATGGCAAAGCAAAAAAAGAATGAATAAATAGGGAAAAAGACACGGAGGCTGGAAACAAATGGGGAAATGCACACACACAAAAAAACTATCACTAGTGCCACAAAATTCTCTCCCCATGTAAAATGACATTAAGAGCACTACTGTCGCTCACTGTTGCCACAAAATTCTCTCCCCATGTAAAATGACATTAAGAGCACTACTGTCGCTCACAGGGAAACCACTATGTTTGAAAATGGAATGTGCAAATAGGCCTCCAGCTGATTTTCCTGGAGATGCTGGAGTATCCGAACAAAATCTATATTTCTCCTCTTGTGCCTGTGTTTTTTAGTCACTTGGAAATGTAATAGCTCAGAAGAACCATTTTCAGTCATAGTTAATTCAGATTGTCTGAAATAACTCCATGCCTCAAATAAATCAGCCTTTACTATATGTCTATAAAAATCGACCAACACTCAATACACACGCCTCTTCTCTGGCTCTTCATTATGACATCCTCTGTACAAGTGTGAGAAGCACTGCCCCAAATTCAAACTGTTCACTGCCTGATTCAATAAACTTTCTGCTGCAAGGCATAGTTGGGGGGGTGGCACGTATGGATTAATCGAACATTCTACTTATTGAAGACCCATCAAATATACTTAGAGCTCCATTAAAATACTCTAAACACAGAAATGAGCAACAGTAAAATTACATGGTCAAATCTGATATTTCTTTGGTGATACGGACGCTGTGCTGAATCCAATAATCCAGGTGTGAGATGTACTTAGGCAGGAGAGAAGGTGTATCTCCTTACCACTGCTATTCCAGCCCGAAGGCTGGTTAACATCTTAGTAATTGAAACATGTCACGGGCACCCACTGGTTATTTAGATATCATAGAACCTCAAAACCTAAATAACCTTGAGGATCTCTTAGCCTACGGGCTTTCAATCTCAGGCCCCAGAACCCTTCACTCAAATGTAACCCTGAGAAGAACCCATATGTATAAACCATTGTCAAATGGAAGCCCTTGGGTTGGGTGCAGGGCCCTAGGTCTCAGCGTGCCTCCTTCGGTGATCTGCAGCATGGAGATTACAGTCAAAGTGTTTGGGCTAGATCAGTGGGTTTCAGATTAGGAAACTAAAGCCCACAATATCAAAGAGATTTGCTCAGGGTCACACTATAAAGCAGTGACCCATTTGGAGCCAGAAGCCAGGTCCCCACCCCTAGCAGTCTTCCTTGCAAATGCTCTTGCCTGATATTTGCTCTGGAAAATAGGAGTCAGCACTGGTTTCTTTGAGTTGCTTGTTAAGTATATGAATGATTTCAGCCATGTTCTTAAAGTCCTCTTGGCAAAAACAAAAAAAACAAAAAACAAAACAAAACAAAAAACCTACATTTTTTGACTTGTCTTAGGCCATTGATCCAACAATGGGGTATCCCAGATCCAGGAGTCAGTATAAATTACAAGTCTCTATAGCTTTGTTTCTAACATTTACTTAGATAGGAGGAGTGACTTCAGCTCATCTGTCTATGATATGTGGTATATTGGATTTTCTCTTTTTTTTCTTTGTCTGTTGGGGGATTTTGTTTTTTGTTTTTTGTTTTTGTTTTTTTATTAAACTTTTGTTTTAATGGGTCTAAAAATTCTGTGACAGATTTTTGGTCAAGTTGTTTCCATTAAAAGTACTGATTTTAAAAACTAGTAACTTAAAACTGCCACACACACACACACAAACAAGTGCTCCACAAAACATTCTCCTTCCCTTCTGAAGGTCTTATGATGCACTGTTATCATTAACCAGTCTTTTACTATTAAACTTAAATGGCCAACTGACACAAACAGTTCTGAGACCATTCTTCCACCATTGGATTTTCTACTGAATCATCCTTTGCAACACTGTTAGCTCTGTATTAGCGTGCTAGACCTTAGCACTGGTAATAATGGTTATTCCTAAAAATCATAAACTAAAAATAATTAAGAAAATAGAATGTGACATGCTTGAGGGTGGAAACTGTTTTCACACCACAATCCCCACCCCTACACTTAACAGGATTAGAAAGCAATGGATCTATTCTCAATAAATAAATGAATGAATGGACAAGCTTGAGATATTTGAGAGGTCCGGGGAATCAGCAAAGCCATCTTCTTCTAGTCCATAATAGCCTTCTCCAGCAGAGAATCTAACAGTAGCTACCAGCCAAGGAGATCTACTACAGATTAGGTACTTTATATACCTTCCTTGGAAATGGGGATATGTGATCATCACGCATCACAGCCTAGGAACGAAGGATCAGATAATTACTTAAGAACAAAGGTTCTTCCATTTGACGTAAATTCACAGTGAACCAAGGGGTCAAATCTTGAAACCTGGCCAGCCAGTCAGAGTGTTACCATCTCTGAGGAGCAGATGTAACAGGACTGATCTGGGGCAGTCATTTCATGACAAGGATTAGGAATTTCATGTTTACAGCATTTCCCTAATCTCCTTTGAAGAAATACAAACTCTACGAAGTTATGGTACATTGCTGTTATTACAGGGGATTTTGAAAACTGCTGAATGTATTTTCAACTCGAAAGATTGTGCTGGGAATCATTTTAATTCAAATTCTCATTTGGTATGAAAGCAATAAACATCTTTTAAAAAGATTTCTTTCTTTGCTCTAAGTGGTTATGAGTAATAATGTGGATGTAAATCTTCTTAATTCTTCCTGAGCTATTTGAAATTCTTAATCATGACCAGAGTATAAAACAGAATGAGATATTATATGTGTATCATTAAAAACTGTATTCGCTGAAAAGTCACTTTAAGTTTCCTTTCCCTGGCCTAAACGATAGTAGTTCTCACTGCCGGGGCATGCAAACTTTCAACAAGAGAGGAGCTGCTTCTTGGACTTTGAATTTAATCCCTGGAAACATACATTTGTGTCTGTTGCTTTTTTCCATGTGTGTTGTTCCCTTGCCAAAGATTAATTTCATTCTCTGCAAATCAGCAGCACAGGGGAAGCAAAGAAGAGTCGAAAAAGCTGTCTGCAAGAGCCGGCCGGAGAGCTTCCCACTAAGCTCGGGTTGTCTGGCGAGGCTGTTCTCACGCTGACTTCCCACTTTCTCATCAGCAAAATGATGGGATTGGAGAGATGGCCTGAAGGGTTTCTACCGACATTCTTTGCTATAACGGCGAGTAGAATAAGTCTCTACCAGTAAAACACGGTCACTCAGCAAAGGTGCATTTGGGCACCCACTTTGTGCCAAGCATGTGCCAAAAGACACCTAGGAGAAACGGGTCTTCAGGGAGAAGCCTGGTAAAGAAGAGTCAGGGAAGGCCTTCTAGTCGAAGTGGCAACTGAGCTCAATCTTGAAGGGTCTCTTGGCATCTTTTAGAAAGACGGGGAAATACTGGTTGCTCCAATGAGGGCCCTGGATTGGAAATGCCCTAAGAAGAGTTCATTTATAAAGGTTAGCTTTGGAGTTACTTGCTGAGTAAATAAAAAAGACATAAAAAACCATAGAGATAAAACTATAGATTTCCCATCAGAATGGCTAAGGTTTCAAACACTGACCATACCAAGTGTCGGCAAGGATGTGAGCAACCAGAACCCTTATAAGCAACTAATAAGAATGTAAAGTGGTGTCACCGGTTTGGAAAACAACTGGGCAGCTGATCAAAGAGGTAAGCATAGAGTTACCATATGGTCCAGCAATTCGACCAGGTATAAACCCTAAATCGTTGAAATGATATGTCCACACAAAAACGTCTACATAATTGCTCATAGCAACATGATTCACCATAGCCAAAGAAGAAGAAAAAAATCTATTGGTGTTTAAAACTCTAGTTAGTACCCTTGTGGTGTGCAGTAAGTTCTGGACAAGGGCAGGAGAAGGGTTTCTAGGGTACTAATAAAGTAGATTTCTTAAACAGGATGCTAGTCACAATGGGTTGCTCAACTTGGAAATCTATAATGAGTTGTACACCTTGGGTGTGTGCAATTTGCTGTACGAATGCCATTCTCCTAAAGCAGTTTACTGAAAAACTTTAAAAGGCCATTTATAATTCAGCTGTTTCTATCTTCTCGGGGAATGTTAACTCTATACAGTCAAATACCTGCATCATATTGAATGCTATGTTTGAACTCAAAAGCAGAAAAGGAGAGGCATAGTTTTGATGTGGTTTTCTTCCCTTAGTTCCTGGAATGGGCTTCAAATATTTTCAGATCATAAATGGCAAGTATCCTGTGGCCGGCACCCTGGGTGTCCAAAGATGTTTTAAATATAAAAGGCAATGTTCCTGCAAAATGAATACCCTTTTCATGAAAGCTCTTTCCGATTTTTTTTTTTTTTTTTGAGACAGAGAGCGAGAGCACGTGCGCATGGGGTGGGAAGAAGAAGGGCAACAGGAGAGGGAGAGAATCATGTTCACCGCAGCGCCCAATGCAGGGCCTGATCCCACGGCTCTGAGATCATCACCTGGGCCGAAATCAAGTTAAATGCTTAACCGACTGAGCCACCTGAAAGCCCTTTTCAGAGCAAATTTGTCCTGCTCTCTTTCCTTCCTCCCTCTGTTTTTTCCATCCATGCGTCCATCCACTGTGTGTCCGTCTGTCCATATACCAATTCACTGAGAAGATGCTGAGGTCCTACCATGTGCCTGGCACTGTCCTAGGACCTCCCACAGTGAGCAAGATAGCCAAAGCCCATGACGTCATGGGGTGTACCAAAAATTATCACCCTAAGGATCGACTGAGAATTCTAAAATTGCATCTAAACTCAATTGTCTCTTTGAGGCTTTTGGGATTTTTACACTTTTCAAAACAGCCATAGATCTAGTCACTGAATGACTAAAATATCTTTTCTTAGACAGTGGACTGGGTCCAATTTCCTACATTGCTTGCTGATTTGACCACATTCAGTCCTATTAAAACAGTGTCCATACACACCAGCTCCCCAAACAATGTGGTGAGAAACACGATTTGAAAAAAAAGTCCATACATCAATAATGATAACACAATAGTTTCTCTAACTAGCACAAAGCAGCGCATCAACAAACGTGTATCATAACTGCAGGGTCCAAGAATGAACAGAGAAAGTCCTGAATGAATACACAATCTGCCACTCTCTTTCATGGGTGCAGGGAGGGCTTCAGATACGAACACCAGGACCCAGGAACCCTACCGCCTAAAGTGTGAGGACAGTAGCCTGCGTAGCCACAGGGGGAAGAGGTTTGGATTTGGTTTGTGCTCCCCTTCTTCTCTCTTTGAAAGTAATACTGAGTTCAAGGAGGTTAATCAACCAAAAAGTTAACTTCTCAGAACTGCCTTCCTTTTTCCATGTTCTAAGACCGAAAAAAAAAAAAAAAGGAGATGGGAGGAGGGTGTGGGGGAAAAACTTTGAGCATCACTGTCGTTATTAATATGGCCCAAAGCCTGAAAATTCAGAATTTTTGAGAAATGACTTTCTAATCTTTAAAAACCAACCAAAAGTTGTGTGATTTAAAAAAATAACCACTGGGTTATTTCTTGTCTTTCAAAATGTTTTCCATGATACCTAAGGAGAAGAAAAAAAAAACCCTCACAATTTAAATTCTGCTGTGGCAGCTTGTGAACTCAGCCTTTTAATCTAGAATCCTGAGTCATCTGACCGCTCAGCTCCCCAGCAGAGAGTCACCACACTGCGTAACTGAGTCACGGCCATGGTCATAGCTGCTGCCACACCAGGCTTTTCATCAAGGGGAAAGAGAAGAATATTCTTTAAGTAAAAATGTCCAGGAGGGTCCTTCCCTGCTTCCCTACTTCGGGTTTCTCAGGCACCAGGAGAGAAGATTAAACTTTTCCAACTGTCTGCTCAGGAAACCTTACTGTGTGGCTCACTACACAAAGGCCCTAAGAGACCCTCTAGGCATGACCAACTCTATTTTCCTGTCCTTTTGCACAAAGGTGCCATATGATCCTTTTCCACTTTGCTTCACACGCCCAAGCCTAGTTCCCAGATTCATCTTTACTGATGTACATGGGTCTAGCTCATTTATTTAAACTGCCCTATAGCCTTTTAGTCTTTAAATACGTTGCCATTTATGGTATTAATCCATTCCCAGTATTGTTGGATACTAATTTCTTATATGACAGTGAAGTCTTGTTTATGTCTTCCTAACTGTGCAAGGATTTCTCCATGGTAAAGGTCTAGAAGATAGACTTCGGGGTTACAATAAGGTACACACATCTTCAACTTTGCTAGATATTGCCACTTTCTTTCTCCAAAGCAGGTGTTCACATTAATGCTCCCACCAGATCTTCCAGTTGTTTCCATCTTCCCTTCTGATGGCCACTTGGGATTATCACGCTAATTTTTAATGTCTGCCAATGTGATGGTTGTGAAGGATCGTCTTCTTCTGAATTTAATTCACATTTCCCTCATTACTAGTAAGGCTTAATTAAGTATGTTTCTTCACATGTTTATAGGTGATTCAGGTTTTCCCTTCTGTAAATCGGCTGGTCATATCCTTTGCCCATTTTTTCTCATGAATTGTCTTTTTCACAGTGATTTTTAGAGTACTTTATAGCTTCTGGATAGTAATCCTGCCTTGTTTATAAGAGCCAAAATTACCTTCTACAAGCCTGTGGCTCATTATTTTAAACTTTCTTGTGGCATCCTTCATCAACTGTAGCTGTATTTGAAATGAAGTCGAACTAACCAATGTTGTTGTTTTTTTTTTTTTTTTTGCATGGCTTCCATTCTGTGGTTTAAAAAAAAAAAGATCCTGGGCAACTGGTGGCTCAGTTGGTTAAGCAACTGCCTTCGGCTCAGGTCACGTTCCTGGAGTCCCCGGATCGAGTCCCGCATCGGGCTCCCAGCTCCGTGGGGAGTCTGTTTCTCCCTCTCACCTTCTCCCCTCTCATGCTCTCTCTCTCTCAAATAAATTAATAAAATCTTTTTTTTTAAAAGATCCTCTCCCACCTTGAGATCATTAAGATCTTCTCCAGAACTCTCAGAAGCAAATAATTTTTGCTTTTAACATTAGGTCTTTAATTTACCCTGAATTTACATTTCTGTATGGTATAGGGCAAAGACTTTTCCTTCTCTTCCACCTAAATAGCTAATTCTTCCAGGACTAGTTTAGAGCAATTTATCCTGTTTCTATTGATTTGTCACGGCCCTTGTCATAAACCGGGTTCTCATATAGGTGTGAGCCTGCTTCTGGAATTTCAGTTTTGTTCTACTTACCTACCCCTGTACCAATTTCATGCTTTTACTAATATGGTTTAATTACCATTTTTGATATCTGATAAAGCTAGTCTCTTCATCTCATTTTTCCTCTTCAAGAGAATCTTGGACCATCTTTGCCTTTTCTCTTTCTATAAGAAATTAAGGATAAGACTGTCGAATCCTATAAAACAAACCTATAAGATTTGATTAGAACTGCACTGATCTAGAAGTTAATTTGTGGAGAATTGACTTTATGATATTGGGTCTTCCAAACCATTAAATTTGTACATATCTTCCATTATCTATATTTAGAGGTCACTGTTTAGGCTCATCAATAAAATTTCACAATATTTCCTTAAAAGACATGTATTTTGTGAGGTGTATCTCTTGATCTGTTATGGATTTTGCTGCTATTGCAAATGGATTTATTTTCCTTTCCAGTTTAGCGATTTATCTTGCAAATAAACTCTAATTCTGGTATATATTCATGAATTACATAAATAGCTAAAAAAATTGAGCTTATGTGCTTGAAAGTAGCTGACATCCTGAGCTCACCAAATTAGAGTCACTTTTTATCCTTTCATTAAAGTAGAACAATTCCCATTGTGTTCGGAGACTGCTTTCTTAGTTAGTATGACATTGTTTCTATATTTCAGAAAGATTTTTTTTCCTATGAAAGTTTCTGCTTTCCTTACATAGGACTCACTCAATTGTGGTAGTTCTAAAAACAAAGTTTTTCTTCTTATTCTTTAGAATATGTGTTGGTCTTTTATTTTCATTAAATATATATGCTTGTTCAAAGTCATGTTTTTTCTCCTTAGAAGGGTTTAGAGGACATATTATGTATACACACACTTGCATATGCATGCAAACACACTTTATCTGTTTTTTTTCCAATATATAAAGTGTTTCTTCCTGATACTGTTTTCCTTGTTCCATATCTATATTCCTCTCAAATTGTTCTCCACTTGTAATCATTCTGTCCTTATTTTAACCATTAATTTTTCCATCTTTTTTTGAGAGGGGAAGGTCTATTGGGATTGATGAATTTTTAAAATTTTCTCTTCTTTGAAGATCTCTTCTTTGTAGACAAAGCAGCTTCTTCACCAATTTCCTCTTCTTTTAGATATAGGCTCATATTCAGTAATTAGGTACTTACTACGCAAGAACTATCTTCTAGCAATTTGATATCACATTCATCTGCATACTAGAGATAACATGTATCCTCTGTAATGGATTCTCCAATGGGAGAAACTGATCCACCAACATCTAAATATTCATATTTATAATCATCAAGATCTCTTTTTACTAAATGTTCAACAACCTTCATAAGTTTCAAAGATTCCTCCAGGTAATATACTTTAGTTTTTCAATATAGTTCTAAAATCCTCTTGCAATGATGTGCCCAAAGGCTATTTTTTTTTCCAAATGAAATGGCTTCCCTTCATTCTAGGAATCTACTCACAGGAACCCAGAACTTTAAATAGTTTCTTATTTATTTGTGAAAGTCTTGAAGTATTTATATTTACTTTTGGTCTTCCTTTTCTTTTTTTTTTTTTTTACACATTTTTTTCCATGAACTTTTCTAAAAACAGCTTTTAAAAGTCAAAAAGTCAAAGGGGTCAGTTTGAAATGAAAGTAACTTTGGTAAACTTCTTGCTTGAATACACTCAACTGAGGGAACACATTCTCTTAATGGGTTTTCAATTTTCATAGCAGTGGCTAAATCAAACTCACTACAAACTTAAGAACTATTGCAAAGGGCTGTTCTCGAAGTTCTTTCCAATGACCATGTACCCCCTTCATTGGTTCTTTGCTTTAAATTAGTTAATTTCTTTCTGGAGGGCCAGGCTGAAAGGAAGAACAAACTTCTATGGCCCAAGCTCAGTAGGGGGAAAGCAAGGAAAATCCTGCAAAAAAACCTTAAGACCTAAAAGAGATGGGAGAAGAGATACCAATGTACAATTTGGGGTTGGTGTTGATTATTAACATTTGTGTTTCATAACGTGTTCTCCTGCATTCTTACCATTGTAGAAGGGCACTAATGGTTTTACACACTGATCCTATATCTAGAAAACTTGTTGAACTCTGTATTAATTCGATTAGTGTCTACATGTACTCGTGCATTATCTGCACAGGCAGATAATGTAATGCCATGTAATATAATGCCATCTCTGAAAATAACAATATACTTTCAAACCTTATATTCTTCTTTTCCCCATGAGCTGGTAAGGATTCCATTTATAATACTGAATAGAAATGGTGACTAAGGGTTTTCTTGGAACACCTGGCTGACCGAGTCGGTGGAGCCTGCAGTTGTGAGCTTGAGCCCCACACTGGGCATACAGATTACTTAAAAAAAATTTTTTTAATTAATTAATTATTTATTTATTTAATTTTTTTTTTTAAGATTTTATTTATTTGACAGACAGAGATCACAAGTAGGCAGAGAGAGAGAGAGAGGAGGAAGCAGGCTCCCCGCTGGGCAGAGAGCCCGATGTGGGGCTTGATCCCAGGACCCTGGGATCATGACCTGAGCTGAAGGCAGAGGCTTTAACCCACTGAGCCACCCAGGAGCCCCTATTTATTTAAATTTTTTAACAAAAAGGGTTTTCTTTTCTTTTTTTTTAAAGATTTTATTTATTTATTTATTTGACAGAGACCACACGTAGGCAGAGAAGCAGGCAGAGAGAGAGAAAGGGGGAAGCAGGCTACCTGCTGAGCAGAGAGCCCGATGCGGGGCTCAATCCCAGGACCCTGAGATCACGACCTGAGCTGAAGGCAGAGCCTTAACCCACTGAGCCACCCAGGCGCCCTACACAAAGGATTTTCTTGTCTGTCTTATTCCTGACTTCAAAGAGACATATGGACATATATTATTTTGCCATTAAGCATAATATTTGCTGTAGAGTTTAAGCAAATAGTCTTCATCAGGGGATCTATTTCTAGTTTGTTAACTGGCTTTGTTGTTTGTTATTAACCATACATGTTTGTTCACATTTACTGAATGATTTCTGTACCTATTGAGAGGACAGAGGACAATAGGGCTTTTCTCTCCTTTAATCTTATTTTATAGCTGTGGATATCAAACAGTATTACATTTTTGTCAGATAACCTGGTCTGTATGCTACCAAATTGGAGATTTCCTTTGAGGCTTAATACAAGGTCAATCTTTGTACATGTGCCCTATTTGTTAGAAAATAATTTCTATTCTCTATAATCACTTCATTTTCTCATGTGTAGATATCCTTTGGATCAGTTTAACCATTCAGTTATTCAAATCTTCTCTATTCTAAGCAGTATTTATTTGCTTCCTAAATCCCATTATTGCCCTCCCTGAAGATGCCTAGCCCAAGGCACTGCCCAGAAAACGTTCACCAGCCACAACAAAGAGCAATCAAATGGAACGGAACCATTTGAAAAGCTTAGGCATCTAGCTTCAGTGTTTTTCTACCCTCACCAAGAACACTGTTTAACTCCCTACGGTCAAAATCTTCACTCACAGAGCCATTTTTTTCCTTTTTGGACATTGAGCAAACTTATCACAAAGCTTACTGCGAGGAGCTGGCAAGAAATGCAGGCCAAACTACAGAAGTTTGCGAGAAGATTCTATAACCGTGAAAGGCACTTTCTTTTCCAATTTTGGTTGGAAATGTTCGTAACTGTAAGAACAAAAGGTAGTCTTGGACTGTTTCTTCTCAGATAGCTGGTAAATTTCTATTTACTGTTATCAGTTTCCTAAATGAGTGTGGTTGTATTTAATTACTGTGCAACGTGGGGGAGACTTCTGTTGGCTCTTTTGTTTAGCACTTAAGAGTGAAAGGAGTAACAGTTGTGTGTTCTGTCAATGTTCCTTTCTTCATTTCAAAGCCATTTTTTAATCACAAAAATGTAGAACTCATCCAGACCACCAGCCTCACTGAACTGCAATAAATAGAATTCTAGAAGCTCCCAGGCTACCTCTGTTTTTCCCTCATATCAAGTGCAGACATATGTTTTTGTTGAATAGTTGGCATCTAAAGAGAGGTTATAGATAGCAGAGGATCTGAGCAGCAAAGCCCACTCTTAAATCACTAGATATGATAGACTACACCCGAAAAACATGAGCCTAATTAGGCTTAGAGAGGTGAAGCTACTTGCCCAAGGTCACACAACCCATCCAGTCTTCTCTCCTACTGCTTCCATCCCAGTCTCACCCACCACCACGCCCTGTTCGGTCTACCACGGTAGCCTCCTCAGTTGTCCCCCCTGTCTCCTGCATGGCTCCTGCTTTCATCCACCATCCACCTCCTTCGAGCCAGAGTCATCTAATTAAAATATGAACTTAACATAAAACCTGCAAATGCCCTTAGGAATGTTCACTTTTCCAGGGACAGGTAGGCCTGGAAGGCTCAGCTCACTTCCTATCTCTTCAGCCTCAGCTTCCCCCACATTCTCCCTCACCTGCTATGGTCCAGAAATGCTGGCCTTCCCGTCATGCACTGGAACATTCTCTTAGGCCTGTTCGTCCCTCTTTGGGGAGTGTTCCTTTTACACAGCCTGGCCTAACGACCCTTCACATCACCTCAAGTTTCACTTCTTAGGGTCGCGCGATTCCATCACTGAAGTTCACTGACGCCCCAAGACAAGGTCAGGTTTCTTCACAGCACCTACCTTATTTGTAACATAGTAAGTTCAACGCCTATTTGGTGAATGTATGAATCATTTGATTGTCTCTCTTCTTGACTAGATGGTAAGCCCTGAAAGGACCACTGGTGCCTTTTTTTTAAATGGGTAAATAAGTAATAGACCCAGGATTTGAACTAGGGACTCACCCTCTCCCTACATCCCTCCTATTCCCCAGATTCTACCTCTCCCACTCTGTCCTTCTCCAGTCCTCTGTTCCTCAGTCCCTTATCTGTCATCCCAGTGGCCTCCTCACAAGACGCATTGCCTAATTCCATTGGTGGCTCAAGAAGCTATTCAACTTGAATAGCTCAACTGGCTATTCCCAGTTCCACCTAGATGCTCCCTGGCAACTGCCCCTCATCTAGGGGCAGGTTTTGTCATGGGGAGAAGAAGCCCTTATCTGCTAATACCTAAAATGTCACCATCAGGATACTGTCTCTCCCCAATGAGGATGGCTGTCTCCATGTAGCTCTCTTTCAAAATGCCCATTAGCCTACTCCAGGGAAGGGAACACTTGACGTATCCATCCCTCAGCGTCAACACGTTTGAGTTCATACACTTCACCTGTCTCAGAGTCGGCTGAGGTATCAAATAATTAAATGGCAGAAAAAAACTGAAAGTGGAAGGAATGGAGGAGAAAGGAAAGACTCGCAGTGTGGCCATAGGCTAAATCTGTCTTTCCATTCCGATCTATTTCCCCATGAGTTTGGAATGGATACTTTAATATTAAACCCGTATATACCTGTGTATTAAATTACACATTTTAAACCCACGGCAGATGACATGTGTATGTGTATTTCTCCAATTACCTTCATTTATACAGTTTGAATCCCTAACAATCAGACATTATACTCCTAAGAAAAAGCGCTCTCCAGTGTGATTATCCGGGGGCCCTTCTCTGACCATTTACAGCCTCTGCGTGTGGAGACAGCCTTCCCTACATTTAAATCTCCCCATTAGCAGGAACATCATACAAATGGCTTCTCTGGTCACCCAACACCAAAGCACTCTGCAGGCCATTAGTGCCTCCTGGATTGGAAAACCCAAAAAGTATAAAACGGGGATTTGTGATCTGAATGTGGCCTAATTAGCCCATGGTCAAATACAATCAGCCCAATCACCGGGATGAATGCGCTGGTATGGAAGCGTAATTTGAACTCATTCATACACTTAACAATTAACTTGAAGCACTGTTTGTCATGTTCAGAAAAAGTAAAGGGAAGGGAAGAGCCACAGCATCTTGGGTATGTACGGAGATTAATTTTCTTCAAAGCAACCAACCTCGTGGGTGATAAATTTTTCTCTTAATGATTTGATGTGTTCTCTCCATCATCTCTTTGACCAGTGAAATAAGAGCATTAAGTATTAGTACGAGTAAACTGCAACTCTGCGCAGTTTCCACGTTTCTCATGAGCTATGATCACACAGAAATCCGAACGCCGCAGAGGTGAACAGAATCACTTAACTGCGACAGGAGGAATCAGATTCTTACCCAGAAACTAGGGAGAAGAAAAAGTCCCATGTTTTCCTCGGCCCCCTCCTGTGATCCTTTGGCCGCTCTGAGAACTCAGTGCGTGGATTTTGCCTTCGAGGTCTGCCCTGAAGACTCAGAGGAGGTGTTCCCGCCCACCTCCCACGACAGCCCGTGGGGAGAGCAGTGCCTAGCACAGGTGTGTTTACTTGATGACAAGGGCGGGGGGAGAAAGAATGTTCTCCCCGAAACGTTCAGATTTGGAGAATTGTGGGTTTTGTGGAAGCGCTGGGTGGCACTGTTTTCTAGCGGGCTCCGGCTGCCTACTCACCAGACCCCTTGGCAGTCCATACTTAAAGAGCAGGAGGCGTCTCTGCAACTTTAATACGCACCTTAACCAAACACTTCGGGACCCCATGTAAAACGCATTATTTTACTGGGGTGGGTTTTGTTTTTAGCATTCGATTCAGCTGCCTATGACTTCTGGGAGCAATCTCACACATGGTTCAAGTCAAGGTCATGGAGATGACTTCGTTGAGCTGAGAGATGTACAAACCCGTGGTACTGAGGACCAATAATCAAGCTCAACTGTGAAAAAGGTTAATCCACTCCGTGGAAAAAGAACTAGAGAGAACACACAGCCCATTCTCGACAGTAAAAGGGATCTCTGACCCCACCACAGTTCATCTTTCTCGAGCATTTCCATGCATTCATCACATTCAGCTACTTAGCCATCTTTACGAGGATCAGCCAAGACGCTCCTTCACCTTGGCTCAGTAATTAGCACCCATCTTTACCTCCCACGTGCATGGGGGAGGAGCGGACAGGAAATGTGATTTGGAGTCAAGCCGGTCGGGACTCAAATCTTGACTTTGCCACTTCCTGGCTCTGTGACCTTGACCAAATTACTAAACTTCTCAGAGCCCTCAGTTCCTCAGAAGGTGTCATGAGGACAACTCCACAGACTGTCATGAGAACAGAATGAGAGAACATCAGAAGAAATTAGGCCTGGCATTTGGTAGTAGCCAATAAATAGCCAGTTGAGCCTCAATAAAACGCACCTCCATTTAAAAAGCTACTGAACTTGACCTACTTAAACACCACCACTAGGGCTTAAGCTTGTGCATTTCTTTTCTTCTACTTTAGTTCCCATGGTGGTCCTGACTCATACACCTAGTTAAGAGTGAACGAGAGAATGATGAAAAACATGTGAGTTAGGGAGGAAGCAAACAGCTGGGGCCATTAGCACAGTTCTCCACAGCTGAATAAAGCTATGCCGACTAACCCATCCCTGGGAGTCAAGCAGAAGAAACAGGACCCTCACACGGCTGCAAACCGCGTTTGCAAGCGTTCTAACACCTTCTGCAACGCTCCTGCCGCTCATGGCTTGCCCTGAACAACCTGACACCGCAGAGCGAGGCTGGCCCGGCTGTTTGCACAGACAGCGCCACTGCACGGTGCTCAGCAAGTCTGCCCGATGGGACCGGAAGGACAGTGACATCATCGGTAAGGTATCCCAACTTCGTACCAAAGAGAAGATGCTATTAGCCATTCACGCTGTCGATTCTTCTCCTGCGTGTATTTTTAAAGACTTTGGAAAACGGTCTAAACCTCAATGTGTTTGCAGAACCAAGAAGGAACTACTACCCTAGTTCCATAATGCATGCAGATCAAATGCATTTCAATTGGAAAAGTCAATTTAATTTGCAGGTTTCTGTCTACACGTGCTGCTTCTATTTTCTTTGATCAGATTAGTGGAACAAAGTTCAGAGGACTTTTTTAGTTCAAATGTTTTCCCATAATGGCAAATCAATCTGCTCAGGGAAACAAAACATCAAAACACAAACAATACAAAGCTATCATTGGAAGTTGATCCGATTTGCACATAAATACACCCACTAAAATTTAAACGAAACTTTATAGAGGAACAAAATTAGCTAAAGGATTTTTTTGAGTCTTTTAAAGCAGCCACTACAAGAATAACTGCAAAAGGAAGTATGCACAAATTGTGCCAACTCTAATCAATCTTGTGTATTTCTTCCACACTGTTAGAAAATACACTTCATAGAAGGGTAGAGCAAGCTCACAGCAGGCAAAATGTGGTAGCTGAAGTCAAGCATAGCTAATCGGCTGCTTAGGACAGATGCGATCTACAGAATTCACCGATCCATCCCGATCAGCTCTGGTATGGAGGACCGATTCCCAGCATGCGCTGCTTCTGTGGGTTTTATGTTGATGACATCGGTTTCCTGGATCTAGATGGATACAGGAGATGGAAGCAGTATGTAAACAGAAGGCATATTCTATTTTACATGCCAGCCTTTGGTATGATAAGAAGGCAATTTGTCATGCCAAGCCTAGCAAAGTGGAAGCCAGACACAGGTCTCGGACTGCCCTAGAAGAGTTGAGAGCTCAGAGAGGTGGTAGGGGGTAGGATGACAGCACAGAGAAAAGTAAGACAGAAGCCGAGTATCCACAGAACCAGCAAAACCAGGAGATATAAAGGTCTCAGAGACGAAGAAAGCAGAGAGGCACAGTCCCACAGGCTTAGTCATCAGGATATATACCAAGAGCCTTAAACTCGAGTTTCCAGAGCAGCTTCCGGGGACAAAGACAACTCCCCCTCTGGCTTCTTTTAGAATCTCTAAATGAGCACAGGAGGGATGAAGGATTGGTGGCTGAGCCCCACCCACGCCCTCTCCCCACCCAGCAACTGACACAGTGACTTAGCCCAGAGTGAGAATAGGGAGAGTTCTACTGGACGGACAGACAGATGGATGAGTGTACCAACTTGAACACGCAAAATGTTGGGGGCTCAAGGGCAGCGCAGGAGTGGCCAAGAATGTGGGCTATGTACTCATAAAGTTCTCAGTTCCAAACTTTACCCTGAAGCTGGAGAGCTGTGTCCTACTGGATAAGCTACCTAACCTCATCTCAAAAGGGGGGTAACAGTACTTAACTCCTATGACTACTAGAGGATTAAATGAGTTTAGGCATTTAAAGCACTTAGTGAAGTGCCTTCCTCATGGTAAGCACTCAGGAAATGTTAGTAGCTGCTATGATGATGATGATGATGATTAACAACAACAACTATTATTATTATTACCATTATATTATTATTATTATAATTAATGATTATTAACAACAACAAATGACCAGGAAGCTTTTATATTGACCAAACTGGAGACACTGCTATCTCAGAAGATCATCCAAAGCAGAATCATACAGAGTTTCCCCCAAAATACCTGCCATAAAGTTCCTCAAAATTAAATATTCTACCAGCTCAGTGCCAATCTCTCTTGCTTTCATACATGTGCTTCTTCTGGAGCTCTGCCATTCTCTCGCCCTCTCCACCATATCTGTTTGTAACTTGGGAGGACGTATTTGATACCTGCATAGGAGAGTTACCTGCCACGTTATAATACGAGAGAGGACACAAAAGGG
Source organism: Martes martes (assembly GCF_963455335.1). Taxonomy (NCBI): domain Eukaryota; kingdom Metazoa; phylum Chordata; class Mammalia; order Carnivora; family Mustelidae; genus Martes; species Martes martes. The sequence continues at coordinate 108,917,335 of NC_137897.1, forward strand.
TAACGAGGAAACGTTAAGGAGGCCAAGGGAGGCTAAAAGCCGAAAAGAGGCTGGCACACAACTGATTCCCTCTCATGCCTTCTCTCATGAGCTCAGGCAAAATCCAACTCTTTGTAATGACTCCAAGCCTGCTCCCAAGCAAGCCTAACGTGGCTGGAGAAACACACAACCACACTGTTGTCCCTTAAGACAACAATTAAACTTAGATGTTGAGTGTGAGCCCTTGGTGCTGTGTGACGTCCTGTTCTGGAGACTATCTCATACTGTCTCCTCTCAGCTCACACCTCTAATTCTCCTTTCTTCCTTCTCGCTCCCAGCTGATGACCTGGCTTCCGATTTTGGTGAGAAAAAAAGAAGCGACGGGGAGAAATGCCACCTCCAGCAGCTACCCCAGCCAGCAGCTGTACCCTTCATGAACTCGGCCTGCTCTTCATTGACTGGATGAAGTGTCCCCGCTCCCAAGGAAAACCTTCCACCAATACTAAGAATCTATTACACCTGCTTTCATTTTCTTCATAGTATGATATTATAGACATGAACGGACAAAGTAATGTAGGTCTATTTGTTTATCTGTTTACTGTCTTCCGCACCCCATTAGAATGTAAACCCGTTGAGGATAATGTTGTATTCTGTAGCCAAGAGTGGATTCAGCCAAGATCAACAATGATCTGTGGAGTGAACAAAGAAGTGAGTAAAGAATACATGAACTTCTCACTGTGGGTGAAAATGGTTTTTGCATGCTTACAGATCTCTCTCTCTCTCTCTCTCTCTCTCTCTCTGTTCCCCCAACCCCATGCCCCTTCCTCTCTCCCCAACCCCCTCATCTTCTGGATAGAAATTGAATGTCCCAGGAGGCTAGGCTATTACGGAGTAATGCTCTTCAGGGAGGCATCCTCGGGCATCCAAGTGAGTGCTGAGGTCTGCAGGGAATTTGCTCTTGGCTAAAGAGTGCCAGTGAGTGGGGCCCACACACGGGGCCAGCCGGGTAATATGGGAAGTATGCTTGCCAAGCAAAGGTCTATTTAGGATCCGGCTCCAATGACAGGAAAGCTTCTTAACTTCCTTCCTTCCTTCCTTGCCACCAAGCCTGGGGCTGTGCCATGGAAAAGTCCAACCCTCAGATGTCTACAAAAAGTGTCCCGGGAGGAGGCCCATGGCTCGTACATACCACCTGCACTAGGCTCAGGAAGCCAGCCAGCCTGGATGGGAAGGGGGCCTGTGGCTTGCACTTTCTGTCTATGCATAAGATGTTCCATTTCTGAGCACTGTGGCCAAGAGAGATGAAAGATCAAAGGACATAACTGATGTAAAAGTGGCTTGTTCATTAGGTAGCATATGGGTGATACACACCAGAGAGGTTGTTAAGTATGTGAGAATGGAGAAGATGAACGTGAAGGAGGTGGGGGAAGTAGAGAAAGGGAAAATGGGGGAAGGGAGGAGGAGTGGAGAAGGTAGAAGACGTGGAAGAGGGAGAAAAAGAAAAGGAAGAAAAGTGATTTAGTTCACAGCACATCAGCGATGAATATAACTTTAACTGAAGATCACAAACATGACTCCTGAGCTCTGACACTGGGAGTCACTGGCGTGGATACCTCGGGAAAGTCCCTTTCCTTGTCTGCCCCTGGTTTCTTCACCAGTCAACGCAGAAAGCGGGTATCTGAAGATGATCGACAGTGACCCTCACAGCTTTGACCTCTGTGAGTCCATAATCTTTGCAGTCATGAGCCTGGCTGCATGATCTGGGTCAGTGAAGCCACCAGGCACCAAGGCCAACCAGAACACAGTCTGGAGCTTTAGCAGATGCCCTGGAAAATAGGCAGAGACTCCCAGTGCCAACATTATTTTGGTTCCTGAATGGTGCCTTAGCTGCCTTCCCATAGCCCCCGTCTTTCCAGGAAGCCATTCTCCCTGGGCCTACCGATACGTATGTCTCGCATTACAGCTTCTTTTTCCTATGAAAGAAACAGCACAAACTATCATTTGTTCCTCAGCACGAATGAAACCACCCAGTGAATTCAGCCAATTTGTCCTTCGATACCTTTTGTTGGCCCTTTCACGACAAATTCGTTGGAGCCCTTGACCCCAGAACCTAATTCACAGTGACTCTTAATGTAAATGAGACCTCTGCCCCCACCCCCCAGAGTCTCTGCTCCTGGCCCCTTTCAAACTGCCACACATCATCCCTGATGGCCTCAGGCACAGCCGCTCTAGTCTTACTGTGGGAAAGGGCAGGCACCACGCTTTCAAGTTTGTATGAACCACAGGGTGAAATCAACCATAGGCAGGCATTCCCCCAAGGAAGCGGGCCTGGACTGGGAAGGCCGGGCACATAGTCTACGAACACCACGTTGTTTCCTTCTTTGTGAGTCTTTCCAAGTTAACTGGTGGGGAACTGAACTCACTTGTCCCTACATAGCCTTGGAATATCTTGTCATTCAAAGAGGCTTTTGTGGTATACTGGGAAGAATATCAGATCTAGAATCCAAAAGACAGAAGTAAATTTCGGGGGACTCCTGGGTGGTTCAGTCAGTCAAGCATCCAACACTTAATCTCAGTTCAGGTCTTGAACTCAGGGTCATGAGTTCCAGCCCCACACTGGGCTCCAAGCCTGTGGAGCCTACTTAAAAAAAAAAAAAAAGTAAAATTCGGGCTCTACCACTACCATATGTTGGGCAATTTAGAGGATGTCTCCTAGCCTCCTGACTCTTCCCATCTCTAGATCAGAGGTAATAACAGTACCTAAAGGAGAAAGGTTGAATAAGATCCCTATGCCTAAAGCACACAGAATAATGTCCAGTACGTATGTGCATAATAAGTATTAGTGAGTAGCCCCTGCTAGTATTAAATGAAATAATGGGTACGGCCATGCTTCGCAAAATAAAAAGAGCCGCCGGAATTGTGTTTGTGCAATAGTGGACTCGAACGTGACTTTCTGCTTTGGCTTCATTATGCTGCATTCTCATCAGCAGCCCCGGCAGCAAAAAGCATGTGTTCACGTTTGTGCCAAAGAACTAATACCTAGATATGGGCACAAATTTCGGCACCGGCCACAGCATCGCTATGGCAGCTGGATGACTGGAAATGACCTAAGTGTCCAAAAAAGGAGCCACGTTTGAGGACGTCGTAACATAAACACATACTGAGTAGGGCGGCAACTGAAACAATGCTCTAAAAGCATATTCACAGAAAAATAGGTCCCAGATACACTGCTGAATGGAAAAAAGAGGAGTTAGGAGCCACAGATGTTCTATTTTACACTTTGTAAGCCTATGTTGTATGACTTTTCACAAACATATTTGACCTTGGCAATGAAGTTTTAAAAAGTGTGTGCTACCTGACTTCACTTTTTGCAAATACATAGGATATAAGTTAAAATGTATGGAAAATTTCTCAAAGACTTGACACTACATGCTGATTCTCTGGATATTAGGAATTTGGGTGATTTTTTTGTTTTTCCTTTGGACTGATCTGAGCTTTTCTGTTGTTGGCGGGGTTTTTTTAATGATTTTTTTTTTTTTTAAGAATGAACTTGTATTTGTTCGACACCATGACAGAGAGGGTCCCTAACCCTAAGTCTCTAAGTCTGTCAAGTAGCCAAAACTTGGTTTCAGAGGCTTGCCATACTGGTTTCAGGGAGCCCTAGGCCTCCCAGGAAGTATGGACAGGCACTGACCTGCTGTCCATCAAATTTGCTCTGACAGAGAAATAAAGGCAGGGATATTTGTTGCTTTCCCTGCTGCGGCTTCCCAAGCAACCAGTCCCCCTTTGAATTCACTTCGAAGATACATTTTTAAAGGGATGCCATTCTGGAGAGAGAGGAGAATGGAGAGCAACAGCTTCGTGGGTATGGAGTTTCCTTCTGGCATGATGAAGAGGTTTTGGAATTAGATAGAGCTGACGGTTGCACAACACTGGGAATATACTGTCACTGTATCGTATGTCTTTAAATGGCTGATTGTGAGTTGTGCGGATTTCACCTCAATAAAATTAAAATTAAAATTAAGCTATGAACACTGAGTGCAGGACAGGTAACTTCGTTAGGGATGTGGGAAATGTGCCTCTTTAGTTTGTGTGTGTCCAATGTGTAAAATCTCCGCACACCTAGACCAAAATTTTAAAAAATGCCTTTTCACTTTGTTTCAGGGGGATGTGTGTTACTTACTGATATGCAGTAGTTTTCTTTTAAGATTTTATTTATTTATTTGAGAGAGAGAGAGTGAGAGAGAGCATGAGAGGGGAGAAAGTCAGAGGGAGAAGCAGATTCCCCATGGAGCCGGGAGCCCGAGGCGGGACTCGATCCCAGGACTCTAGGATCATGACCTGAGCCGAAGGCAGTCGCCTAACCAACAGAGCCACCCAGTTGGCCTGGGCACCCAGATGCCCTGATATGCAGTTCTTATCATGTCATCACTGTCATCGGGTGTTAGAACTGAAAGACAGTTCAGCCACTTCCTTTTATAAATTCAGTAACTGAGGTTAGAGAAAATGTGAAGACACAAGTAAGTTACAAAACCGGATTTAGAATCCAAGTGTGTCTGTACAGAGCCCCTTCCATAGTCACCTACTACTCTAATTTTATTTATTTTCTGAGCGTCTTTAAACTTATTTTTATTTTAATTCTTTTTAAGATTTTATTTATTTATTTGACAGACAGAGATCACAAGTAGGCAGAGAGGCAGGCAGAGAGAGAGGAGGAAGCAGGCTCCATGCTGGGCAGAGAGCCCAATGTGGGGCTCCATCCCAGGACCCTGGGATCATGACCTGAGCCGAAGGCAGAGGCTTTAGCCCACTGAGCCACCCAGGTGCCCCTAAAGTTATTTTTAAAAAACTATCTATTGTTGGATCAAATTCTCTGCCTCATGCCCTGTCCCCGAATTTGCTTTGTGCACTCCAAATCCTTTGATATGCTGTACATTGGCCGTGGCGTTTGATGGCTGTATTGAGCAAACCCATCCTTGTTGAGTAGTTATTTCAGTTGCAAGAAGCAGGTGATGGCTCCATACCTTCTTGGCCCTACCACTTTATCCCCAGGAAAGCTAAAGATCTGGGTTATACCTGAGTCATATCTGAGTTTCAAAACATTGTCATTAACACAGCAGTTTCTGTGTCTGTACCTCTTGCCCTCCATAACCCAGTGAGACTGTTTATTTGTAGGACAAAAAAAGCTTTCCATTCACAGCCAAGAAAATTATACCTTACTTGTACTTGGTATGGATTAATTTTTCTCAAAAATGTCTCGATCCATAGTAGAACTGCAAGGTGGCCAGTGATCTGCTATTTGGAATCAAAGGAGCATCGACGCGACAGAGGCAGCAAAGATTTTCTGATCACTTTGCTAATTTACATGTCATCAATTTGCAGTCCCTGATGCCTCTCCCCCAACCCCACCCCATTCAACCATTTGGAGTCTGAGCTGAAGTGTGCCGGTTCCTACAAATGGCAGGTTTTAGAAAACATCTGGGCCGCTCTGATCATTCTGCCGAGTTTCGATACATCTGGAGGGAATGATCTGAATTGAATCTAGATCCCAGGCTCCGGGGGTTGACCCACTGCCAACCACCCCTGTGACACCCTATATGCTGATTCCACAGCCCTACAGGCTGATTCAATATCACTCCCTAGACTTCTGAACAAGACAAAAGAGCTCAATTTGTTTCCCGCTTATCGGAGAGCCAATGAGGATGCATTAAGTGGCAACTTCAGCGGGAAGGAGAGGGGTGGGGAGTCCTAGTCGGTTAACACATCCCCATCAGTGCACGTAATCAATTTAGAGGCAAGGCCAAATTTACAGTGGGGTTTTTGACATGAGGGGAACAAGCTACAGAGCTTTCCCAAGCAGATTCAACAAAGCCAACTACAGTTGGATTCCCTTCTCATTATTTGAAAGAAAAATCCCAAAGATCCAAATAACACCCAACATTAAACCACTATTCCTAGGTAGATGTGGACCAGACTTCAAAAGAAGTGTTAATGATACAGCTCCACTCAAAGTCTCCAATCCAGGGCTCTCTCTCTCTCTCTCTCTTTTTCTTTTTTAAGAATGAGGGGAGGTTAGGAGCAGAGGGAGAGAGAGAACCCTAAGCAGTCTCCATGACCCTAGCGCAGAGCCCAACATGGAGTCCAATCCTATAACGCTGAGCTCATGACCTGAGCTGAAATCAAGAGTCAGACGCTTAACCAACAGAGCCACCCAGGTGCCCCCAGGGATCTCATTCAATCTCTCTTTCACAGTAGAGAAAGTATTCAATAAATATTAGTGACAAATAACAGTAACATCATCTTTGTCACTGTTATTATGAAGGTGCTTTTCATAGCTCCCAGAATATAGCAGGCACTTAAAACTGGCTTTTGGATTAATTTATGAAACTACTATAACGTGCAGCATAATCATGATCACCATAACCATAACTACATTTTTGAGCTCTGATGTGTCAACCACCACGACCACGCTAGGCAGTTTTATATGAAGTAGCTTACTTCTTACCAACAATGCATCTGCAGCGTAAGTCCCCAGTAGAGTTCCTCTAGAGCACAGAAGTTGTATTACTAGTCACATCACTGGGGAGTGACAAAACTGGGATCTGAACTCAGGCCTTCCTTGTTGGAAAGAGACTATGAATCATGATAAGGAAAAGAACAAAACTTGACTGAGTGCTTACCAGACACTGCCGAATGTTCGACCTGCCTTACAACTACGTTAGGCAGACTGTATACCACTGTAAAACACTGCCTTGGTTTCCAGGGTCACAAATCAGAAAGGCGCTAGAAATACTGGGAGAACTGTGGTCCCAGAAAACAAAAGAACAGAGGCTGTCCCTTGGTTTCTGTCCTTATACAAAGATAGCAGAAGGTAGCAAGAGCCCATGCTGTGAAAGAACAACTTGGGCTCTAAGTAGAAAATGCAGTCACATAAACGCTTCTTGTAAAGTTGGCTCATGGAACATTGGAGATGGCCATGGCCTTGGCAAACAAACTTTACAAACCACCCCCCACCCCAAACCCAATCGGTAGACCAGAAATCTGAAGTCCTGAGAAGGGGAGCAATGTGTTTTCATGGCCTCCCAGAGAAGCTCGGGGTTTTTGAAAGCTTTTCAGAGTGGCGGGTCGGCCCCTCCATCATTTACCAAGGGCTCTGTTAGTGCCCCCAAGATGGAATGTGACAATGAATCCAACACAGGCCCTGGCCCTCAAGGAGCTCACTGTCCAACGAGGGAGACAGGCAACTCACAAGCAACAGGAATTTGAGCCAAGAAGGAAGCTTAATGGCACTGGACTAGGGGAGTTCAGAGGAAGAAGAATCCTTTCCAGTGGGGGGCAGGGTGTCAAGGAAAGCTTAGGAAAGGAGAGGATATCAGCAAACGACAGGTAAAATTATGAGAAGAAGAAACACATTCAGGTAAACAGCTACGGCGGAGGGAGAAAATTTTCAGGTGTGTTCAGGAAGCAGGTGGGTTTCCGATTTGGCTGGACGTGAGTAGAAGTGAGGGAGAACCAAGGAACCAAAGACTGTTCCATTGGTTGGGAAGCCCACGGACAGGAGGTGGAAGAGAGTGGACTGACTGCCCCTTAGCTGCTGGAGTCTGAGCACGAGATCGAGGCAATTACAACCGGCCTCAGAAAGCTGTATCTTGCCACTGCTTTCTGGTAAATACCATGAGTTCAGGAAGAGGCCCAAGAGAAGAGAGGCAGGAAGTGGAGAACAGTCAGGAGGCTGTTCGTCGCAGCAGTACAGACAGGAGGGAACGAGAGTCACCTCAAGCCGGGGCGGGGGCCCGGGAAGTGTAGAGGAGGGAGGATGCTTGGCAGAGTTTTCCTTCTCTTCCACTAGGTCTGTGCTTAATTGCTGAGTGACACCTCGGTGATCTGAAGAAGTACGTGGTCCCAGCTCAGGCACACGGACCCCCTAGGGACTCTTGCTCCCTGAAGGGGTGTGACTGCCTAGCTTCTGAATACTCATCCCTCTACTCTGGGCTGTGTTTGGCACCTGCTAAACGTTACAACCTCATCAATACATTTCTACTGCTCGCTTTTTTTTTTTCTTTTTTTCAGGGAGGAGTCTGGGGATGGGATGTGCAGGCAGAAGCCAGCCCCTTCCAGACAAGAGAACTTTCACCACGGGTCACATGGACAATTGTATGCCATTGTCTGCGGCCACTGCTTTTCTGGGTCTTGGCTCTAGCTGGAGCTTCTTGAGGCACCAATCCTCAACAAAAGGCACCCGCCTCCCAGGGTCAAAGCTAACAAAAAAAGTTATTTGGCAATTAGATATGTCCATTCAGAAGGATTTACCAACTGAAACTCTGCAAAAAGTAGTCGGGAGGCACAGTGCAGAGGGAGATCCCCCTAAGCTCCCAGACACTGCGAGAAACCCAAAAGCCCCACCAGGGAGACCAGTCCTCAGCACTCTGTATTTACGTTCGACCTACTCAGAGCAATGTGTACAACCTTCCCATGTTCATTGAAGACAGCTGCTGACAATGAACTAGGTACATTTGGTTTTCTCTCCTAAGAGGAGTTACGGATCTTCAGAGAAGGAGTATTACTTGATAAAGCCTTGTCTACCACCAGCAGAACACATCTCAGATCTACAACAAAATCTTATAACAAAATCTGCTTCACAACTCTTAGCAAGACTAGACTAAAAATGGAACACCCACAAACAAGCAGAGGAGCTTGGAGTGATCAGCAGCAGCAGAAATAATAAAGTCTTCCAGAGATGAGCATGGGAGCATGCTGCAAACACCTGTGGGGTAGTGTTTACCAGAACCCGCCACCAGCAAAGGCATCCCTAGGAACGGAGATGTAAAATTCATGGGCCAAGTCAGCCTTCTGCATCACACCAGGCAGGTGGTACGGCTCCGGCGGGCTGGGGATAGCTGTCATCACAATTACAGCCCAGCGCACACATCCCTGGGAATTCTTGTCTTCAGAGTTGTCCCTTAGTAATTCCTACTTACCACCCTGCGTGTGCGCACAACTTTCGGACACTTCCACCTGGCAGCTGCCTTCAGAGATGCTCATGTGTACTTCAAACCATCTGCTCTGGCGAGGAGAGCCTGGGGACAGTGTAAAAACAAGCTCCCACCTCCGCCAGGGAGCAGGGGGGCTCTCGAAGATACGGAAGGGGGCTCTGGACTTATCACGGTCCTTGGGCAGCTATAGCATGGATGTCAAAGGAAGCTACGGTCCCAGAATCCACACTGTGGGGCTGGAGTTACCCTTCCGACCCGCTCTTCTGGGCCAGGACAACTAGTGTCCTCAGCCCGCTGGAAGTGTCAGTGGCCCCAGCCTGCTGGGTTTCCGTGGAGCCAAGATGCACATGCTGGGTGTCACTTGGGACTCCGGGCTTAGGGGATGCATACAGGACCACAACGATGGCTTCTGCTCTGATAGCAATCCTTTGCAACTGAATTTTATTATATTCTGAGTCTTCCAATCATGAGCAATCACACTGCTACTGGCCAGAGAACTATATACACCACATCTGAGTGCCTCGACACAAATTACCCCATTGGGTCCTCCCAACATTTTTATCTCTACCAATGGATGAAGAGATTGAGGCTGGGAAAGACGAAATGACTTGACCAAAGTCAGTCACTCTGCTTGGTAGTGGATGCGAGGGGCAGCACCTCAGGCTCATATAAAAATACAGATGGAGAAAAAAGGAGCAAATCTGAGCTTCCATCCAAAAATAAGGCTGTCTTTCATACAGGCCCTCTATAATATCTGTTTATTTCTTTGCTTATAGTTACAAATAATATCCCAGGGCGCCTGGGTGGCTCAGTCGGTTAAGGCTCTTGGTTTCGGCTCAGGTCATGATCTGAGGCTCGTGAGATTGAGCCCCGTGTTGGACTCCACACTCAGCGGGCAGTCTGCCTGTATATTCTCTCTCTCTCTCTGCTTCGGCCCCTCCCCCCACTAGTGTGCACTCTTTAGAGTCCTCTCTCCAATAACTAACTAACTAACTAAATCTTTTTTTCTTTTTTTTTTTTTAAAGCATCTGACTTTCGATTTCAGCTCACATCATCATCTCAGGCTCATGAGATCGAGCCCCACGTCAGGCTCCACGCTCCGTGCGGTCTGCTCGAGATTCTCTCCCTCCCCCTCTACCCCCCACACCCCTGCTCATGCTCCTGCGTGCTCTCTCTCTTTCTCTCAAATAAATAAATGAATAAAATCTTTTTCTTAAAAAAAAGAATAACATCCCAAGGAGGGTTCCTTTCTTAAATTAGCAGGACCCAGAAAACCAAGATTCCTAACCAAATTATTCTGCATCTCATGGACATGGTGGACATAATTATACGTATTACCTAACAGTGGTATGTGAAGAATCACTATATAGCTCTAAAGTGAAAAAAAAAAAAAAAAACACCATACACGGTGTGTAGGCAACAGGGACCATTTTAACAAACCTGCATGAATTAGAAACAAAATCTGGAGCGGACTTCAAGAAACTGGAGCTAAGGCGGGGCTGGATGTGGAAGTGCTGAGGGCCCGCCCCCCACCTCCGTGAGAAGATCCATACACGGCAGAGGACTACACCTGCCAAGGACAATGCCATACAGAGAGGCCAGGAGTCCTGTAGAATAAGGGTCAGGAGAGGAGAAGGCCGACTCAGTTCAAAGCCACCAATTCCCCGCTGAGGGCCGACTAGGTGCGAGACATGGTAGGGAGTCCAAAATCAATTAGAAAATGCGCTTTCTGTCTTCCAGGCACGTACAGCCTGACTGAAAACAAAAGGCCTGTTCCTTGCAAAGATACCTGATAAGAAAGGGTCGTCTGCGCTGAGGGCCAAGAAAGTTTCCCAAACTGGGACATTCCATCAAGAGCCCCGAGGGTCCATTCAGACGTGAATCCCACCCTGTGCGACTCTGGGTGAGACGCGCTGCCCGTTTGTGTCCCTCTGGCCCCTCGGCTGCCCAGGGATGGGTCTGGGCCAGGTCCCCTGTACAACTAGACGGGTGGGGGGAGGGGAGGAAAAAGTGCTCTTCCAGCCAGCAGACAACTGCCCGGAAATAGCCCCAAACTGCCGCCAAATCTACAAGGTACCCAGACCTTCATGGTCTCTGCTTGGCCCTCTGAGCTATCTCCCAGCCTACTTGGAAACAGCTGTCTCCCTCCCCTCTAACCGAGGAAGGTGCTGCTTCCCAAATCCAGATGTTACACGCTGAGATTTCTGGAACAGCCTGTAGATGAGGCGGGAGTGACATGACAAAGCAGAGACGTTTGTTTCTAAGGAAGATCCAGACCCTTCTGAAACCCAGAAGCTCCAAGTCAGGGAATAGAGAGAGATGCTGTGGGGACAGGAAGCCGCCCAGGCAGCCGCACGTATTCTTACCTCATTCCAGCAGCTTCCAAGATCAGTCGGCAGACAGGAGGTCACATGTGGCCACTAAAATACCTGAAAAGCTGACCCTAGCATAGTGGGAGCCAGGCAGAGGCTACCCCCCAACAGGTGACCAATCCATCGCTGAGGTTGTGCGAGGACATCATCAAGAACAGACAGATTGGGTAGTCGAAGAAAAGAGCCAGACCCTGCTTCAAATCTCAGCTCTGCCACTTCCAGTGACCCTGGCTAGGTTGCCTCCACTCTCTGAACTTCAGTTTCTCTGTAAAACTGGAGATGATATCAGTACCCCCGTCTCTGAGTTGGTACGAAGATTACATATGACCTGGCGTAATACTTGGAACTTAGTAGATATTAAATAAAGCACAACAACTATGGGTAGACCAGCCACCCTTTTCGGCGTCTTCGTTCCCTCTAAGAGAAGTTCCTTGTCCATGTCTCCTCGATGTCGTGAGAGGTGTGGTGTCCATGTCTAAGGCCTCCTCTGCTGCCTCAGACCAGGGAGAAAAGGGAAAGGGGAGCGTTCAGAGGTAAGGACAGCATCATCTTAGCCAGGATCGCACCATGTGGCCTACACGTCAATGTTTCACCTTTACATTTTGCCAAAGGATGAATACCTGTTCAATTACACCATTTTGATTCAGTACAGTCAAACCTAACAGACTCCCGAGCTGTTCTCTGCTAGGATCTTACAGCGCAGGCATAGGTGTGACAGGGTGTCACTTTCCAGAGGCTCACGACCTGCAGGAGTTTGCACACACGTGAGCCACTCATTCAGAATAACACAGAACATGAGACTTGCTATGGAGAAGTTGGCGGGGGGGGGGGTGGGTGTGCGATTCACCCAGGAGGAGGAGATGTCTAGCCTGTTTGAGGGAAAATAGGAGAAAGCTTCATAAAACAAGTGGAATTTGAGATGGGCCTTGAGACACGCACGAGTAGTTCAAAGGATGAGGACGGAGTGAAGAGTGATCAAAATGGTGGGAGGGCTATACGTGAAGGCACTGCTTCAGGAAATTACGAATCCATCAAGAGAAAGACAGCAATCCGGTGTGGCTGGAACGCATGGTCATAGATAAGAAAATAGATTTCTTTTTTTTAATAGAGAGCAAGACTATGTGGACTTCAAAATAAGAAGGAATCATACTAAAAGCAAAGGGGCAAATAAACATACTAAAAATTAAAGGGGGATAAGCCGTAGATGCAACAGAGGAAAAAAAGATCAGATAATGTTATGAGCAACTTGATGCCCATAAATTCAGCAATTTCAACAAAACATGCAAATTACTAGAAAACCATACATTTTTTAATTGACCCAAGAATGGCCCTATAAGCATTTAAAAAATTTAAAGCATCATATTAAACAAATGCCAGACCCAAGAGGGTTTTTTTTTTACAAGCATGAGCTACTAAACATTCGAGAAACAGATAATTCCAATCTTATACAAACAATTCCAGAGAACAGAAGAAAGGAATATTTCCCAACTCATCTTATGAGGCTACTTTCGCCTTGGCACCAAAATAGACAAGAATAATAGAGAAAGGGAAAAAAAATCATACCAACCTAACTTGCAGAAAAAAAAAATGTAAAAACACCCAACAAAATACCAGCAAATGAAATCTAGCAATGTCTAAAAAAGATCAAACATGACCAAGCTGGGTTAATTCCAAGAACTTAAGTTTGTTTTCTCATTAAAAATTCTAGGAGTGTCTCTCGCTGTGTCTCTCTCTCTCTGTCAAATAAATAAATAAAATCTAAAAAAAAAAAAAATTCTAGGAGTGTAAAGCACTGCATTGCTTCAAAGGATTAAAAAAGAAAGAAAAAAAAAACAAAAAACGACACTATATGGACATCTCAAAAGGTACAGAAAATGCATTTGATAAAAATCAACATCCATGCATAATAAAATCTATTAGCAACCTGATAAAAGCTATCCATACAAAATACTTGGGAGGCATGATAACTCAGCAGCAAAATATTCTAAGAATTCCATTTAAAATCAGGAACAAAACAGGAATGTCCGGGATATACTCTTGGGCTGGTGGCCCTCCTGCAGGTCTGAGCTGGTACCGTGAGGCGAGACAACGGAAAACACTGCAGAAGGACTGGAGAAGAAGAAATAAAACGTTCACAATTTGCTAATGCTTTGATTCATTATAGAGAATAAAAGAATCTTATAAATTATTAGAATTTTATTCAGTTCAGCAGGCTTCTAAGAGCCAGGTAGTCTTGTTCAACTGCCCAGGCTATAGGGTAGAGCCGTAGGGGGTTCATTTTATTTTTTAATTCTAATTATTTTTCATCTTTATGAACATGGCACAGGCAGGCTTCCATATGTACATTTCATCATAAACATGAAACAAACAAACAAACAAAAACTTGGAGACAGAGAGATGAGTGCTGTGCTGTCCTGGTAGGCTGGGTGAGGGCCAGGAGGGCCTGGGACAGTGCCGGGACAGTGAGGACAGCCGGCGGAGGGCTGTGGTGGGAAGCCCACGACATCACCGCAAGGGGCAGAGGAAAAGGCGAGAGAAAGAGGAGCACCGAGCGCCCCCCGCCCAGCTCCCTGTCCATGAGGCCACCCCTCTGCGAGCAAACTTTTCCCCGGAGCCCCTTTCCTGACAGCCTCCCTCTCTCTGTACTAGCTCCTAGTGGATGGTGGAAGAGCTCTCTTTGGGCCCCCCAGGGCTACAACTAGTGGTCTCATCTCCGCCCCCTGCCTGGCTACGTCTGGCAACTCTGTGCCGGCAAGCACAGCCTGTTCTAGTCCAGGCATTAGAGGAACAGAGCCAAATGTATCAAGTAAATACTCATTTACTGGGTCTCACTGACCTAGCCTTTCTCTTTAGAATAAACACAGAAAATAACATCCTTATAAGAGAAGAACAAATCTTACTGAAATAATGTCTAACAAAGGCATGGTAACCTGTCCATTTGCTGTCCGGGGCTGGGTCTGTCTGGGCCTTTGGCGGTGGGGGATGGTAGGGGAGAGGGTCTTTTCTGTCTCAGAAAGAACAATAATTCCACATCCTCCGCCCCAAGACCGGCCACACAGCCGTCAGAATACTGATACGGATGTAGAATCAAGGGTTCCCTTTTCGGTTTGTTCGGGACCAATGACTGGGCTCCTAGTGGCATGACACTTTGACCTTTTGCCCTTGAGCCTTTCTGTAGCATGCCCCCCCGGAACCCCGCGTTCTCTGGATCTCACCTATGAATTGAAAGGGAAGGGGACCAGCCCAGGGAAATTTCAAACTCGGCTCCGAAGACCCGTAGCACTCTCCTGTGGAATCTCTCAGCGGGCCGCTGGAGTCGGGGAGGAGGAAGACAAGCGCTGCATTTCCCACCCACACCCCAAACGCAGCAGCCCCAGGGTGACCTGTTGGGCATACTGGACTCGGCATAAGATTTTTTCAGTGAGGATTCAAAAAAAAAAAGAGAAAGAAAGAAAGAGAGAAAGAAAGAAAGAAAGAAAGAAAGAAAGAAAGATCCTCTTAAAAGAATACAGAGCAAAAGACCAAAAATGCATGAAAACTGCTGTATTAGAAGACCTCTGGTCATGAAAATAACAGCTTACTCCTAGATGAGTAAGTCTAATGAGCCCAGAACCGTAACCAAAGAACCAGCAGCAGCTGACAGGCAGATCTGAGGGTGCGGTGGGTCCAAGCGTACTCCCAGAATAATGCAATAGCCATGGGGGGTCATCCTGCCCCTTACTGGGGAAAGCAAGTACACACACACAGTACCCAGCACCAAGGCAAAACAACTTGTTTGGGGCTGGAAGCCCTCACAGTGTGTGTATTGTGACACACAAAAGACTGGGTATCAGCCGGGGCTACAGAGCAGACAGCCCCAACTTAGATCACAACTTCGCCATGTTCCACAGACCACGTACTAAGGACACTCCAGCAGAAGACAAAGGTGGTAAGGAAAGGCTACCAAGTTGGGTCCTCAGTAAGGACATCCTAGCACCCAGCGGTGAGAGAAATGGAGAGACAGAAGACGGGGGAGAGAGGGAGTGACCAAAGACAGGAAGGAGAGGAGAAGGAAAGGAAAGAAGGAAGAAGTGGGGATGACAAGACAGTTCAAAAGAGTGAGAGGCTCTGAGGGGCACTGACAGGAAACAACACTGGGAATGTGATCAGTAAACCAAACCCCAAATGGTGGAAGGGAAGATTTTTTTTTTTCCCTTTGAAAAGTATGAGCGCCTGCAAACAATAGGATCCATCCACTACCCAAGAAAGCTCACAGGCTTCATAATTCCCTCTTTTTTTTTAAGATTTTACTTGTTTATTGGACAGACAGAGATCACAGGTAGGCAGAGAGGCAGGCAGAGAGAGAGGAGGAAGCAGGCTTCCTGCTAAGCAGAGAGCCCGATGCGGGGCTCGATCCCAGGACCCTGGGATCATGACCCGAGCCGAAGGCAGAGGCTTTAACCCACTGAGACACCCAGGCGTCCCATAATTCCCTCTTTTTGAAGAGTAAAAGCTCAGGGGCGCCTGGGTGGCTCAGTCAGTAGAGTGTCCAACTCTTGATTTCGGCTCAGGTCATGATCTCAGGGTTGTGAGATCGAGCCCCTTGTCTAAGATTCTCTCTTCCCTTCTGACCCTCCCCCACTCTCTCTCTCTCTCTGAGAAAAAGAAAACCGAAAAGGAAACAAAGGAAATAGCTCCGAGGTAAAGGGATGTGATCTCTCATAGGCCAAAGGGAAACTTTGTACGTGAGCACTTTCCCTGACCCAAGTGGAAGAAACTGTCCCCACAATACCACGACTGGGGAAACTTCGCTGCTAACCCATAAGTGCAATGAACTCAGAGACCCGACTCTGACCTCTGCTGAGAAGAACAAAAGGCCGCATTCTCCTCAAAGCCATTCTGACAAGAAGCCAACAGTCCACTACGCTGCCAGAGATGATTAACATAGCGGTTTGGTTAGAAATCAATAAATGCACTTTTTAATCATCCTTGAAGCCAAAAGCTATTGTATAGTTGGCTGCAAACACGTACAAACAGGTGCAAGTTATCTTACTGTTACTCCAACCGCAGCATGTGTCTCGAACGCGTGCTATTATTTGTGGGTCTTAATCCGATACCGTGTCACAGTTTTAGGTGAGAAACAGGTTTGCAAAAAAGAATATTCAATGGGGTATCATTTCGCCTGTCAAGAGAACTGAGAGAGCTATTATACTTGAGGAATAAAAAATGGAATTTGAGGAGGTACAAAATCTTCAGAATAAATATAAACTGCTTCTGCAATGGGAAAAAAAAAAAATGCATTATGCCCCAATCTCTTCCCTTTAAAACTGCCAGAGCCCAGAGCAATGGTAGGCTTCCAGACCAGCCCAGGCTCGCCCTGTTGGAGGCCCAGGCCTCTGTCATGGCTGCTTTCCTTCCTGTGCTCTCCCGGGGGGAAGCGCCTGGAACCAGGTCTCCAAGGCAGTCTACACAGCTAGCTACGCTTCCTTATGGCGCCGCTGGCCTGTTCTAAACTCGGCTCAAGCCGGTAGCTCAGGCTTGTGCGGTCTGCTTCCAAATTTCACAGCGCAGAACCAGAACGAGGAAAGAGGAGAGCCCACACAGGCCATGCCCCCTGCTTAGGGCCGCTGCCCTCGGTGGGAGCGCTGACTTGTCACAACCACAAGCGTCGCTAGAACTGTGTCTGTGCGTGACTCACGCTTTGATGCTTCGATGGCTGCTTGTGTGAACTCTCCCACAAACCACAGTCGCTGGAAACGGTGTTGATACGTTCACCGCAACAAACTCATTTAAAATAGAACTTCAAGTAATTCTGACAGACATCATCCAAATGTATCGTGTCCTTGGCCTGTCCCTTTGAGAAACAGAAGCATATCACGGAGCCACCAATTTCCATTATTATGCAGCTGTTTCTTTCCTAACAGCTGCCCCAGTGCTGGTGAGACCAGTGCCCAGAGTGTTAGAGAACTGGGGTGCATGGGGAGGGCTGGTCTGGGAGAATGGCCCCCGAGGAAGATGTCAATCTCTTCCCCCCTCCCTCTCTCTGCCTCAGTAAACTCACGTCCAATATCATAACTTTTCTCTTCTGCATTTTCTACGGCATTTATAATCCTCACCACAATATAGTATCTTATAGTTCCCCTACTTGTTTATGTATGTGCCTCTTCTCCTCCCCACTGTTTTATAACATGATAATTATCACCATCAAACAGCTTGCTGAAGCTCTAACATACACTAATGCCACCGTACAGTCGGGGAGAGTAGAAATGTGCTTAGAGACAGAAGTTCTAATTTTAAAGTCCCTGCTTCAGCACTTACTGAGAACGTAACCGTGGAGAACACACCTGACGTGTCTGGGCCTTGATTTCCTCATCTGCAAAATGGGAGTGATGCATGCTGATGGAGGGGGAGGACGACGCTAAGGAGGGGGATGCAGGGGTGGGGGAGGCGGAGCAAGAGCAGGAAGAGAAAAAGACATCCTTGCCAACGTGGCATTGTGAACAACAAATTTGGAGTCCGATGGACCGGGGTGCTCTCGTTGACCTACCCAGTCATCAAATACAAGTTACTTATATTCTCTCTGGGAGCCTGTTTCCTCATCTATGTAATTGGAATAACAGTAGGGATCCTGAGGACCTCCCGGGCTAGTTAACCTATCAAAGGACCTGGTAGAGGGCCTAGCACATAACAAAGGCTCAAACAAATGGTAAGTATTCTTACTACATTTGCAATCAGGATTATCATTTACACTTGATTCCTGACCTCAAGCGGTTCCCAGTCCAGCAAACCAAATGAGATCCAGAGGGAAGCCTCTCCCTCCCAGTGCGCAGCCCCAGGAGCTGAGGACCAAATGGGCAGGAACAGAGGTGAAAGCTCTGGCTGACGCAAAGGGAGGGCGAGCGCGCAGAGACTGCACCGTCATGGGAAGGCTCCACGCCCAGGAAAGCGCCGCTCCCTTGGCATCCCTCCCCCAGCCTAAGAACCCACTGCGTGCCACACCTTCCCACAGCAAAATCCAAACTCAGGGGAGCTTAAACAACGTCCAAGAGGGCATTGGAAATCAGCGATGACTTTCAATCAGACGGCGACATAATTGAGAGCTGCACTTTAGGAAAATTAGCCCGAGAGTACTATGCAGAATACATTTAAGAGGCCAATTAGCTCATGACATCCAAAAGGTGGAAATAACCCAAATGTCTATCAGTGGGATGAAGGGATAAACAAATATGGTCTATCCGTACAATGGACTATTACTCAGCCATTTAAAAAAAGGATGGCATACTGATATATACTACAATAGCAATGAACCTCGGAAACATCAGGAAACTCAACATCATTAGGCCGAGTGAGAGAGAAGCCAGCCACGAAAGTCCACATATTTTAGGATCCCATTTATATGAAAGTCCAGAACAGGGCAATCTGTAGAGACAGATAGTAGATTAGTGACTGCTTAGGGCTGGAGGGAGGGGCAATAGGGGGAGGGTGGGCATGATGGCTGGAGGGTTTGGGGCTTCTTCTCAAGGTGATAAAAATGTTCTGCAATAGACCAGAGGCAACCTGTGTAGAATGTGAAATATATCTCAAGAGTGCTGAGGCCAGCTGGGAGCCACTGTGGCGGTCCAAGTGGGAAGAGTCAAGGACGTGGGACAGGAAGAAGTGAGAAACGATTCTCCAACCCCGATTCAGAGGAAGATGGAGATGACACCCTCGAGAACCAGGCATGGAGATAGAAGTGCGGTGCGGTGGTAAAGAGTACAGACTTTATCATCACCCGGCCTGGGCTTTCAATCTGCTTTAGCCACTTACTTGCTGCTTGACCTTGGTCAAGTCACTACACCTCTTTGAGCCTGTGTCCCAGCAAAAAAAAAAAAAAAAAGGAAGAAATGATAGTATCTGCCTCACAGGCTTGTGGTAAGAATTCAACGATGAAAATGTATTAATATCGAGAGTTTTTGAGAACCTTCCTTGAGGTCTATCATCGAACAAAGTGTGCTAGACACAGGACCAACGGGTACAGGGGCTTACAAAGGAGGAAGAAGAGGTACTGAGAACAAACTTCACAGCTCAAGATCTGACCAAGGGCCCACGTTCCCAAAAGCAGGCTTTTGAGACATAAATGAATAAATGAGAGCTGCTGGGGGAAAATGCATTAATGTCAGGTAAATTGCCTGACACAGAGAAGTTCCTCAATAAATACCAAGCACCATGATCAACTTCATGATCACCATGAAGACATGCCTTTGACTAAACGGGAAGAACAACGTGGGGGGCAGGGGGTTAAGTTCAGAGGAGCAGTTTATAGGGCCTGGAACTTGGTGAGGCCAAGGCTGGGGCTTCTTGACATTACATTTGAGATGCATATTAGCTGCTGTGACTTCACTGCTCAAAATACTTCTTAAGCTGGGTTTCCAAAAAGAACAGTGAAACTTAATAGGCAGGCTATCAGTAAGGAATACCCTCTGAGAAATGTGGCCTTTGGCACACCCAAGGGTAACCAGGGACATTGGGCAACACTGGACCGCTCAACCCGAAATTGAGCTTGGCTATTTCCTGCATGCCTGTTTAACTCAGAAGCCAGCAAATTACAGCTCATTAACCAAATTCAGCCTGCCACCTGTTTTGTGAATAAAGTTTTATTGTAACACAGACATGGCTAGGTGTTTCCGTGTGATCTCTGGCTTGTTTCATACTACAATGGCAGAGTTAAGCAGTTGGAACAGAGACCGGATGGTCCACAAAGCTTCAAACATATCACGTGGTCTTCTGCAGAAGAAGTTCGCCCAAACCTGGTTTAAATTATGTTGAGTTGCGCTACTGTGTCCTGTATGATTTTCAATTTTTTCAACTTCTTCCCATTTAAAATTCTCTGATTCTTTATCATGTTTTGCCAAGACCATTATTAACATCAACATTGTTCTTCCTTAGGATTCCATACGGGCCACACTAAACAGGTCTCAGGTACAAAGGCCCTGGACCCAGGGCTCCTGGACACTTTCTTTTAAACATTTATTTATTTTAGAGGAGGGGAGGAGCAGAGGGAGAGAGAGGCAAAGAAGCAGATTCCCTGCTAAGCGCAGAGCCCGTTGGGGGTCTCTATCTTAGGACCCTCAGTTCATGAGCTGATACGTAACCTAGAGTCAGAGGCTTAACCCACCGAGCCACCCAGGCGCCCCAGGCTCCTTTGCTTAAAAAAGAAAACCTATTGATGATCCATTCATTCTTCAACATACAACTATCTGGCATGCATAGATCATGAGGTGTTGTGTGCAGTAGGGATGGGGTCGTGCAGGGAATAGGCACTGCGTGGGGAACTGTGGAGCCTGAGTTCTAATCCCCGCCTTTCTACTAATTTGCTGAGTGAGTCCCAGCCCCATGACTCGTTCCAAACTCTATACAAGACAAACAACTCTAGTTCACGCTCATAACACCTGTCAAATAGCAAGGAGCCAATAAGATTGAGCATGAACATAAACAAGAGCAACTTCTACCACAGTAACTAAATATTTGCTTTTTTTTTTTTTTTTTTTTTAAAGATTTTATTTCTTTATTTGACAGACATAGATCACAAGTAGGCAGAGAGGCAGGCAGAGAGAGAGAGGGGAGGAAGCAGGCTCCCTGCTGAGCAGAGAGCCCGATGCGGGGCTCGATCCCAGGACCCTGGGATCATGACCTGAGCCGAAGGCAGAGGCTTTAACCCACTGAGCCACCCAGGCGCCCCTAAATATTTGCTTTTTATTTACTGAATAAACCACATCATCATCTTTTTAGACTATATGAGAACACATGATTTTACATTCTTTTTTTTAAATATTTTTTTATTTATTTGACAGACAGATCACAAGTAGGCAGAGAGGCAGGCAGAGAGAGAAGGGAGGAAGCAGGCTCCCTGCTGAGCAAAGAGCCCGATGCGGGGCTCAATCCCAGGACTCTGGGATCGTGACCTGAGCCGAAGGCAGAGGCTTTAACCCACTGAGCCACCCAGGCGCCCATGATTTTACATTCTAATACTTTGGAATACATTACAGGCTGGCATGACGACAAAAAAAATATAAAAGAATCTAAATTTATAGAAGAGATAGAAGACAATTATTTCCATTACAAAAGGACATTTTCCTCTATCGAGTCATTCAGCAGGTTTCACTTCGAGCTTCCTGCAAAGAGTGAACTTCCTTTAAGTAAATATGAGTTGCTGTACAACTATGTGATTTCATTTGATTCTTCAAAATCACTTCCATTGTGTAAAAAAAAAAGATGGCATGCTTCGTATGCACCTGAGGGTAAACACTCGGTTGGCTTCTGTTGGCAACAGCAGGATTCCAGAAGTGATGTAAGTGACAGGGCATGGGAAGGCTAATCCTGTATGTTTGTCAAGCTGAAGCAAATCTATGCCTCTAATGTAAGATCTGTGACTGAGGAGCCATCCCAAGACAAATCCTTGCCCTGTGCGCGACAGCGCCCTCCAGTGGACGGGGCACATTCCAGACCCAGAGGCCCCTTACAGCGGCCCTGGGAACTCCACAGCGGCACTCAAGATTGGTTACCCTTCATTTGTCAGATGACTCTACCAAGCCATACAGAAGTCTGGTGACCCGCTTCCCCAGGGTCATCCAGCTTGCCCACCACAGGGGTGGTGTTTAAAATCCATGCCTACCACTCACAATACCTCTGACGTGAATTCGTTCCACACTAGTGCCATAAAGCTCTAAAGGAAAGGTTAGGCTTTGCTTGTAGGAGCCCAGGTTTTGTAATGGGTCTTATGGCCCTCGCACTTACAAACTCTTCGGGCTGGATGGAGGACCAGTTTTCGCAAATGGAATGGGAGCACGAGATCATCGATTTGGGCCTCCGCGATATTTATCCTCATTATGGTTTCTGGTAGCTGATTTCAATATTTTAATGAATCATTTTATTGGGCTGGGCTCAGAGAATAGGTTGAACAAAGACACAACTTCTAAGATCTAGTTAGGACTCCGAATGTACCAAGGAAAATTTGTGAAAGAGGCGATCCAGAGTTAAAATGGACCTTCGGTTTACAAACAGTTTTTAAAAATTCGTCGTTCCAAGTGTGAAGGAGGCCGGACGTGTCACTGTAAGAAGACCCCGGAGACTCAGGGGAAGCTGGGGGAGAAGATCAAGAGTCCCCGGAAGCTACTGTGTAAAATCACTATTGTACCCGCTGAACAGATGCAGAATTCAAGCCTTGGGATATTTATAGGCTTCAGAAGCTTATAAATTCTCCTTTGTACACAGGCCATGTTATTTTCTCATTGTGATTTTACTTTTAATATGTATCAGACCCTGGGGATATGAAAGTGACTAAGACGCAGTCCTACCCCCAAGGAATACGCGGTAGGGCAAGGAGGAGGGGTGTGGACAAGTCTATTGACAAATACAACACAGAATGATCTAGAGAGACACGTGCTAGGCACTAGCATCAGGGGCACTGAGCTCTTTATAGTAGTTATAGATGATATTTTGTAATACCTAAAATTATGGTTGCTGGGGGAGAAGCATAGTGTAACTTGCTCTTCTAAGAGGAGTTTCATTGAAACAAAAGCAACTGGTTATTTGTCATGAATACATTACACACAAGCAACCTCATAAAAAGCCAAGGCAACAAAATAAACTAGGCCCCGCAGATGGAAAGTAATCAGAAAGCCTTAGGCCATCGATAAAATATGCTGATCGTGAAATATTTATCCTTCACTGCGGAAAAGAGAAGGATCAGGTTATGAAAGCTGCCCTCTCAGGCCATCTGCCAGGGCTAAGTCTGAAACTCCAGTGAATCTTGGGAAGGAGAGTTTAAAATAAACATTTATAGAATTAACTAAAGAATGAAAATACCCTGGAGAAAGGAAGGGAAGAGGGAGGAAAGAGAGGGAAGGAAATACGAGAAGGATGATTTTGTGTCTTTGATGTCACCCCTCCTCTTCTGGGGGTTCTAGCCCATAGGAATGATGAAGGCTCGCTTGGGAACAGATATTCATTATCCCAAAATATATAATATATAAATGCCCATAAAGATATTTAATAGAAGAAGGAAGAGGAGGAGGAAAGGAGGAAGAGAAAGACAAGGACAACAGTAATGAAAAGGAAGAGGAGGAGAGGCAGTCATATTTTATCGAATATCTAGTATCATCTCATTTAACCAATGAAAACCTATGACGAAGTGGTAAGAGCAGAGAAGCGTGGATTCAAGTTTTGGCTTTGCCACTTCCTAGCTGGTCACTCTGGACCTGAGTTTTCGCATCCATAAAATTAAGTAACAATCCCTGTCCTAACCCATTTAGAAGACTGAAGACCAAATGAGATGATGGAAGTGAATAGGCCATAGAAATTCTAAAGTCCAGGACACCTGGGTGGCTCAGTCGGTTAAGTGTCTGCCTTTGGCTCAGGCTCAGGTCATGATCCCAGGGTCCTGGAATGGAGTCCCACGTGGGGATCGTTGCTCAGCGGGGAGCCTGCTTCTCCCTCTTCCCCTCCCCTTGCTCATGCTCTCTCTCCCTCCCTTTCTCTCTCTCTCTGATAAATAAATAAACAAAATCTCAAAAAAAAAAAACTCTAAAATCTTGCCCAAATGTTAGTTATCACCTGTAATACTTTTATTCCTGATGGGGAACAGTGTTTAACTGTGACATAAAATGATGTACCTTCTCAAGGCCCTTTGTGAGTTACAGATCTGAGAAAGGCCCAGTTTTGTTGTTTCCGCATCAAATAAGGCACATGAAACCACATACAAAAATATATTCTGGAGGTCAATAGTCATAAGCCTACAGAGTTCTGGTCT
Organism: Martes martes; assembly: GCF_963455335.1. Taxonomy (NCBI): domain Eukaryota; kingdom Metazoa; phylum Chordata; class Mammalia; order Carnivora; family Mustelidae; genus Martes; species Martes martes. The sequence goes on from NC_137897.1 coordinate 108,941,445, forward strand.
CTGCTTTGGACAGCCTGGCAAATGTTCTAGTCAGGCTTCTGATGGGGGCCTCAAGCCCCATGACCCTGGGTCCACCTGGATGGCTGACGCCAAAGAGGGTCATATCTGACGGGCTCAGAGACCAGGCACAGATGAAAGTCATGGCATGGATTCAGCTTTAAAAACATGCCAATACAGACCATAGTCAACATTTCAGGGTTTGTTTGTTTTTTTTTTTTTAAGATTTTATTTACTTACTTGAGAGACAGAGAGTGAGGGAGCGAGCGAGAGAGAGCACAAGCAGGGGGAGCAGCAGGCAGAGGGAGAGGGAGAAGCAGATCCCCTGCTGAGCAGGGAGCCCAACTCAGGGCTCGATCCCAGAACCCTGGGATCATGACCTGAGTCAACGGGAGATGCTTAACAGATTGAGCCACCAAGGCGCCCCAACATTTTATCATTCTTCTGTTCTTACAGAAGTCACACAGACTCATGATAGAAAAAAAATGAGAATATACCTGTAAGAAAATAGAATCAACTAAAGTCATCATTGCACTACCTACATGTAACCACGGGCGATACCTCTGAATATGTATTTTCACATCTCCTTCCATGCACAGAAACATGGATCTTTAAGACGACAATGATACATGGTGATCTTTCTTTATAAGGAAGGATATTTTATTACAAAAATAAATGAGTTTTATAAAAAGAAGACTATTAAGATAATAAACACAAGGGAAAAATGGAATAATATGGCGTGGAAACCACAATGTTTTCTAGTTCTTATTCTCTTGACAGCTGTGAGGACGAGGTCCTGTGGTGTCTGTCCCCGCTCTGGGAGATGGGGCCAGCTCATTAGTGTTTATTAACAACCAACCCAGCAAGGAAAAGGCTCCCAGCTGTCAACACATGTCAGATGCTTTCAATACCAACAAAAGTATTCTTCACTTCAATACCAAGAAAAGGGTGAGAATCGTAAGATATAAAGCAGGGCACCTGCGGTGTTTGGGGACGATGATGACGAAGGTAAAGAGTGAAGATGAAAAGAGAGTATATGGGAAGGGAGGAGGAGGAGAAGACAAAAACCATGTCCCAGACGTCATTCTCTTTGAGAAAACACTTTCTAAGTGATTAAGAGCACAGGCTCTGAGGTCAGACAGACATGATCTGGCATTTGAGCTGAGCCGCCCACCAGTGTGGTGACCGGGGACCGGTCATTTCCCCTTTCTGAGCGTACATTTCCTCACATACGAAACAGGAATGCATTGACAACAACAACCATAGCGAGTTTCAAATGAAACAAGGCACAGTAAGTGCTTAGAACAGAGCCCAGTGCACAGGGAGAGAATGACAATGGGGGCTCGACTTGCGGATACCCTCGCAGCTCAACCGAGGGGTCCTCGGGTGCCTACGCTGGAAACAACTTGGAAATCATTGAGTCTAAGCCCTTCGTTTCTCAGGGGAGAACTCTAAGGCCCAAGGAGGGGGAAGACCATTTACCAAAGACACACAACTATATGCAACTCATTTAGGAAACATCTATTGAACATTTGGGCAAAACACTATTCTAGGACTGTGGGGAGGGGCAGTTATGAAATAAGTCTCGTAGGTGAAAATGCTTACAATCTGTGTGAGTTACTTTAATGTCTTTGTGCCTCAGTTTCCTCACCTAAAAGGCGAGGGTAATAATTATACCTACTTCAGAGGGTGAACAGAGTGAACACACGTGAAGCACTAAAAGCCTACAACACTGCCTGGAGAACATAATAAGCTGCATACAGTTTTATATAAATAGATGGGGTGCACTGATTTTTAATCTATTACTATATTTTAAATTTGGAATATGTATGTACAGGTATTTGTGGGAGCATATATGTATACACATGCATTAATTCATTGATTTATATATTTTACTTAGGTTTGGAAGACTCAAGTGAGGTCAAGGCCATCTTCCCACATCGTCAGTGGTTCTGTTTTCTTCATCCTTGGCAAGCAGAGTGGTGGAGACACGAGCACTCCACAGCCATGTTCCAGGGTCCGGGTGTTCGCTGTGTGGCCACTGAGAGACAAGGGCCGTGGCTACGGTGGCGGTGCTCACGAGCTCCCACACTAGTGGTGTGCCCGGGAGCTCTGTGCTCCAGCACAAGCTTCCTGATTCCCCACCTCCCTGGAGGCGAAAGCAGTAGAGGCTTCCTTTGCTGGGCCAGTCCAGGGGCAGTGAACTGCTAAACGTTTGCGTTCTGGGGACTGAGACAACAAAATGAACCCCACGATCATGTTGTCAGTCATCAGAGGGGACCGAGAGCAACCGTACACCACCCCTGTGAGGCAAGGCTGGGTGACTGTCGGTGCCATCACCACCCATAGAGCCCCCTTTAAAACAGCCCTCCCCCCCCAAAAAAGATTTCACAGACACATAATAGAAGGTGATTGCCAGGGGCGCCTGGGTGGCTCAGTTGGTTAAGCGGCTGCCTTTGGCTCAGGTCATGATCCCAGCGTCCTGGGATCGAGTCCCGCATCGGGCTCGGCAGGGAGCCTGCTTCTCCCTCTGCCTCTGCCTGCCACTCTGCCTGTGCGCTCGCTCTCTCTCTCTCTCTCTCTCTCTGACAAATAAATAAATAAAATCTTTAAAAAAAATTAAAAAAATAAAAAAAATAAAAGAAGGTGGTTGCCAGGGGCCGGAGGGATGGGAAAACGGGGTGATGCAGGTCAAAGGATAGAAACCTTCAGGGGTGAGAAGAATGAGTTCTGAAGGTAGAACACACAGCACGGTGACTATAGTTAAAGATTCAGTCTGATACACCTGTAGGTTGCTAAGAGCGGGTCTGCAGCATTTTCAACACACACACACACACACACACACACAGAGTTACCTGTGTTAACTATGGGAGGTGACTGATGTGCTAATTATCTTGATCTAGGTAATCACTGTTCACTTTAATTATATACAATTGTATTTGCCAGTTATTCTTCAATAAAGTTAAAAAAAAAAGAGTTCTCTATTACTACCAGGGAAGGAAAATCTGGAGATAGATAGTTATGGTGTCATACTCCAAAGATTAAAGATGTTTTTAGCAGGAGGGAAAAGGAGAGAATTGGGGCTGCCTAACAATGAGCAATTTTATTGCTTCTAAACAGAAATTTTTGATTAAAGTATATCAATATTAACTCTATTTTATAGGATTCCAGTATTTCTGCCAAGACGGTCTGTCGCAGTGCCACAGAAAATCTCCCCAGTGAAACTGTTTCAGTTTATGAATGCTATCTATTTCTAGAAAAAAAAATTCTGCTCTGTGTCATAAATGGGGAAAGTTTACATAAGAGAAACAAAACAGAACACCCAAAATGAGCAGTACATTTAAAATAAAATGGTTCAGTACTATCAAAAGTGAGCACGACAAATAGCTAATACATTTCCCTATTCTAAATTCCTCAGACACGAAGCATTTGTCAATCTTCAGCTCATACCTGACATATTAAATTTTAATCACTAAACTGCCGGGTGATAATACCCCACCCGTGCCAGCTTCTCCTACATGAACAACTAATACATGTGAGTGGTAATGTGGCAGAAACATTGCGAAGTTTCTGGCCATGACCTTTTAGCAGTAGAAATGATTATAAATTCTAAGGCCAATAAAAACTGAAGCCATATTTCTGTGATACCAAAAAGAAAACCAATCTCTATCTTGTTTTAGGGAGACAGAAAAAAACCAAGCTTTAGAGTCAAATAATCATGGAGTTGAGTCCTGGTTCCAATGCCTATTAGGTACGTGATCTCAGGCAAGTGTCTCAGTTTACTTGAGCCTCAATCTTCTTATCTGTAAAGTGGGGATTATGGTAGGCCTACTTCACAGGGCTGTTACAACATTTAATAAAATAATATTTATAAAACTCTTAGCATCATGCACAACATAGAGTAAGCTCTCAATTAGAATTAGCCACCAAGTTAACCTGCCTTTTTAGATTAACGGCTTTGAAATAATGACATACATACCATAAAATTCACCCATTTAAAGTATGCAATGTAATTATCTTTTGTATTAACTCACAGAGTTGGACAACTATCTCCATAGTCTAATTTTGAAATATTTTTGTCACCCCCAAAAAGAGGCCTTTTACCCACCAGCAGTCAATACACTGCCTCTTTAATCCCCATCAAAGATTGCTAAGGACTTGGGCCCTGGATCCAGTCACAACGGAGTCGAAGTCCAAGCTCTACCACCTGCTCACCGTGTGATCCTCAGCGAGGTGCTAAGCCTTACTGGGCCTCAGGTTCCTCACTGTAAAAGGCACGTGACAACGGCACCTACCCTATAGGCCCGCTGTGAGGATCTGGGGAGACAATGCGTATACAGGACCAGCCAATGGCTGGCCCATAAGTGAGCACCTTTTCATTCATTCTGCTTCTTCTCCTCTTCCCCTTCTTCATCTGTTTTTCCTTATCATTCCATTACAACGCGTCCCCAGGGCCTGGAATAGTGCTTTGCACAGTAAGCACAAGAAGTACTTCCTGAACAAATCACTTAATCACCCAGTGGTTGTGTACATGTATACACATGCATGCAAGTATACACGTTTCTTTCCATTTAAATAAGATCCTGTTCCAGAAAAAAAAAAAACTGTGAGTGACATCTTGAATATTAGTAAAATATTATGAAAGCAAAAGCAAATGGTCACATCTAAGGCCAAGTAGAGGCAAGCACATCCAAGGGCTGTGTCTATCAACACGGCTACAAATGATCATAATCACTGTCTAAATTTGACCACAGATACCAAGAAGAATTAACTCACACTCTAGAGATCCAGACCAAGTCGTCATCTCCCTCGCCATAAGCCCTTCTCACATCTCTCAAGTGTACGAACCTACACCTGCCATATTCTCCAACAGCTTCGAGAAGGTTCTTAGCAAAGGCAGAGTAGGTTATGAAGTTATGGTGCAATGCCAGGCCGCCTGACTCCAAAGCCTGTGCTCTCTTGGCTGCTTCCCACTGCCTCCTCACTAGAATCATTCATGTTTTTTCAGGAATCAGAAAAGTCTAGTTGCCTTTATCCTGTGTTCTACAATGGTGGCAGGTAACGCAAATGCTATTTCAAACCAGGCTGGAGGTTGACGATACTTGGCTTACTATATTTGAAATACCTGGTTAAATTGTAACAAATCACCTCTTTATTCCTGAGTAAGAGTCCATTCACAATTCCTTGTACAGGGTGAGAATCCCTTTCAATGTGCTGCATGAGTATCAGCATGACACAGTAGAAAGAGTGCTGGAGAGGGAGTCGGATGGCAGGGCCACTAGCAGCTTGCCTTGGCCAAGTGCCTTTGCTGTCCTGAATCTCCATTTCCTCTTCCTGGGAAGTGAGGGGGACTGAACCAGGGATGACTAAGGGCCCTTCTGGCTCTCCAACTCACTGATGTCTCCAGGCAAGGCAAAACTGACTTCAGATTCTCTTAACACCCACTTAATTTAAATAATTAATAGCTTTATAGCCTTTGATGGCAAGTCACCAAGTGACTTAATCATGAACTCCTCAGAGAAGAGCAGAGAGTCGAGGTCTCCATCCAGGCCTCGGGGCACGGTTAACTGGAAGCTGGCTCACCAAACAGAATGCCCTCCGTGCGGAATGATTTGCCTTGGAGAGTCCGACTTGTTTTACCTTGAAGCAAGCAAACTACGTTAAGCCAAAAAAAAAAAAAAAAAAGAAAGGGAAAGAAAAAAGAAACTGGGACTGCTTTAGAAAACACAATTACACAATTATCAGGGTGCCTGGTGGGCTCAGTCGGAGCAGGAGACTCTTGATCTCGGGTTCGTAAGTTCAAGCCCCACGTTGGGTGTAGAGATGACTTAAAAATAAAATCTTTAAAGAAAACACAATTATCTAAAATCTAGATGTACAGGAATATTTCATTAATAATCCAGGGCAGTCTAAGAAAATAAATAAATAAAATCAAGATGTACAAGATAGATGTATCAGGGCAATTGCTCACACTACAGAACATGGGCTTGTAGTCCAACAGACTTGGATGGAATCAAATCCTGGCTCTGACAATTAAATGCGAGGTATGGGAGTTTGAGCCAGTTCTGTTCGACAAATGGACATTCATTGGGTGTTGACTAAATGCCAGGTCCTGGGTTAGGGGGTCCAGTGATTAAACTCATTCTAATCAAGGATCTCATCGTCTCATGGGTGAGACAGACACTTAAACAGGAAGGCTTCCTGGAGGAGGTGACACCTGAGCAAGGGTCTGAACTTGCTTACCCACATTCTCAGCGTGTTTCCTCATCCGTTCAAGGGAGGAATGAAGTCTGCCTCACACGACTGATGTGAGAGATCAATGAGACAATCAGTGGAGAAACTGAACACAATAAAAATCCATAACCATAGTACCCACGATGCTTTCTCAATCTTATGTCAAGGATGACATACACAATTCGCCTATTTTTACAGTATTTCTTGTCTGTCTTGCCCTGCTAGTCTACCCTACAGGAGGATGGGGATCTTTTGTTTTGTTCTGAGTATGCGCCACCAGTACTTAGAATAATGCTTTACTTATAGTAAGTGCTCATTAGATAGTTCTGGGAGGGAGGGGAAGTTAGTTCAGAAAACTTCACTATGTTTAGCAAATTCCATTAAAAAAAAACCACCTAAGTGAAAAAGTGTGTGCATTATAGATCTTCACGTGAAATCTCTAAGCTCTCCCTTCCAACCGTTAAGTCCTTTTATGAATTCCTGGAGGTGCCACAAGAAGCAAGTAGTCGCATATGTCAGCCTGGAGCTCAGAGTTATGGCAACCTGAAAACTCCGCCACAAACCGCACAGCCATCTCAAACTTAATGAGTCCCAAGCTGGACCCTTGCCTTTCTCCCAGACCTGCTCCTCCCAGCCTTCACTGTCTAAGTACACTTCATCTTCACATGGCGACCTCCTTCTCATCCTCCCAGTCTCCTGCACATTCTCCTAGCTGGCCGTTTAAAATCCAGTATCTCTTTCTTACTAACAAAACCCTCTTTCTACTCAGGCCGCATGTCCGGCTGAAAGACAGCATGTCCCAGACTCCTTTGTAACCGGCGCGCCAATGACAGTTGGCAGTTGGGGCTTGCAAGGATTGTTCTTCAAAGGGCTGACTTAGGTGGGAAGGGGGCCCTTTTGCCTCCTCTACCTCTTTCCACTTCCTTCCTGACTAGAAGAAAGACTAAGACATGACTCTAAGTATGGAAGCCCCATTTTAAATCCGGAGGACCTAGAAAAGCAGAAAGTTAAAAGGTGTGTGTGTCCTCAAAACATCATGGAACCAATCTATGTACCCTGGAAGGCTCACCACCAGATTTCTTCCATGTGAGAGAAACATGTTTAAGCTATCATTTTGAGAAGTTTCTGTTGTCTGGTGTTGAATGACTTTTCTGACGTAAGTTCTCAGCTCAAATATTTCTTTGTCCCCTTCATAACATTTCTTAACATTTTTATTGAATTGTTTATTTCCTTATGGTTTCGTTATTGCTGCTTGTCTGTCTTCCCAACTACAGTGTCAGCTCGATGACTACAGAGACTGTGTCTTTTTGGCTTACCATCTCCTAGTGTGTGCCTAGCATAAAGGGGACTTAATAAATATTTTTCAAATAAACAATTCAGTAGATTAAATATGGTATGACCTACAGTGGGTACACCAGGTCCCCTCCCATTTTGAAGAATCATGAGGTCGTCTTTAACTCAATGAGTAAAGGTACAGATTGTCAGGATCACTTCTGTTAATACAATTCAACAAAAGTTCATTGAGCACCCACTGGGTATGAGGTCCTACCCCAAGGACTAAAGAGAGGCGTGCCCAAATATTCACTTCATAGAACTTCCCGCAAAAACTCTCTACCTCAACTGCAAGTTAGCAAAAGCAGACTCTGATCATGAGCTACTCCGAAATCTTAACAAGGAAGATATGATGAGTAATTATTGCTCATTTTCATTAAAAATGTACAAGTTCCAAACTAGTAGGATGCTCACACCATGGCATTAAGATTAATATCCTTAATTTATTTCGCTCATTTCTAACATACTTTTTCTCCACAGGCATTTTTCCTCCTAGATCAAGAAAATACAGAAACAAATATTTCTCATTTATCCCAAAAGACCAACTTGTTTTGGGTAATTAATATATGACAGACTATAATAATTCCATTGTGGATTTGTCTATTGTGGTAGTTGAATTCTTCCCGTGAATACCGTTTTGGCATTTTCTTGAATCTTAAAAAAACATGACTATTAATATAAAAATAACAAATGCCCTTCTCCTCGTAAACCTAGAAGCTGATTTTAATGGGTTTTCAGGGCCAGCAACCTAAAGTAACAGTGGAAATTATCATGAAGGTTGAATCCTGTTGCTTCCAGTCAATAAAGAAAGGGAAATGGGGGGAGTGGGGGAAAGTTCCATTTTGCACTGTATCTAGTAAACCAAGAAGACAGAAAAGAGCACCAGGAGGCATGTTTGTGAGAACAGGAAAGGCCAAATTGAAGAACATACAGCAGGAGGGAGAACATTACAGCGTGACCATGTTCCCTCTCCACCATGGCAACCACCTGATTACTGATGGCAAGACTTCCCTGGAGACCACTAATGAGAAAGCAAAGTGGACCATTTTCCTTCCCAAGATGAGATATGCTACCAAATTGGACATTAGAAATATCAGCTACAGTACGAGACGAGGACCGGCCAAGTTCCAAGGCCTACTAAGTGGGAGCACAGACGTAACAACAATAGCCACCATTCATGGAGGATGTGAGATGGGCCTGACACTGTGCTAAGGTCCTTGTAGGTGTAATCACTTAGAATGTTTAAAAGAGAGAGAGAGACATCAGAGACCATTTGGCTCAGTGGTTCTCAACTGGGAATGGTTTGGGCCCCCTGGGGACATTTGGCAGTGTCTGAAGACATTTCTAGTTGTTATAACTGGGGAAGGGGTGGGAGATGCTACTGGCATATCAGGGGGTAGAGGCCAGGGATGCCACTGAACGTCCTACAGTGCACAGTCCGCAGAGCAAAGGATTATCCAGTCCAAAATGTCAATGTTTAAGAAATCCAGATTGAGCTCTACCAGTCAAGGTCCTTATCAAGGTCCAGAAGGAATGTATGTGTCTTGTCCATAGTCATTCTCTCTCTCTCTCTTTTTTAAGATTTTTTTTTGGGAGAAGGAGAGAGAGCTGAATAGGGAGAGAAACTCAAGCAGACTCCATGCTGAGGGCTGAACCCAATGCGGGGCTCGATCCCATGACCCTGAGATCGTGACCTGAGCTGAAACCAAGAGTCAGATGCTTTACCGACTGAGCCACCCAGGCGCCCCTGTCCACAGTCATTCTTATCTGTCATCTATATATCTATCTTTCTATCCATCCATCTACTGGTCACAGTTTAAAATTCCGCTTGAATAAAGGGACCTGCTCCTTTGACAAGTGTGAAAAACACTGCTCTAATCTCCAGGTATTTTCAGATAAACAGAAGCAGGTGCTTCTGTTTTCCAAGAAGCCCTTTACTATCCAGAAAAACACACGATCTTCCAAGGTAAGTCCTCTTAGTATGATTTTCTAGATAAGAAGCTCAGCCATAATCAGAGCAGAGAGACCCACTCCCCTGTCCCCCGACACACATACCACATCCCACAGATGCCTGAGGTCATACCTTCCTGCTGCTCAGGACCCAGACACTGAGCTCCCTGCCCTCCCTCCATCACTGCCCACTTGGTTGCTCAATGAAGCATCTCCTTTCCTCCTTTCTCATGTGTCTAATCCTCTTTACATCATCTCCTCGGTGCAAGGCACTAAGCTGGGGCTAAGAGCAGAGGATCGAGGAAATCTAGAGAAAAACAGGGCACAATCCAGGTCCTCTAAGGGTTCCCCAGGTTCGCAGGAGATGGGGAAGGCAACGAACAATTTTCTATCCAGCAAACTGGATAAGAGTCTCCGGAAGCTACATAGTGTTGTGAGAGGCCGTGGGAGGAAAGGAGTACATTTGGCATCTGGGAGAATCAGAGAAGGCTTCCTGGAGGAGGTATCCTGCATGGCCAGAGGCAAGCAGCAGACTGCTTCTCTACAGAAGTGTATGTACTGGAAAACTGGGAGAATTCACAAAGGAGGAGACAGCAAAGGAGTCTGGGACCCACTCTAGTTTTAGAGCTTTGGATATTTAAGCAAAACAAAAGAATCTTCCGGAGATCCCCAACATACCCCCTATTCAACGATTTACAGCTTCTACTGCCAGCAAACTAAAAACCAAATTCTTTACCTTTGCACCCAATGCCCTTCACTGCCTCGCTTAAGCCCCATGTGCCACTACAGGAAGCTGCTAAGGGGATCCAAAGTGGACTGCTCCTCACCACTAGAACTCCCCGGGGAGCTTCTCTCCCCCCCAGGCTTTGCTGGTACTCGAAGCCCTCCTGCCCGAGCACCCATGTCCTCGCCTACCTTAGCAGCTGCAACTCCGCCTGCTAAGAAGGAGTTGGCCCTCGCACTCACTGCAACCATGATAAGGAGTAGTAATTAGTAAGCAACATCTTCATTTACTCGGTGCTAACCACGTGCCAGGCCCTTTACGTGTATGACTTTACTTAAGCCATCTGAGGGTATGCTCTTAGCATCCCCAACTGGCCGCTGGAGAAACCGAGACACGAAGGGGTGATGGAAGGCACCCAAGGTCACTCAGCAAACGAGTGGCTGAACAGGGAGGCAAGCCCAGCCGCCCAACTGCCCTCCAGCAACCTAGGCAGTGCCTACCTGCTCTGTGATGCCTTCGTTGATGCCTAGCCCCCAGTGTCTAAGCTCCCCTGTTCGTTTGAACTCTGAAGCACACTGGGTCTGCAACTGTTGTTGTCCATGCTGCCTCTGTTATGGGCAGAAATTACTACTACTACTACTAATAATAATAATAATAACAGCAGACATTGAAATCATCCTTCCATGTGGCAGCAACCCTTTGAATGGCTTGACAAAAGCTGCTCATTTATTCCTGCCAATAACCCTACTGTCATCGCATCCCCAATTGACAGATGAGGCAAGTAGAGCACAGAGAAGTGAAGATGCTTGCCAGGGCCCCACAACTAGTTAAGTGGTCAAGTGAGGATCTGAACCGTGGCAGTCTAGGTCCCAGATGGTCTCCCCGATGGCTGTATTTACCTCTTGTATACTAACTCCTCTAATCTACACAGCAGCCCTATGAGGCAGGGACCATCATCACCATGTTTATAGATCAGGACACTGAGGTTCAGAGATGTTAAGTAACTCACCTGAGGTCACACAGCCAGTAAGAAGAGGATCTTGGATCGGAATCAAAGCCCTCTGGCTCCAGAGTCCATGCTCTTCGGCACCACACTGTAGCCCTAATCCTAATGAGCCCTAATGAGTTCTCCTGGGTCTCCCCAGCTCTATCCCTTATTAAACCATCCCCAAACACAGCAGGTTCCAGCCAAAGAAAGAGTATTTATGGTTTTTGAGCTACTGTGGCTCTAGGAGGTTCCCCACCAGGAGATCCACTGAGGCCCTGACCTCAGTTACCTCTGAATATGCCCCAAGGGCAGCGGCAGAACCCAGGCCTCCCAGCCCTCCAGGCCCTAGTGGACTGCGAGACAGCAGGAAGCCCAAAGCCCCTGCCTCCCCAGCCCCAGATTGAAGTCGGGCCCAAGCTGACAGCCAGGTTCACTACTGAAGTACAGATGACTAATGAAGGCAGAGGAGGCAGGAAAAATGGCAAGCGTATTATTCATTTTTAAACCACAAACGTACAATTATAACCTTACTCACTAATAATTTCAGGTGGCACTCCGCTGACAAGTAAGGATGACTCCGTAGGCAATAATACCATCTCATAGTAGCGAGTGGTACGGGGAGAAGCATATAATCATTTACTGTTGTTTTTATTTTCCCTAAGGGCTTCCGATGCTACAATTCTGACATCACTGTAACTTAGTACATTTCCTTCTATTCCTCATCCATACGGCCTGTCACAGAAGGAGTTACCAATGCTCATCCTCCAGGAAAAGACTGGACGGGATTTTAAATGTTTCAGGGCGTTTTCTTGAGACCAACAGCTCTGCGCTGTTTGTGAAATGAGAAAGAGCAGTCGTCTGTATTTGGGGAGATCTGGATTCCAGAAATGAACCCTGGCACTACCTGTATGCTCGTAAGCAAGGCAGTTTCCGCTCCAGGCCGGCTTTGACGCTCCCCGGGATCTGTTTCAAGCAAGCGTGGTTAAGACGCACAGGCACAGAAGTGACTGTCACGAAGGCAGAAGTTTAGTCTAGGGCTCACACTCCCTCCCTTAGAGGCATGCCGCACGCCAGGCCAGCAGGGCCTCGCGGGGAAGCCCTGGGGCCAGCCAGGAGGCAGAGACAATGAGAAGAAAATGTGAGCAAGACCCCCTGCTGTGCTTTCCCGGGGAAGGAACAGGTGACTCCGGGTAAGCAGACTTAAAACGGGCTACTTTTAATCACTGCAGTGGGCCCTAGAGCAGCAAGGCTGCTGCGGCTGTCTGGTACCTGGCCCTGGAGTCCTCAGGACAGGTGAATCGTCTCCAGAGCGCGTGAGCCCCATACGGGAGGCGGCTGGGGGCATGAGCTCCGGATTGAGTGGTTTGCCTGTGAAAGGCACACCTGAAGGCAACTCGCTTACCATCCCGAGGAAGGGGAGACCCCGGGAGCAGCAGTCCCTCCCTCCGAGGTCAGCAAGGCCCCAAGATGTCAAAGCACCAGGATACGAGAGATAAAGGGCTTGGTTAATGCAAGGCTTCAGTCCCCTTCTCTGTAACACAGGAAAGCAACGATTGTGTGGAGCTGGTGGGAGGCATGTTTTCATCTCTACCACTCCACGGGCACCATGTCTGTCATGATGGTCAATGATGTCCACAGAGCCAAATCCAATAGGCAATTCTCAGGGACACCTGACACGCTGGGGAACAGGGCTACCATGACCAGTACCCTCCAGATTCCCGTTCTTCCTCTCTGGAGACCCCTCCTCGGGCTCCTCTGAAGCATGTTTAGATAAATAATAGCCTTCTCCACGTGAACACGTTCACATTAGAAGTCTTTGGGACTCCCGCCCAAACTTTCTTGCCCTGGATGAGAACCACTGCCCTAAACCAATCACTTCTCACCACCTCTCCCGAAATCCAAGCCCCCTTCCGCTTTCCCCTGGAACAGGGCAACATCCTACTCCCACGCCTGCCTTCCTAGGGTTCACTCTCAAAAGATCAGCTGCGGATCCTTTCATGTTACCTCCTTGCTCAAGACCCTCTTAAGGCTCGAGATCACATTGTTGTTTTAAAATGCTGGTGCCTTTATCACGGCTTACAAGGCCCTACATGATCAGGCCCCAGCCCACCTCTCCCGCTACTGTGCCCCCTCCTCCCAGCACGACGGCCCCCTTTGCTGGTCCTCAAGCACAACAAGCAGACCCTGAGCGCACACCCTTGAGTCCCAGCCTTGTCTTCGCAGACAGGCTCTTCCACGGTTGTTCAGATGCTCACTTAGTACATGTAGGTCTGAGCTTAAATGTCACCTTCTTGGGAGGCCTTTCCCGGTGAAAACAGCACCCTAGTCATGATCCCCTTCTTTTCTTTTGTCTTCAAGGCATTTATTACCACCCAGCATTAGATCCTGGTCTTACGTGTGAATAGTAAGTTTCACTTCCCTGCCAGCCTATGGAATCATTCAAGCAAGCCAGTCACATCTTCCCAGAAAGTCAGGGCACCCCTCCACTCTCTTGATACTGCAAAGCCCATGTCCCACGGTCCCTCCTAGCTGCTCACTCTGTGTGGCCCCCCCACCCTGGGCTCTGAGTACATGTGACTAATAAACCGCTGTCCGTCTCATCTGTCTGGGGGCAGATGTTGTGCTGGGCCACCTCCATAACCCTAGGGCACAAGTGTCTCCCTCACCAATGGGGCAAATGAGGAGACAATTCAAACAATGTACAAAAGGACATTGAAATCTTTTCACTGTGGGGCACCTAGGTGGCTCAGTCAGTTAAGCATCTGACTCTCGGTTTTGACTCAGATCATGATCTCCGGATCATGGGATGGAGACCCATGTTGGGTTCCCCACTCAGCAGGGGGTCAGCTTCCCTCCCCCCTTCTGCCCCTCCCCAACTCATGCACACACACCCTCTCTCTTTCTCTAACATAAATAGATAAATATTTAAAGAAAAATAAAAAATTAAAAATAAAAAAAAAAATCTTTTCACGTTAAAGCCCATCAGATGGGAACCAAGCTATTATTTTCCTCTGAGTTTCCTCTTTCCCAGGATAAACATCACTCAGTGCCTCCAGTACCCACTCAGGCCTTGAGTTTGAGACTGTCCACCCTCACACGCCACTCGAGAGGTCTAGATCATATGTGCCTTGCAGTGCAGAGCCTACAACGAAGCACAGACACATCCGGCCACACGTGGGCTGGCCACCGAAATGAAAACATCACTGCCCCCAAGGCTGCCAAAATTTCTGGAGTCCAATCAGAACCCTGCGGCTTCCATTCACCCTGGCCAGTTCCCCTCCTCTCTTGGAGTCTCAATTTACTCACCTGGAAAGTGGGAATGACAGCAAGACTCTCACAAGGTTTTTCTGAGGCCCGACCAAAAGCACGTCTACATCTGTATGGTGTCTGGCGCGGACTTGCTGCTCATTAAACACTTGTTGTTTTGCTGTCATTGCCACGATCAAGTAGGACAAGACAAATGGTACATGGGGTGAACAGGGGCTAGGGGCGGAGGACGGGCAAGGGTGAGTTGAGGATGAACACAGGCAGCCTGGGGAGAGGGTGCTACTGTTGAGTCCCGCTCCCGCTGCATGGACAGGGAACCGTCTTCAGGCTCCAAAACAGGAGTTCAATGACCAAAATCACATAATCTGTTTCATGCTTCTATCCATGAGACGGGGGGGAAAAAAATCCTTTTAGGTTTTTTTTTTTCTTCCAAAATCATGAAGGCAAAATGGTCATGACATGGCACAAGGATCCAACCAACTGAAATCCATGATGGGAGAGAGGTGGGGGAAGTCACAGAAATAGAAACTGCCACACATCTGACTTCAGGGGTATTTTTAAGTCTCCTTAGAAACAGCCTCCCTATGGGAATATTCATATTTAAGACTGATTATTTCATAAATGTCTTCAATCTGATCCAGAAAAAAAAAAAAACTGTTGTCACTAACACCAGTAAATTTTTGTTGGCAAGAAAACGATGTTCGGTTCTATTTTCAGCTTGCAAAATTATGGATTTTGTCGTGTTCAACCTGCCATTCATTTAAAAAATAATTAGTTAAGAATGAAAACTATTTTTTCCCTTTGGGGAAACTCCAATATCATTTGGAAGAGATCCTACGTTTATGATGTAGTTCCACAGAGCTGAATGTCTTAGTTTTTATGAGCAATAAGCTGCATCAATTGAAACAAATGGAAAGAGCAAAAGAGTTTGGTTCCAGTTATATTACAAACAGCACTTCAAAGGACCCGTAGCCCCTCCCTGAATCCTAAGTAAATCAATGGAGCAAAAGGGGGCTGGGCACTTGCTCGGCACCAGGTCCTCCATTCAGGGAGGGAGGCTGAATGAAGCTGTGGGCTTGATGGGCAGAGCTACAGCCTTGGGAAGGGGAAGTCCAGTAGGTGGAAAGGACAAGGGTAGAGAGTAACAGCAGGTCCAAGTGCTAGAACCAGTCCTGGCTGCTGTGGCTCCGTCCATGTCCGCCTCTTCCAACTCACCCACCTGCTAATCTTATATGTCCCTCTGGCCCCTGCTGCTAGTGCCTGGGATCTCTCATCTGCTCAGGGGAGGTGATCAACACACAAGCGACTGGCTGGCCTTGAGCAAGTCGCTGCACCCATCTGAGCCTCCATTTGCTCACATGTCAGCTGGCGACACTAAGCACACCTATACCTTATATGGCTGGAACACAGCCCAAGTTCATTTGCTTACCTACCATCTGTGGCAGTTTTTGCACTACAAGGCAGAGTTGAATAGTTGGGACAGACTCTTTGTGGCCGCAAAAGCCTAAAATATTTACTCCCCGGCCCCTTACAGAAAAAGTGTACAGATCCCTGCCCTAGAATGCCCTCCCCTTTCTCCTACTTCAATAAATCCTATTCATCTTTTAAAATTCAGCTCAAGAGTCCTCTTCTCCAGGAAACTTTTCTAGACCTCCCACCCCACCATCCCTACAAGGAAATCTGAGCCTTCGTCTTAAATGTAGCCCACCCCCATTCTGCACCCAGTTCATGCCCCCGGTGAAGCACTAATCATACTGGGTTGGAATTATCCAAGACAGTGACCTCCTTGAGGGCGGGGACTGTGGCTCATTCCTGTATGGACCTTGAACACCCAGCACACAGGGCTTGACCCAGAAATGGTACTAAGTAAATCCTGGTGGGATGAACAGACTTGGCTGTGTTGTATCTGTAATGTCATACCACCCTCCACCACCTACTAGTCAACAATTGCATGACGCTTGTTGGAGTCAAGGTCATGGCCCATCAGTGACAACAATAACCATCTGAAGCTACTCTCCAACAACCAAGGGTGGCTGAAGAGACATCAGCAAGAGTCCAAGCTGACCCTGGCTTGCAGAGAAGGTTCGTCCACCAGGCCTACCGTCCCTAGAAGCTCTTTGCAGCCCCGAGCACATCTCACCTAGAGGTCTGTTGGCTGAGCCACATCGCAGGCTGTGGGGTTCTCTTGCCTCTCCAAAGGGCTCACCTCCTTCAATCCAGATCACCACACCTTGCTTTGGCCAATCACCCACCAGTTGTGCCATAGCCACCATGTCTTGAGTACTACCTCCTAGAGTTATGCTAGCAAGTCTGCGGGCCTGATATTTGACCTTGACATTTTATTCTCTTAATATCAAGGACAGGGAACAGTGCCGCAGGAAAAAAGAGCACTGGACTTGGAGTCAGAAGACCCGGGTGTTACTACTGGCTCCCCTACTTTCTAACTGAGACCACTGGGAAGCTCAGGCCTCCGCTTCCTTATCCATGATTTGGAGACAGTAATGCTACCAGATCAGAAGAACTGAGGGGACCATAGGAGTGAAAATGCTCTTCACGCTGGAAAGCAGTAATTCTCAAATGGTAGAACATGGCCCCTCTCCCGGGAAGACATGTCAGAGTCATCTGGGGGCCTTTTTCAAACCATACCCAGCTCTGGAGAGTTGTGGAACGCGGCCTTCCTCTCTTGAGATGCAGAGGTGGTGAAGCACGCTGGCCCCACCGGAGGAGTGTTTGTCGCTCAAGGGTCTGGGCACGGTGAAGTGTGAATGGCAGCCCTCTGGCGAGGCACAGATGGAGGCAGACACGACTGTCAGAGCTGAAGAAGAGCCCAGGAAGGAATGGGGCTCCAGCGATGTTTCCCCAACTTTCTCATGCTGTGGCATCTACACAGAGCGCCAGCCTTACGTGGCGCGCTGGGGCAAACAGCCGAGGCGACCCAAGCCCACCCCCCTGGCCTTTATGAGGGCTGAGGAGAACACCGTGTCCAACACACCTTAACTCATTTCTTCAGCACGTCCTTAGGAAGCGATGCTCGAGCGAAAGCTGGTAACGTGAGGATACAGGACCACTTTTCAGGGCCAAATGAGCCAACAGTAGCCACCTTCCCCAGGACCAGCATTAAGCTTGTACCTTAGTCATTTCCCCACGGAGACCCCAGCACATCAGAAGGAGTCAAAACCGTGTCCCACCATTTGCCAGACCTGCCACTGCTTTTCCCTTTGGTCTGGGACTAGAGGTCACCTTAGGGGCACTCCCTGCACTGAAGGTGCTTCTTGGCCCTCTGGCCCGAGGCCACTTCTCTCTCCACCTCTGAACAGTTCCTCAGCCTGGACTCACGGCCACTACTCTGCCTTCACCTGGGTCCCCGCCTCTCCTCAGTCAGAACACCCAGCTCAGCCTCCGCTCCAGCACCACCCTTAGGACTTCTCACTGCTGGACTTATGCCTTGCTCCTTCCAGGGAGACCCTGCCTCGTCCCCCAGGTCCAGTCACGTGTTTCTGGTCTTGATCCCCTGCGTCCAAGGCCAGCAGCGCTCCCGGTTCCTCCGGGTCTGGGCTCCTGTCGTATTCTTGCCCCATCTCTGAGGGCCTGGAGTGCATATGCCCAGTCCTGACTAGGACTCCCAGTCACCATATGCCGCCCCGACTTCTAGTCACCAAGCCCACGGCGGCATCTCCCGGTCCCATACTGTAAATTTTCTCCAAGGCCTTGCTGCTCGTTTTTCTCCCCAGCGCTTGTGCCGTATCGTGCCTGGGACCCGGGTCATCTGCATCCATGACCTTCCTGGCCTGGCTGCTGCCTAGTCTGTGGCCGGGGAAGCCTCCTTGTGCTGTGCGGCGTTACTTGGAAGGGACTGGGCTTTGGAACGGCAAAGACATGAGGCAGAACCGCAGCCCTACTGCTCACAAACGATATGACCATGAACACATCAGCTTCCTTTTTTGTACTTTCATTTATGAAAAGAGAAGGAGAGGATCCATCCTAAAGGGTCATTGTGGGAATTAATTAAAAAAAATTACTTTCGGGGCACCTGGGTGGCTCAGTGGGTTAAAGCCTCTGCCTTTGGCTCAGGTCATGATCCCGGGGTCCTGGGATCGAGCCCCGCATCGGGGGGGGGGGGTCTCTGCTCAGCAGGGAGCCTGCTTCCCTTCCTCTCTCTCTGCCTGCCTCTCTGCCTACTTGTGATCTCTGTCTGTCAAATAAATAAAATCTCAAAAAAAAATTACTTTCATTCATTAAGTCACTGAGTGCCTACTATGTGCGAGACATTATGCTAGTCGGTCAGTCGGGGGTACGGTGGGACCACCTAGGCTAACATGCTAGTAGAAATTAGCAAATGCTCTCTAACTGTTAGAGTAAGGAAAACGCTGCTTAGACCATCCCACTGGAAGTGCTGACTAGCCCCTGAGGTACATTCCAGAACTTGGATCATCCGCGTGGGCACAGCAACACTATATAATCACTGTGAACACTGTACCTAATTTAATCCCATCCTTCGATCAATGTGCCTCCCCTGTGAAGATGCTCTATCCGGTGCTGTGGAACCAGTCTTCCCAAACCTGGTTCTATATATACATGTATATGCACACACACACGTATACACACACAATGTAGTAGAACATATAAGGCAATACATTCATCGTATACATCTTATACCTGCAGACCTACAGAATCTCAATCACCAATGTCAGAGATATCTATCTCTTTTAAGGCTCCGGAGATTCTGAGAACCAGCCCAGCCTCATAACTGATGTGATGGAGAAAAAACAGAGGGCAGCCGAAATCCCACCGCAGAGAAGCCGTGGGGGAGGAGGCATGCCCGCCTGAGAATTAACATGGCCTGCTTTGGGCTCTTCATGGAACAAGCAAACTATGGCCAAAGTGTAGAGCGTGTTTGTTGGGGGCTTTTGAGAAAGATGATTTCACCAGAGACAGATGTCAGAAAACCAGTCTGCTTTGGGTCTGGCCCCTTCTCTCTTCAAACCCTCCTTCTCTTTTCTGATTAGGACCACTCCTGTCTGCTTGCTTAAAGATGAGGCCAAGTCACTAATGTGCCATCTCATCAGCCCTCTGACACCCTGGAGAAAGCCACTAGTCAGGCCCTACCTCATTTTCAAAGCCCGTAGGCAATAAGGATCCCTCCCTTTCTTCCTTCAACTGATATTTAGGGAGGACCTTGAGTCAGGCACAGCGCTGGGAACCGGATGGATATGGAAGGAAAGACTAACTCAAGATCAAACAAATACATCGTAATTTCAAATAACTGTTTAGTAGCTCTTCCTGCTTATGTTTCTAGATGAATTTTGCTAGCAAGTTGTCACATCTCCTGAAGTATCCCACCAGGTCTTTAATGGGCATGTACGCACATGTACGTTAACTCAGAGAATACGGTGATCTTTCCCGGGCTTTGCCTTTCCAACTCTCCGTTCATTTATTTAGTGACTTCTATTCCTCCCTTTGGGATTACATAATTTTATTAAATAAATCTCATGTCCCAAATTCAATTAATGTCCAAGTATTTAGCATATTTTGTCTCCATTGTAAATGAATTCTCTTCTTCATTATATTTTTCATTCGTTTGCAACCAGAAACATGATTATTTGTGTTAATTTGCCTTGAATTGCAACATTTGCTAACCTCATTAATACCAACTAGTATATGATGAGCCTGTATGTTCTAGAAGTACAGTCTCTGGGGTATTCCCCCCAGTATCTACCACAGTGTCTTGCATACAAGAAGTGCTGGGCCTACTGAAGAAAATTAGGGCTTTCTTTGCTAACAGTGTTCATCTAATTTCTTTTTCCTTACCAATGACTATGGCTTATATTTCTAGTACAATGTTTAGTACATTTCTAGTACAAAACGAAATTTCTAGTAAAAAACAGAAGAGTCCTAACTTCATCAGTTGTAATTTTTCCTGTTTATATGGAACTCTCTACTCTGTGAAAGGTAGTGTTAGGGGCACCTGGGTGGCTCAGTGGGTTAAAGCTTCTGCCTTCGGCTCGGGTCATGATCCCAGGGTCCTGGGATCGAGCCCTGCATCGGGCTTTCTGCTCAGCGGGGAGCCTGCTTCCTCCTCTCTCTCTCTGCCTGCCTCTCTGCCTACTTGTGATCTCTGTCTGCCAAATAAATAAAATCTTTAAAAAAAAAAAAAAAGAAAGAACGGTAGTGTAGGTTTTATATTTAAATATATGAAAATCAGACTGTTTGGGGGGTTGGGTTGCTAATACACTGTCCAAGAAGAGTTGTTACATTTATTAGATGCCTTTTCAAGATACTACGTTCACAGTTTTTCCTATTAATATGATGAACTGTCATAATAATTTTATCAGCTTCTCCTGTGCCTCTGGATTAAATATCACTTGATCAGAGATAATTTTTAAGTGGAATTATGTTCTGTTTATAATTGTTAATAAATAATGAATACCTATAAGTAAAGTTGGCCTGTAATTTTCTTTTTTACCCATTTGGGGGTTGAAGTCATTTCCTTAAAAAGTAAAATGGGGGGCACCTGGGTGGCTCAGTGGGTCGGGCTGCTGCCTTCAGCTCAGGTCATGATCTCGGGGTCCTGGGATGGAGTCCCGCATCAGGCTGTCTGCTCAGCAGGGAGCCTGCTTCCCCCCCCCCCGCCCCCGCCTGCCTCTCTGCCTACTTGTGATCTCTGTCTGTCAAATAAATAAATAAAATCTTTAAAAAAAAGTGAATTGGGAATTGAGTAAACCAGCACCAATTTGACTTTAAATGCAATTTAGAGGACACAGGATTTTTTCATATTCATAGAGAGTACATACAGTATAGGGAACCATCATAAGCTTTTTAGCCAGATAGATCTCTGTTCAACTCCTAGCTCTACCACTTACATGCTGTATGACTCAGGCAAGTCATCTCACTTTTCAAAGCCTAGTATATGAGCTGTAAACTGGTGTTACTAACAGCCTCCGTATATAATCACTGTATGGATCAGAACCTACAGATGTGTGTTTGTAAAATGATCTAGTCCATAGTAGGCAGTCAAAATATACCATGGCTTTCAAAACTTGGGATCTTTCTATTCATGTATTTGACCCAAATACCCATGGTTTGTGTGAGCTTCACTCTAAGACTTTAATAACTTCTTGTTTCTTTCTCTGTAATTGGTCTGGTCATGTTTTCTGGTTAATCTTGCATGAGCTTTTATATTTTGTAATTTTGTGAGGCGTCATTCATCCCCAGTCTGATTTATCTGATATATTAGCATACAGTAAAGAGTACTGTTTATCTGCAGATTTCTAAATCTTTTACATTTGTTGTCAGATCTCCTGCCTCATTTCTAATTTAATGAATTTGTGATTTCTCTTTTAATGAATTTGTGATGAAACCACTGTTCATTTTTTCAAAAACCAGCTATAGGGTTTATCAGCTTTTTCTCCAGTTTATTTCTACTTTTAGGTTTATTACTTCTGCCTACTCTTTCTGGCTTTTGACATTGCTCCTATTCAAAAACATCTAGATGCAAACTTAATTCATTATGCTTTGCCTTTCCTTTCTTAGCAACATAAACACCCAGAATGATGGATCTCCCTCTAAGCACCGCTGTGGCAACATTCCACAGTATTTTGATTTGTTCACATTTATGTTTGTTTTGCTTAGTAAAAAGTCTGGGTTATTGGGTTCTGCACTTCTCTCAGAAGATGTTATTTAAGACAGTATGTTGTTAATTTCCCTTATTTATTTCTCATTTCATTATGGCTTCATAACGTGTTTTTTAAGTATTTTTGTCTTTTTATGTTTTCAAAATATGTATCTAAATCTAAGCATATCATTAATTTTTATGAATGATTCGCATGCATTTGCAAAGAAATCTTATCACTACCTTAAGAATAAATGTGATTAGTTTGAAATTTATGCTGTCATTTTTAATTAAACTAAGAGCAAGAGGACCCTGAAAAATGTGCCTTTTCTTCTTTAGATTCTAATCTTAGTTATGGGAACTCTTCCAAAGGAAAATGAAATGCTGTTAGTTAATTTCCTAATGTTGCCACTTAACATAAGAATGACAGTTAGTCTAAACAAAATATTTCAATGTGTTAATTCTAACTAAATGCAGTAAGGCATGGTATTTAAACTTGGGAACACAGTGAAATCTCATTTTAGTAGTATCAAATTACAGCAGTGTTGCAATATATTCCTCTTCTAGATAAATAGCCATTGATGGTGGGGGGGAGGGGGGAGGGAATCCACATGATTCTTTTCTGACAGCTGACCAGTACTTTCCAATGTATATCCAAAGGCTATTAATTTGGGGGCAGGGGAAGGCTTCAGTGTCAAATACACTGGGAAATGCTAGTTTACACTAAGGTTTCCTTACTGCAAAATTTCTTAGGGTTTTTACGTACTAACGGAGATTATGAATTTTTTTAAAAAGGGATACAGGTCCCCCAATACTTGGCCATGGAACCCGTCATCACTAACCATGCTGAAACACTAGTGTTTTCGTGGAATACACTTTGAGAAACAGTACTGCTGAATAACAGAAGCAGTTTTGCAAAGTTCCCCAAGGGAGCACAAATGCCCCAGCAGGAGGCCCAGTGACATCAAGCAGGGGATAGTTCTGGCAGAACCCTAAGAAAAACTGATTCTCACCAGGAAGCTAGGGCAAAACAAACACAGAGGCTATGGGGGCAGGTAGTGACTGTTCTACAGACTCCCAAGGGTGTCCATCTCTTGGGACCAAAAGCAGAGACTGTCCCAGGTCAAGCTGAGCTTTAGAGAGCAGAGAAAGAAGAGCAACCTCGTACTCTAAGAAACATGTCCCTTCTCCTTGGAGGTTCACAACCATGGAGTTATAGTGCCCTCTCCCGCTCATCACTGTCACCCCCGACCTCATGAGCACTCCCCCACATTTGCTGGGGGCTCCCAGGCTCCCACTCCACTGTAAATGCCACCTGCACTCCAAACGACTTCAGTGTCCCTGTGGATAACATGTCTGACTACTGGCCTCTCAGTTCCTTGCTCTCCTCATCTCCAGGGGTCGCTTCCATCTATCTATGTTGACCTCTAGAACTGTCCTTACCTGGAACAGTTCAACTCTGAAAGCTTCAGTTCAAAGAGCCCATTTTTCTGGTCACCAGTTTTCTCAACCTGTGACTCATATTTCAGCCCTTAGAAAGTAGAGAAGTCGGAAACGAAGGCTCCATGATGTCTCTTAGGCCACTCTTGGTCCCATCTTAGATACCGGGGTCCCTGGCTTCACTCTCTTGGCAACATCCTCAACTTCTGTGCTTCCTTTCCTGCCATTTCTCCCACCTGGCAAACCCCCAGCTCCAGATCCACATGGCAGAACATACGTCACGGAACCATATGGAATGGTGCTACGACGTATTCATACTGTCCAACCTTACTTACGTCTTCACCTGGGCCAACGACTCTTCCATATGTCCTGCTCCAGTTTCTCTCTCATTCCTCAATCCGGCTCACTTCATCTTTTTCACCTGTTTCTTTACATTGGACCTTACTACCTGTCAAATACAGCTCCTGCCTCTACCCCTTCACCTGCCCCTCTCCAGATGACACTGAACTACTTACTCTTCTCAGAAGACATCATGGTCTGTCTTGCCACTGGGACTTTGCATATGCTGCTTCCTCTTCCTGGAATGCCTTTCTCTTGTCTCAGTTGAAACTTACCTCTCCTTCCATCTTGACACTGCCTCTCACAGACTGCTTTACCCGACTCCCTACACCCAGGCTAGCTTAGGCATTCTCATCATTGTGTGTATCACCTTACATCATGATTTCCTCAAAACCCACCATTTCAACCCATAAACTACCAGAGACCTGCCTTGAAAGCGGAGGCCATTCTTGTTCACTCTTGGAGCCCTAACATGCAGTGGTCTAAGACAGTCCTCAGCCCACGTTTGTTGAATGAGTGAGCCTAGTACCATTAAATACCATTACAGAAAGGAGCGAATCAAATCTAAAATGATTTAGAAGAGCATGTTGGACTTTACAGGTGTATAATGCCTTTTCCTCCTGCTTCACATAACTAACTTCTAATCGTCCTTCAAGAGTCAAGTCAACATGTCCAGTAAAATGGCAAGACTAGGATTCGAACTTCTGGCTGCCTGATCCGGACCTCATGCCTTCTGCGCTTTCCCACTACGGCCTACCCAGTGGGGACTACACAAGCAGCTCATGAGTGGAGTAGGGCGGCAGAAACCACCTGGCTAGACAAACACGCACACCCACAGAAGCTACTCAACTTGCAGGACACGTGCCAAAGAAACTTCCAGAAGTTCTCAAGAGGCATTCATGTGGTGCCTGATGTGGAAGTTGCTGGGTCCTCTTCTGGTTTGCAGCCACCCTCCTGAGGCTGCCACTTAGCGGGGCAATGGCTAAGTTACACCCCGCACCGCCACATGGAACTTGGGCACACGCTGAATGCACAACTGTCCCTGCCAGGCTAAGTAGACACAAGCCCACCAAAGGGGTCCACTTGGGACCTGGCCCAGGGATGGGGAGCTGGAAATAACCAAAGCACCCGGGTCCTGAGGCCCTACTTCGGGAACATTCGTTCACCTTTGCCAGCTTCCTCACAAAAACATTCTGATTGTGTCGACCCTCATACCCAATGATGGAGCTGACTTTGAGCCCATGCACTGACTCATCTAATGAGCTGGGTGTCATGGATGTTCAGGGAAAAGCTTTCAAATCGCTGTGAAGCAACCTTTATGTATCCAGTTCAAGTTCAAGTTCTCCGTCCTCTATTCAGGGCCTGACCTGGCCAGCGTACTACCCTGGGCCCTGGGAATACAGAGATGAACAAGTTCTAGTCACCGTCCTTGAAGAATGACTGTGTCATAGAGTGAGGAGTAAGGGTTCACCAGCAGATGTTCCCTTATTCTCCTCTCCCAAGACTGACTCTAGGGACTGTCCTCTCCCAATGCAGAGTTGAAAGGACCCACTGAAATCGACATCACCAACAGTAACAATGACAACCACTATTTATTAAGCACTCACTGGGTACACCAGGCACTGTGATAAGCACATTACGTGCATCATTTCTTTTATCCCTCATAAGAGCCCCGTGAGGTAGGGAGTCGCATTAGCTCCACATTGCAGAGGAGCAAACAGGCTTAGAGGGGTTAAGTAGCTTTCTCAAGCCCAAACACCCAGTAAGTCATGAAGCTGGGATTCACAGCCAGTTCTACTCGACTACAAAACCCAAGTCACTTCCCACCTCACTCACTGCCTTAGAGAAGCTAGTGTGGAAGCAGGGAAAGCCAGCTGAAGAAGCAGGAGCTAGCCAATCTGTTCCTCCCCCCGTCTCCGACAACCCAGGGGCCATTTCTGCACTAAAGACAAAAATAATGCGGTCAGGGCGGGTCCACACTGGGCCCGAAGAGAAGGTCTGTGTCCCATAGCCCATCAGCCTTTTCCGCAAGAACAGCTCCCCCCATCAGACCTAAGTGCGCAGGGAGATTGAAGCAGCGACCAAAACTCCATACTGTCACATCTCAGACACTCCCCTGCGGGGGAAACGAGGGGAGAAGTTGGGTAAGGGTCCTGTCTCCCCGAGCCTCAGAATGCTCGGGCTGGGGCTTCAGTAATGGGCATCCCTTCCATGCGGGGATCAAGTTCCAGGTCACAAAGCATTTTTTGCCTGCACGACCTCATCTGATCCTCCTGGCAACCTCCTGGGTGAGGCGTGAGTCCCTCGCTTCTGATTAGAGGAAACTGAGGTTCAAGGGTGTCAAGCGACTTGCCCAGATCACAGTTGGTACGAGGAAGAGTGTGGACTCTGAGCCAGGTCTTCTGATTCCAACCCTTAAGCTTGTTCATATGAAATCACGTTTGTTAGTAATAGGGTCACCTATTAGGTGTCACTAATAGGATGGGTCACCGTCCTACCCTGCGAGTCAGGAAAAGATTTACTGAGCACCTCACTGTCTACAAAGAACTGTAAGAAACACCCGGGAAGCCACAGAACTAGGCATGAGCTATGTGCCGCCGCTTGTATCCAGAAACACTTGAGAATGGTCAGATCACTCAAAATATAACAGAATGTTACCATATTTTGTAAAAGAGCTACTACACAAAGTGTCACATTCCTTACAGTGTTGAAAAGTAGACTACACAAAGGAGGGCAGCCAATTAAAGGTACTAAGAATGGTCAGGCTTCCAGAATTGTACAATGGTGACTGAAAGGGGGAGAAAGTGTTTGTTCTGCTTGTCTTAAAATTATTTGAATGTACCTTAAAGAAAAAGATAATTTAAATGTAGGAAGACCTGTCACCTGTCATCATTGTGGGTCCATTACAGGTTCATTAATCCACTTTTTTCAACAAGCACTGAAGTAGAACTACATGTCAGGCACTATATTAGCTGCTAGGCACAAAAGGTAAAAGGAGGCACAACGTGGGGGAAATAGGCAGAGCCGGGTGAGAAGGAGAGCCTGGGGACTAACAGCAGTGTGTACAGAGGCCCTAAAGAACGGAGTAAGGGAACTGCTCTTCTTGAAACACTAGGCTTCCGTGAAGGACATCATTCTGATTTTCCTTCCTCTCCCTTGGATATTCCATTTCTGTTTGTCTTACTGATTTTACTCTTGCCAACTTTAAAAGGGTGTTCCTCAACGTGGGTCATGCCCTTTCCCCCCACACGCTCTACTCTTGAGCATGCTCACCCATAATCCATGGCTTAACTTGGTCTTCACACCCTCATTGTCAACCTCCAAATCTACATTTCCAGCATGCGCCATGTGTCTGAAATCCAGGCTTGTCCATCCAATGAGCTACTCTATTTCTCCCCTTTCAGGTTTCACAGGTATCTCCAGGTTCCTGACTGCTCGGTCTAATGCTTCCAGCAAATGCCATCACCCAGTTGCTCCCATCAGAAACCTGCGAGTCTTACCCTGACTCTCCCTATTCCACCCACCAGCAAGTTCTGTGGGTCATCTGCGTGCCAGATGACTCAGACCTGCCCACACCACTCCATCCCCAGGGCCTCCGCTCATGCTCATGCGGCAGCCTGCTCACAGGTCTCCCGGCTTCTCTCTCCCTCCCCTTCTACAAATCCTTTCTGTACAAAGTCATTCTGACCTCGCCTCCTACACACAAAGCCCTGGACCAGGTTGTCATCTCCTTCCGTCCACAAAGGGGCAGCCAGGGGATACAAGGTGTGGGCGGCAACCAGACTGACCTTGCCAAACCACCGTGCAGCTGACATCAGTCCTCCCATGGCTCCCCTCTCCCCGAGCGGGAATGCTGAAATCCTTACCCCAGCCAACAAGACTTTCCGTGACCTGGGTCCCTATGATCTCAGGGATTTTAGCTACCACCACTCTCCCTTGATTATTCCTTTCCAATGGCCTTGAACTTGTCCCTGGGCCTCCAACATCCTCATCATCTTTCCTCCTGAGGGCCTCTGTACCCTGCTCTCATCTGCGTGGTACACTCTTTTCCGTCATGCTTCCTTCTCTCACTGCCTCCAGGCCTTTGCATCACGGCTGTACATAAACAGGAACCCTTTTCCCCAGGGCACCCTCCTGGACCCCTGCTGCTTTTCTACAGGTACCTGTTGCTTTCCTTACTCTCTCTTCCCCCCTTCCTACACACACACACACACACGCGCGCGCGCGCGCACCTAAGTCCCATGAGGGTAGGGACTTTTTCAGTCTGTTTTATTCCCTGACTTACACCCAGCACCCAGGACAAACACCGGGGCACAGTAAATGCTCGTTCATTATTTGTGGGATGAATAGTAACCGCAGTGACCTTTACAAAATGTAAATGCAAATCAGATCATGTTACCCCAGGCCTAAACTCCTTTAAGGACTTCCCACCGCCATAGAAAAAGGCGCAAAGCCAGCATCCTGGTGGGCCGCCCTCCGTTCACTCTCCTGCTCTAGCCCTGCTGGACTTGAAGTTCTCTAGCATCCTGCTGTTTCCCCCGCTGATGGGCCCTCTCATCCGGGGATCCCTCCACCGGCTACGCTCTTCTCCCTTCTCATCAGAGACTAACCCCGCCACAGCTTCTCCACTCCAGCTGAAAAGTCACTGTCTTGGGGAAGCCCTCTCCGAATCCCTAGACTATAGGGCAGCCCCCCCACCAAGTCTTGTTCATCTTCTCTGCAGCCTTTCTCCACTTCTCTTATGAACGTATTTCTATTTAGCCCTCCCATGTTCTGTCTCCCCTAATACACCATGACGATGGAGACCCTGTCTATCCGATTCAGTACTCCGGTGCTAACTGGTATATGGTAGGTACTCAGTCAAGACTTGTTCACCAGCTGCTGAAAGCATGAGCCTGATGATGTACCTCAAGCCATATTCACTTCTGTGAATGTAAGGTCATGGGTCTAGCGCACCCCAGGACCGACACGTGGATTCTGAACGAAGACATTGCAGGGCTCAAGTGCTCGAGATACAGGCTCTGCCGAGGAGCCCACAGGCTAAGCGAGACCACCACCTTCCTTCCATGAGATCTACATTGGTGCTGTAAACACCCATTCTTCACAAGGGCATCTGTCACCTGAATGGAAGACAGATAGTACCCCAAACGGAGTTCCGATAAATGTGTTTTACCACATTTTTTCCTAAGCTGCGCGCAATGACGGAGATGTTTATTGTCAATATTTTAGTTGTCATGTGAGAAAATGGCACAGATAATCACCTATAGGTTCTCTAGATAAAAATGACAGCTCACAGAAAGGGAAAGATAAAACTGCAACCACATACAAACCTCACAAATGGAACTGTACACAATAAAAATAGACAAGGTGCAAACTTCCAGAGAGTGACAATGTACTCTCCCCAAGAAAACTTCAATTAAGTACATGGTTCCTCCAAACCCGCCATTAAATAGTAGACCTCTCTAACTCTTAACTGTTTGGGGGAAGAAGTGATTTGTGGTTTGCAGGTATAGTGCAGTGGCTGAGAAAGGGAACTTGGCATTGGTCTGCCAGGGTTCAATGCCAGGCGTGGCCACTTTCAAGCCACGGGACCTTGGGTAAGTGGTGGTACCACTCTGAGCCTTGGGTTCCTCCTCATATGGACAATGGAATAAAAAGAATACCTCCCTCATAGGTTTTATGAGGATTAAATGCAGTAATATAGTTAAAGAATAGGAGAAGCACGCATCAAAATGTTGTTTTCACGGCGGTTGTGTTAGTGGTTGTCATCCCCGCAGAACATGAACTTAAGCTAAAGAGATACTGGCAAGTAGAGGTCTTTCTTTAATGGAAAGAAGAATAAGCACTTGGAGAGTGATCTAAGCCCATTCGCAATAATAATGTGACAAGACACAGGCCAAGCTAGGGCTGAGCAGTGCGAGCACTACATCCCCTCTAAGTTGGAAGAGCTGGATGACCAGGACGAGGAACCCATGAGATTAAAAGGCCACTGGGAGACTCCTTGCCTCTGAGAATCGTGTTATGCAAATTGTGAGGATGGAGCCAGGGTCACTAAGCACATTTATGTTTGGATATTTATTTGGTCATCTGGGCTGTTGATTCTACATGACTCGTGCCCAAGTAATAAGCCCCCTAAGTTTGGAAAAGCTGCCACAGTCTAGCCAAAATCCCTGGAAATAAGAAGCTGCTTCCTTCTTAACCACTGCCTGAGACCCTCCCCTTTCTAGGGGGCCAGTTCACGACCACATCTTCTGAGAACAAGGTCCTGGGACTATACCTTCTGTCCTGACCACCCCTCAAGGCAGAGCACTTCCCGCCAACCCCCCATGGCCAGGCCCCTTGGGCTGGTGCTCCTTCTCCCATGCTTGGACACTCACGGTCTTCCCCCATCTCTACGCTGCCAGAGGCCTCCTTCTCAAGCCAAGGCAGAGCCCCATCGCTCCTCTGCTGGAAAGATCTTCAATACGTCCCCACCACTTAGGTTAAAAAAAAAAAAAATTCCATGAACCTTGGCATAGCATTCTAAGCCCTCTATAGCAACAATCTTCAAATGTTGTGATCTCAGATTCTTAAAAATAGTTGAGAGGTGGCGGGGGGGGGGGGGGGATAAAGGACCATTTCTTAAAAGAAACAATAAATGAGAAGCCCCTTTATTTATATGGGTTATCTCTGTCAATACTTATCACACTAGAAATTAAAACGAGGGGCGCCTGGCTGGCTCAGTAGGAAGAGGATATGACTCTTGATCTCGGGATGGTGAGTTCAAGCTCCATGTTGGGTGTAGAGATGACTTAAATGAATGAATAACTGAAAAAAAAAGAAATTAAAACTGAATGTTTGTGAAATATTCAGGTATTAATGCATTTCAAGTTAACCCTTATAAACCTAATTACTACACGTTAATATAAATAGTTACGTGGTTGCCTAAAAACCAATTTTTATTTAAAATAACCACATTTTACTGAAAACAACCATATTTTTTTTAAACAACCAAAAACACCGGCAAGGGTACCAACGGTTTGTGTTTTTGCAAATCTCTTCAGTGTCTGGTTTAATAAAGGACAACAGGATTTTCACACATGCTTCTGCATTGGATTTGCTGGGGTAGGTTATTATAGCTGAGGTGCGTGCGCGTGAAGAAACTTCAGTCTTAAACGGATACGGAATTAGAAAAGGTAGGACTTCACAGACTCCCTCACTATCTTGACTGTGGTGATGTTTTCACAGTGTACACACACAGCGAAACTTATTAAACTACACATTTGAAATATATGCTGTTTGTTTTATGTCAATTATACTTTAATAAAGAAGCTGCTAAAAACAGGGAAAAAAACCGCTCATCATGGCCTCGACCTCCCCTTCCTCCTCAACTCCCTCCACTCCCCACAAAGCCACACAACGGACACCCCCATTGCGTGGTACTAGGCACACAGCCTCAGCCCAGCCAGCCCAGTACCCTTCCCTCCCCACCCCTTCCTTGGCTTGAAATGCCTTCCCCACAGAGGATGACTCCACACTCTGCCTCCCTCCCTTCTCCCACTCAAGAAATTCCTCAAAATCCACATCAAAGGTCACCAGCCTGAGAAATCTTCCTAGATCCCAACACCCCCTCAAAGGAAAATTGAGCTCCCGTCCCTTTAACTTTTGTGGGTGAGGAAAGACTCAAGTGAGAACAGCTGAGGGAGGGGCTCCTTCTGGATCTCCTCAGACTGGCCTCTCTCCTGTTAATCTTCTTTGAATCAAGAAGATACACCAAAACAAAACAAAAAAGGGATCAAAGTGATCAAAGAAGCCTATAAAACCAACGAAAGCAGCCCAGGACCAACAGCTAGTGCAACAGGGCCTCTGAGGAAAATCCCACTCCATTTACAGCCCCCCTCCCCCGCCCCGCAATACAGACGAAGTGATCACGACTCTATATACACATCTGGGGAGTTTCCTGAGGGCCAGGGTCACGCTTAGACACCTCTAACCCTCCAAGTACCTGGCCCATCGCAGGTGCTCACGAAATACCTGTGCCGCCAGCGAGGCAGAAGACTCATTCTCCAGAGGCTCTTCCAGCTTCTGGGAGCTTCTGGTGACTACCAGCAATCTGTAGCATTCCTTGGCTTGCAGCTGCATTAACTCCAACCTCTGCGCCCGTCTTCACAGGGCTCTGGAGGTGTCCCCCTCGAAATCTTGCTTTCCTTATACAGACACCTGTTATCGGCTGGAGGGCCCGCCCTCCTTCCCTAACTTGATTACAACTACAAGGATTCTATTTCCAAATAAAGCCCCGTTCTGAGGTTCTGATTGGACCAGAGTTTCAGGGAGAAGGCAGAGTGCCTGTGCGGAAGTGTCTGGCACACAGTAGGTACGCAGCTCAGGGGAACACCCTCGTCTCCTTCCACAGGCGCCAATGCGTAGCCAAGGACTCCCCTCCCAGAAGGCTCTCTACTTCCACGCTTACTTGCCAAATGTGAGAGGCTGGAGGAAATGAGAGACAGAAGTGGGTGATAACCGCCTTTCTTCTCAGCTCCTGCCTTCCTCCCACAACTGCTCGGCCCCCTGTTTCCTTATTCACCCCACCCCCATATTCAGCCCCATCCAGAACCCACACCTGCCTATTCAAATGCTATCCAGGAATCGCCTCCTTACACTCCGGGACTATAATTTGATGCTGAAATTTCTCAGCAAGAAGGACAGAATTTCCCAGTGAGAGGATATGTTTGGTGTATGCAGCCTACACAAGAAATCCTAAAGGCCAGCTTTTTTCGAATGAATAAAAGGGAAAAAATGACTCTGAATGTAATTACCCTAAAAATGCCTTCCCAAATCAGCTCTGATCCAGCATGCTTCGATGTAAATGGGCTCTCTACTGTCAACGGCCAAGGGTCACAACAAACCATGAAATATTATGGTACAGTAACACAAAGTCTGTTGAAAAACTGAAACGAATAAATTTGGCGTGTCCGTCTTGAACACTGAGAGGCCAGGAAGGTTCCGCAACACCCACACTGGGGGTCCTGCAACTGAGCTGTTGGCAGTAATGAGTGAGTCCCTAATGTCAGTTTTGCCCTCAACACACAACAGGCCTTGCCAGTCCCCAGAGGCTTGGATGCCTAGAGAGTATTTTGACATTCCTGGGGACAGATCCAGTAGGGTCCTGACTCCCCCCTGCCCAGAACACAAGAATCTGTCAGACAACGAGGTAGCAGGCCTCAGTCCTGCTGTGGTTCCCTTTTGTCCCCAACACCAAATCTTTAGTACAATTCTGAGTTAGTCAAGACAGCATTACTTCTCAAAGGCAAACTGGACTTTGTCTCCTGCAATGTTAAAATGGCCTTGACCTTTTCTGCTGTCAGTCTTGGTGATTTGGCAACGTACTTGCAAAGTCCTATTATTCCCCTTGAGGATTCTTTGTCTCTCTGCTTTCCTTCCTTGCTGTCCTCTTCCTCCATTCTTTCAGATGTGTTCACTGCCCTCGTCAAATTGTGATCCTTAATACATCATTAATTTGCACCATTTCAAAGGTTTTCCATTTCAAGGCCTATCTATGTAATATATACTATTGTGATACGTAAGATTAAAGGTTTAAAAATTAAACTAAAAACATGGAATTGACATCAAGAGGGCCCACGTACTGTGTTACACTGAGAAAACTTTGTTAAACAGACCCAGGGTCAATACACAAGGACTTGATCTTGACAAATGCTGAAAAGTTAAAGCGCGCACACTTATAAGGGCTACTAACATTATACCTGGTTAGTATGTTAAGTGAAAGAAAAGTGTGTTTAAGTGTAAAAATGGCCTAAGAATAGCAGCTAAGTATCTGGGTCAAAATTCCCATTTAAGTAATTACATTTTCCCAACCAAACGTTAATTAACACTTCTTAAAAACACCGATGGATAATGTTACTTGAAAAGATTACTTGAGCAGGCAGATACATGCGACAAGGTACAAAGCAACCTAGTTCTCCCATGGGTTACTTTTTTTTATGAATTGGAAGTCTGTAGCTTCTGATTCAAGGCTGAAGCCCTTCAAAAGCAGTCTTGGGGCGCCTGGGTGGCTCAGTGGGTTGGGCCTCTGCCTTCAGCTTGGGTCATGACCTCAGGGTCCTGGGATGGAGCCCCACATCGGGTTCTCTGCTCAGCGGGGAGCCTGCTTCCCACCCCACCCCCACCCCCCCGTCTCTGTCTGCCTCTCTGCCTACTTGCGATCTCTGTCTGCCAAATAGATAAAAAAATAAATATTTAAAAAAGAAAGCAGTCTTGAGAGGCCCATTGAGATAAACCTCTTTGTATATACACTTTCTATAAACTCTTCTGATAAGACAGTACATCGATCACTTGCTTATCCAGCAAAAAACTTACTTGTGCATTTCTCCAATGCTGAGCTCAGGTGATAACAGGAGAGGAGCAGAACATGAGCACACATGCGCGCACGCACACACACACACACACACACACACACACACTGTTCTACAAAACTCTATCCACAGGACAGCTCCTCAGTGAGCACTTCCTTGCGCCTACTTTATACAAAATTTTTACAAGGTTGGCTACTGATCTCCATCTGAACATCTGAGAACCATCAAATGACAGAGAAGAGAATGCATACGACCAGTAAGCCGCGAACAACAACTCAAAGTGACAGTTAGTGGCCCGCCAGGAAAGGAGACAAAAACAAAAACAAAACTCAGAAACAGCAGCCCAAGAACCCAGAGTGGTCTCACACAATTTGGTAGATAAAGTGTGCCTCAGACCTCAAGAACTGATTCTTCTTAGGAAGATTTGAAGCCTCCAATTAAAAGGTAAACTATATTCAGCCAGTATTTACTTCAAGTGGTGATTAGGATATTTGAGAAAGATACCAGCTCAAGCTTTTCACATTCAAACTACTTTGGTACCTAAAGGGCAAACAGTCAAACTCAGCTATGCACAGGGACTTCCGCCCTGGGGCACAGGTAGATGGGTTGGTGCTGAAGAGAAGGCTTTGTCTAGAGGTGGTGGCTTGGGGTTCTGATCAAATAGTCCGCCTTCCATTTTTCTATTGAAAACAGCCCTCATCTCCCCGCTGAAATAGGTTGAGTGCCCTTGTTTCCAGACCCTACTTGGCCTGTTCTCCCAGGGCAATGGTTCATGCCCTGAATCTTTTCTGATCTTCTGCCCTATATCCTTTTAATACCCAGCTTTCCTGGATCCTATATATTAGGGAATTAAGACTCCTAAGAAGATATAATCCCATAAACCATGCAGTCTCCTGGAGGGAACACAGACTCCGAGAGGGTGGAAGGTGTTTCTTAGGGAGGGAAGCAAAAAAAACTTAGATATTACCAAGGCTTGTGGTCTTCTGAACTTGATCCTACCTAACAAAATCTTATTGCTTGGAATTCAGTTTCTCCCATTGGGTTTTCTTGGCTATCAGATGAGCAGCACTGACGATTAATTCATAGATGATACAAAAAGCATACACAAGATCAGTACTACACAACTATGCTCTATACAAAGTTGTGATTGGAAGGCTTTCTTTGGATTGACTGTTCATCCTAGAAATCATATAGCAGGAGGAGGCAGGTGTGTGCCTATTAGCTGCGATCAGCTGCCATGGGAATATCATTAATATTTGGTCCTCGACTTATATTTTATTACACCGTTTAATTCTAAAAAGATCCCTCAACCATCATTAGTTACATCAAATGCAAAGAAACTGTAGGCAAGATCTGAATAAATATCCAGCAGCTAATTAAATTAGAAGTTATTTTCCCAGACCAAGCAAGAGTTAAAAGTTCACTAAAAGATTTTTTAAGAAGTGAATTTATTTTCCCCCTTTATTTACTTTTACTAGAAAAACAACAATTAAGATCATTCTTAATCCTGCACATTATAAAAATGTAAGTTAAATGTAGTTAAGCCTTTTTTTTTTAAATATATGAAGCACAGATATACATATAATATATAAAGAGAAACACAGCCTGTCTCTGGTATTAAACTTTTCATAGTGGGGTTTTAGGGGAAAAATGGCTAAAAGGGGCTCATTAGGGGAGCAACAGTTGTTTAAAAAGGTGATGAACCGATCGCCCCTGCCTAACAGGCTCTAACTGCAGCACCGTGAACAACTGGGAGACGAGAAGATGCTCCGTGTACTAGAACTTGAGGGATTCCCCAGAGAGGGAAAGCACAGAGGCTCAGATCAACAGGCAAAGAGGAAACCATAGCTCAGATCCTGCACAGGAGGGTAAAAGTAGATCCAGAGAAGCTCAAAGCTCAGAGTGAACTATCGCAAAAACATGGAAGGGGCCCTGGGGCAATTGCCAAGGCTATTAAGCTAAAAAACACGGCCAATGTGGCCTAGGCTTTAAGTGTTCCTGTGTGGGCCCACATAACGGTGCACGCATACACACACACACAGGACCACAGACTACAACCTGTGCAATCCACTCTCAAGGGAACCCTCCAGCTTCGGGGCCTGAGGCAGATGCTGCAGCTGTGAACCCACATAGATGGAGAGTAAAAGGCCGGAAAGGTGGCTCTACCCTGATGCCTTCTTTATTCAGAATATAGCTCTGCGGGTTGGAGCCCCTACCCTGAATGCTGACTCCACACCCAGAGCCCCCCCAAATAACTTCCCACTGCCTCAGGGGAAATCAAATCAAATCAAATCCCTGAAATAAAGTGTGCGAAGCTGTTCGTGGCGCCTCCTCCCCCCCCCATACACCATGCTTCACCCCAACTGAATTCCATTCAGTTCTTCCAACACGTGCTGTCCTTGCTCACCTCCGAGCCCTCATGCACCCCTTCCCTTTGTCGGGAACACTTCCGTACCCCCGGCCCTCCTCTCCTCTTCCTTCTGGTTCCGGATAACTCCTCATCTTTTGAGCTGGGCGCCCCTGTCAGGCCCTTCTCCTCTCGCAGCTCTCAGATAAGTGAGCAGGCGGTTGAGTCTGGCACTGTTTTCAGCCCTCACCTGACTGTGAGTTCCGTGAGGGCAGGGACAGTATCTACTCTTCTCATCAGCGAATCCCCAGGGTCTCGTTCGGGTTAAACGCTCAGTAAAAACGCGGATACACTGAGCTGAAGTGGGCAGAAGACAGAGTTGGGCGCCTGGCAGGGCTTTTGGCTGTCAAGTCCCCCCTCCCCAGTAGACAGCCAAGAACTCCAGCTATTGGCAGGACCAACCTTGGCTCCCACTTTCCCAGCTATTTCTGGTTTTACAGGAATTTGCCTCAAAGCGCTGTTGCCACATGAAGATTTTCACCTACAACCTTATCGACATCATTACCAAGAAGTAATACAAAAAAAAAAAAAAAAAAAACCTGACCTGGGAGTTGGGAAACCTAAGGAGACTGATGACTCCTTCTACCCCTCACCGGGATTTTGGACCTTAACCGAATACTCTCCTCCCACTAGGCCTCAGTTGGTAAAATAAAAGCAATGGACCGTATCTTCTAGAGTTTCCTCTTCCTGCTCTAGCAGTCTATGACTTTTCATCTTAATTTACGAGTCAAGTTATTCCTGTACCATTAGCTTGTTGGGGTTGAGAGGAGCATTTTTTTTTAAAACTAGAATAGGGAAAATAAGAAAGAAAGGAATACACCTACTGTTGTGGGTCAAATGGTGTCCCCCCAAAAATGTGTGTTCCTAACACCCATGTATGTTGTCTCCCCTTTGGGAGGTAATTAGGATTGGATGAGATCACTGGAGGGGAGTCCCCATGATGGGACTGGTGTCTCCCCAAGGGAAGAGACCCGAGTTCACGCTCTCTACACCATGTGAGGAGACAGAGAGAAGATGGCTGTCCGAAAACCAGAAACAGGACCCTTATCAAGAACCTGACCATGATGGCACCCTGATCTGGGACTTCCGGCCTCCAGAACTATGAGAAATGAATGTTACTGAAGCCCCCCCACCCCCGACTGTGGTATTCGGTTATAGCCGCCTGAACTAAGACATCGCCGCGGCTGTGAATCTGATCTTATTTGGAAACAGAGTCTTTGCAGCTGTAATCAAGGTCAGACGAAGTCAGCGTGGATTAAGATGGACCCTAATCCAATGACTGGTGTCCTTCTAAGAAGAGGGAAGCTTGGTCCCAGGGATAAAGGGGACCCACACCCAGGGGAGAATGCCATGGGAAGATGGGAGCCAACATTAGAATGCTAAGGAGAGCCAACAATGGCAGAGGCTGGAAGAGGCAAAGAAGGATTCCCCCTCAGAGTCCTCAGAGCGAGCACGGCCCCACTGACACCTTGAATTCTAGATGTGTAGCCTCCAGAACTGTGAGACAATGAATTTCTGTTGTTTTCAGCCGCCATATTTATGGTCATTTGCTAGCACCCAAGGAAACTAACCCAAGTGCCATCTTGAGGAAAAAAAAAATACAGAAAAGCTCTTCTCATTTTACCTAGGACCTAACACCCCTTGACTAACCCTGGTTGGTGTGTCCTTGAGCCCTGGTTGTAACAGGACTTCCTGGGACAGGTGCTACTAACACAGGGTTCTGGCTAGACAGAAAGCAAGCACGTGTGCAGGAGTGGACAACAGGGCTCAAAATCACCCGACTCAGAGTTACTCAGAAGGTTTTCCACTCAGAACATCTTGTGCTGCTCACAAAGCATACAGTAACTCACCGTTTAACGAAGTGATCTATTTATCAACCCCAAATCAGCAGCAGAGAGGTCCCAGGACAATATGTCCTTTGCTTCAGGAGAGGGGCAGGTGAATGTGTAACGTGACTGTGGAGAGGAACAATTCGGAACAAGGGCTCTTCTGCACATCCTACCTGAGAGCAGAGCGCCCAGTCAATCTCTGCTAGTCCATTCGAGAGCACCCCCCCCCCCGTCTCAAAAGGTGCTTCCTAAATTACGATAAGCCCGAACAACAACAAAAACCACAAAGAGTTCCATTTCTTTTCATTAAGCAAAGGCTTTAAGAGACTAAAAATTGGGACCGCAATAGCAGAACGACACGGCAACGAGTCAGGCGCCCTGGGCCCACCCCAGCTCTGCATTTATTTAAGGACATGACAACTGCTGCGCTTTTCGTGTCCTTTGACTGAGAAACCACCAACCAGAAAGAGCCAGAAGGCACTGAGCAGTTCTTTTCATGTGCACGTTAGTCATGACAAAGGTTAACACATAACAGCGCACACTTTATACCAGGCACTGTTCTAAGAACCTTCTCAGAAAATCTAACTGAAGCCTGACGACAGCCTTCTGAGGTTCGTGTTATCGTTGTGCCCATTTTCCAGATAACAAAGCTGAGACTCAGAGAAGTCAAGGAGTTTGTCCAGCATCATCACCCATCACACAGCTCGTGTGTTCTAGACGGTCAGTGCCAGTCAAGTACCTAGTAGAAGAAAAGCCCCTCCACTCCCCCGCTTAGGCAAAGCCATCCCCCAGCACTCAGGTGGCAGGAGGTAGGGGGGTGTGACTTACTTGACTTGCTAGGTTGTCCTGCATGAGTTATCTTCAGGGGAGTAGAGCAAAATGTGGACTCCCATCCTAGGCTAAGAACCTGTAAGGTCCTGGGTAGGGAAAGAGATGCAGAAGCATTCCAAGGCTCTTGCTGGCTACAGCACAGGAGCCTAGACCCAGAGGCGCAACGGCCCTGGAGAGGCAGACCCCTAGTGGAAAACGGATGTGTAGAGACGAGCATGGCAAACGCTTGCCTGAGACTTTTATTTTCTCCCCTTTGCTTAGCATTCCCAAAGAATGCTGGGCCAGACACAAACATAGTCTTCTGGAACGTGTCCTCTTCACTCTTCAGAAAGTGCCTGGGATAATGATTTAGGGATCGCCCCCTGCTAATGACCACCTCCTGGTAACAGCTGCTAGGCCAAGGCATCTCGAGGGGCTAGGGGCTGTTTGTCACGGTGAGCTCCAGGCAGCCAAGACTTCTCCAACAAGAGCAAAGAACTCACCAGAAGCTGGGCTCCGGGGACCTGCTATGCTTAGTGGCAATGGACAGCTTTCCCATTCCTGCAGTGGGCTACCCGGACGCTAGGTGGACACCGACTGACCTTTCTGCTAAGCTCCAGACCCAAGAAGCTAACTGCCTACCTGACATCTCCTGCCAGCAGGGGCAGATCTACGTTCTGTGAGGCCTAAAGCTTTTACAATTCAAGACCCTTTTTAGAAATAGAATGCAAAATTAGGACCATAAAATGACCCCTATGGCCTTGTAAGGGGCCAAGCAAGTACAGGGCCTTGAAGCTGAAACTTCTTCCAATGCATGAGAAATCCACCTCTGTCCACTAGCACCTTCAAGGTCACATGTGAAAAACTGAACTCACTAACTTGCCACTCCTCTCGTGCTCTGTGGGGGCCTGACTCTAAGGTGGTCCCCAGGAGTCCAGCCTCCTGGTGTCCTACCCTCATACAATCCCTGCCCCGTGAGCGTGGGGGACACCTATGACTTGCTTCCAACCAACAGGACATCGCTAAGGTGATGGGACCTACTTGATCGTGTGTACACGATTACAGCACACCGGAACATTCATCCCTCCTGCTAAGAGACTCCCTTGCTGGCTCTGAGGAAGCAAGCAGCCATGTTGGGAAGGCCCATGTGACAAGGAGCTGAGGGTGGCCTCTGGCCACCAGCCAACAAAAAAACTGAGGCCTTCAATCCAACAACCCATAGGCCTAAGTGAGTGGTTCTCATCAGAAATCAGGGCCCACCCACAGAGCGTCTTACTCAGCAGTGCTAGTGGGGGACACGAGACACAGAATCAACTTTTTACAAAATGGTGATTCACGCTTTGCCAAACAATGGATCTTAATTCCTGGTCAGTTTCCTGCCTGGAGTCCTTCTCGTCTACCCCCTCTTCTCCGTTCTCGCTGCCAGCTGCTTGCTGTGTCTCTCATCTTACCTGTACTAATGGGATATTCTCCCATCTACTCTTTCTCCCTGTTTCAGATCCCTCCATCTCCTTAATCTATTTTGCATAGTACCTCCAGAAGGATCGTCCTTAAACTGAAATGGGAACATGTCCACGCCTCTCTTCAAAATCCTTCACTGACAACGCAAAGATTAACCAAGTCATTCATCACAGCCCTCATGTACAGAATTATACACTTCTCAAACAGCCAACAATAAAAGAACGATTAAATAAAATGCAATACACCCATATGATTGAACAGTACGCAGTCATGACAAATGATGTGTTAAGGATGTTTGAATCACATCAAAGAATGCTCACAATATGACAGGTGAAAAGATGTAAGAACTATAGCTGTAAACACGTATGATCCCCACTGAATAAAGTCAACACTGAAAAGAAATTCACCAAAAACTGGAGTGGTTTCTCCCTAGGGTAAATTATGCTGTCTTCTTTGGATGTTTTGTATATTTTCCAGGTTTCTTAAAATGAGCGTGTACTAAAACAAACAAACACATACACACACACACACACACACACACACACACACACAACAAAATGATCTGTAAATAAGGTCTGGGACCCCCTCAATGCCAAATATATGTTGCCAAATCCATCAGTCAAGGCCATCCTGGACCCTTGCTCCTTTCTTCAGCCTTGTCCACAAATACATCAAATGAAACCCCTTCCTTTGCCACCTCTCCTCCTCCAGCGGTCTTACTCCACTTCAAGAGTCACATCAAAAGCCACCTCTTCCAGGAAGTGCTTGTCCAATCCCTTCCTGATGAATGTCCCCCTCCTTTGCTTTCCTACGTCAAGTCCTTGGCTAGCTTATTTGCTCATTCGTCCATCACTCATTCAATTCTACTTTTAATCACACAGCAGTCTATATGCCTCTCGTCACCACGGAAAGCAAGTATGGGGAAGGCACAGGACATGCATGAATCAATGCTCACTGTATCACTTGACCCAAAGGCTTGGATGTCGCCGACACTCAGTAAAAGGAATTCTGAAATGAAATGAAACTTACAGGGTATTTGCAGCAAGTAACTCGTCATATCTTTTGGAAACTGGCAAGTATGGTTTGAATCCAATGGGGCATCAACTCCTAATTAAATTCAGCATTTTAGAGGACAAAGTGTGCCATCAAACAAATTTCCTGCCTGCAGATATTACCATGCCTCGCCACAAGGAACATACTTAAAATCTAAGGGCAGACGGGATACAGTGCCGTCCATAAGCCAGTACCTTAGAGCTTCACAGGCCACAATCAATGAAGATGAGGAAAAAGTAACAGGTCCTTCAGCTGCTGTTTATGTCAAGTTGAAGTGAAGAGTCAAAAGCTAAGTGAAATAAAGTAAAACCCAGAGAGCCATCTGAGGAGAACAAGACCAAGACAGATGCTGCTGGGAAAATATCAGAGCAAAATAGACTATTCTAGGCATCGTTTGAAGGGTAGGAATGCAGACGTGAGACTAGGAAAGGAAGTGGCATTTCCTGAGCAGCCACCAGGCGCGAGGCCTGACATTATCTAGTCCTCACAACAGCTCTGCGAGGGACAAACTGTCATTCCCACCTCCCTGAGGGCCAAGTGAAGCTCAGAGAAGTTGTATCATTTGTCTGAGGTCACACAGCCAGTGGTAGAGCAGGGACTCAAAAGGAGGTCTGTCTGACTTAGCCCCAGGCTCTTTGCATTAGACCAGAGCATAATGACGGCCTACCTTCCACCACCATCCCAGACATAGTTCCCCTAAGTCACCACCAGAGTTCCTCCTACACCCCAATCTGAACTTTCTGCTTTGCCATTAAAAACTCTCCACCAATTCTCCATTACCTAAGAGATAAGGTCCAAGCTCCTGATCATGATACAAGGGTCCTTTAAGACCTGGCCCAGGCCTGGATCTCCGGTCCTCCTCCTACCGACATGCTTCCCCAACTCACCCTCCTCGCACGATTCTCTGCCTTGAAAGTGGTGTTCTCTTTGCATTTCAATTTGGCAAATTTCTACTCATCCAACAAGACCCATGCCAAACACCACCTCCTCCGAGAAGCCTCCCTTGAGCATGTATCCTCTATAAATTAATGTCCTCTCCCTTTTGTGTTCCTCTAATACACGGCACGTAACTGAAATAAAGAACCTGCCGACGTTCGCTGTCTGTCTCCCTTCCTGGATCATGAGTTCCTCAAGGGTAAAATAATCTCTATATACCTTGTACTTGGCATAGTGGCTGACATACAGTAAAATGTTTATGGGAAAACGGCAGGTCTAATCTAAACATCGAGACAAAATATATTCTAATTACAGAGAAGAAGAGAAGCAAAAGTCAATTCAGCAATTACATTCCTGCATGCATACATGCATACACACACATCAAGCCAATACGTCAACATTGCATTAATTAGAGCAAAGTAGAAGTCAATGTCAATCATCTCAACTCATACCAGGCAACTTTCTGTTACCA
The DNA here is from genome assembly GCF_963455335.1 of Martes martes. NCBI lineage: Eukaryota > Metazoa > Chordata > Mammalia > Carnivora > Mustelidae > Martes > Martes martes. The sequence continues at coordinate 108,984,642 of NC_137897.1, forward strand.
ATATCCGTGATGTGAATGGTGGTGACATCTCACTTGGGATGGTGGTATTAACAGCTTCCCAGATGAGTTCCATCCCCACAGTTCATGGCCAGATGTCAAAACCTCCGGCGGCCCCGATCACTCGTGTGATATGTAATGAAGAACGCTCTGATCGCCAATGTCTCTGGAGCCCCAGCCGGCAATCTCAGAGCCCACATGTGATCTCAGCACTGATCAGCCACACATTTGACCCCAAAGATAAATACGGCATCCTTTAGCAGCCCACAAAGCCGGAAGAATGCCACACAGCAAAAATGAGGGTCGATGTCGTTCCAGCCCATGCCAGAGAATGCTTTTAAAATAACAATGCCTGGGGCGCCTGGGTGGCTCAGTGGGTTAAAGCCTCTGCCTTCGGCTCAGGTCATGATCCCAGGGTCCTGGGATCGAGCCCCGTGTCGGGCTCTCTGGTCTGCGGGGAGCCTGCTTCCTCCTCTCTCTCTCTGCCTGCCTCTCTGCCTACTTGTGATCTCTCTGTCAAATAAATACATAAAATCTTTAAAAAAAAATTGCAATGCCTAGGTCTCCTCTCAAACACCCAAGTGCAAATGATGTGGAGTAATTTGCCAACTTGTTGAGAATATAAACTACAAATGTCTAGCTTTTCAAAAACTCTACAGTCACACTCAATGAGAAGACATCATCCTTCACAAATATAAGACATCGGAATTCAAATGAAAACAAGGATATGATTTCATGCTCAAATGACTGGATGTGAGAGGGCGGTTTCCAGGTGAGCATTGTGTAAACAAAATTCTGGAAGTTTCATCACTAAAGCCATCTAATCAAGGTGATTGGCCTCTAGGTATATCAGATAAAATTCCAAAGTCTGAATTTCTTGCCACCTAGAACACACAGAAAGTCAATTCCCAATAGCCTTCCTATTTAAAAAATATGAACACTTTCTATTTTACAATAAAACGGCAGCAGTCTTCCCCATAATAAATAACAAAGGCTCTCCTTCCCTCCCTCATGTACTGCAACAAATACAGAGTAATGTCTACAGTAAGGGGCCTTCTACATAAAGTAAAAATAAGATTATTCTTCACACCATTTTCATATCTGAAGTGTTTCCTAATAATTTTCAAAAAACCAGGGCTGGTGTTAATTCCTGGAACTCCCCTTATGGGACATAACGAAAACTAAGTGATGCACACGCCGTTGAACCAAGAGGCGCTCTTTCTCCGTAAAGAGAAATTTATTGAGATAATGAAGTGTGAAGCCACTGGTGTTAGGTGAGTCAACAGTCTTCTGATTACAAGGAAGAAGATGCAGAGCCAAACGTATCCGAACTTCCTATGTGGTGGGCCCTGTGTGAAGCACTTTATACAAATTCTCTTCTTTCTTCTTCATCAAATCCCGCTCAAGGAGATACTAGTATTATTTACGTTTGCTTGAGAAAGAAGTTGATGCCCTAAGAGCTAAGGAAAGCTATGCAAGGGCACCTGCCTAGGAAGGGGTGGGGCGGGGATTTGAGTCCAATCCCACTCCTGAATTCTCCCCTACTTCTCACTCCCTCTTCCTACTGTCTTCCCAGATACCCAGTGCTAGAGCGTAATGTAACCTGGTGAATTAGAAAAAGGCATCCCTCTGGAAGAGCCCAGACCCTCGCCAGGCATTCACCCCAAGGACCAGGAGCCCTGCTTGTCGCGGTGACCCTGCCGCCTGCTCCTCATGCTGACCTCTGGCCTAGGTACCACTCTTGCCCTGCTTCCTTCCTAGAGCCCCGAAAACCCTTGCATAAATTCAGCCCGATTGGAATAAACAATTATTGGGAATGCCTTGGGATCTAAGAGGACCTAGGTATCAAAGAAGACCCTCAGGTAACTCACCGGAGAGCCACCAGGGACAGAGAGAGCATCTACAAGAAACCAAGCTGACTGTCCCCAGCTAAGCCTGCATTTGCAGTGCCCAAACCATCCAAAGGGTTTGTATAAGATCTCCCTTGAACAGAGAGTCCTATCGCTGAAACTGTAGTATTAACAAAAGATACAGAAACCGTTCCCCTAAACCCTTTCTGTCCACCCACCCCATGTGTCCCAGACTCTAAGCCCCACACACCGTTTCCACGTTTTGGTCCCCCTGCCATCCCTCTCCCATCCAGCAAGCCGAACTTTCCTCCTCTGTGCTAACATGCCCTCCTCCCCTCAGCTAGAATGCTATTTCTTAAGCACACATGGGATCAGGCCTCTTTCCTGCGTGTGGCCCTTCAAGTTCAAGCTGCTTAGGCAGGCCTGCCTGTCAGTCTATCGTGATGGGGTCCCTGCCCTCTTCCTAGTCGTATCTCTTGCTCCCTGCTTCCCATATGCCTACACTGTCTCTACCAAATGAACCATCATTCCCCGGGTACTACTCCTTTGGCCTGGAAGACTAGTCCCCACCCCATCCCCTGGAGAGTTCATCTGCATCCTTCAAGACTCAGCTAAGTGTCACCACCTCCATGAAGCCTTTCTTGAGTGTGGCGGGCCTTCCACACCTCGGCAGCTGAGTGGCTCCCTCCTCCGTGCTTTCAACCATTTTGCACTTGTTTCTATTATGCTTTTTGCCACACTGTGTTGTAAATATCCGTTTGTAAGGCTGGCTAGTGAATTCTCTGGCTGTGTCTTCGCACCACCTCTGAATAAAGTCCAAAAGACACTGCTGGCCTGACATTCGAGGTTGTCCTTACCAGTCTAGCTGCAACTTAACATTCCTCAACTGCCTTTCCATCCATTTCCTTTCCCAAGCCCTATTCCCCAAGAAAAATCTACTTCTTGCTGTTAGCCACCAGTCCCCAGGCCTTCGGCACCCTGTGGCTGCTCTCCCTGCCCTCCCCCTCCTTTGCACATCCAGATCCAACCCAGCGGTAGAGGACCAGCTCCCCTGCCCTTCTCCACGAGCCCCCCGGGCAGGAATAAATGTCCTCCTCCCCTGAATTCCCATAGGTCCTCAATGGTGTCTTTTTGTTTGTCTCATCCCATGGGGCCTACTAGACTGTGAGGTCCTGGCAAGCAGGGTGTGTCCCATTCATTGCTGCTGTCCCCAGAGCGCGGACAGTGGGTGGCCAATGAAAGCTTGAAGAAAGAACAAGGATCCCTTCTCAGGGCTATTTTTAAAAGAAGAATCCTTACTAGGAACGTGTGAAATGCAAAGTCTAGATTGTGCTCCTTTTTCCTTCTTAAGAAAACTATTATTAGACGCCTAATTTCTCGTAGGTTGTACAACAGAGTACCCAAAGAATATTGAAAAAGCTTGTTAAAGAAACAAGTGCAAGGGAGTGGGGGGAGGGAATGCCTATGAATACCTTCTGATTGAGGTTCTAATCCAACCCCTTACTGAAAGCTTTTCGACTATGATCTCCTCTCTGCAAAAATGGGGGTAGGTACAGACCCTACACCCCAATCGCGCTCTGCCTTTCTGGCTTGTTTGTCTACCTACTTGTCTCCGCAGGGCCACTCATAATGACTTGTATTTTGTAAAACGGAAAACATTCAGGGTCATCGCTAAATCTGCGGCTTTTTTCTAAAACAAGTCAGCGCGGCCCTTACTCAACAGCTTCCCGAGTAAGGAGGACTTATCACAGTCAAGTGAAAGAGTGGCGCTAATTGTTTTCTTTTCAAAGTGTGATTTCCAAATGAATGAATATGTCAGAATGTTAATGACTCTATACAAGAAAACAATGGATTATCTTCTCCACATTGTGATTATGATATTGCTTTGACATGCAGCTGATTCATAAACTTTTCCAGAGTAAAGAATACGCATTGTTCTATTATTTTCCTTCATAAACATTCAAGTCACTTCAATGCGACTGCTTCTGTCTCTTCCCTGAAAAAAATAAAAAATAAAAACAAACAAACCAAAAAGCATACATAGAATGCGTTTGGCCTCCAGTGGGCCCTCCATAAATACAGTTGTTTAAAATTAGCCTCATCAAGATAGGATTCCAACATAAAAATTCGGACACTACTCCATTTTTCTCTTTCATTTCTATTACATTCCCTACTGGTCCATAAAAATCCCATATACTTTCAGAAACATTTTGAAGTTCCTTAATATCAGGACCCAAATCCAATTTGAATAGAAAGTTGTATGTGATGAATTTGATAGTTCTTGGGTTAGTGCTGCAGCAAGCTAGAAGGAAGGCTTACTAACTCCTTCTAGCCAGCCGGTCACGTGGGGAGATGACACTCCTCTAGGCCCACCGCGGCCTTGTTTCCTGATTCCTTTCACCAGCCTCCTGATCACATCACTTATACTTTCCATTTCTTCCTTTCTTTCTTTCTCTCTCTCTCTCTCTCTCTCCATTTTCCACCTTTGCCTAATCTGGCTTCTGCTTTCTTGGCTCTTAGCAGAAACCAGGTATTTGATCCATCCCTGGTTTCCAAGGTCCTGGTTTGAGGAGAACATCACTCAGTGAACCAGTGTACAAGGCTCTGAAAACAGAAATTTTTCCTTCTTTTTTTTTTTTTTTGAAAACGGAAATTTTTAAAGGAGAAACAAGATCAATGTGTTCACCTCTGGCTGATATCAGAACGCTCTGAGGATAATTTAGATAGTATTCCTGCCACAAGACCTTCGCCAGAACTCGGCAACCACAAATTAATCTGTATACTCATGTTCCAACAGTCAGAATCTGCTGGCAGACACAGATTTTCTCAAATGAAGATACAAATTTTATATAACACCTGATTAGGCTAAGAGACTTGCAAATTCTATCACCCATGATTGTTGTTTTTGTTTTGTTTTGTTTTATCTTGAGCCAAGAACCAAAAGACGCCTTAATTTCCAGATTTGTATTAGACATATCCCCAGGCCCCAGCTGAATTCAACAAAAATTCATCAAGGATATATTATGCGGCTGGTACCAAGGGGGATTCACATGCTGTACAAAACCTGCCCGTCTCCGATCTTCAGGGAGATTACAATATGGTTGGTGCCATGGTGTGAGGCGTGTGTCCCCCTAAAACTCATGTGTTGAAAATGTAATGCCAAAGGTGCCAGATTTATGGGGGGCTTTGGGGAGGTGACCTAATCAGGTCATGATGGTGTAAGAGTACCCTTAGAAAAGCTGCCACAGAGGGGCGCCTGGGTGGTGCAGATGGTTAAGCATCCCACTCTTGGTTTTGGCTGGGGTCCTGATCTCACAGACATGAGATGTAGCCCCATGATGGCCTCTGCGCTCAGCAGGGAATCTGCTTGGGATTCACGCTCTCTCCCTCTGCCCCTCCCACTTATGCTCCCTCTCTGAAATAAATGCAGGGGAGAGGAGGGGAGAGGAGGGGAGAGGAGGGGAGAGGAGGAGAGGAGGGCTCTTCTAGCTCCTTCTGCCATCTGAGGGCAAAGAGAGACATCCGCAACGCAGAAGAGGGCCCCCGCACAGCCATGCCGGCACCCCAATCCTGGCTTCCCAGCCTGTGGCGTTGAGTTATAGCAGCTGGGATGCACTAAGACAGTTAGAGAAACAAAATATCGACCAATTGAAAAGTTAATTACAATCTAAGTCAGTTTACAAGCACCAGTGAATAATAGCATCAAAAAATGTTGTAGGAGGTGCTCTGACAAACTAAACACGACAGAAACGTCTGCTCTGAAAGAAAAGGGTTCGGACGCACTAAGGCATCCCACCAGAACTCAGGAGAGCTGGGCTGTCGCCCCGGCTGTGCCACTGGCTATCACTGGGAGCCTGAACAAGCAAGCTGACTTCTCTGCCTCTCACGCGTCTCATCTGCACAATGGAATTAAAACTACCTGCCCTCACTTAGCTCATCGACTTGTTTTAAAGATCAAGTGATATGATCAAAGGAAAGCATTTCCAGAAGCTGTATTTTGCTATACAGAAACATGTTGGGTCCGTCCTTTACCCTCTCCAGGCCTCAGTTCCTTCCACTGTTAGAACGCTGGATGAGCTCTGAGGTCGCTGAGTTTAAGATGATGACAGAGGAAACGGAAAGGTTGTGAGAGACAGCGCTGATGCCATATTGCCAGAGGAGACGTCTAACGAAACCAATCGATATTTCTATCTGTTCAGCTCTAATAGTCCCAGAGAGAATGCTGCCACATATGTGGTGTTTTCATGCTAACACCCCAACAATCCCACCTCCAACTTAGAGCCCCAGGCTCACTCTCCACACCGCCATGTCACATAAGGAAATTTTTACACTCCTGCAAACTTGGACACTCTCCATGAAAATCTCAAGGGGGGGCAGGCCCGGCCGGTGATTACCAGAGATAGAATTTCTCAACAGTCAGCTCTGTGTCTAAGGGCTGTAAAGAAAGGCCAAACGAACGATGCCTAGAAAAACATGATACCATGTGTTTCGTGTGGTCTCAATCTGCATAATTTGGGTGTCAGGTCTATAATCATAATTCTGGTGTGAGGTCTGTAATCACAGTCAATTTCTTCCTTTCATTCTTTTCACAAGCCCATTCAGTTATCTCCCTACTTTATCCTCTGATTGCAGGAAAGAATAAGGGATTAAACTGCACATCAGTGTTCTAGACCCTTTTTAGATCTCTTTCCTTATCTGAAAATTACTGACTCAGCCTAGGAAAGAAGAAAGGAAGGGAGGGAGGGAGGAAAGAAGGAAAAGGAGAGAAAGAGAGCTCTTTTAAAAATTTATTTATAGGGGCACCTGGGTGGGTCAGTGGGTTAAGCTGCTGCCTTCGGCTCAGGTCATGATCTCAGGGTCCTGGGATCGAGCCCTGCATCGGGCTTTCTGCTCAGCAGGGATCCTGCTTCCTCTTCTCTCTCTCTGCCTGCCTCTCTGCCTGCTTGGGATCTCTGTCTGTCAAAGAAATAAATAAAATCTTTAAAAAATAATAATAAAAAATAAAAATAAAAAAATTATTTATAAATTGCAAGCCAGCCAAGATCAAAAACTGACACCTGCAGATGATAAAATGCCACAAGTGACTTTTTTTTTAACAAGAGTTTTACTTTACGGGATATTTAACTGTATGGTCAATATGATACCAATCGACTCAATCCGTCAGCAGCCTCGCACTGCTTATTCGGGGAAAGGAAAGATTACAACGATCCCAAGAGTGGAGTGAAGGGGAAGAGGTTTCACATGGAAATGGCTCCTGTCTGATAAGTTCTCAGTTTTTAGTCAAAGTCCTCCCCAAATATGAAGACTGCCATAGTCCTCAGGAGTCGGTCTGGGAGGCTTTCACAATTGCATCCAAGATCCTAGGCAAGAAAGAACAGCACATAATGTACCACAAATCATGGTAAATCCAAGGTGAGTATCTCACCGTGGACGAGGGTAGCAATGTACCCCCAGATGTGGGCCCATTTTAGTATTTTCATTACCCTCCCATGACCTGTCTTCAAACTTTCCATAACGTTCCCTGAGCTGACAGCCAAATTTCCCATTCAGAGAAATCCTGCTTTCATCTCTTTAGGCAAAGATGCACCTCTTACCACAGACAATCGGTTTCAAGCTTTATTTCTGCTCATCCTCTTGAGTTCTGAGTCGGGGAGCCTTGCGATTCCAGGACGGAAGAAAAAAACACACAGAAGAACTGGGATCGTGTTCCAGCTCGGCTGCTTCTTAGCAGCACGATCACAAGCAAAGTGTTCACTGCTCTGGGCCTTAGTTTTCTAATCTGCCAGATGGGTACGATAATGGAAACAACCTCGGGGGATTGCTGCAAAGACTGGACCTGCCCCTTCTTTGAAAAAGCACTTTGTAGAGAGCCATTGGCTGACTGCATGTTTGAATATATGCATCTACCTAGAATATGGATCTGATTTATTTCTGTATGCCCGATATCTGGCATCGATATCGGGCATATAGAAATGACAATTTATTCGATGTCTGATGAAGGCATGGATGAGGGATAAACAAAGGAAGGTAGACCCTATGTGTCCCCACGGCACCAAGAGCAGGGACCGTGTCCTATGCATCTCTGTTCCCTAGTATCCCACACAGGAAATAGCTCAAAGTCGTTGGTCAAATAAATTTCCCCTGATGAAAGAATGAATGATCCAGTCAGGCCGGGCCCATCAGTAATGCGCATGATCATTTTTACTGCCAGTCCTGTGTCCCCACTGCCCCCACCTGGAGGGCAGCTCCCATCCAAGGGTCCCCCCTTCAGAGGGCCTTCCCTGGTTCATCCCTCCCGCAGCTCGCTCCCCCAAACACCTCACACATGCACAAAACACGCAGTTTAGCTTCACACTTCATCTCCTTCCAAGTGACTCACTGCCCTTTCGGTTAGCACCCCTCCTGAGGTCAGTGCAAACTCTTCGGGGACAAAAACCAGACCTTATCAATCTGCAAAACTGGCACTATGCCGGGCACTCAGCTATATGGTGGCCTTCTAGAACCGATGTCCCCCAGGGGTATCCCACGCACAAATCCTCCCCAGCTCGGATGGCCACGGCAAAATTTCTGTTAGAATCCTCGAATTTTGAGTTTTCTGAAATCCTGGGGGTTCATGTTCTTTCTTCGTTTTCTTGAGAGGGAGGAAAGAACTCATTCCCACAGATGTCATATACTTCCTTCACTTCTCAAGTGGAGGATCTCAGATGCGCTTTGGCCGCCTTAGGCGCACCAGTATTCCTGCGGGCCGTGCCTGCGAGATGCAGGGGAAGGCGGCCTGCATCCGCGCTGCTCGGCGTGGCTGGCGCCCAGGCGACCGCGTGCGCTCGCTGCCCCGCCCACTTGTACATGGCAGGGGCGGCGCCACGGTCTCCTCCCCCAGGGACAACTGCGCGCTGGGTTGCCCATCTGAACTCCTGCCGCCCAATACACCCAGATAGCAAAAGCGCCCTATGCCCGCGCTCCTCTTAGGTACCACTGGACTCCACGGCCATTCCCTGAAGCCCTCCTGCGGACCAGGTGCCGAGTGGGAGAGAACGGGTCCCCACTCTGCGGAAGGTTGGGACGAACAGAAAAGACGGCTGATGAACAAGTCATCGGGGAGGCTTCTCAGCGTATCTGGGCAGATCGCGGGAGTCACAGCAGAAAGAGGAACCAGGTCCCTTATTCATTTACTCATTTACCAACCACTTACCCCAGGCTGGTCGACGGGCTAGTGAGGGGCGGACAGGCTGACAAAGCACGGTTTCGGCATTATTATCGCTTCACGATGCAGGAACACCGCTTCTTTCGCGGAGGCGTTCCCCTTGCAGCGAGATGTACTGTCCTGTGACTGCCTCTTCTTTTTCTTGCTTCTTCTCTCTGCCCCAGCACTTGCCGCCGCCCACCTTGGTTGTGACGACCACCTGGCCCCACGGGCCCCCCGCCCAGTGCACAGAGCGCATGCCTCTGGCCCGGCAGGGACTCGAGCCTACTTGGGGCTGCCTCTAATCTACTCTTGTGGGGAAGGCAGTGACCACCAGGAAGGGCAGCACCGAAAGAGCAATTTCATGCCTGGCCATATTCAGCTATCCCACAAGCACAAATTGAGTACCTACTGTGTACCGGGGCACTGTGCTCCAGAAGTCCCCACCCTCAAGGAGCCCACAGGTTAGTGAGGGAGACAGAGCCATAAACAAATATAGTGCAGTACAGTAAATGAGATAATCCAGGAACTTACTAGAGAAAGTGTTCATATTATAGTAAGAATTACCCACTAGGTTTAGGGAGAAGCGTGGGGAATAAGATAGGGAACACAGATGTTTGAACTGGGCCTTGAAGAGGCTTGAAGGCTTTTGCCAGGTGGATGAAGTAGAAAAGAACATTTGTGGAAGATCCTATTGCTTTTCCCAGAACAGAATTCCTTTATCACCCTCTTTTCCCTCCCTAACAGAACCCAGACTGTGGCTTTGACAGACACCCTCTAGGCTAATAATCTTGGCAATCAGGGCTTAAGTACTAACTCTAGTAGCAAACACTTATATAATGCTTACCATGGGTCTGACACTATTCTAAGTATAATACACGTTAACTGATTGAATGTACAGAACCACCCATTGGGGTAGGCAATGTTGTTATGCCCATTTCACAGATGGGAAAACAAAGGCACAAACTGTGTGCTTAACCATTACACCAGGCTGTCTCTTTATTATGAGATGCTGAAGCTCCACACAGCGAAAGTGACATCAGTGAGCAGTCTCACGGGTACCTTCACTTAAATATCAAATGGTAAATCCCAAAAGGGGCCAATGAAAGGCACATCCTAAATATTTTAAATTGAAAATATCAAACTGAAAACCTCCCAATCTTTGAATTTCAATGGGACCATTAGTCTTTCATGTTAAATAAACTGAAATAACATAAGGTTTCTTTTTTTTTTTTTTACATATAATGTATTATTTGCTTCAGGGGTACAGGCCTGTGAATCATCAGTCTTACACAATTCATAGCACTCACCGTCGCACATACCCTCCCCAATGTCCATCACCCAGCCACCCCAGCCCTCCCATCCCCCTCCCGTCCACAACCCTCAGTTTGTTTCCTGAGATTAAAAGTCTCTTATGGTTTGTCTCCCTCTCTGGTTTCATCGTGTTTCATTTTTTTTTTAAGGTTTCCTCTTCAAAATTGCATACTGTTCTAGTCCATATAGTATTAAGCGTTCTGTAATATTTCCATCCCTGAATGACAGCAAGCCAACAGAAATGCGAGCTCTCCTGGTGATTTGGGTCTGTCACTTTCACAGTGTATTATCTTTATTTATCACTAGTAAATTGTCCCACTTGCTCCCTTGGGGCAGGGTGGGACAAGTATCAAAATGAAATTATCTAGGTGATGAAATCTTAGGAACCAAACATGTAACTTCCCACGTGAAGAATGCTAATTTGGGAGGATTTCCTGATAATAGGCCTCGTATCATCTGTAACAATCTTCCATCAGTAAAGGCCTTCTGAAAAGCAAGCCTGTTCCTTTGTAAAGTCCCCTTATGTATAGAGTGCTATCACGTGCCATATCTCATTTTACTCTCCAACAAGCTTGGCAGGTACTTAAAGACATTCCTCTCATTGTACAGGTTCATGAAACTGAGACCAATTGAGACAAAGAGGGCTCACCCAAGGGCACCCAGTTCCCGTCCTCTTTCCACAGATACACACAATTCTCTCCTCCTCCTCCCCCATTCCATTTGAATCCTTCTATAACAAATGAGCACCTCGCTGAAGATAAGAGGGGAAGGTCTCTCTGCAGCCCCTTCCCAATTACAAGAGCCACTATCCTAGCACCCACCCACGTGCACGCTCCTGGTGTTTGCACATAAGAAGGTGGGCTGTACCAAAGATAAGGCATCCCATGCCCAGATCTTGTCCCGGAGAGGCCAAGATTTCTCCCTTTGGGTCTGTGGTCTCTCCAGTGCAGAATCGACTCTTTCCTTCCATACCTACTGGGCCTTCCCACCTCATCCACCCGCAAGTGGCAAGGGTTAAGCACAGCGCTGTTGAGAGAGAAAAAAGAATATGCATCTACTGATTCTAGCCTTAACCCACGACAAATACTGATCAAGAACCCCCATTCCCCGCCCTGGCCATGACTTTGAGTCACTCCCCACTCAGTGCAAGTGCTTCAACACTACATTCACCTGCACCCTTCTGGTCCTCGGGAGCAGCTCACCTACCCATCTGATGCTCCCTCCTCCTCTCAGAAGCCGAATGGTCCAAAGTAGCTCAAAGGGAACCTCCCACACCAGGGAGATGCTCCTTCTTCCAAGATATCAGAGTGGTTCACGCTTTCTTTTGCATAAAGGAAAACTGGGCATGCTTGCATTTGCAAAATGGCAGGTAGTTTTCAACACTGAAGCAGGTGTATATATGGGTACGGACCAACTGAGTACGTGCAAATGTTCTGGGTATGCACATACACAGATTTCAGAAAATGCAACGAAAAGCCCTGTGCATTTTTAAGTTTCATGTAACTGTAGACCGCACTTGAAATTCTGCCTTGCACAATTTATACAGGAACGCAGAAAGGACGACTTCTCTTCTGTTTGGTTAAAAAAAAAAAAAAAAAAAAACAGCCCTGATTGCCTGACTTCTGGGTGATACATTTTTTTATTCTCGGACACTTTCTTTTTCCCCAGGCAACGTGCAAAAGCTGGCAATCCGCTTCCCCCAGATATCCGCGCAGCTGTCTCTCAGGTTTTCACTCAAATGCCATCTTAGTGAGTCCATCTCTGACCACAGACACAAAACTGTGGCCAATTACCACCACGACCACCACACTTTCTTACATCTATTTTTCTCCATAACGCTTGTTGGCAGATAACATCCCTTTTTTAACATTTTATTTGTATTTATTTATTTGAGAGAGAGAGAGAGAGAGAGAGAGAGAGAGAAGGCAAGTGGGGCAAAGGGAGAGAATATCCAAGTAGACTCCTGCTGAGCGTGGAGCCCAACGCAGGGCTCGAGCTCATGACCTGTGAGGTCAGGACCTGAGCAGAAAGCGAGAATTGGATGCCCAACCGACTGAGCCATCAGGTGTCCCAACATATTTTTTTACCTATATATTTTACCCATTACATGCCTCCCCACACACACACAGGAACATAAGCCCAGAAGCCTGGGGATCTTAGTCTTAGTCCCTGCTGTATCACGTATATCTAGAATAGTACCTGGCACATAGCAGATATTCAATAAATATGTGTTTAATGAACATTGCACAAAAGAAATCCTTGTGTTCAACACTGAAATAGAATTTTCCCATACATACTTCTTATTTCAGAATGAACAACTTTTTTCAGTTCTTCACACGTTTACTAATGCATTTCTGTCTTAACGTGACTGTCTTCTTAAGAGAAAACACTTAAATGCATATTCCAGAACACACTGCCGGGACTACTTTCAGTTTCATAGCCTCAAATACAAACCATTTAGTTCTAGCTCATGCACAGATGAAGCCAGCCCTGGGCAGTATCTATATTAACTTTGTTTTGCACCCGAGTGAAACTCATTAAAAGAGACTCAATGTTAACAGAATTTACAAATCCCACAGGGGCCAACCTTGAGCTACGCAGAAAGAGTATGCTGAGTACATTGCAACCCTGGGCCAACCACTCTAGCAATAACTACTTCCTAAAAACATAAGAAAAATTTTTTAAAAAATGTATTTATTCATTATGGCAAAATCACAAAATCCACGACTCTAAAATTTTGCTAGCTAGAAGCTCGTGCTGCTTTGTCTGCCCATGCATAATGAAGTCTTCCTTTCACCCCATCGTATAATGCCCGCTCTCCTTTCTACTGTTCAAAAAACACCAATCCCCTAATGCAATGATTCTAAAACAATGGAACTTTACGGTGCTGACCTTAAAAATGTAGCCTCTGCTAATAGCAATACCAGTACTTATACCTTTCCCTTTAAATGGGATTGGGTTCTTACCAGTTGCAGTTTCAGTTTTTACATTTGGTGTCTCTGACACAGGAGAAGACCAGGAGGCACAGGACCAGGACAGGGCAGAGCAGGGCCCCTCTGCACACCACCCCCCTGCAAGGGAGCAGAGGGATCCCCCAGGCGGCTGCTGCTGCTGCTCTGTGAGTCCAACCCCACCTCCACGGCAACAAGCGTACCACACAGTCAGGACACAGGCTCTCTGGAAAAGCGTCTCAGGGACTTCTATTCTCGGCCTTAGCCCATCCCCAATGACAACCACCCTTAAGTTCTTAAAGAATGGTCTATTACAGAAGAATGGTCTATTATAAACACTGAACGTTAAATGCTATTATCTTGTCAATAATAGCACCCCGTAAAACTCGAGTCAGAATCTGGCATTATCCTCTACATTTCACAGACATGAATATTGAAATCAACCTCTTAAGTGATTTTCTCTTGCATTAAATAAAGGCAAGATAACAGCAAAGTAGGACAAAAACTTGAGCTCTCCATTCCCACTGCAGTATGAGGACCATTATAAGACACTGAGCTGAAGTTTGATTTCCACTTTTACCAGGTTAGTCCCCAATTGAAAATAATATTCCCAAGCGGTAAGCTGTAGATAAGAGAGACTGCATAGGCTAATACGTACCTAACCAAGAAATGTTGCTGCATAAAATATGAGCGGTAACTGGCTAATGTTATTTCATGTATTTGACCAGCGTTTACTGAGGATCTGCTATATACCTTAGAAGTAAACGACATCAGGGTCATTATCAGTCGCCAGTGAAAATGGGTCTGCAGCCACACTGGGGAGACTTGCAAGATGAACAGAAGTGCACAATTTATAAAACACATAATTGTGCCCAATTACACAGTTTATAAGGGCTAGAGGTGGAGCTGGGTTCTAGAAACATCCGAGGCATTACTCTTGACTCCTCTCTCCCCCTTAATTGAGATATAAATGGACCACTTATGTTATTATTAGCATTAAAGCCGATCTCCTCCAACCCCTGAACAGTACTCTCAAATCTAAAGACTTTGGCCATCTTCATTCCTACCCTGCCGATTCTAAGCTTGGACCACTGCTGTCCCAGGCAGACAGAACTTCTAAAAATGTACATCAGGATTGCCTCGGTGGCTCAGTCGTTACAAGTCTGCCTTATGGCTCAGGTCATGATCCCAGAGTCCTGGGCTCGAGCCCCACATGGGGAATCCCTGCTCAGCGGGAAGCCTGCTTCTCCCTCTCCCACTCCCCCTGCTTGTGTTCCCTCTCTTGCTGTGTCTCTGTCAAATAAATAAATAAAATATTTAAATAAATAAATAAAATGTATATCAGATTGTAGGGCGCCCCACCACACAACCCTCCAAAGGCTTCCCAGTGCATTTAAAATGCAGTGCAAATCCTCACCCTGACAAAGCCCTCACTGCCATCGTGCTGGCCCCTGCCTACGTCTCCAGCTTGCAACCTCATGCCTCTCTAGCCACAATGAGTGTAATTCAATTATTCCCATTTATAGTTATATTTGCAATCTCCCTCCCTCTCCCTTGCGCTCTCTCTTTCTTCCCTCTATTCTTCCCCTTTCTTTGTCTTCAAGTGTGATGGTCCCCCGTCCGCTTGAATTCTCTTCCCCCTCCTCTTTGCCCACCCAGCTCTTAACTCACTTTCCTTTTTTTTTAAGATTTTATTTATCTATTTGACAGAGAGATCACAAGTAGGCAGAGAGGCAGGCACAGGGAGAGGGGGAAGCTGGCTCCACACTGAGCAGGGAGCCCAATGCAGGGCTCGATCCCAGGACCCTGGGATCATGACCTGAGCCGAAGGCAGAGGCTTAACCCACTGAGCCACCCAGGTGCCCCAACTTACTTTTCTGATCTCAGTTAAACGTCCTTTCCTCCAGAAGCCTCCCCCAACACTTTAGAACTGAGTCCACTGCCCTCCTCCGGGCTCGCACAGTGTCCTAGGTTTCCATGACACCATCACTCACGCTGCCTATCCGAAGGGACTACTTCCTTGTCTGTCTTGCCCACCCAACTGTGAGCCCCATGAGAGCAGGGACCGGCTGCAGCTTGCTTGCCTTTGTATCACTGGCAGCGAGAATCAAGCCTGGTGTGGAGCTGGTTCCCAATACATGTTTGGTAGATGAACAAATCATATGAATGGAACCTTCCCGAAGTCCTACGTGGCAACGTCTGGCGACTTAACTTCCGTGCCACTGCTGAAGTCAAAGCTGAGAGCCAACAGATGCAACTCAGAGTCAGAAATGAGTTGTGTCCTACCTGACTATACCCCCAGCTCTCAAGAATGATATTATCTGTAAATATCAATGGTCTTTTTGATTTAATAAAGATTCATTATCTACTAATACGGGCCTTATAACTACGTACCTTTGTATGAATAAAGTTGATTAAGCCGCCTTCTGCACCGAGAAGGTCTCCCTCCTAAACAATCCATATTCTGGATAGCTAAACTGTTACCTCTCACTCTTGTTATCAATTAAAAAAAAGTCACACTGCGAACACAGATACGGTTTCTGATCATGGAGCCTACAACTGACAGGACTCCAAGGCCTTTGACCCTTGCAGCAAAAAAGAAACATTAACAAGAAACAGGATTCCACTTAAAAGCTAATGAGTTTTATTCACTGAAAAAAGATAGTATCCCATGGTTTTGTTCACGGTTGGCATTTAAATGTGTACATTATTAAGTTATCACTGAGCCTGCTGGAATTCTGAGTCGCTGGCCTCTTCATCTATCTCTTCCAATCAGGGCACCTGCTTGTTAATGCATGGAGAAACGGTAGTTTTGATATACTGGAATCCGTGGGAAGTCCGCTGGGCTGAGAGTGGCAGAATTCAGCACACACGAGGGCCGCCCATGGACAGGGGTGACTCGTTGCTCTCGAATACTCAACCTCCTCCGGTTGGGGAGGTAAGCTGCCCGCTCTGCGCGCACAGCTCCCACTGTCCGGGACACATGTCTGCCTCCTCGTCCACTGGCAGCCCCTGACCCATCTTCAGGGGCTGGCTTCAGGTTCCCACGACTCCCACCACCCAGCTAGGTCAGCTCCCTTTCCTGTGAGCTGCCGCCTGGTCTCCCTCTCCCACCATCAGCTCCCTGCGAGCAGAGCAGGGACGTTCTCCCTCCTCAGTTTCCCCGGGGCCTGGCACCGAGCCTGCCATATGGCTGGTGCTCTCCCAAGGAAAGAAAGGTGTCCAGATTCCCAGGCGTGTGTTTCTACAGTGTTGTCTCTCACCTGAAGCAAACGCACCTGCGCGCTCTCCGCCCACCGGTGGGAAACAGAACATGTTCAACACTGTGAAGGGCTTTGTTAGAAACCGGGGCCCGCTTTGGGAGAGTTCTATTTCTGGAAGCATACAAAGGTGTTAGGGAGGGTTCAGAAGATGGCGGGGAGGGGGGCGTGAAAAACAAGGCTGAGGGGCCAGGCCGTGGCATGGGAATTCTGGGCCCTGAAACGGACACGGCATTCAAGGCCCCGTCCCCACGACGCAAAGGCCCACACCCCACCTGTACACACCATCTTCGGAGGTGGCTGAGAGGGGACGGTGCGGTGACAAAGACCAGAGGGGCCTACACGAATCTACACAAATCAAAACTGAAGTCCAGGTTTGGCCATTCCCCCTCTTTGATGCCAAGAACTCGGCGAATGTTTCTCCCATTCCCCACACGGGATTGAGAAAGAAACTTAATTGCCACATATTTAAACCTAATTTGTGCTCCTGAACATAAGCCATGTCTCACACATAAAAGCAGCAGAGAAAACAAATAAAAATGTCAAATTGTTCCAAGACTAACTAGGAAGCTTAAATTTTCCAAATGACAGAATGAGTCGAATTTCTACTCCAACCAGCATGTATTGCGTTTGCTGTGTGGGCCAGCCTCTGCCCTAGGGACTGGGAATCTAGAGCTGAATGACAGCATCAGGAAGTTTACAGGAGAGGAGGAGAGACGTACAAACCAAAAGGGAAAGGGAAATAAATTGCAGCGGCACAGGAAGGCACGATCCACTCCAAATGCAGGGATGAGGGGTCTGGAGGCTACCACAGAGGAAGTAGATTATTTCTACAGGAAAAAAAAATCACCAGACTAGAAACAATAACTAGATCTAAGAGCACCGAGAAAAGCCCTATTCACTCTTCTCTTACGGTGCTCCAACTTGCAAGTCGTTGGATTAAGACCTCAAGTCTCCGGGTCCCAGAGGGTTTGGGCTCTTCCTTCGCTATACTGACGATGTTATTCTGATGACCTGGGACTAAAGATCGAGGAGACAAACTGAGTGTGTTAAAACCACTTCTCCCATCCATTGAAAAAATAACCAACACCCACGTTCAACAGCAGCATCATTCACAAAACCAAAAGCTTGAAAGGACCTAGATGCCCATCAACAGAAGAATGGATAAAGAAAACGTGGTGTACACATATATGACAGTCACTTTTGTGTATCACCTCGACTGGACTAAGAGATGCCCAGAAAGCTGGTACAACATTATTTCTGGGTGTGTCTATGAGGGTGTTTCTGGAAGAGATGAGCATTTGAGTCCATAGACTGAGTAAAGAAGATGGCCCTCATCAATGTGGGCAGGCATCATCCACTTCATTGAGGGCCCCCATGGGGCAAAAAGGTCTGGGGAGGCCAAATTCTATCTCTTCTCAAGCTGGGATGTTGTCCTCTCCTGCCCTCAGACACCAGGGCTCCAGGTTCCTGGGCCTTGGACCTCCAGGACTCACACCAGCTCCCTCCCTCACACTCAGCCCAGACTAGGAGTTACACCATCAGCCCCCCTGGTTCTTACAGTTTCATGTTTGCACTGAGGGACAGCATCAGAGCGTGGGACCTCTCAGCCTCAGTAACCTTGTGAGCCAATTATTATCATATATATCCTCTTATGGGTCTACATCAATATTGGTATCAATAGGTATGTTCTGTTTCTCTGGAGAACCCTCACACAACATGCAACGAAATATTCAGCCTTCCAAAGGAAGGAAATTCTGACACAGGCTATAACATGGATGAACTTGGAGGTCATTATGCCAAGTGAAATAAGCCCGTTGCGAAAAGACAAATACCGTATGATTCCACTCATAGGAGGCATCCAGTCAAATTCTCAGAACCACAAAGTGGAATGAATGGTGGCTGCCAGGGGCTGGGGGGATCTAGGGGGGGTGGGGTAGGGGTTGTTGTTTAATGGGTATAGAGTTTCAGTTTTGCAAGATGAAAAAGTCCCAGAAAGATATCGCAACAATGTGAATACACTTAACGCCACTGAACCAAATGTTTAAAAATGGTTGTTCAGGGGCACCTGGGTGGCTCAGTGGGTTAAAGCCTCTGCCTTTGGCTCAGGTCATGATCCCAGGGTCCCAGAATCAAGCCCCGCATCGGGCTCTCTGCTTAGCAGGGAGCCTGCTTCCTCCATTCTCTCTCTCTCTCTGTCTCTCTCTCTCTCTCTGCCTGCCTCTCTACCTACTTGTGATCTCTGTCTGTCAAATAAATAAATAAAATCTTAATAAATAAATAAATAAAACTTAAAAAAAAAAACTTAAAGAATGGTTGTTCAGATGGTAATTTACACTATGTGTGTTTTATCCCAGTAGAAATAAAAACTTTAAAAAGGGACATGCTATAATGTTACATGGTACCGTGTCACGAACTTCTACTCTAAGAAGAACTGGTTATGGTATACAAAGGCCCCAAATATTTAACTCATGTGGAAATACTCCTTCTAATGAAAGTTTCTCCATTTAACGCATAGATAGGAAAAAATGCAATGCTTCAGTTCTTTCAGTCATGGGTAAGCACAATGAAAGGAGAGGAACACACTTTTTAAAAATGTTCTTGCCTTTGTGGGGGAAAAACAATACAAGCAATCTTATTTAGGTCACAGCAGTTACTGTAAACATCCCAAGGAAAGCTTATTAATAACAGCCACCCACAAAGGGCCTGGTTTCAACCATGGAATGCCATGGAGTCGCTGCAACAGAGAATTTGGAGAGAATTTGCCCAGGTTTTAAAAATTAGAATGTTAGCATCTTTTGGAAGTTCAATTTGGATTTAGAAAGAGCAAATAGAGCCAGTATTTTAAATTAGGAATCTGGACTAGATGGTGCTGAAGGGCCTTCTGGCTCTAAATCCTAACGATTGATTGCTTGCTTGATTAAAAAAGTCAGGGAAGCATCCTAAATATGCCAATCTTGGATTCTGTTACCTGTAAGGTAAAGGAGGCCACCTGCCTCGGGCTATTAGTGTGGTATGAGGAAAAGCGCTAAGCCAGGCCCCTGCCACTAACCTGCTCTAGGACCCTGGGCAGGTCACTGCCTCTCCTGTGGGCCTGATTCCCTCTTCTCCGCAATGGGAAACTTGGATCAAATGGTTTTCCTGGTCCCTCCCAACCGCTATTGTCTCTGATTAAGAACCTGTGAAGCATAGCAGTGAAGGTTGTAGAACGATGTCAGTGTGCATAATGTCACCGAACCACATGCCTGCAAATCATGAAAATGGTATATTTTATGTTGTCTCTTTTACCACAATAAAAAAATTAAAAATAAATACATTGGGGGGGGCACCTGGGTGGTACAGTTGGTTGAGCATCCAACTCTTGGTTTCGGCTCAGCTCCGTGCTCAGCCTGGAGTCTGCTTAAGATGCTCTCTCCCCCTCTCCCTTTCTCTTCCCTTCTAAAAGAAACAAGTAAATCTTTTGAAAAACAAAATAAACAAAAATTTTCAGGAACAACCTGGGAAGCATAAACAGCCACTTTGAGCAGTAACTTAGAATTGCAGGAAGCCCAAACGCTTCCCCAAGAGGCCTCTAGGCTTTTCTTTCTTTATTTTTACTCAAGTAATCCTCAATCCCGAAAGAAACATTCAGATACACCAGAGATGATGCGATTAAAAGAAAGACTTTTCATAAAACACTGACTTCTTTCTTACTGGAACTACCTCCCACTCACCACCTGAGTCCGAACTGCATAGGCAAAGCTTGTACGAACCGAGCCTCACTTATGTTCCCATGTGGTCAAGAGCCAGGCACCCTGGCCGGAATCTCGCTCAGCAGGGCACCTACTCTCAGTGCCTCCAGCCATGAGAACTCAGCAACTCAACTCGTGGCTCAAAGGCAGGGGAACAAGTTTATTATCTTCTGCCAGGTTTTTCAGATCCTAGGGAGATATCCTCTGGGCTAAAAATCAATACAAGATTTTCCAAGGTATTCGGTTTTGTCACTTGTCTGGAGACAATGGCCTCAGAAAAGCGGATGGACTATCTTACTTCCTTTCCTCCCTTTCTGTGCACGCTGCCCTTTAAAACATGCTCTTTGTTCTGTAAATTCAAAGGTTGCTTTTATGTCCAGTGGGGTGGAGGGAAGAGCTGTATGTTTTTTAAACGGTGAAAACTGTCAAAGTCCCAAAGGCTCTTGTGATACAAACCAGGTCATTCTATACAGCCTGAACCCCCTATTCCATCGGGGAAAGAAAAAACCATTTATAACTCAAAGTAACTAGCAGTAGTAGGTCAATGCCCTTGATTGGTTGTAAACAAATCAGAGGGCCGCTGCTTAGGGCCGAGAGGACGAGAAGAGCTTGGGGCGTACCTAGGCCTGAACCAACCCCTCACACCCTACCCACCAGCTCCTCCTGCCAGATACAGACAGGAAAGTGGCACCCTACGAGGGAAGTTCCCTTGCCCACCTGCTCCAGACCAGCAGGAGGAGATCTGAGAAGTCCCACTCCCACCCCCCTGGAGCCCACCACATAAAGATTCACTGAGGTTCAAACCACCAGAATGGTCATCAAACTATTTGGGCCAATCTGAGAGCGCCCCCCCCCCCACTCCCCGCACCGCCGCACCCTGCCCAAGTTCCCGGCCAGCCCTGTCCTCTCTGGAGGGGTCCCAGCTGAGAAATTGTCTTCCTTCCTTAGTTTCTCCTACAGAGGAGGCCGTGAGAAGAACTGCACACAGGAGAAAGAAGGCTCCCATCAAAACATCTGCATGTGTAAGGTTAATCAATTCGACCCATGAGAAAACTGGGGACCCACAGCCCATAGCTCAGTAACGATGCTGGGCAGAGACCTCTGGGCTCCAACTCGCTTAACACTGGAGGAGACACTGAGCTCTCTGAGGCATTGAAAGCTATGGACCGACTGACCAGAAAAAAAAAAATGCACATTTACACCTCATTTCCAGGGGTCCTGTATTGTCTCCAGGACAATGTTTTCCCAACTCACCTGGGGTTAGAATCACCTAGACGCTTGTCGACAATTTACATTATTGACAATTTACATTACGAAGCTCTCCTCCTGAACGTGGGATTCCACAGGCCAGGAGGGAGAGGGTGGGCTACTGTTTTCCTAGCAAACCCTAGTGGCCATCGTTCAGGCAAGCTTGAGAAACACCACCCAAAAACTCCACTGAGGCGAGTTACAAAAATATGGATTCCTGAGCCTCTGCTCAACCAAACTATCATGGCACCGGGGGTGGGGGTGGGGGGGTGGGGGGGCTGTTTGTGGTAGGAAGTGATGCTGAGCCCCAGGCAGGTTCAGGGAGCCCTACCAAATGGTTACTGGACTGAAAATGATTAACCCATGTCCGACTCCCTGAAGGTGCCCCCCGCTTGGTAGTTTGGTCCACTCAGGGCCCCAGGGGCTGTGATCACCTCCAGGTCATTCACTGACATACGACCAACACGGAGCAGATGCTTGGTGCGACGATAGTTCAGTTCTTCAAAGTAAACTTGCAAAATATCAGCTCCATGAAGGCCCAGATATATCGCATTCTCGGTCTCTACAGCAGTGTCCACAGCACATAGAAAGTCCGATAAATACTAAGCAAATTAATGGGTGAATTAGTAGAATGAAAATCCATTAAAATGGGACTATGACTGTCAAATATGTGATTCTATAGATCTGTTTCTACTGCCAACAAGCCAATTGCTAAAAGGAACCTTCTCACTCAAATAATCAATGTGAAAATCACTACGGTTTAGCTGTACATTAATTGATATCACCATGGACCAAACCCTCTGTAGCTGGCATTGTCTTTGATGTTTTCCATACATTATCTCATTCCACCTTTAAACCAGGCATGTGGGGGCGCCTGGGTGGCTCAGTGGGTTAAAGCCTCTACCTTCGGCTCAGGTCATGATCCCAGGGTCCTGGGATCGAGCCCCGCATCGGGCTCTCTGCTCAGCGGGGAGCCTGCTTCCCTTCCTCTCTCTCTGCCTGCCTCTCTGCCTACTTGTAATCTCTGTCAGTCAAATAAATAAATAAAATCTTAAAAAAATAAAAAATAAAACAGGCATGTGAGAAAAACTTAACTGTCTCCCATTCTGGAGAGGCTTAGAAAAACTATTTGCCCAAGACCACACAGCCAATAAGTACAAGAACTTAAATGTGAACCCGTGCCTCTAAAATCCACACCTTTAACCACAACCACGTAGCCACTTTTACATGGAAGATGGCCTACTGTAAAGTTGGATTATACCTCAAATTAAATTAGCAATATTAAACCCAGATGGGATATATTCTAAGGGCTTTTGGTATGGTTTGGAGTTTCAAAGTACAGAAACATTTAAAGAAACTGAAGAAGGATGCTGACCGCTGCAGTCAAGTAACACATTTGCTAAGCACGTGTTTTGTGAAAAGGGTCCTTGAGGAGGTTACAATCTAGTTGGGGAGCTCAATCATAAGCAGGTGAAAAGTTCTTCATTGAGTTATCCACAGTAGCCCATGGGGACTGCTAGAAGCCCAGTGTCAGGAGTAAGCAGTTCCTGCGGGAAGGGTGGGAGAGAGGCTTGCTTCCTGGAGGAAGAAGAGGAGAATCATAAAATGTACAAAGAGTGGGTAGAACATTCCAGATCAAGAAATGGTGTGAGCTGGAGCAGAAAAGGCAGTCTGAAGACAATCCATGAGCAGTATTTTGTTTATATTATTTTTTATTACATGATTAATATCATTATACATGTCCACTGTAGAGAAAATAGAAGATGCAAATTTTTTTAAAAAACTATAAATGTTCTATAAGGCAACAACCCAAAGATTCTTTTGATGTCTTTTCTTTTAGGATTTATTCTAAGTATACTGCGTGTCTATTTATGTAGACATAAGCATGTTTGTTTATATGTGTTTCATTTTATATTTACACATCTATACATGCATATATATCTTTATATACATACTCATACGCACATTTATAAAATACTGACAATGTTTGTGGAGCCATAGGCACAAAATCACCATCTCTCTTTCATCACCCCCCAGTCCACACCCAGGGTGCACATACTGAAAAGGACGGTGTGGAAAATTTGTAATAACATAGAAAAATATTCTAATATGTTGTTGAGCGAAAAGAGCAGGTTATAGTATATACCGTGTGATCGCATACATACTCAAAGATAATTCGCCATGTATATGCCTGTATTCTAAAACTCAGAGAAAAAAGGCTGGAAGGAAAATCTCAACAAATCAACCTAGGAGTGGAACCCTTGGGTGGTATTTTCTTATCTATGCTTGTAAGAGGTTCCAAATTGTCCCTGCTCAGCATGCATTATTTTGTAATCTGAAAAAAAAATCGATGCAATGAAAGGTAAGCCAGGTAAAAGCGCCCCAGTGAATTCAAATCGGCCCTGAATGTTCAGCTCAAGAATCATCCTAGGTTTCTGAAGAGCTAAAACCGGATTAGCATTGACCATTAGCAGAGAAAGCAAGGCTCTCCTATCGGCCAAGCCCCCACTTCAAAGGTTTGATTGGAATCTGCCTCCCGCGTCTGCCCAGGAGGCGTCCGGCGGGTGGGTCAGGTGTAGCGCGAGCTCGGACGCCCAGAGGGCTGGAAGGGGCCCCACGCGGCGCTCCCTCGGGCCCCGCCCAGCCGCCACCATCTTAACGCCGCCCCCCGCCGGCTGCAAAGCGCCCGCGGCCGGATCGCGAGGCGGAGGACTGCGCAAAGCCAGCTCCGAAGCCTTCCCCCTCCACACCGCCCTGCGGCCGCCGGCGCCGCGGCGCGCCCGGCAGCATCCCCGCGCCGGCGGGCCGGGCCGTGGGCACCCGCGCGAGTGGGCAAAGCCGCCCGCTGCCCGCCGCCGCCGGGAAGGAGCTTCGTCATGCCCGGCGCCCAGCAGCGCTTCGCCAAGTTTCACCTTCGGTGACACAACTTTTCCGTGTTTCTTTTTTAGGCAGCCGCCGCATCACGAGGCTAATGAGCACACTGAGGTTTGTAATAAACCCGCCTGCCAGATCCACGGCGACTGAGGGACGCTGGTAACCAGAACGTTCAGCGCTCCCCGTCCGGTTCCCAGCTAGTCGCCAAACCAACCCTCCCCGGACTGCCGGCGGCGAGGAGGAGCCTCCGGCCCTGTTTCCAGAAGGGCTCACCTCGTCCTAGGCGCTCTGCAGACCACGCGCAAATCCGAGCTCTTGGAAGTCTTAATGTTCAAAAAACACCCCCAGGGGGAGAGGCAGGCACACACACAGAGAATCAAAGTCAAAGGCAAAATAAGCAGGTCAATTCATAATACTTTCAAAGTCATGCTTGGAAAAAGATTCTGAAAATATCTATAGGCATATTCAAGAACGGCACTCAGCCTGCCTGCCTTAGGTGGTTTTCCTCTACTTTTAACAGCAAGCGAAATATTTTAAGGACTTGATCTGTTTACTAACCCCCAGTTCAAGAGCTGTGGAAACGCTACCTCCATAATTTGGAGGGATTTTTGAGAACTGGGTTTCCTGTTTGTTATTAGGCTTACCTATAACCATGCACTGCAGCCGGCCCTGTTAATTACGGCTGTTAAACATAGGTTCTGCAGCACAGAAGTACATGATTCCTAACTTTGAGAACTATAATTAATACGCTCGTTCAAGGCTGTGTCTCCATTAACAAGATATATTTTGGGAAATATTATCTAACTGAAGGCAGCATAAATAGTGAAAAATAAATAAATAAATAAAGCTCGCACTTTTTTATTTTGCCATTTAAAATGAGTTATATAAGAAGTAGCGAAAAGCCTCTTCCCGAGGAGCTACACTTTAAAGGGTGGATTTCTTCACTCAAGTTAATACAGCTATCAAGGGAGAAAATGCAGAAATGAGAATCCTCCCCCGAGCCCAGTATACCCTAAGGAACCCCATTCAGCTAATGAAACCACGGAAGGACATCTGTTGACAAGGGAAGGAGGGGGGACAGAAAAGGAGAGCGGGAGCTCTAGAGAGGGAGGGAGAGAGAATGGGGTAGGGTTGAGAAAGAGAAGGAAATGAGACAGATGATTCTGGTGAGAGGCAGACTGAAAGCATATGCCATGTAATAGGGGAAAAAAATAAACAACTGGAAGTTTCGCCCAGCAGTGAATTAAGAGGAAGTGTAATCTTTAGAACACAGGTGAAACAAATTCCCGGACACAGTTCTGGAGAAAAGCACCATTATTTTCAAACTGACAGATGCCTAAATCTTACGAGTCGTATTCACAGCCGACTGAGGGAGGATACGCTGTGAAAAGTAAAAAGTCAGAACGTCCAAGGCCAAAGGGAAAAGGAAGGGCAACCGTAAGGTAGGACTGAGTTCCTTTCATCTCCGCGAGCCCAGGCTGGGAAGAGCCACTCAAACAGGTGTTCGGAGATTCTCTCAGCTGTCCGAGGACCATAGCCCTGCAGCTGCCATGCACGTGGGCCGAGGCACACTTTTCTCCACCACGTCCACACTGGCAAACCGGAAATAATACTGTCTTTGTGCAAACCGAGGTTAGATAAAGAATCCCCGGTGTTGCTTAAGGAGGCACTATGACACAGTGGTTAAGAGGCGGGTTTGAGGGGCACCTGGGTGGCTCAGTTGACTTGATTTGATTTGATGTCATGATCTCAGGCTCTTCGCTGGGCATGGAGCCTGCTTAAGAGTCTCTCTCCCCCCTCTGCCCCTCCCCTCCCAAAAAAGAGAGGTGGATTTGAAGTCAGTCCAGCTTGGCTCAAAAGCTCACTCCACCATCTTGCTAGCTGAGTGACCTCAGACTGGCCTTAGTCTCTGGGCCTGTTTCTTCATCTGTCCAACGGGAATATTAATAATATGTATATCTATCCTTGATAGAATGTTAGGAAGATTTCAGGAGCTATTTCATGTCAAATCCCTTAGTACTTAGAAAAACTATTAACACCCTAACCAAAATTACTTCTTCAAAGGACCTAGAGGCCAGAAAGTCAACCGGATATTAATTCCTTTGGGTTAAAGCCCTGCCTCTGGCAATTCTTAGTTAAAATGTAAATATCCCCAGGCATTTGTCAGATTAAACCAAAGTGAAACAGTGACAGAGCCATTCTGTAACACACAGCTTTCTGATATGACAACAAACTGGAAATGAACAGAGCACAGGACCAATGAGTTTTGCGACATGCATTCCACGATCATTCACTAATTACTACAATGCCAATCACTGTGCTAGGTACAACCCACTAGCTACACGACCTCATGACGCTACAATAGATCTGTAAGCCTCAGTTTTCTCATCTCTAAAGCCCGTAAACACTAATCGCTTTCTTTGGCTGTCAGGAGGATTAAATAAGATATATGTAAAAATAATATATGCTTACTAAATAAGTACTCAACAATTTAGAAGCTACTATAGTAATGAGAACTATGATAATTATTGTCATTGTTATCAAATGAAGATCCCAGGGCACCTGGGTGCCTCAGTTGTTAAGTGACTGCCTTTGGCTCAGGTCATGATCCCAGGGTCATGGAATAGAGCCCCCACATCAGGCTCCCTGCTCAGCAGGAAGCCTGCTTCTGCTTCTCCCTCTCCCTCTGCCTCACTCCCCCTGCTTGTATTCCCTCTCTCACTCTCTCTCTCTCTGTCAAATAAATAAAATCTTTAAAAAATTAAAAATTAAAAAAATTTTTAGAATGATGATCCAACATACCCCTGCTTAAAAGAATTCCTTACCTTTCTGGGAACATTCAACAAATACTCCTTATGGGCCTGCCAAGTACAAGACCCTGTTGAGTGCCCTAGTGTGTGTGTGTGTGTGTGTGTGTGTGTGTGTGTAAGTGAGAAAGGAAGCTTCCTGAAAGGAGAGGTGACTAGGTGTCAGAAACAGGGAGTACATACTGCATGATTTCATTGATATTAAATTCAATAACAGGCACAACTCAAGTATGATGACAAAACTCAAAAGAGAAGCTGCCTCTGAAGAGGGAATGACAAGAAAGGAAAAAGAGAGCACTCCCTGGGGTGATGAAAATATTCTATAACTTGATTTTGATACTTGATTACATGGGTGTAAACATTTGTCAAAATTAATCAAGAGGCACGCTTAAGATCTGTGTAAGTTATTGTGTATAATCTGCAATTACACAAAAGGAAATTGGGTTTCTGCCATTTTTTTAATTAACTATTTTCGGGGTGCCTGGGTGACTCCGTCAGTAAAGTGTCTGCCTTTGGCTCAGGTCATGATCCCGGGGTCCTGGGATCAAGCCCTGCATGAGGCTCCCTGCACAGCGGGGAGCCTGCTTCTCCTTCTGGCTATCTCACTCACTCACAAATAAATAAATAAATAAATAAAAATTTTTAAGAAGATTTTATTTATTTATTTGACAGAGATCACAAGTAGGCAGAGAGGCAGGCAGAGAGAGAGGAGAAAGCAGGCTCCCTGCAGAGCAGAGAGCCCGATGTGGGGCTCGATCCCACGACCCTGGGATCATGACCTGAGCCAAAGGCAGAGGCTTTAACCCACTGAGCCACCCAGGCGCCCCTAAATAAAATCTTTTTAAAAAATGAACTATTTTCTAATTTGACCTCTGATCAGTCCTGCCTTTCACCTGAAGATTTTTTTTTTTCTTTCTTCCCAGGCCCTCCTGACAGAATCCAGAAAGAACGGACATGTACACCTGAGAATTCCTTTAGGCCAAATAGTGACTGTCTGAACCGTATCTGACTGAGGTCTCTGCAGAAGGGTGAGAGCAGGCAGGCCAAGCAAGCAACCCAGCTCATCCCAGCCCTACTGCACCTTCTAGAATGTCAACCGGAACCTTACACCAACAGAAGCCAAGGGTGCTGCCAGAGTTTAAAAGAATCAACAAGGACACCTACTACTGGCTGCCCCTTGCCTCAGGAGAAGGTCATCAGCCAGTGAGGCTAAGACCATTTCCATTTGAAAGTCAATGCGAAAAGTAATTGCAAAGGGCAGAGGCACAAGGAGTAGGGCATAAGGACTGCCTTGGTTTACAATAATCTCAACACACAGTAATTGTAATTTGGGCTTCTTGTCTCTTACAAACCCTGATTCTTAATACACTAGCCCCCATTTCCATCGTGCCCCAAGAACCAAGAATATATCTCTTTTCTAATCTGAAACTCCCATTTTCAGTGCTACTACCCTGGAAAACACTGCTTTAGAGAAAAAAGAAATGGCCTCCAACCCAAGGAGAAATGAGACCTGCAGGCTAGAGAGGTCGTCATAATGATCACTATATGCTATTTCACCTTCTCTAGGAAATTCATACATTTACCCAGAAATCCACACCCCCAATGAAATGTCTCATCAAGATATGGCATTCGCCAAAGTGACAAAAATGCCACAGTAAAAAAAAAAGTCAGATATCTGATTCAAGGGAGTTTGTAGAACCAGTATGTCACAGATAAGCGGCATTTCAAGTTGGTGAGGACTAAGTTGAATCACGTTTCTCAGTACAGTGAACCTGAAGTCCACTCCTCAGCCCATGCTGAGAAATCCTGGGGCTAATGTGTCTTCTGGAGAGCCAAAAAGAAACTGGTGACTGTGGACAATGATTTATGTGGATGTTTGTCTTCTCCGCTAAATGCAAAAGCCATTGTACGTACCTAATCTTTACATTTTATGGAGCATAGTAAGCTTGGCAAAGTGACAGACGTGTGGGACCCCCCTCCACACGTAGTACTTTAATTCATGGGGATTTTTTCTCTTTGAATTGTTTAATCGTGGCGATTATTTTCTATTCCTTTCAAATTTCTCAACTCCAAAAATATAAGCCATAATGAAGCAGACACTAGAAAGCCTTTTTATTGGATATATTTGAAGAGCTCCAACACATTCTGGTGGTTCTGTGCTGATTGTAATTCCCAGAATGAGGAGTTGATTTAAACATAAAACAGCACAGCTGCAAAGAGACCTGGGGTGTTAACAGTTTCATCTCCCTCGTCACTGCCTCACGACTCAGTCCTCCAGCTTACCCCCCAACCCCGATCCCCATGCCATCCCCTGTTCCAGTCCTGTTCTCGGGGCCACCATACGTTTCCTTGCCCTAGGCGTGGCCCTCAGGCCTTTCCCCTTGGCCCCACAGCTCACTTTCTGCTACTCACCCGGGCCCCAACCCCAGGTCCATTCCCACTCCATCCTCACCCACATCTCCACCCTGAGGACACACACCCTCGCCCCTTTAATGATTTGAACTGTACCAGAAAGAGACTTAGAGGAAGGAACACTCAGTAAGAAGATACAGCGACCCTAACCCATGTCCCAATATGTTCCTCCTTCTCCCTTCAGCCTCTGCCAATCATAATGAAGAGGACTGGGGCGGGGTGGCGCTGTGCACTCCTCTTCTGCACCTATCCCCAAGAACCTACTGACATTTTTGATTCGAGATCTTCTTGGCCACACACTCTCACCAAGGCGGTGATCACTAGCCTCAGCACAGAAGAAAACGCGGGGCTTAGGACACTCCATAAAACCACTGGCCCATAATGATTTAACCACAAGGCGAAAAAACAAGTCCCTACATGAGTAATAGGTAGATTATGATGGTCAGTTTTTAGTAAGACCTCACCAGCGTCATGATTTCTTGTGGGTAAAATACCTCTGAACACCTGCTTTGCCTGGCCCAAATCCGAGAAAGGCACTTGATGGAAGCTATTACAGTAATCCCCCGAGACCGAGATGATCTTCTGGAATGGCATTCGGGGTTCAATACGTGGTATGCTGGCTGCCGGACCGCAAGGCCCTGTCCTTAGGTATGGTTAGAGAGGCTATTGGAAAACGGCTGGGAAGGAAGCAGAAACTGAGCCGTGCCCACAAATGCACGCGGGCACCACAGTCCATTACAGCAACAACTGTGTGAGGCGCTGGTTTCTTGGACTATGCGTGGAATTGTCCTCCATCACCCGCAGCCAGCAGAAGCCTGGCCTGACGCTATCATGGACCGCCTTGCCAAGAGAACCCAAAGCCCACATCACGGGGCCTTGAAATTTGCCTGGTTGATCTGGCTGTCCACAAGCACAGGGGGAAAAGGTGGCTGAAAACACAGACCCAACTCCAAACAGGTAGCTGCAAGCCAAATGCCAGTTTTGAAATCAGGAACTGGCTAGCATTTTTACTCAATCCAGGGATGATTTGGTTTTATCTGGAGCAGGCTACATGTTTTCTGAATGCCACGTAACACAGTTGCAGGGAAGCAGACACAGCCTTAACTGAGGGCTTTTCCAACAGAGAACTGCCGAGAGAAGACTTTACGTGACAAGGTAGAGAAGAGTGAGTCAAAGCTAAGTGAATATCGCTTTGAACAAACAAATGTTATACCTTCTTCTTCAATGAAATGGAAATAGGTCCTCCGGTTTGTTCAGGAAGCTGAGTGCTGCTAACTATATACACACTGGCCAAATTAAAAGTTTATGTAAAGCCTAAAGAAAGGCACAAAAGGGGATTTGCTACACAAGAGGCCATTTTCATAGTTTCAAATAAAATCAAGATTCCCACCCTCCCAGGAAGAAGACAGACGATCTCATCTGGCTCGTTATTAAAAGATTATCAAAAAGATTATTGCCCAGGGGCACCTGGGTGGCTCAGTGGGTTAAAGCCTCTGCTTTCGGCTCAGGTCATGATCCCAGGGTCCTGGGATCGAGCCCCGCATCAGGTCTCTGCTCTGCAGGGAGCCTGCTTCCTCATCTCTCTCTCTGCCTGCCTCTCTGCCTACTTGTGATCTTTGTCTGTAGAATAAAGAAATAAATAAAATCTTAAAAAAAAAAAAAGATTATTGCCCATCACTAAGACTGGTCTTAACCTCAATGAGTCCAAGAAAAACGTCATTTAAAGACAATTGGCAATTTGTGTGTCTGAATGAAATATGGGGGAAAGCCATATTTCATTCAGCAGCACGACATAACTTACTGATTACCTACTATTTGTGCTTTAAAAACTCTAGAAACACTATATTATAGTCTTCTAGGCTGTGGGCATGAACCCCAGATGATGGGGTACGAGGCTGAATTTAAATAAACAGTAGCTCTGAAAACAGATTATGAAGTTCATTCGAATTGACTTGATTCAATCATTGTCACACTGTTGCTCAAAATCAGATGTGTGGATATTCAAAGTATCCATTAAATGTTCAATCCTGTATCTTGCCATGTTGCAAAGAGTGTGCTCATGGGTCCCTTAAACTTAAAAAAAAAAATTCAGAAATGACCCATACATAGGAAATTTGTAAAAAAACCCAAACCTCTTCATAAATATGGTCAGAAAACTTTACTGGTTAAAATAGAAATAAACCTGGTATCTTTCATCTCTAACATAAAAAGTAGTCTTTAAAATTTGGCCACATAAGGCTTTTAACATACTTGAAAGGAGAAAAAGCTAACTGTTACGCATTGACTATTTTCAAAATGCTCTAAATTCAACAACCAACTGGAACGCCCGCTCTCAGCAGCCATAAGATTCCCATCTCCTGGGGAAAGTAAACTCCTTTCTTAAAAGTTGTCCTATAAAATTACTTTAATTTCTCCTAATTACAACCATAATTCCAAATGCTAATTATATAATTCCTACAGAGAGGTATTCGGTTTCAAATGTGGTGAGTCAACGTGAGAAAATGTTATGACATATGCCTAGTAAAAAAATTCATTATTGAGTTACAGAGACCTGTCCTAATGTTTCCAGACTTGTTACTCCATTCTGGACAATTGCAAATTATATTCCTAAAACAGCAACTCACTTTCCATGAATGAATTTGGATTCAGGGCCCTCCCGAAGGCAGCCTGAAATAAACCTTAGGTAACCACCTGCTGGAAATCAGGAACCGAAGTTCCAGAAACAAACCTGAAGTACTCCCAGACTCAGAAGGGGAATCATCAGCCTAGATCAATTTGGGGCTACAGTCCTCCACTGCAGTTACCTCTCTGGGCCCACACAGCAAAACAAAACCTTTAAAGGAATCTGAAGTCATTTTCTCTTAAACGTATGAATGCCCGTCTAAGACAAGCTACAATGAGGAAAGCTCTGGAAACGCACACCCAGAGTTCTACTTTCTAAGTGTTTCAATTCATCTGCACGCTTCGAACAGCCAGCACCTATGAGTGGGTCGGAAAGGGCTGAACTCCAGCCTGCAGCCAGGCTAGTGACAACACCATCCCTTAGGACAACAGATCTATACCCACCACAAACTTGCCGGCCTTTCCTCCGCACTTTGCCTAATTGGAAGAAATCGACTCCATTTAAAAACAAGGATAAAGGCCCTGAGCTGAGGACTTTGACAACTTTCAGCGGGGGAGGGCTGGTGCTGCCCTAGCATCTGGGGGGGGGGGGCTCTGAGATGGGGAGAGGCCAGAAGGAGGAGATGATAAAAAGGAATAGGGACAGAGTGGGAGGGAAGGGGGCCACAGGGTTCCAGGGAAGAATTAGGGGCCCGTGAATGAAAGCTGGGGCTCCCTCCCTGCAGCCCCACTTCTGCGGCACGGACTGGGATCAGAGCGCCTGGGGCCCTCAGAACCAGTCCAGCCCACTCCAGGCGTCTGCTTCGGAGCCATTCCGGACACTTGCATCTAAGGAACCTGCCGGTTCCCGACTGCTCTTACCACACCCCTCTCTGCGCCTCTCCCTGAACCCGGGTCTCCCAGGATGCTGGTCTCCAGCTGACATTCAGGAGCTAAGCCGGGTCCTTAGCCAGGCGAAGGCTAGTGCTGGCGGAGGTCAGGAGGAACCCCCCTTCCCTCTTCCGAGTTCTCCCGGGTGGGAGCCCTGCTCTGCTGCGCCTCCCCAACCCGCCGGTGGGAGGCCCCAGGCCGAGAGGCACACTCCGGGGGACAGGCGGCCGGGCGCCCCGGGCCAGGTGGCTGAACCCCAGAGAGCAGAGGGAGGGGACTGTCCTCTCCCGCGGAGGCCCGCTCCCGCTGGGCACTAGTGGCAAGGGGACAGCAGCCTTTGTTCTCCAGGGGCTTGGCGAGGCTGCGCTGCCGAGGCGCAGCGCGGGCGGCGCCGGGGCACCGGGATTGCTCACTTTTGCACGCGGCGTGTGGAAGGCTGCAAGCTCCTGCCTTCTGGGGAGGGGGTAGAGAGTTGGGGGGTAGGGGGTGTGAGAGGGAAAGGAGCGTGGGGGGAGGGGTTTTGCGTCTCGGCCAGGCTCTTTGTTTGCATTGGGGGCGGGGAGAGGGGGTTGAAGGTGGATTCGGGCTTGGGTTTCTGAGAGGGGGCAGATTCCTGAGTATGTCACCATGTTGCACCCGCGCAGCACACATATGCACACTCGCGCACACGCACACACATGCACTCGCACGGAGAGGCGGCCGGCCCGTAGCCGGCAGCGCTGTTCCCGGCGCTCCCGGCTGCAGCAGCTCCGGTCGCCCGCAGCGCCACCACGGTGCGTCCAGAGGGGGAGTGGAAGAGGCTGGAGGCACTCGCGGGGCGACAATTCCACGAGGAAGGAGGGAAAGTGGTGCCACCCCAGGCCTCCCAGCGCACCCCCCCCCCCCGTTTCTCGCCCGGGGTCGCAGAGGTCACGGGCAGCTTAGGCTCCGGCAGGGGAGCCAGGGAGCTGCCAAAGGGCGGCGCGCACACGAGGGGGCGAGGGAAACCAAGGGAAGGGAAGCCGGCGGACTGGGCGGGCGGGCTTACCCTTAGAAGCATCTTTCTCCTCTTTGGGCTTGGTCACCTTTCCACTCATAGATCCCAGCTTGCTTAACAAGGGTCGCCCAGGAGACGGAAGTCCTCGCCGAGCGGGCCGGACTTCGGAGAGCGCTTAGGGCGGCAAGTCGCGACCGCGAGCTCCCCTCGGTGTGGCTCGGGGCGGGATCCGCTTTTCCCCAGCGCTGCCGCCGCCGCCGCTGCCTACGAGAGAGTGGGGAGGAAAGCAGAGGGGTGAAGGAGGAGCCGCCGCCGCCGCCGCCGCCGCCGCCGCCGCCGCCGCCGCCGCCGCCGCCGCGAGCCCGAGCGCCCGGCCGCGGGAGGAGCCGCTCGCCTTGCTCCAGAAGTGAAGAGACAAAGCGGCGCGGCGCTCCCTCCGCGCCCCGCGCCCGCCGCGCTCGCCACTCCCGCCCGCCCGCCCGGGGCCGCGCTCGCCACCCCCGGGGCCGCCGAGAGGTGCGGCCGGGGCTCCCGGCTCCGCCGCCGGCCTCCCCGGGCTCCGCGCGGGCCGCTCTCCGGGCCGGCGCTGGCCGCGCGGGGAATTGCCTGGGTGGGCTGCCCGCGCGCCGGCTGGAGGCTTCCCCCCCACCCCCCGCCTCTCTCAATCGGCTCCGGGCCGCCAACTCAATCGAAATAAAAACCCGAGGAAGGTTGAAAAAAAAAAAATCAAAACAAAGACGAAAATATTCACTTAAAAATAACAAGCCTCCCCGAAAGGGAAATGTTTGAACATGTGATGAGCAACGTGTGAGCCTGTTACACCGCAGAGCCGCGCCGCTCCTCGCCCGCGGAGAATCGAGAGGGGAGGGTCGCCCCTTTCTTTCCGTTTAATCGATTTTCAGGTTGCTATTCTTTTGCCAAAAGGGGGGTCCGAGGGGCTCGCGGGCGGAGGAGCGGGAACCGATGGCCCTTACCTGCTCTCTCCCTACACCCACACCCCCTCGGAGCTCGCCCGCTCCCTCGCTCGCGCTCTCGTTCCCGAGAACTCTCCGGTCCCAGAGAGCCGCGAATTCAGCCCGCGGCACATTCTATATAAACGGCAAGGTGTGGGCACGCGGGGGCGGGGGCCGGCGAGGGCGGGGCGCACGGAGCCGCCTGCCGGCTGTAGTAAGAGGAGAGCTCGGCAGGGGCGCGCCGACGTCAGCCGCCGGCTGGCAGAACCCCGGCGAGCCCAACGGGGAGCGGGCAAGCGCGGCGGCCGGGCGGCCCCCCACTCCCCGGCCCCTCCTGGGCAGGCCGGGCCGGCGGGCGCCGCCTGAGCGGGCTCGCACCGTCGGCCGCCAAGACCGAAGCCCGTCGCGCGCCCCTGCCCACCCCCACCCAGTCCCGGTGAGCCCCCTCGGCTCCCAGCACCTGCCGGTCCCCCCCGGCGCCGCCCGGGACCGCGCTCGTCGTCACCTACACTTTGGGGACTCCGCTGCTGGCAACTGCCTGCACCGAGCGGTGGAATCTCAGTCCGGGAAGTCGGCGACTCCTCGCCTCTGGCCAGCTGCCCAAGTTGAGACAGCCGGGCTCTCCGGGCAGGAGGAAGGGCGCGCTGGGATCTGGATGTCACTGGGGCAGAGAGTGAAACTGACCGCGGCGGCTGCCGCCTCCCACCGCCACCCCCTCACGCAGGCCCCTCCTCCTAGGGCTGATCGCTCTGGTTGGCAAACTGGGCGCGAAGAGTGCCCACCATCCGGGAGAGCCAACCCCAAGCAAACGGAGTGAGGTGGCACTGGGGGCGAGGGCTGGAGAGGGGTAAGTGGGATCGGCATGTCGCCTGGGGCACGCTAGTGACAAAACACAAGGAAGGTCCCCGAACATTTGAACTAGAAGAAAAAGTGCTTGAAGATTGTACAAGGGTGGGGGGGGGCGATCGCGGACGGAGAAAGGGCCAAGGGAAGGAGGGGACAGTGTAGTCAGAGTCAACCCCGGGGCGACCTGGGAAACCCTTTCCGCGATGCCCCTTTTTGGGCGCGCGGATACTCGGAAGCTCGGCGCACGGTTGAGGGGCTGGGGTGGCCTGGCCGCTAGCATGACCTGGTCCTCATAGGCATCCATTAATCAGACCAGAGGCTCCAGCCAGGCGGTGGAGACTCGGCAGCGACTCCCACGCAGAAAATCCGTTTCCCTCCGTCCCACCCAGCTCCACCCGCTCCTTAATTCGGTTTCGTTAATGGCATTAAACCAGGCAAAGAAATTACATAGATGGATTAGTCCAACTGAATCCCAGGCGGTAACTCAATTACAAGAGCCTGCTGTGGCTTTCAAGACCAGGAGAGCGGGCTGCCTCCCAAGCCAGCCCGGGTCTAAAGGTCAGCAACCTTCTAAACTCAATTTGCAGCCTCCGTCCTCTGGCTGGGAGGAACTTCAGGTCTGTTTTTCCTGTAAATTATATCTAATAATCGGGAGGCTGATGACACAATGTGATTACCCAACCCAAGGTTAGACCATTAATTAATACCAGTACTTTGGGAAAGAAGGAATTTCTCTTCAAATGACGGGAAATCAAAGTGGGTGGAGCTTAGGTGAGTTTAAAGGAAAGGTCGAGGGGAAGATGGTAGAGCCCTCAGAGAGTGTCCACCGCATAGTCGGTTACCTTGAATTTAGTTCCTACCTTCCGCCAAGCAGCACACTAAAATCTTTACATCATTATCCTATTTCATCTTTACAGCAGCCCTAGGTAGTGCTGGTACCACTATTTCCATTTTACAAGTGAGAAAACAGAGGCTCAGAGAGGTTAAGTAAGTTGCCTGGAGGTCACACAGCTGGTAAGTGATGAAGCCTGAACAAAAAAACTCAGAGAGCCAGGATAGGAAAAGAGGTGAGTGCTTCATTTAGACAGCGCTCTTCTATTAGACGACATGGTCTCTCAACACTCCCATCAGCCTCTTGAAAGGTGGGGGGAGCACATTTTTATTGGATCTATCTGCCAGTCCTAAACCTCTAAAACTTTTCAAACTCCCTTAACTCGGCACATTCAAACACACATGTATGTGTACACACACACACCTTTCTTGTGTACACAGAACATTTTCTTGGTCCACCTACCCCCAATAAACGACAAGACCTTCTTTTGGGAAAAGGGTCAGTCTCTGTCTTGGGAAATAATACGCATGTTACTTATGTCTATCCCGAGTATCTCCTCTTTCCAGCCACATTAACATTTCCAGATTTCCAGGAAAGTTCTCAGCAAAGACTGCCCCCTTCCCCTCCAAACCCTCTTACCAATGGCACCTCCAGCAAAAATAACTTTCCTGGCAGCCAGACATCACCCTGTTCCTTGAAGAACACTAGTTCATTAACATATGAGTAAACCTGGGTTAGTTAATATGATTCAGATGAATTGAGATGTCTATCTGGGAGTATTAGTTGAATCCGTCTATCCATGAACACAAATAGGTAAAGTGTGTTTCTTTCACCATAAACCACCCTACAAAAGAAATTATCAGAAGATAAAGAAAACAGACACCGCAGGCAAGAACAATACAGTGATGTGTGTCCATGGGGGGGCAAATCAGTGACATCCTAAGTACGTGCATCTGGGCCAGAGACCAAGGATTATGAGGTGTCGGGATAAGCATCTCACCTAAACAAAGCTGAAGAGCTTACTAGGGAGGTCACGGGCAGCCTCTTTTGTAGAAAGCCTGGGGCTT
Source organism: Martes martes (assembly GCF_963455335.1). Classification (NCBI taxonomy): domain Eukaryota; kingdom Metazoa; phylum Chordata; class Mammalia; order Carnivora; family Mustelidae; genus Martes; species Martes martes. Next base: position 109,022,435 of record NC_137897.1, read on the forward strand.
TCCCCTTTTCAAACCTCTGTGTTTAATATGAACAGAATGTTGTTGGTACTGGCCCAGAAACAGGCGTGCACCAGTGCCCCCAAGCTACTGGGTAGCTTGGGATGGTCAGCAGGAAGAGGATCTGCCATCTGTGTGAGGGCATTCGGGAGGTAGTCCTTTCCCCACAACCAAATGGAGTAGTCTCAAAGCAGCTCAGTGAAGCCCTGGCTTAGTCTGGGCACTTCCCCTTCCCCACCCAGATCCTTCTGGCCCTTCCCACCGAGGTAGAAATGCCTTCGCTTTTCAGCCTAGCAATTGACACTACCAGATCCCTTCACTTCTCGCTGCCTTGTCACTATGGTAACCTGGTCTCGTCCACCCCGTCTCTCTGCCCATCCTACAAAGAGATGGGCAGAGACCTCCATATATCTGAGAAAACCTGGGGCACGGGGGTTATCCGGTGGAGTTGAGTGACTTGGCCCTGGAATTAAAGCAATAGGGCTAAGGCGAAATGCTGCATGTCCACACCACTACAGAGGCCTGGGTGTTTTCCAGAATAAAGGGCAGAGGCTTGAGTCTTTGGAAGGAAAGTGGGAAAAATCCTGAGAGTTTCGTTCCCTTGGCCCTATCATCTTTCTGGTGTCCGTTTCATGCCAGTCCCCCAGTGTCTCAAGACACCAGCCTCTGGATTCCAGGTCTGTTCATCCTCCGGCAGCTCTGAGCAATGTTTCTGGGCAGGTTGCCACGTGCTTCCATTGTCTGTGCTGGAGGGTAAGGCTGGGGTGAGTTGGGGCAAAGAGGACAGACACACTTAGGGCTCTTTCCTGGCAGCTTTGGACTGGCCCAGTGTAAAGCCATGGTCATCAGGGACCACCAAATTAGATGCTTGTGACAAGACTGCTCCTCGCTGGACCAAATGTGTTTTTCATTTGCAAAAACACTTCAGAGCAGAAAGCTGGTTGGAAAGGAGGCGGCCTGGCAAGAGCAACACTTGAGATAAAGAAAGGCCCACTGGGCCAAGGTCTAGAAGTCGGAAGTCACTTTCAGTTTTTAAGCTCACATCTTAGCGATTTGAACTTTCCGATCCAAATGCTCTAGCTCTGAAAGGCCTTCCTTTCTGATTCAAACCCTACTGTTCATCTCCATCACCACTCAAGATTGCTATCGATCGGAATCTTGAGTTGTGGATTTCTTTGACCAAAGAGTTAGGTAAGATCATCTCCAAAGATGGTCAGTGTGGCAGTTTTAAAACATGGCCACTGGGCACTCTGTCCCCTCCTCCTTGATCCTGGGTAGGCTTGTCACTGCTTCCGTCGATAGAGCATGGCAGCAGTGATGGTCCATTACTCTTAGGCTAGATTAGAAAAGGCCATGGAGCTTCCGCCTGGCCCTCTTGGGATGTCTACTCTGGGGAAAGCCAACCAGCCGCATGCATGAAATCCACCTACTCTGCGATAGCCATGCTGGAGAAGTTCACCTCCAGGCTCTCTGGCTGACACTGCTACCTGGGCTCCCAACCGACAGCCAGCATTGATTGCCGACCAGGCAAGAGACCCGTCTTGGGCGTCCAGCCCCAAACCAGCCCCAGCTGACATCTGACCGCAGCCTGGTGACATACCTCTTCGCAGAGAACTGTTCAGGGGGGCCCTTCTCAAATCCCTAGCCCATAAAATTCTGAGCCAAATTAAATGGATGTTTTCAGCCGCTAAGTTTGAGGGCAATAAGCTATGCGGAAATGGTAAGTAGAAGAGTGACCAACAATTTCTCCTAATCCTATAGGCCTGTGCCACTCCACCCTCTAGAGGTAAAGTCTCCTTCAATCCAGCCTGGCCTCGTGACTTGTTTTTACCAATAGAATGTGGCCAAAGTGACGCCGTGCCAGTTCAAGGCCGAGCCTCTAAGGGATTTGGCCCTTCCCCCGCTTTGTCCCTGGGGGGAGCCAAGTACCATAGAAGAAGGCAGACACCCCGAGATGTATGTTGTGAGGAAGCCCAAGCTGGCTGGGTGGAGAGGCCATGTGAAGGACACCTGAGAAACCCAGCTGATGGCAAGAACAAAACTCCAGACCTAGGACCCCAGTCAGGCTATCCCAGCCAGCTTCCAGCTTTTTGAGGTTCGAGGCCCCAGACTTCATGGAGCAAAGAGCCTGTCTTGCCACACCCTGTCCAAATTCCTGACCCACAGATTTATGTGCAAAATGGTGGTTTTAAGCCAGTCCGGTTGGGGGTAAATTGTTACACCCAGCAAGAGATGACTGAAAGGCGAGTCCTAGAACCATTTTGAGACCCAGTTATCTCCATTCCTTGGCCTTCTTACAGACCAGAATGGGTTTTTAGAGTGTGTGCCAGTAATAAGACAGAGAGATGTCAATGATTTGTTCCAAAACAGCTTAATACAAAGACCTTTCCAATCAACATAAATGGGATTTTCTGCCTCTCTTGAAATTGAGCATTTGGAACATTATAACGTGATGTTGGGATGCCAGTCAAGAAGGGACATCTTTAGGGACACCTGGTTGTCTCCGTCAGAAGAGCACGCAACTCTCCATCTCAGGGTTGTAAGTTCGAGCCCCACACTGGATGTAGAGACTGCTAAAAGAAAAAAAAAAGTAAACAAACTTGAAAAGAGAGAGAGAGAATGAACATCTTTAAATGTTTTATCGGTTTCTCGTCCAGTGAAGAAGGAAACAATGAGTCACAGCTTGTTCAAGGATTCACTCTGCTCCCAAACAAGGAACAGCAGTGGGCAGCACTGGTTTTCCACCCTGGGTCCCTATCATTCCACAGCATTCAAGAATCTCCTGTGTCAAGAGGCATAGATCATCAAACGCGGCCTTTTCCCCACAGCAAGCTCCTGTTTTTCTCTACATTAGAAACAGAGGACCTGGCCATTGTCTCGCCCAGTAAAATAACTCACAAAAGACTTTGGCCCAAGTCAGTTTCCAGAAGATTTTCAAATCCTGCTCTTGCCTCCCTTCTGGTGGTTATAGTGATGATGCCAGTGGAAAAGATTTCAGATAGAACAATTATATTTGTTGAAAACTTCTTGGATATGGTAGTAAATGCTTAGCACACTTGGATTTGCCCAAATCTAGAATCCTTGAGATTGTATGCTCTGGGATGACAAGGATTGGGCTAAACTCTGCTCACGTTGACTGTCCCTCATGCCCACCCATGGTTACACAGGGCACATCACAGCATGGCAAATAGCCTCATCATTATAACCTCATTTATTCAATATACTGGATTTCTCGCTCCATAGTGATATTTATCCAAATTATGCAACCTTATATATGCAAGGCAACCCTGAATTAGTGACTGTGATTATCTCCATTTTCTAGATGAGAAAACAGGCTCAGAGAGGTAAAGATTGCAGGAAAAAGGTGCGCGCAGGATTGAGACTCAAGTAGCACCTTCTGCTTCCAAAGTCCCCCCTCTTTCCACTATATGACACTGCATATTTTGTAAATGTTATGGAATAATTAGCGCCTCTAACATTTCTGCAAAGATAAAGCCAAGCCTTAGAGCAGGAGCAAGCGATCTCACGCAGGGCTTTTTTGGGCTTTCATTCACTTTCTATCAACACGTGCCCCTCCGTGCGGTAGACATGGATGTGAGCCATCCAACTTGCCGCCCAGCTGTGGTCAGTGTGGTTGGTGAGCGGCCCGTAGATGCCAGCTCCTTCAGAATCCACCTCAGTTGCAGAATCCTGACCTCACCTGAGCTCATGCCCTTCCTGGGGCAAGCCACACCCAGTGACTGAGAGAGGCCTGGCCATTTGGGATCAGCACAAGTTCTCTGCCAGACAGTACTCACTCCAGAGCTCCCCGTTTGCCTGGCCAAGGCTTTGTTGAGTTCAGCTTTACCCTCTACCCAATCCTGCCTCTCCCTCTTCCTTTCACAGTCACGGATCCCTAATGAATAGTCTCCATCACAAATGTCATCTCCTTTCAGAGATCCTGGCCGGTGACCCGTCTCTTTGTCTCTCCAACCCTGTCTTTTGGGCCAGGCTCTTGGCAAAGAGACATTCTGAGCACCTTCCTCTTCCTCGGCCATTTGAAGTGAGATCACTGTGTTGCTACTGCCTTTCGCCTCCGACTCCCCTGTCTTCTGGGGAAGCTGCCTGGAGCCTTCTTTGGAGCTCCGGGGCCCGGGGCTTGGCTCTCTACCTCCCCACAGAGCACTGGTTCCCAGCGGGTACTGTAAATAGCTGTTATGTTTTAGGGAAAAAAGGAGCAACTTGCAGATGGTTAACGAATGCCAGGCTGAGGTTCTTATGATGAGACACTCGTACCTACACTTTCCTTTCCTTGAAAGTATCTATAACCCAGTTGGTGTGATTTGACTCGGCACAGCATGGACACGTTCTTCTCCAAGGGACTCCTCTTGGACTCAGTTTCCCACTTCTGGAATTCTTTCTGCTTCCCCATTCCACTTCTACCAGCACAGTCTCCCGTGTCATTTCCCTTGTCATGTTCTCATCCCCTCTCCCACTGCCAAGGTCTAGCACGACTGTTCCCTGTTGCTTTGGCCCCATATTTATTCCCCTTTGTGACATGAAGCCTCCCTCCTCCCTGCATCATCCAGCCTGTGAGCATTTGCTACTGGGCGCTTCTGGAGAGAGCATCTCAGATCCGTGAGGGGAGATCTGCCCCACTGCCACCGGGCCAGGGAAAGAGGAGCCCCTTTGAGGGTCCCCACACTGGATGAATGACCAAAAACAGAGGAGGGAACTAATGGACAGTGTTTTATATATACTTGCATAAATATATACATATATATGCATATATATATATATGTATGTATTTCATCATTGTACCTGTCTCCAAAGCTAGATCTTGTCTAGCTAAATAAAGGGTGTTTATTTACAAATAATGAAGAGAACTGAGATGAAACCCCAATAGTTCATTTTTTCTCTTGCTGCCCTTGCCTTTGGAGACGTGTCTAGCATGGGCGTTAAGGAGGGCACATGATGGGATGAGCACTGGGTGTTATACGCAACTGATAAATTATTGAACACCCCATCTGAAACTAATGATGTACTATAGGTTGGCTAATCAAATTTAAATTTAAAAAAAAAACAGAAAAACAATTCCTGAGAAAGAGCAATTTACCTGTTCAGGCTCCCACAGCTAGCGAATCGCGCGCAGGCCACATGTGAACCCAGGTCTTTGTGTCACAAAAGCCCACGCACTTTGCACTGCCAGGAGCTGACACGGTCAAGAAGGCTCAGGTCCCTGTCTGGGCACTGGTTAGCACGGGCCACAGGATTCTGAAAGAATCTGTGACTAGTGAGTGAGTCACGCTGTAGCTTTGAAGTTAGTGGACATCTCCGAGAGCCAGAACAAAGCATGCCAGCCGAGAGAGGTATGGCTCTGAGACTGAGGGGAGAGAAGTCCTCTCCAGAGGCCTCTTTACCCGCATCCGCACCCCTCCCTTGCTCTTGTTTGGTCTCGGTCTGGGGTACTGTCCTACGTTGTCCGTTTTCAGCTCTGCTACCACTGCCTCAGCTGACCAAGGCCAGGACCAGGTTACCCAGAGGCCTCTTCCCTGTGGCGCTCCAGGGTAGCGTTTGCCCCTGAGAGAAACTCACTGGACACTTGGAAGGTGGGAAGGAAGTAGAAGGCGCTGTTCTCAAGAGCCGGTGGCAGTCACGCAGCGTGGCTTCACAGATCAGCCTGTGAGCTTCCACTTCCTGGGGCCTTCTCAGAATTCCAGTGAATTCTGGCCTCCTCACTTCTTCTAGGGCTTCTAGGTAAATTCATTACAGGCGTTTGTCTGATCCGCTGGCATGAACCTTCTGACCTCCAGTCTCCTAAGCTCCTCCCACTGCCACAGTGCATGTGTGTGTATGTGTGCGTGTCTGTGTGTGTTTATCTATTTATCTGTTTCTGTATTTACTCAACCCCTTATTGCAATATTTTAGTAGCTTTGTTTTCACCCAGACATGGATACAGGGTTCACCCTGAACTTCACCACTGGCCACGGTCCAGTCATATTTAAAGGCCCTCTTTCTTTTTTGGAAGAAACCACAGCAGGTTCTGGAAAGATGGTGACCTAAGCACGGGTTCCTTCCCATTTCCAACTCCAAACCGCCTGCTTCTCCTCAGCCAAATGGCTATTGAGGTCTCTGGGCAAGAGCTAGATGTGAAGACCCAGACATTGTGAAAATCTTTCACAAGGAAGTGTTGTCCGGGTTTCTTTCATGAGTGCTGAGCAAAGCTTAGATCTACTGCCAGAAAGGCCCAGCGCAAGGAAGCCAGGAGACTGGGAAAATAATATCAGACCTGTGTCCCCGGTCTCCTAGGCCTCCGAGGGGCCAGGAAAGAATAAAGTAAAACAACAGATCAGGTCAGTGTAGAGAGGGACCACGTGAAGAGGCCTGGCCTCCCACGCCTTGAGGGCCTACTAGCACTTGGAAAACTCTGGGAGATCCCCTCCAACATCAGCTGATCCCTACGGGTTGATGGGAAAATACTTCATAACCCTCTCTGTGGGTCCAGCAACCAACCAGCTCCCAGAAAAAGGTTGGCTGAGCAACACATGCCTAAAGAGACAGAAGGCAGGAAGAGACACAAATGGTCACTTCAACAACAAGAATAACAAAATAGGAACATAGAGAGAGACTCAAGTGCAGCATAAAAACAGACTTTCTGGAACTACACAACATGATTTCTAAATAGACATTTCAGTAGGGAACAGAAGGAGAGGATGATCACTGCTGAGACCTGGAAGACACAGTAGAAGAATCACAGAGCACAAAGCCAAAAATACCATGAGAAGGAAATCATGAAGGAAAATGGAAGAGATGTGGAGGTCCTGAAGAATCTTCCAGAAAGAGAAGAGGGAAGAGACAGAGGAAAGGTGGTACTTGTTTTAAAAGATAATAAAAAGGAGCTTTTCTGAGCAAAACATATAATAAATTTAAATATATATTTTTATATTTAAATGTTAAATATTTAAAATATAAAATAAATAGGAAATAGGAATAAATAATTTTTAGAATGCAGAAACTTCTTGCCTGGGAACAAAGAAATACACTCCTAGAAGACTTTTTGAGCAAAGAAATATTACACACTATCTCAAAAGCAATTAAAAACACTTTCTGGGGTGGCTCTGTCAGTTGAGCATCTTGCTCTTGGTCTCGCCTCAGATCCTGATCTCAGGATGGTGGGATCGAGCCCCATGATGGGTTCTGTGCTCAGCAGAGTCTGCTTGAGATTCTCTTCCTCCCCCGCTGCCCCTCCCCCTACGTGCTCGCTCTTTCTCTCTCAAATAAATAAAATCTTTTTTAAAATTAAAAATAAAAGTCATCATAATGTGGTTCATCTGTTTTAATTCAACTTATTTTTTAAAACAATAGTTTCAGGGATGCCTGGGTGGCTCAGTCGGTTAAGCATCTGCCTTCGGGTTGGGTCATGATCCTAGGGTCCTGGGATCAAGTCCCGCATCGGGCTCCCCACTCAGCGGGGAGTCTGCTTCTCTCTCTGCCTCTGCCTGCCACTCTGCCTGCTTGTGCACGCTCTTTCTCTCTGACAAATAAACAAGTAAAATCTTTAAAAAAAATAAAATAAAACAATATTTTCAATATCATTTAAACTATTCCAGGCCATAAAAAAGGAAGAAAAGCTCCTCAATTCCTCTTTTTCCAGCTTTAGTGGGATTTAATTGGCACATAATATGGTGTCCATTTAAGGTGTACAATGAGATGATTTGAATGTTTCATAATGAAATGTTCACCAAACTAAGGTTAATTAATCCATTCTTCACCTCACATAATTACCTTTTTGCTGTGATAATGAGAATATGAAGGATCTGTTCTTATTATAATTTTAAAATATATAAAACACTATTGTTAATTACAGTCATCATGGTGTACATTAAATTCCTCGAACATATTCATCTTATAACTGAAATAACTCTTTGACCAACACCTAATTGTTCCTTCCATCCCTCAGCCAGTGGTAACAACCATTCTTCTCTCTGTTCCCATGAGTTCAATGTTTTTACATTCCACATACAAGTGTGATCACAGAGTATTGGTCTATGTCTGACTGACTTCACTTAGTATAAATCTATCAACAGGGAATTTATCCCTGTTGACACAAAATGCAGGATTCCCTTCCTTTTATGGCTCAATAATATTTCATTGTATATATTTATACCGTAACTCCTTTTTCTGTTCATTTATCGATGGATACCTAGGTTGTTTCCATGTCTTGCCTATGGTAAATAATGCTGCAACGAATATGGGAATGTAGGTACTGCTTCAAGATAGTGATTTCATCTCCTTTAGGTATATACCCAGAAGTGGGATTGCTGGATCATATGGTATTTTTATTTTTACTTTTTAAAGGAATCTTCGTACTGTTTTCCACAATGCATATGTTCCCACCAACAGTGCACGAGCGGTCCCTTTTCTTCTCATCCTCACCATCACTTGTTACTTTTTTTTTTAAAAGATTTTATTTATTTACTTCACAGACAGAGATCACAAGTAGGCAGAGAGGCAGGCAGAGAGAGAGGGCGAAGCAGGCTCCCCACCGAGCAGAGAGCCTGATGCGGGGCTCGATCCCAGGACCCTGGTATCACAACCCAAGCCAAAGGCAGAGGCCTTAGCCCACTGAGCCACCCAGGCGCCCCAGCACTTGTTACTTCTTGTCTTTTTGATAACAGCCACTCTAACAGGTGTGAGATAATATGTCATTGTGGTTTTAACTTGTATTTCCATGACTATTATTGATGTTAAGCACCTTTTTACATACCTCTTGGCCACATTTGTTTCAATAATTTTATTTCACTTTTTAAGTCATCTCTACACCCAGGGTGGGGCTAGAACTCTGGAACCAGAGATCCAGTCACAGGCTCTACCTACTGAGCCGGCCAGGCGCCCTCTCTTGGCCACATATGTATGTCCTCTTTCAAAAAATGTGCTTTTGGGTGATTTACCCATTTTTGTTTTTTTTTAGATTTTATTTATTTATTTGGCAGACAGAGATCAGAAGTAGGCAGAGAGGCAGGCAGAGAGAGAGGAGGAAGCAGGCTCCCTGCAGAGCAGAGAGCCCGATGCGGGGCTCGATCCCAGGACCCCGGGACCATGACCCGAGCCGAAGGCAGAGGCTTTAACCCACTGAGCCACCCAGGCATCCCAGATTTACCCATTTTTTAATTGGATTTAATTTTTTGCTGTTGGGGTGTATGAGTGTTTTTTTTTTTAGACATGTTAGATATTAACCACTTATCAGATATACAGTTTGGAAATATTTCCTCCCATTCTTTAGGTTGCCTTTTCATTTTGCTGATTGTTACTTTTGCTGTGCCGAAGTATTTACTCTAACGTTGGCCTTACTTGTTAATTTTCATCTCTTTTGCCTGTGCTTTGGTGTCATATCCAAAAAAATCATTGCCAAGACAGATGTCTTTTCAAGTTTTATAGTCTCAGGCCTTACTTAATCCATTTCAAGTTAATTTTTGTGAATGGTGTAAGATAGGGGTTCAACTGCATTTTTTTTTTGCATGTGGTTATCCAGATTTTCCAATACCATTTATTGAAAAGACTATCTTTTCTTCATTAACTATTCTTGCCTACTTTGAGGTGTCTTGATTTTGTTCCATGGTTCTATGTATCTCTTCTTATGCCTTACTGTTTTGACCACTATAGTTCTATAATATAATTTGAAATAAGGGAGTATGAGGCTTCCAGCTTTCTTCTTTCTTAAGATTTTTTTGGCTACTCACTTAAGATTTCTTTTGTGGCTCCATATGAATTTTAAGATTGTTTTTCTATTTCTATGAAAAATGCCATCAGAATTATTTGACAGATAAATTACTGAATTTATAGATAGCTTTGGATAGTATATACATTTTAATAATAGGAACTCCTCTGATCCATCAACATAGGGTATATTTCTATTCATTAGTGTCATTTTCAATTTCTTTCATCAATGTCTTACAGTTGCCAGTGTATACATTTTTCACTTCCTGGATTAAATTTAGTCCTAAGTATTTTATTCTTTTTGATGATTTTGTAAAATATCTTTATTCTTTCCTTTATTTCTTTTTCACATAGTTCATCACTGTTGTATAGAAATACAAGTGATTTTTAAATGTTGATTTTGTATCCAGAAAATTTACTGAATTCACTTATTAGTTCTAAGAGATTTTGGTGGAGTCATTAGGACTTTCTAAATATAAGATCATGTCATCAGCAAACAGAAACAATTATATTTCTTCTTTTCTAGTTTGGATGCCCTTTATTTCTGTTTTCTTGCTTAATTGCTCTGGACAGGACTTCCAGTACTAACTTGAATAGAAGCAGTAAGAGTGGGCACACTTGGCATATTCCTTATCTTAGAGAAAAAAGTTTTCAACCTTTCACCTTTGAGTATGATGTTAGTGGTAGGTGTGTCATATGTGGCCTTTATCATGTTGAAGTATACTGCTTCTTTTATTTTTTTTTTTAAGATTTTATTTACTTGTCAGAGAGAGAGCAGAAGCATGGAGAGCTGCCCGCAGAACAGGCAGAGGCAGAGGGAGAAGCAGACTCCCTGCCGAGCAAGGAGTCTGATATGGGACTCAAATCCAGGACCCTGGGCTCATGACCTGAGCCAAAGGCAGATGCTCATGACTGAGCCACCCAAGAATCCAGAGGTATATTGTTTCTATACACAAACTTTTGAGAGGCTTTTTTAAAATCATGGAAAGATGCTGAATTTTGTCAAATGCTTTTTCTGCACCCATTGAGATAATCATATGATTTTTGTCTTTCATTCTGTTAATTGATTTGTGTGTGTTGAGCCATCCTTGTATCCCAGAGATAAATCCCACTTGTCCATCATATATGATCCTTTTAAGGTCCTGTGGAATTCAGTTTGCTAGTATTTCATTGAGAAATTTTGCATCTATATTCATCAAGGATACTGGGCTGCAGTTTTCTTTTCTTGTAGTACCCTTATCTGGCTTTGGTATCAGGGTAATTCTGGTCTCATGAAATGAGTTTGGGAGTATTCCTTCCTCTTCTATTTTTTGGAAGAGTTTGAAATGAATTGCCATTGATTCTTCTTTAAATGTTTGATAGAATTCACCTATGAGGCTATGTTGTGCAGAGCTTTTCTGTGTTGGGGGGGTTTTGATTACTGATTCAATCTCCTTACTTGTTATTGGTCTGGTTAGATTTTCTAATTCTTCATGATTCAGACTTGATAGTTTGTATGTTGCTAGGAATTTATCTATTTCTTACAGGTTGCCCAATTTGTTGCCATAAAATTGTTCATAGTAGTCACTCATGATCCTTTGTATTTCTGTCCTATTTGTTGTAATGCCTCCTTTTTCATTTACAACTTTATTTACTTGAGTCTTCTCTCTTTTTTTCTTGGTAAGTCAGCTAAAAGTTTGTCCATTTTTTTTTACCTTTTTGAAAAACAACTCTTCGTTTCATTGATAGTTTTAATTGTTTTTCTATTTTCATTTATTTCTGTTTTGATCTTTGTTTTTCTATTTTCATTTATTTCTGTTTTGATCTTTGTTACCGCCTTCCTTCTGCTAACTCTGAGCTTAGTTTGTTCTTGTTTTTGTAGTTCCTTGAGGTATAAATTTCCTTGAGGTATCAAGTTAAGTTGTTTGGGATCTTTCTTTTTTCTTAATTCTTTATCACTATCTACTTCCCCCTTAGCACAGCTTTTGCCACATCTCATACCGTATTTGCATTTTCACATTTGTTTCCAGATATTTTTATTTCCCTTTTGATTTCACCCTTGGCCCTACTGGTTGTTCAGCAGTATGTTGTTTAATTTCTGCTTCTCTGTGTATTTTCCAATTTTCCTCTTATCATTGATTTCTAGTCTTATGCCATTGTGGTTGGAAATGATAATTGGTATGATTTCAGTCTTCTTGAATTTGTCAAGACTTGTTTTTTGGCATAACACATGATCTATCCTGAATAATGTTCCTTGTGCACTTGGTAAAAATGTGTATTCTGTTGCTGTTGGATAAAATGTTCTGTATGTGTCTTTTAGATCCATTTGGTATAAAGTATAGTTCAAGTCCAATAATGTTTCCTTATTGATTTTCTGTCTGGATGATCTATTCTCTGCTGAAAGTGGGGAACTGAAGTCCCCTACTATTGTATTGTCGTCTATAACACCCTTCAGATCTGCTAGAATTTGCTTAGTCAATTTAGGTACTCTGATGATAGGTGCATATATATTTAAAATTGTTATATCCTCTAAATGAATTGACCCCTATATCATTAAATCATGACCTTCTTTGTCTCCTGTTACAGGTTTTTTAAAAAAATTTTTTAAGATTTTATTTATTTGACAGAGATCACAGGTAAGCAGAGACTCAGGCAGAGAGAGAGAGCGAGGAGCAGGCTCCCCGCTGAGCAGAGAGCCCAATGCGGGGCTCCATCCCAGGACCCTGAGATCATGACCTGAGCTGAAGGCAGCAACTTAACCCACTGAGCCACCCAGGTGCCCCTCCTGTTACAGTTTTTACCTTAAAGTCTATTTTGTCTGATGTAAGTATAGTTACCCATTCTCTCTCTTGGAATGTCCTTTTCCATCCCTTCACTTTGAGCCCGTGAGTATCCCAAAACTCAAGTGAGTTACTTGTAGGCAACATATACGTGGGTCTTGATTTTTTTGTCCATTCATCCACTCTGTGCCTTTTGATTAGAGAATTGAATTCATTTTAATTTCAAGTAGTAACTGATAGGTAAGGACTTACTGTGGCAGTCATTAATTGTTTTCTGGCTCTCGCATAGTTCCCTTGTTCCTTTCTTCCTCTCTTGCTGTCTTCCTTTGTGAACTGATGCTTTTCTATAGTGGTATCTTTTGATTTCCTTCTCTCGTGTGTATCTACTATAGCTTTTTGTTTTGCAGTTACCCTGAGGTTTACTTAAAACATCTTATTGATATAAGTGATTTTGGAGTTCCTGCCATCAATATGGTATACATCTCAGTGCCCCTTAACTTTAGGATAAGCCAAATGACTTTGGACAAATAAAATGAGGTAGAAGTGTGCCACTACCCAGCCTACGCCTTAAGAGGCTTCATGCATTTCCACCTGCCTTCCTTCTTGTGCTTCTGCAATCACTCTGAGACCAGCCTGGCTAGTCTATTCAGACTGGCAGGAGGATAAGAGGTACCCAGGCCAGAGATGCTTCAGATACAACAACATGAAGCAGAGCAGCCTCAGAAGACCAACAGACCTATAATGACAAGCAGAGCCACTAAGACAAGCCCAGACTAGATCAGCCAGACCCCAACTAACCTGAAGAAAACATAAGCAAAAACAAATGATTGTTGTTTTTGAAGCCACTGAGGCCTTGGCTGGTTTGTTTACAGAAGCTACTAACTGAAATATAGGACTATATTTGCAAAGGAGGTTCAGTACCAGGAGATCTATCAGCATAATTCATTACATCAATAAACGAGAGGAAAATCATATGAATAATGATATCAAGAAAGACTTAAAAGTCAATTGACAAATTCAGCTGCATTCCTAATACATTTTAAAAATAAACAGGATTAGAAGATTTCTTAAACTAATACAGACTGTTTACCAAAAACAAATGCAAAATACTATTTCAAATGGCAAAACACTCACCTGTTCAAATAAAATGCTGAAGTAGACTAGAATTCCCCCATCCCTATTATTATTCTACATTGCCTTGCAGAGTCTAGCTTATAAAAAAAAAACAAACCCGACCCTCCCCTCACAAAAAGAAAGAACTAATATAAACATCAGAAAAGACCAAGAAATACAAGGTTACTACAGAAATAGTGTTTCTATATTCAAAGATCAACACCACAAAATGAAAATAGGAAAAATGACATTCAGAATAATGAAAAAAAGCCTACATTCTACACAGGACTAAATCTAACAAGCGTCAGACCAGTGTGAAGAAAACAGCAATAGCTTACTGAGGGACATAAAGTAAAATCTGAAAAAAAAGTATAAATGAAAAAATCATGAGACTTTATATCATAAAATTTTAATTTTCTCCAAATCAATATATTTAATCCAATTAAAATTCCCCACATTTTTCAAGAGAAAAAGAGGGCATTTATTTATAGACATAATACTTATACAGAAGAATAAAATCCTTAGAATAGCCATGAGAAACAAGGATAATGAGAGAGACACATCTCAGGCCAGATATCAGAATATACCCTAAAGTCACCATAATCAAGTCAAACCTTAAGTAGTGGCATATTAGATCTGAGAATAAAATAGAGAATGTGGAATTGAATCCCATACATAAGCATTTACTACATGGCCAAAGTGGTATTTCATTTGAGGGGATAAAAGATGGATTGTTAATGAACAGTATGGATGCAACTGGCTATTAATTTGAAAGAATATGCAATTGAACCTATGTTTTATGCCAAAAACCAATACAGTTTCTAGATAAAGACATATTTACAAATGGAAAAAGTAAAAGTCCTGCAAGAAAATCTGGGAACTACATGCACCACACCCCTGTTAACCAATCCTTAAAACCCAGAAGTTAGAAACAAAATCTGACTACATAGAATTTTTCTAAATTTTGGCACAAGGCACAATAGTTAAAATAAAACAAGAAACTGGAAACATAGCTGCATGCAAAGAACAGATGAGGGGCTTATAGCTATAATGTACTAGGAGTTCTTACAAATTGACAAGGAAAAACAACCCATTTTAAAAATAGGCAGAGCACATGAAGAACCACTTCACAGATGAAGCAAATCCAAATGGTCAGCAGTTTCTTTGTTTTATTTTTGGATTTTTGGGTTTTGTTTTTGTTTTTGTTTTTGTTCCCCCCCCCCAAATGCTTCACATTCATGAGTAGCCAGAGAAACTCAACTTTCAAGTAGCAATAAGATGACACTTGAAACTCACAGGTCTATAAAAATTTAAAAAGAGTAATAAAATCAACTGCTGGTAGAATCGCAGGAAAAGCTATACACCCATACATCACTGGTGGGGTTGTGCATTTGTTACGTGCTTTTTAAAAAGCAGTATTGCAATATTTAGTGAAATTTAAGACAACATATACACACTCTCCAACCCAGCTACTCCATTCCCAGAAATCTTTCCCAGCGTAAGAAAAACAAGTGCAGGTGAGGGTATATATATACAAAGGTGTGTATTGCAATGTTGCTCTTTAGCGACCAAAAAAAATGGAAACAAACTGAATGTCTGCTTAAAGTCAAATGGTTGGATCAGTTGGTCTCCATCAGTATCACAAAATCCTGTGCCGCCATTAAAAACAATGAAATCAAGCAAGAACAGCCGATGTGTAGGTTTTGTTGAATGTGAATGGCCGTACCGATGATAACAACAAACACTCATACAGAGCACTGTCTTAAGTGTTCTATGTATTTTGACTCACTGAATTTTCACAGCAACCTGTGAGATAGGTAGTGTTACCATCCTCATTTTCTAGATGAGGAAACTGAAGCCCTAAGGTCACATAGCTCAGAAATGCAAGAAGTATAAAATACAGAAAAGTATAACATGATATAATTTCCAAAAAATAATCTATAATTTAAAAGACATATGCATGGGTGCCTGGGTGGCTCAGTGGGTTAAGCCTCTGCTTTTGGCTCAGGTCATGATCTCAGGGTCCTGGGATCGAGGCCCCCATCGGACTCTCTGCTTGGCGGGGAGCCTGCTTCCCCCCACCTCTCTCTGCCTGTCTCTATGCCTACTTGTGATCTCTGTCAAATAAATAAATAAAATCTTTAAAAAAATTAAATAAGAGACATATGCATGTATATATGTACACATATGCATGCTTCACATAATTACACGAGAATAAAAACATTGGAAGGATACATACTAGGTTAGTAAAAATGGGTTATTACACATGCTTTATATAATTATGTATTATAATTATATAAATTATATGAATTTACTATATACGTAAATTAAAAATCATGAAAGAGCTATAGAATTTCAATAACAATTCCAGAGGAGCTACAGGGAGGCACAAGATGAAGCAATGAAGGGAAGCAAGTCCCAAGTAAAGACCTTACAGACGCCCATCACCCAATGTCTCCTGGCCCCCCTCTGCCCCCACCTTGGCACTGTGTTCATCCCTCCCTTATGACAGAACTAACGTATTTGGAAATGCCAGGTGCTTTCCCATCCTACCGAGACCAAGAGACTCCCTGGAATCCAGTCATCATTGTGTTCTGAGACTGCCCAACCCCAGAAGCCTTCTCAGATCCCACTCTTTTTTTTTTTTTCAGATCCCACTCTTATGCATAAATCTCAGATTGGGGACATGGAGACAGAAAGGATCTGCCTCTTATCCACATCTCTTAGCTTGAAATAAAGCTTCATCTTCGGACAGGTGATTTCCTTGCCTCATCTACCGCAGAGTGACTGAAGCTTTGCCATGCCCCCGACACTCCACACTCGTGCCCAAGGTGTTTCCCAAGATCAACGGACAGAGATCTTGTCTCCTAAGCAGCTTGGACTCTTGAAGGAAAGAGAGACCTTTTATATTAGGTACTCATTTAATGTTTGTGGTGTGAGCGAAATGATAATGTATAGCCATACTTCAAATAAAAAAAGAGTGAAGTTTTAAATTACAGAGCTCTAAACAAAATGCTATGGGAGCCGGCGTGAGGAAGCATGAATGCTTCAAGAGATGGTTTTATAAAGAGATGACATTGGAGGGGTGCCTGGCTGGCACTGTCCATATAGCCTGTGGCTCTTGGTCTGGGGGAGTTCAAGCCCCACACTAGGCATGGAGCCTACTTAAAAAGAGAGAGAGAGAGAGAGAGAGAGAGAGAGAGATGACATTTGAGCTAGATGTACTGTTTCTCAAAGCATGGTCAGCATCACGTTCTCTGAGGTGCTCCAGACCTGATGCATCAGAAGTCCCACAAGTGAGTCCCAGGAGATATATTTAAAAGAAACCCTCCAAGTCCTTTCTATGCACACTAAGGTATAGACCAAGAAAAATGGGGCAGATTGGGGTGTGCAGAAAAGTGAGGAAGGACACAGCAGTCAAAGCCAATAGCATTAGTAAAGTGCATAGGCCTGAGAGCAAAATGGGTATGTGTTCAATTCAACTTGACGCGGGGAGGGGTTGGTGGAGAGGAATGATAAGAAATGAGATTCAAAAGCTGGGTCAGGGCTGGATCATGGAGGGCCTGGGGAATGCCGGGTGAAAAAAGTGTGAACTTTATTCTAAGGGCAAAAGGAAATCATTGAGAGATCTGAGGCAGACAGACAGACAAAAACAGCAGGACTTTGACTCCTACAGCGCTTCCCAAATCTGGCCATGCATCAGAATGACCAGGATTGCTTGCTATAAGTCCTGTTACCAGGGCTCCACTCCCAGACCCTTTCAGTCTGCATTTCCAGGGATGTGGCCCAGAAATTATATTCTTTTTTTTTAAAGATTTTATTTATTTGACAGACAGAGATCACAAGTAGGCAGAGAGACAGGCGGGGGGGGGGGAAGCAGGCTCCCCGCTGAGCAGAGAGCCCGATGCGGGGCTCGATCCCAGGACCCTGGGATCACGACCTGAGCCGAAGGCAGAGGCTTTAACCCACTGAGCCACCCAGGTGCCCCCAGAAATTATATTCTTAAATGATCTGGGCACCCAGCCTGGCACTGGTTCATGAAACGGAGCTTGGGAATCACTGCTTTACTGACAAATGCATTCCTGAAAAGCTGTTTGTTCATGGAGATCTTATTAGTGGAATCACTTGTTCAGAGTGCTAGGCAAGTGTGCTACTTGGAGGCAACCTTCAGCAACTCACTTTCTCTAGGATGTTTCAATAAAACACATCCCCAATTTGAATGCAAAGCCCCTGATGACCTTCAATAAGATGTGACAACATGTTTGGGTGGTAAGACCAGCACATGGCATCCATGATGCCATATGGCTGCACCAGTGCAACATGGGGGAAATAATTCCAAACGCTTCATCTTGCTTTGCAGCAACATGAATGAACCTTAAAATAGTAATATTGGAAAGGAGAAAGTGCCAGTAAGATGTGATGCTCATAGAGCCATGGTTTCAAAATGGAAATATCCAGCACGTATCCATTTTGAGGGCACAGTGGAAGTTGAGGCAACAATCTAAGGATGAAACCAGAGAGTCACTCATCCCAACTTAGGCTCCAGTAAGAATTATACACCATGTGACTTCCAAGATGTTTCTTCTGGGCTCAAGATTTTAAGTTCATGCTCTTTGGATACTCATCTACCTTGAAGACGGATGAAAGTAAACCAAGTCGGGAGGGGAGAGAATTCCCAAGTATCAGTTGGTATATTCCATTCTTCTACAAAATGCACAGAGACCCATGATCCTGCATTGGAAGATTTGTTTCTTCCAGCCACGTAATATTTTAAGAGTATGACTTTCATTTAAAGTGAGCATATCTGTTACTGGAGTGTCTCTTCACTTACATGAAAACACCTTAGTTTGGCAAGCTGGAAAGTTGGCATAGTAGTTTTCTTAGCACAGTGCACTCAAGTCAACTTTAAGCAAGAAATTGCTAGTGTTCAACCTGCCAGCAACTAAGGCAGCTTCTTTTGCTGTCCGAAGGCTCCTAACCTTACCCCAGAAGTCTCCAGCTCCCCGTCAATTCCAAGCCCTCTTCCAAGGCCCACAGCTATAAACAGGCTACAAATCAGAGATGAGTCTGGACAGCAGTATTTCAGGAAGGAAACGGAATCCAAGCAAATCTTTTGTGTACCTGCACTGGATTCCCTCTTTCTTGGGGACTGCCTGAATGATAGGAATCCCTGCTCTAGGCAGGTCTCTATTATTCTCTGTTGTCGTGTAGCAGAAGAGGCGAACACAGATAACCAAGGCCCTGAGCCAGATTCACATTCTGAGAGTTACCAGCAGGACGGGAAGGACAAGGCATCTACAATAAAGCAGCTCTAGGTAGAGAAGTTGAGAAAGGATCAGTTTTAACATTTGAGGTGCTTTCCTGCTAGGTACACCCTTGGTTTTTGGTAGGAGGGTGCAAAGAAAGGGAAATCATCCCCAAACATTACCGTGGCTTGATCGAGGAAAGGAATTACTTCCCAAACATTACTGTGGCTTGATCCATGTGTTGGGAGCATGGAGTTAGACTTTTATTTATAAGCTATGTCCTGCCCTGACATTTCCCCCCCCCTCCCCCCCCTCGCCCCACTCTCAGCCGAGGAAACCCAGGCAGCGATTACCCAAGAGGATCACAATTCCAGTCGCATTCCCCCAGTTAGTTTGCTTTCACCTACCTTAGAAGTGGAGACGCAATAGGCCTGGCAGTGAGGAGCAAAACGAGATCCACCATGCACTAAAATCTTAAAGGGGCCTGTTGTTATTAGTGCCAAGACTCACGCGCTCCCAGCGGGAGGAGGCTTCTTGGTCATACCGTCATCGTGCGTTTCTGAGATTTGCAAAAGTCTGCATCTGAGCCAAAGCACCCTCAACTCCCTAAGCCCCTCCTGGTTTCGAGGGCTCCGGGCAGGGCAAGCAAATAGTCCCAAGGAATTGCAGGGGTCAGTGGACCCTGTGCGGTTCACATCAGACTGTCCTGAGGAGTGGCAAGTCACAGGGTCTATAATGCAGCTATTTTTAGTGAAACCGAATTCCTGCCCCAAGTTCTCTTGCTTCCAAATTGTTCTAAGTGTAGGAGACCAGCTGTGGTCAGATCATCTTACTGGACCAAGGCTCTGTCAAGGCGAAGGGACCAAACTGGGGAGGCGGAGCAAAGAGCTGGCGACGTTCGGTGTTTGGGCTCTTTTCCACCGGGTCAGACGCCTTCAGAGAAGGAGGATCCTTTTGGAAAGTGTTACTACCCAGGGGAGTGGGCATTCCCCTCCAATCTGGCAGGAACTTGATAGGTAGATATTAGAGAGAGAAAATGAGAATTTTGGCAGTCCTTTCCCTGTTCTCCCCAATTCCTAACACACACACACACACACACTCTCTCTCTCTCTCTCTCTGTTTTTCCCTCTCCCCCCTCTCTCATATGCATGCCTGCTCACATGCACTTGCACATCTGTGCCAGACTCAGCAGCCAAACCCTGATGCTGGCCTGACTTGCTAGAAGGGTCTTGAAAAGAATGTCCTCAACCAGGAGCCAGAACAGTGGTGAAAGTCTGAGGAGGCCTGATGTCTAATCACTTGGCAGCTGCCATTCATTGTCCCAACAGGTAGTTTGAATGGGAGAGAAAATTCAGGGAACATTGACTTTGGCTCCAAACCTTGGCCAGAGGTGATCATTCAGAAGAAAACAGCTCCCTGGGATCCAGAGAGGGCTAAGTGCCTTCCCCAGGTTCATCTAGGGAAGCGTTCAACAGCCAGTGGGCCGTGACCCATTAGGCAGTAGTGAAATCTAGATAGTGGGCCATATCAACATTTAAACATCAATGGAAATAAAATAAGTACAGTAGACTAGAACAGAATTGAATACGATAAGGCAGCCTAGAGTAGAAGAGCAGGCTTTGGGGGCGCTTGGGTGGCTTGGTGGGTTGAGGCCTCTGCCTTCGGCTCGGGTCATGATCCCAGGGTCCTGGGATCGAGCCCCGCGTCGGGCTCTCTGCTCAGCGGGGAGCCTGCTTCCCTTCCTCTCTCTCTGCCTGCCTCTCTGCCTACTTGTGATCTCTGTCAAATAAATAAATAAAATCTTAAAAAAAAAGAAAAGTACATGAAGACAAGCCCTCGAGCCATCCCCAGTTTTTTAACTACCACGGCTACGAAGAATTCTATAACCACTATTTTGGGGTTTCATAATGCATCGTGCGCCATTCTAAGTGTTTCATAGTTGTTATCTTCTTTAATACTTACCAAAGCCCAAGATATCTTCATCCGGGTTCTACAAAGAAGCAGTAGGCTCGGTATCAAGTTCCAGCAGCTGGAAAGAGGGATAAGGGTAAGTGCTGGGCTATGAACCGAGGTGTACCTGTCTCCATAGTTTGTGTTCTTAACAGCTCTGGAACACCTCCCTCTCTAACTGGTCAATACATAGTTAAATTCATTCATTAAACACATACAGATCATCTTGGTTCCACTGGTAGCTTTATATAAAAATGAGAGTGTTTAACAAAATAATTTCAGACTCCAGGAAACTTCCAGTAACCTTCAAGGAAAAAGAGGATTTTATTTTGAATTAGCTGCCTATTTGACTCAGAACCCCAGGACCTGAACCCACCCCTAATACCTCTGATGGGCATCTGGAAAAATCAGCAGGCAGAAGAAGATTGCCAGGCACCACGTCTCTAGGCTCTCACCCCTCTAGTTGCTTCCACTCTAATTCCACACAGAAATCTTGTACCAGAGCGCATTTGGTTTTGTCTTTTTATAGTTCGAGCTAAATTGGTTCAACCACTTTTGAGTTGATGAGGAAAAAAAAAAATCATACTTCTTCCACTTCCAAAATAAGCTCCTCTTTTGGGCACACAGAAAGCTCAGAAAAGGCTGAAACTTTGAAACTTCCCACTTCACATATGGGTACATTTAGGTCCTCATTACTTTTAAATTTACTTTTTACATTCCTAGTGATTTGCTCCTTTTGCAAAGCCCCGTGTCCTGTTGTCATTTCTGTTATCCCCATGGCGCACACCATGCAGGCACACCCAGTATGTTCTAGACCACAGGGATCACCTCAGCAAGTGCCACCTAGTGGAAAGTCGGGGGGGGGGATGAGGAGAGGGGGGAGTGGGGGGGTGATGCCAAGTGCGGCCTCCCCCTGAAGTGTAGTTTAGGTCAAAGATGCCCAAGAGACGAGGCCCTCCTTTGTTTCTCTCATGGCTGCTGGCAGAGAACCCTCTCCGAACCAGGGAAGGCTGAAACTTGACCTAACTGGCTCTTCACTTCTCTGTAGCAGCTCTTGGCCACTCATCAGAGCTTCTCTGATCTCTTTGTTTGGAACGAAAACTAACGGACTCACAAACACGTGCAGAATTTCCAGGGAAGAAGTTCTCCATCGTCACCAGGGACATGACCAGACCCTGGGGCCACAGGTGCTGTCAGGAGTCCAGCCCAAATCTCAGCTCTCCAGCCTGGCCGGGGGCATGACTTCCTGGCTGGGCTTTGCTCTTCGGGGCAGACCTTCACCCCCCACCTGTAGCTACATCCTTCCGACGCTTTTCAAAACAGGAACAGTTGTCCCCGTCCTCACATTCTCCTGGCTCTTCTATTTTTGCCAGCATGCAACAGGATATCGCAGGCCTGCCCCAGCCGGAGCAGCGCCGACTGGCCTGCCCACCTCTGGGGCGTGCGCCTAGCCCTGCCCGTTCTAGTCACCACACTCCTAAAAGCACCAGAAAGGAAAAGAAAAGGGGTTCTACTTCGCAACCTTACCACTCTGCCTGAAGCTTCTATGAACAAAGGACATTTAATAATAGAATTCCTCCTCTGGTATTTATAGCAGCAATTGCTCAAAGCTGTTTTAGGCTTTATTTTTAAAATCCCAGCCTTTGTCACAACCTCCCAGGAGCTGGAGGAGAAGGCAGGGATCAGCAGGTCCACTCCGCGGACCAGGAAACTGAGGCTGGGTGAAGAGAGACTAGTCCAAGGATGGACAGCAGGCAAAGGCAGCTGAGAAGTGGAAAGCCCATCCCAGCAAGGCACCAGGCTGATGAGGCTGGGGGCCTTTACTTCCCTGTGAATTCATTCTCCCAAAGTCAATTAAGTGCGGATTCTTTTTCTGGCGCCACGCGAGGCACCAGGGAAACAGAGAGGAGCGAGATTAAGGTCTCCTGTTTCTTTCAATGAATACATTTCAAGGAGACAAAAAAAGAAGGGGGAACTTCCCGATTGAAAGATATTTGAGAGACGATGTTTGGACCTTGTTTGGACCCTGAGTCAAGCATACCAAACGTAAGAACACATTTGTGAAACACCGGGGGGAATTTTAACCTGGCCTGGATATTTGGTAGCAAAGGAATTGTTAGTTTTTTAGATGTGATATGGTGATAAAAGTACCTCACCATTTAGGGACGTATGTTGAAGCATTTATTGATGAAATGATCTGATGTTTGAGAATGGCTTCAAACAACAGGTGATTCATGGGAGAAAACAGGCAGGGATATCGTGGAAACAAGAATGCCCTTGAGTCGGGGCACCTGGGTGGCTCAGTCGGTTAAGTGTCTGACTCTTGGTTTCGGCTCAGGTCATGATCTCAGGGTCTTGAGGTCGAGCCTGATGTCATCATCGGGCTCCCCACTCAGTGGGGAGTCTGCTTCTCTCCCTCTCCCTCTGCCCCTCCCCCACCGCTCATGCTCTCTCTCAAATAAATAAATCTTAGAAAGAATGCCCTTGAGTTTATGATTGTTGCAGTTGGGTAACTGCTAAGGGTAGCTCGTTGTATTTTTCCCCTTAAGTTTCACGCCCGCTTGACATTTTCCATAATACAGGAATATAAATAATTTTTTTAAAGATTTTTTATTTATTTATTAGACACAGAGAGAGAGATCACAAGTAGGCAGAGAGGCAGGCAGAGAGAGGGGGAAGCAGGCTCCCTGCTGAGCAGAGAACCCGATGTGGGGCTCAATCCCAGGACCCTGAGATCATGACCCAAGCCGAAGGCAGAGGCTTAACCCTCTGAGCCACCCAGGTGCCCCAGGAATATAAATAACTTTTAAAAAGAAGTCATGGTACCTGCTCTTAAGGAACTCCAAGAGTATGAATCACCTAGAGAGTCTTCCTGACAGCCACCTGGGCTAAGCACAACCTACCCTGTACCGTAGCAGCGGGAACATGGGACTCCAACGTGGGGGCCACAGGTCCAGAAACAAGTTGGCGGTGCCACTGGCAAGGCAGGACGAGGGCAGCCCTGACGGACGTGGATCCTGGTTTCGTGCTTCTCATGATGTTCCACCAGCGGTTCACCAGGCTGTTTGACCTGGACAGACCCTAAGGCCCTCAAGTGGGGTAACGAAGCCTGAGAGGCTGGAAATGCCTCCCAGTGCTGCACGGCGAACAAGTGGCAAAACTGGGTATCTGAACTCTGGGACCACGGACTCCCACAGCAGCACCATAGTCTTTAAACACTCGCAGGATGCTTGCTGGGTTCCAGGAGCCACGCTAGGTACTATTCCACTGCCATCCCACCCTCAGAGCCAAAAAGGCAGGGAAATACGTATTTCTTTCATTGTACTGCCCTTACTCTAGCATCTCCCATACAGTAAGCACTGGACTAGACTGGGAATTAATTAAGGTTCGCATGCTGAAGAGCAATTTTTCTTTATCTTGGTTTGGGGGAAAGTTCTAGATTGTATGATGTCCCTCATAAAATTTGCATCTTGAAGTCCTAACCAGAGAACCTTAGAATGAGACCATACTTAGGGGCCCCTGGGTGGTGTAGTCGGTTAAGCATCCGACTCATGGTTTAGGCTCAGGTCATGACCTCAGGGTTGTGAGATCAGCCCCGTGTCAGGCTTCAAGCTAAGGGCGGCGTCTGCTTAAGACTCTTCACCTCCATCTGCCCCACCCCCCACCGTGCTCACACTCCCTCTCTTTCTCTCTCTCTCAAATTAATAAAATAAAACTTTAAAAATATGTGACCATATTTGGAGATGGGGTCATTGCAGATGTAATTAGTTTAACAGATAAGGTCATTAGGGCGATGGGCCTTAAACCAATAGGACTGATATCCTTCTAAAAAGGGGAAATTTGGGGCACCTGGGTGGCTCAGTGGGTTAAGCCTCTGCCTTCGGCTCAGGTCATGATCTCAGGGTCCTGGGATCAAGCCCCACATCCCACTCTCTGCTGGGTGGGGAGCCTGCTTCCTCCTCTCTCTCTCTGCCTGCCTCTCTGCCTACTTGTGATCTCTCTCTGTGTCAAATAAATAAATAAAATCTTTAAAAAAATTTAAAAAGGGGAAATTTGGACACAAAGACGGCATGCATAGAGGGAAGACCATGTAGAAGAGACATAAGGATATGACAGGCAACCAGCAGCCAAGGAGTGAGGTCTGGAACAGATCCTTCTCTCAGCCCTCAGAAGGAACCAATCCTGCCAACACCTTGACTTTGGACATCAAGACTCTGAAACGGAGAGACAGTACATTTCTGCTCTTTAAGCCCCAAGTGCTGGTACGGCAGCTGTAGGAAACGAATACAGCATAGCTGGGGTAGTCAGGTAAATAGGGCAGCAAGAGGCTGAAGGAGGGTTAATGGAGAAGAATTCATTCCACAACCATGTATTGTGGCGCTCCGATGTGGCGGGCACTGTGCCAGATACTGAGGGAGATATAAAGGTGACCTTCTGCTCCCTGTGCCCAGGTAAGTGGTAGTCAGAGTTGATCTTGTTCACTCACAGCCCTAATACAGGGCAGAAAGTCATCGAAACCATGAAGGAAGTGCTGATAAAATACCACTGGAGTTCAGAAGAGGAGGAGAACCTCTTTCAGCTAAGAGGAGAGAATAAGAGAAAACGAAATTCAAAGGGTATCAATTAAAGTATGTCCTAAAGAATGGGTACAATTTGGACAGGCTGAAATATCAGGCAAGAACATTCCCAGTGGAAAAAAACACCATAAGCATAGCATGGCAGTGACATAAAAAAAAGGAACTCTACTGGGAACAGTTAGCATTTCTTATACGAGAGTCTAAGGTGAGTGAAAAAGAGTCTGTGGAGTTGAGACAGATGACCGTGGCCTTCAGTAGGACAGAGACAGAGTAAAAGGGTTCACGACAGAGAATGTAGCTCAAAATGGACTTATGAATGTTTTTCCCCCAGGTCCAGGGCTACAGCAAGTAGAAAGATGGCAAGTCATCTGGTTTAGGAAACTGACCGAACTTGGAGGAAGCTGAGTGCTCCCACTCTGTGCCCTGCTAGACCCAGTGGGGAGCAATGTTAGGAGACAGCATGTTGGGTCTCGGGGAAAGATACAAAATGTTGTCGTTCCTCTTAAACACAAGAAACAGCAGTATCTTCCTAAAGCTGTCTAGACACTATCAGAAGTTCCTATCTAAAGCTATCTGGACACCCTTCCCAGAAATACAAAACAGGTAATGGGGGGAGGGTACCGCTTTTTATTTGCTGTCATTTGTTATACATCTAAAACATTTCAAAATGTCAAGTAAAGCAAATGGTAGAACCTAGCCTTCCAGAAGCCATACGATCCATCATTAAGAAGAATTTAATCAAGGAAATTGCCTTCAATAGGCACAGAGACTGTCATCTGGGAAAATGAAATTTGCAAGGGAAGCAGCAGGCCTTCATCCCAGGAGCCTGGGGTCAGAAATGTCTTACGAGGCTGGCAACAGAACGGGCAAGTGCTGGAGATAGGGAGGCTAGGTTAAAGGAGTTTGGGTGAAAGAGGAAAACAGTTTAGGACAATCTGACCAAGAGACCAATGGATTTCTGGCTTGACAGCTGAGGGAGAAAGGCAGAAGGGGGTCTCCCTGAATGTTTCAGTTAGGTCTTTTCATTGCAAATGATTGAAACCCAACTGAAACAGGGCTAATTCCCTCCTCTATCAGGTTAATCCGTCTTCGCTAACCTCCAAGGTATAAGCTTAGGGAAGAGACCTCTTTTCCATTAGCACATATTTTGTATGCTCTATGTAGGATATACTGTATTATTACAACAAAGTTAGCTAGAGAAAAGAAAATGTTATTATGAATATCATAAAGAAATTACATTTGTACTATTATGCTCTATTTGTTGGAAAAAATTCATGTGGACCCACACAGTTCAAATCCATGTTGTTCAAAGGTTGACTGTATGACTGTATGTGTTAATCGAATGTTTATGCTACCAGTAGGCTTCTGGTCAACAGTACGTTATCAGTAGTTAAGTTTGGGGGGGGTGTCAAAAGTTATACACAGATTTTTGACTGCATGGGGTGGGGGATCTGTGCACCTCACCCCAGCATTGTTCAAGGGTCAAACACCATTGAGGAGAATAAGCCCAGGCAAGGAGATAAGGAAACGAGCACCGGATGGCGATGAGGGAGGGATGTCAGTGGAGAGAAGGGTGCTTCTTGAAACTGATGGGATGGCCTTCAGATATTTTTGCTTTGTGCTTGGGGCAGCGAGAGAATTCTTCATGGGATTGACAAAAAAATGATCTTCTGCTGGTCTAATTGAACAAGGAGGGCCTCAACCTGGTCACGTGTTGGGGAGCAGCAAAACACACATACTTGGGCCAAGCAAATGTTTTCTTTTTTTGTTGTTGTTGGGTGTTTCCTTGGTTCTTCTGTCAAATCACTCTGGTCCAACCCCCTCCCCATATCCCAGCTGTTATAAAGGCTAACATGATTAATACCAGCCACAGTCAGGCTCCTCTGATTACCAGGGAAGTAGGAGAGAGAGTGGGAACAAGAAACTGAAAATTTATCAGCCTGACAAGGGCACTCCGTTTTTGAGCTTTAGTTTCCTTATCTGTAAAACACAAGGGCACCTGGGTGGCTCAGTCGGTTAAGCACCCCACTCTTAATCTTGCCTCAGGTCATGATCTCAGAGTCGTGGGATCAAGCTCTGTGTCGGGCTCTGTGCTAGGTGCAGAGCCTGCTTAAGATTCTCTCTTTCTCTCCCTCTCTCCCTCCCCCACTTTTTCTCTACTTCTCTAAAAAATGCAGAAAATAATGTATTTGGAAATACCTAGCATCATGCTTGGTTCATGGTAGACCCTCAAAAGTGGCTATTTCTTCTTTTGTTCTACCCCTCTATGCTCTGAGATAATTCCAGCCAATGTATTTTCCTAAAAGCATCTGTTATCTAGTCAACTGAACCACAGTCTGAAATACATAGTCTGAAAACAGTACCAAACCGTCTTATCCCTCTGGTCCTCCTCACCCCCTTGAAGTCACTTCTTGATGGCCTGTTCCCTCTTATTTTGTAAGAGAGTAGAAATGGTCATATCTTGCCTTACCCAAGAATCTGAAGATGTTATTAGTCAGCCCATTCTGCCCATTCTACTCTACCAGTGGACTGAGAATTTGACAATGTTTCCAAAACTCAGGTGAGCCTTAGAAGTCATCTGGTCCAATTCTCTCCCCCATTTTACAGATAAGGAGACTGAGATCCAGAGGGAATAAGCAAGTGGCTCGAGGTCACACAGTATCTTAGGGACAGAGTCAGGAATAGATATTAGGACTGAAAAGCCAATTCTTTCTGTTGTCCACAGCTGATTATAAGCTTTTTCTTGATTTTCATGAAGTATAACATACATTATAAGCTAAGCTAACATCTTTCAACATGGATCTACAGGAAGGGTTTTCAGAGATGAGGCAAAGGTATTAAATGAGGACTGCTCCTCAAAGAAGAAAGTCCCCCTACGATTCATCCAACCAAGGCAGATTATTTAGAATGTGGGTGTGAGAGAAGGAAGCCCCTAAAAGCCACATATTCACAGAAGTTCTCAAAGTTCAACTTTTGACCTCATCTTTAAATGATAACAACAGCAGCGAACGCACAGTACTCGGTATGTGCCAGGCCCTATTCTGAGCCCTTTGTAGGTAATAACCCATTTAATCCAGATAAAGTTATACTACAGTGATATTTTAAACACATGTCAAAATTGTTAATATATTAATACTATAAACATAACACAAGTGTTGAAACCCCATTTTGGTATTACTTCTTTTCTTCAAACAATGAAAGAGGCCTGTGAATTGATCATGAAAAGACCATGAAAAGGATGGACCCATCCATCCATCCATCCACACACCCAGACACTCACCCTTCCATCCATCCAACATAATGCCAAGCTATCCCATACACCAAGCCCTATGTTTTGTGCCAGTGATAGAGACGAAGAGAACATACTACCTGTGCTTGGGTTGCTCACAGTGTGGAAGAAGAGGAATAAGTATGAACCTGCGCAGAAAGCATGGCGGAACAGTTGTATAAAGGCATGCGGGGGGGGGGGGCACATGCTGATTCTGTTCACTTCATTATATTCTGACGGAAGTACCAAGGAAGACTTGCCCAAGAAAGTAACACCTCAGAGGACCCCAAGAAAATAACAGTAGGATTCCCCATCAGGAAGAGTTCCTCAGCTTCTGGGGTCATAATACCCTTGGAAGATATGATGAAAATGTATCTTTCTAGATAAGGGCATGTGCGCGCGCGCACACACACACACACACTTACACACACATTTCCCCTTTTCACAAGTGAGTTTAAAATTCAGCTCTGTCACTCACTAGTCACGACACTTCGGGCCTCAGTTACCTCACTGATTAAATGAGAGTAACAGTAGTCTTCCTCGCAGGCTAGCTGTAACAATCATATGCAACATTGTGTGTGAAGCGCTTGCAGAGACTTGGCAATCAATAAGTCGTAGTTCCCTTTCCTTTCCCTAAGTGGAATTTAATTTTCAAAAGCAATGAGACGACAACGTAGCCAGGAGGGTACATTGATCTTTTCTTGATTCCTGTGGCGTCCCTCTCTCTCTTTGTCTCTCTCTTTTTTACCTCTTCTATCACACAGGTTAGTCTGCCTGGCCTCATTTCCCAACTGGGTTTTTATAGCCAACCGCTTAGATTATTTGGGACTGACGCGCTACCTATTGTGTTAACCAGGCACCTGACCCTTAGATTATTTGGAACTCCTTAGGGTAGCGCACCCCAGAGATGCGATCCCTGCTTAGGGCAAAAACTGCCCTTGGGAAATCTTCTTTTCTCCCTGAGAGGATTTTAACGAGGGCTGGAGGTGCTGTGTCAGGCCTATGGGAGAACACCTCCACCATCCCAGCTCATCTCTTAGCTTAACTTCTAGGGTCTGTATTACCTTCCCAGGGCTGCTGTAGGGAAGTACCACAGAGTGGGGGGCCTACGACAACAGAAATGTCTTCTCTCACTGTTCTGTAAACCAGAAGGGATGGTTCCTTCCAGAGGTTCTGAGGAAGAATCCATTCACTGTCTCTCTCTCCTAGCTTCTGGAAGTTGCCTGCAACCCTTGTCATTCATTGGCTCATATAGCAGCACCTCAATCTCTGCTGTCATCTGTGTGTCTCTGTGTCAAACCTCTCTCTCCTTCCTTTTTCTTTTTTTTTAAAGATTTTATTTATTTATCCGACAGAGAGGGATCACAAGTAGGCAGAGAGGCAGGCAGACAGAGAAGGGGGAAGCAGGCTCCCTGCAGAGCAGAGAGCCCGATGCGGAGCTCAATCCTGGGACCCTGAGATCATGACCTGAGCTGAAGGTAGAGGCTTTAACCCACTGAGCCACCCAGGTGCCCCTCACTCTCCTTTCTTGAGGAGGACACTTCTCATTGAATTTAGGGCCCAACCAGACAATCCAGGACGATCTCGTCTCAAGATCCTCCATAATAAGTATATCTGCTAAGACCCTTTTTCTTTTTTTTTTTTTTTAAAGATTTTATTTATTTATTTCACAGAAAGAGATCACAAGTAGGCAGAGAGGCAGGCAGAGAGAGAGGGAGAGGCAGGCTCCCCGCCGAGCAGAGAGCCCGATGCGGGGCTCGATCCCAGGACCCTGGGATCATGACCCGAGCCGAAGGCAGAGACTTTAACCCACTGAGCCACCCAGGTGCCCCAAGACCCTTTTTCTAAACAAGATCACATTCCCAGCTTCTTGGAAGGAAGGCATGGACATTATTCTGGGGGGTCTGCCATTCAGTCCACCACTACAGGTCTTATTTCTTTGAACTCAGTCCAGCTTTAATGGAGCCTGGTGATATGGATTTGTTTTTCTTGTTTTTATAACATCACTATCTTTGAGTCAGGGGAACAATATATCAGTTACAAATTGGTGCCAGACACAGTGCTGGGGGTTGTATACGCATTAACTCACTTGATCTTCACAAGCCTTTGTGGGAGGCAGATGATATAATCATCTTTATTTTGCAAATGAGGCTGAGAGTACTTTAGTAATTAGCCGCAGGTCAAACAGCCAGTATGCAGTGAAGTTGCATTCAGACTCATCTCTACCTGATTCTGAAACCCACTTTATGGAGTGCTGACCCTGAGCAGGACACCCTTCTCTGCGTGCTTCGCAGGTGGACACACATCTAACATTCACAAGGACCTTACAAGCTGAACACATTGTTAGTAGCCCTTCCCCTCTCTGTGGAGGAGGAACCCAAGGCACAGAGAGCTTTCGTAACCAGTGCAAGGTAATAGAGCAAACGACCATGACCCTGGATGTCCTCCATCTGTAAGATGAGGAATGGAGATTTACTGAACGCCCACTACGCCGGGCACTATGTGTTTTTTTCACATGGAGTCTTCATGGAAATGGGTGATACAGACCTTTTTCTGTTTTACAGGAGGGAAACTGAGGCTCAAAGGGGTGAAATGACCTGCCCATGAATGATGGAAGTTTGATATAAAGCAGGTCTTTGCAAGTGGCCAGGTGTGTTCCTTCCACTAGTCCTCACTGCCTCCCAGAGTCATCGTGAGCATCTAGGAAGATGACGCGTGTGGCGGGGACTCAGTCTGGAAAGAAGACAAGTCTTATGAAGACAACGATCCATATCCTGATAGCACTCCTCCTCTTCAAACTCATCCTAACTGCTGCTGTCATCACTATCAAAGTACTATCACACTTGCTTAGCCTGAAAAGTCCAAGGCCAGGTTCACCAATGCCCAGGGGGCGCTACTGACTTGCACAGCCCTGATCTGACCCTAACACTTTGGAGAAAACATTACATAACCTGGGGGAAGAAGGATGAGTTGGCATGAAGCACACAGTTCGGTCACATTGCAGTCACGCTTGGAGTGTCTAATTAACCGTCAAGTGTATGTCTTCTGGCAATGGCTGGAAAGAGGGTCAGGGCAGAGCCACTCAACCCCCACGTACACGAGAACTGAGAAGGTAGAACAGGGAAGCTCAACAGAGCCGCACGTCTCCAAGGGCCAAGGGCTTCTCAAGGCGGGCCCAGGTAGGAACAAGGCTGAGCAGGGCTGCGGATTGAAAGGAGGATGGGATTGAATGCAGTTTTCTTATGTACGCTGGAGGTCAAGGGCCAGCAGGGACGCAACCACACAGGGCACATTCCCCAACACGCCAGCTCTATCTCCTGAATTCCCAATGTTTCATTTTGAATGATGCCATCAGGCCTGAACTGTTAGCCCACCTCCACTCTGTCCTCACCCTCAACTCCTGTGGGCCCTGCATTACGGTAGGTGCCCAGGTCCCATTAGTCTCCTCAGCTACTCTGCCTGCGGTCTCCATCTCTCTCTCTCTCTTTCTCTCTCTTTTTAAAAAAGATTTATGTATTTATTTGACACAGAGAGAGAGAGAGAGAGAGAGAGAGAGTGTGTGTGTGTGTGTGTGTGTGTGTGTGTGTGTACGCGCACGCGCATGCGCCCTCGTGCATGGGTGGGGGGAGGGGAAGAAGGGGAAGGAGAGAAGCAGACTCCCGGCTAAAAGCAGAGCCCCACAGGGCTCGATCCCTTGACCCTGAGATCATGACCTGAGCGGAAATCAAGAATCAGATGATGCACGGACTGAGCCATGCAGGCGCCCCGCCCCACCTCTCCTTTGAGAAAGTGTCCCTGCACGCTGTGGCACTGTGAGTCTAGGAACTGCCCTACCTCGCATCCCCACTGAGGCTGTAGACAGAGGTCAGACTGTGTTCATGAACATATAAGCCTGGCCAATCTACGTCCTTCTCTGGCATTTTTCAGTTGGAGCTGGAGATAAGGACCTTCTTCGTTCTGGGGTCAGCGGCCTGGAAGGACATGAGCTTGAGATCGCCCCGCGGTCGGGTTTCTCGCCGCATGGAGAATGCCAGCCTCCAGCAGGAAAGAATGAAGCTGACACATAAAGAGAGGAGAGGGGAGGAGGAACAAAGGCCTAAAAACATTCTCTTTCCTGATTGCCAGCTGTACCCAAGGCCAGCTCCCCCGGCTTAAGCACAGGAACCAATACACACACACACACTCTCTCTCTCTCTCTTTCAGAAGATTTTATTTCCAAGTAATGTCCACACCCAACGTGGGGCTCAAACTCACAACCCCGAGATCAAGAGTCACGTGCTCCTCCAACTAAGCCAGCTGGGCGCCCCTGCACTCCTCTCTTTTTTGCTTTAAGCTCAACTGACTCGGGTTTCTTTTACTTTCAGTGAAACCGTTCTTACACCCTCCACATGCCAACAGGAGTCACAATTATTCTGTGAAGTCCATGTCATTGGGGCCTCATAGCGTTTCTCTGACGCAGCCAGTCCCATTCTACAGATGAGGAAGCTGAGCCGCCGAAGCCTTCCTTGCCCTGAGTCCCACACCAGTTGGCGGGAAAGCCTGGATCTGTGCTCTTCCCTAACCCTTACTATGAAAAATTACGAACTTCATCTCGGCTCCATACGTCACAGCCGTCCTTTCTTCTGTCCCCTCTGCCATGTGCCTCCTGCAAAGGTCTCTTTACACCTTGCCTTGTATAGTGCGATAACACTAACTAGTTCCCCCGCTCCTCTCCGTCTCCAATCCATGCTTGCCCAGTCAGTACTCCTAAAGCATACTGGTTATGCCATTTACTCAGCTAGAAAACCTTCGAGGGCTTCCCATTGCCTAATCAATGAACTTCTTAGCCTGGCATTCAAAGGCTGTTCACAACCTGGGCCTAATCAATGTCTGTATGTTTCTCTCCCTTCCTCTTGCTACTCGCTGCCGAGGTTCCCGTTATACCAGGCATGCGCCACGCATCCCTTCTCTCAAGCAGATCCTCCATCTGAACGGCCCCTGTGCCCACTATGGAAATCCATCTGGTTCCTTAAGGCCCATCTCAGACACTGTTGCTTTTGTTCTCCCTTTTTAGGCCACTTTTCACATTCTTCTGGATATTATAGCAATTCTGAGATTTTTCGCAAAATCTCTACCGAGCCAAGAGTGTCAGGAAAACAAGGTCTGTGCCTTCTTTCCCGATTTCATTCAACATACATTATTCAGCACCTTCTGCATGATTGGCCCTCTGCTATGTGCTAGAGATAGTAAATTATATTAGATAACATGACAGGCACTATTCTAAGAATTTTACGCACGACAGCTCACTTAGGTCTTACAATAACTCCACAAAGTAGGTCTTGTCACGCCCATTTTATAGATGAAGAAACAGAGGCCCAGAAAAGCTAAGTAACTTGCCAAGGTCACACAGCTAGTGAACGGCAGAGCTGGGATACAAAGCCGGGCCGTGCTCTTAGAGCAGTATGCCAGGCCGCCTTTGCAAGTCCTCTTCTCTCTCCTGACTCGTCCTCGGTGAGCCTACCTACCTATTCTTGCCTCTTCATTTCTTTAGTCTTGCGTTCAGTCATTTCACACAGTTCCACTAAGTGCCTACTGTGAGCCGGCACCCACGGGGATTCAGCAGTGCATTGGGCTGAAGGATGGCCCCAAAGGTATGTCCTCATTCTAATCCCAGAACCGGTGAATATTGCCTTATATGGCAAGAGCGGTGGTTCAGTTAAGGCTCTTGAGAGGAAGGTAGCCTGAATCGTCCAGGTGAGTTCGCTGCCCTCACAAGGGTCCTTATGGGAGGAAGGCGGGGGGATCTGAGTCAGAGAGATGGGATGACAGAAGCAGAGATTAGACTGATACAGCCACAAGCCAAGGAAATCTGGAAGCCACTAGAACCTTTTTTTTCTTTTAAGATTTTATTTATTTATTTATTTGTTTGTTTTGTGAGAGAGAGAGAGAGAGAAGAACAGGGGAAAAGCAGCCTCCCTGCTGAGCAGGGAGCCCCACATGGATCTCAAACCCAGAACCCCAGGATCATGACCTGAGCTGAAGGCAGCTGCTCAACTAACTGACTGAGCCACCCCAGCTCCTTATGGAAGCCACTAGAAGCTTAAAGAGGTAACAAACAGATTCTCTCCTCCTGTAGAGGGAGTATGGCCCTGCAGACACCTTGATTCTGGCCCAGTGGTACTGATTTTAGACTTCTGCCCTCTAGAAATGTGGCAGAACACATTTCTGTTGTTTCAAGGTATCCAACCTGTGATAATTGGTTATGGCAGCCCTAGGAAATTCATATGAATAGTGTGCAAAGTAAATGTGATTTCTGTGCTCACGGAACAGATGGGACAGATAGTAATTTTAAAAACGTCGAGAAGGTCACGAAGTATCACAAATGGGTAGTGAGTTTCTATACCAGCAAGCCCATGGCCACGGCTCTCCTGCCCTGTCATACACGTGAAGCAGCCACAGGGATGAGATGACAGGGCAAGGGCTAGAATCGAGTCAGTGTCCTGAACAAGCATGGCAGGAGTACGTTTTGCACACTGCCACTGAAAACGTGAATTTATCCTGGTATTGCTTTGTGGGACTGCAAATTAGAGGATCTAATCCTCATCCTTATGGCTGTTAGCAAGCATCTTCATAAATGGTACACAGAGGTTCTTTTAGACCCCATCCAGAAGACGGCCTCTCTCCTTTGTTAGGATGTGCACACTTGTTACTGTGGAGGCGGTCCTGCAGCCACTAACGTTGGCCTGACAAGTCGGTCACCTCCATGACAGTGGGTGGTAGTGACTGACGAGAGAGATGTTGTTGTTGCTTTTTTCGTTTTGGGTTTTTTTTTTTTTTAAGAGAGAGAGTGCGTGCATACGCACACGTGAGGGCGTGGTTGGGGGAGGGACAGAGGGAGATGGGGCAGAGCCGAATGCGGGGTTCTAGCTCATGACCCTGAGATCATGACCTGAGCCAAAATCATGAGTGGGACACTCAACAAACTGAGCCACCGAGGTGCCCCTAGAGAGCGTCCCTAGACAAGAGACTCTGAGGCCATGGCCACGTTCAGTCGGACCCAGGGGCATAACTGATTAGCAATGCCTGCCCTGAGCAGCACCTAGTGGCACAGGAACACACAGAGCACACATCTCTGACTATCCTACAGAGCGTTGTTCTCCAACTTCGAACTCCAATCAGAAGCACCCGGAGGGGGGCTTGTTAAAACACAGAGTGCTGGGCCCCACCCCAAGAGTTTCTGATACATTAGATTTGGGGTGAAGCCTAGGAATTCACATTACTCACAAGTTCTCAGGTGCTGTTGGTGCTGCCGGTCTAGGCACTGCACTTGGCCAACCACTGCTCTTAGAGTGCTTCTCAAACTTCAACATGAGTATGAATCGATCGCCTGCCATCTTCGTCAAAGGGTAGATTCTGAGGCAGCAGGTCTGGGGTGATGCCCAAGATTCTGTATTTCTTGTGAGTAACCTCGCCATGCCCATGTTGCACCATGGCCCACACACCTTGAATGGAAAAGAACCAGAAAGACAGTTCGTGATTGTGGTGGCATGGCACACAAGTGTGAGGTGTCACAAGTCATTTAGAACTAATTACTTTCTCGAAAAACAACTTAGGGATGATTCCTTACTTCCTCCATTTAAATTGTCTTTGAGTACTTGTGTGGTGCGGGAGAAAGATGCAATTATAGCAAATTGGCTAGGAATTGAGTATAGACTCAGAGACCATATCATCTGTCTGTTTTATCCATTAAAATCTCATTTATTTATACAGCTATACAGTTACAGGAAACCAAGAGGACCAACTTGACCCTCCATGCCCCAGAGAAGGGCAAGAGAACGCCATCTCTCCACACGGGTAACACTGTTAGGACTGGAAGGGGGCTGCCCTTGGAGGAGCGTTGGGGAAGGAAGGGGCAGGTGCCTCTCCCGAAGGCATCACCTGTTCCCCAGGGAGTTACTGGCCCTGGAGGCATTGGGTGATGTCTGGACAGCTATGTTAAGGGTACTGGAGGGGGGATAGACTGGGTGTGCTTTTGGAGTGGGCCAGGCACAGCACTCCCACGAAGCACAGCCTGGGGTCTAGCTGGCTTCATGACCCACCCAGAACAGGGGCATCTGGGTTCCTCCGAGCGTGGTTCCCACCCAGGTCCAGGAAGATGGAGAGGAGAAGTTGGGGCTTCAGAGACAGAACATGGCATCTTCTGGCATCTTAGAAAAGCTGATCCCTAAGGACACTCAGCCCTGGTTGTGCTGCCCTTGAGCACAGTGTCGTCGCCTGTAGTGCACGTCATGCCTCTGAAGGTCATCTATCACGTGTAGAGCACAGAAAGGCTATGATCACAGGGCTAGAGTGTTAGGATGCCGTCCTTTGGAAAGGACACCCCATTTCTTCCCCCTAAGCTGAATTACAAGGACAACATGAATGGTGAGAAAAGAGATAATAAGCTCTGTAAATAGAAGGGCAAGAGGGAATGCTGTAGGGTGACCGATTGTCCCAGATTGCCCAGGCTGAGGGCTTGATCAGGATATAGGAATTTCAGTGTAAAAATCTGGACAGTCCCAGGCAAACAGGGTTGGCTAGTCACCCAAGCATCCAGCCTCTTTCTTCTGCCTTCCTCACATTTCATGATCAGGCACTCCATAATTCCCAACTCCTGACCACACATACCATATTCTCAGGAACATTCATGTTCTCGGTGTGGTTCTGGAACATTCTCATTGCTTACAGAAAGTTGGCCATTATCACTGCAACTGTGGGCACTTTTAGAGACATAACTTCCAGCTCCCCCACCTTTTGACATCTCCCAAAAGGATGAGGAAAAGCGTGGAAGAGGAGAGGGATGGGGTGATTTAGGGGAGCTCTGATGTGGGCAGGAAACACATAGGTGAGTAGGAAGCTACGTTTTCAGAGGGGAAAAAAGGATACCATACATTTCCTTTTCCTCCCTGAGGGTTCCCTTCTGGCTAGCTTTGTAGACTTTTCTTTCCCCCTCCGCTCCCTGCCTTGCTTGGTATGACGGGCCTATGAAGTGAGCCTGAGGCTGCCTGATCGTCATATAAATAAGCTCTGATCTCGGTGGTTAAGCATGGTTGGACAGACAAGAGAACATCACTCACCCAGTAATTTGCTGACCTGGGGTCATCAATGGGAGTACGAAGCCCACACATCCACAAAAGATAATCGATCACACTTGAGTATTTCAGGAACCCCAGGCTTGGCTTTTTCTCACACTAGTTCATCAACAAAGAGAAATAGCAGAAGAGGGTCCCCTCTTTTGGGGGGTTTAATCTTCTTCTTGAGCTGCAGAGGAGAAGATGTAAAACTAAATTCAAATGTAACACTCAAGCTTAGAATCCAGATGCTTGAAAAGCTCAAGGTAGTGTCATGGTCTGCAACTTTTCCCAGGAACCAAAGAAAAATCTTTGGTCGGCAGTTAGATGGATTGCAGTGTGTGTGGAGAGAGAAGGAAACTCTCGGTCTTGTGTGGTAGATGTGAATTTCAGAAACAAATACATATGCATAAATAGTAAATTTAGCTCTAGACCTCCTATTTCTACTGAAGACAGAGAACTTAACCTTACCAGTTCAACGTGAACTCAGTCATTTCTGGGTGATTTCTTTTTTTTTTTTTTCAGTCTCTTTTAAGTAAATAGTTAGAAAATGCAGGATATTTTCTCTCTCCTGTTTTATTTCCTTCTTCATGCCCCGTAGGCAGGGGGACATTTCACAGGGTCCAGGTATCTGTGACCTGCTCCTTATCTTTGATCCATCTTAGTTCTAAACAGGCACATACTGGCCATGCAATTTGGCCTGCCTCTTCTTTGTAGCCCTTTTGCAAAAGACATCCCACTTCTTCCCCCTAAGCTGAATTAGAAGGACAATGTGAAGGGTGAGGAAAGAGACAGTAAGCTCCGTATATAAAAGGGTGAGAGGGACTACAGTAGGGTACCTGATCATCTCAGCCCATCCAGGCTGAGTGGACGTTGCTACATCCACGTCCCCTCTCTGATATTTTATTGCCCTGGACCCTGCAGATTGTTCTGTATCCTCCTTGCTCTGACTGTGCAGGCCCTCACATCCACTAGTCTGTTGTTAAGCACCATCTCAAAGCAACAAGAGCTAGGAGAGTATGTCTAATCCTTCCATAATGCCCTTGGTGTCAGCAAGGTGTGCTAGGGCAGAGGTATATTTCCCTACTGGCTCCAGAATATGTCTTGATCAGAGGAAGTGGGATGCCTCTGCCCTCAGAGGGCAAAGAAAGAACCGGAGTGGCTCTAAGAAAAAAGAAGAAAAGGAGAAGTTTGTTAGCCGGCTTTTGGTCTGGCCAAAAGGAGTCAGAGCCATCCAGACCAGCTTACCGGAGGAGGACCGGTCACAGAGGGATCTGAGGCCAGAGCCCCAGCTACAAGATGATTTCAACAACTTCCAGAATATAGAGCAGTAAGAGGAAATGGCTTCAACGTTAGTAGATTTGGATATCTAGCCCAACTGTAACATCCAGGGGCCAGCCGAGTTATTTCTGTTATTTTCCCCCATCCTTCCAGTTATGTTTTGAGGCATTAGCTCATCTCAGTTATGTTGGCGTTTCAAAGAAACCTGTTGTCCTTCCCGTTAGTTTAGATCTATAGACCTGTCTTACTTACAAAGATATCTTCCCATAGTTCAAAAGACAAAGCTTTTTTCCCTTTTTTCTTTTTTTAAAAAGATTTATTTATTTATGAGACAGAGTGCGTGACAGTAAGTCAGGGGAGGGGCAAAGGGAGAGAATCCCCAAATAGACCCATTGCTGAACATGGAGCCTGATGCAGCTCGATCCCACAACCCATGACATCATGACCTGAGCCAAAACCAAGAGTTGAACACTTAACTGACTGAGCCACCAGGTGCCCCAAGACAAAGGTTTTTAATTGAATACATACACATCTTATTAAATGGATAGCTTTTTTGATGTGGAAATTATAAGGCTGGACTATTATAGCAGTAGCTAAAGGAAGCATGTGTGCAAAATTCTCCCAACAGCAATTTAGCCATATGTACAAAGAAGGCTTAAAAATGTGTTGATGCATATCCTTTGTTTCAATTGCACTTCTAGGAATTTATAGTAAAAAATAATTCAAGATATATGCACAAGACTATACTTCCACTCAGAATGTAGCAAGGTGCAAGAGAATGTCACTTCCTCTCTAACAATGAGAAAACACTGGGTAATTTGTAAAAACAGAACATATCTTGAGCCCAACAGAAATCTGAAGTTACAAGGAAAGCAAGTAAAATGAGTTCCAGGGCGACTAAACCTTCTTAGAAATGAGACATATGATCTATTTCATGTGTGGCCAGCAGGGAGAAAAAATGAGGCTGCCACACAAGCGGTATCAACTAACATTTTAACAATTTTTTTAAGTATGCTCTACACCCAATGTGGGGCTTGAACTCAGGACCCAGAGATCAATAGTTGCATGCTCTAGTGACTAAGCAGGTCAGGCGTCCCCATTTTAATGAATTCTTAAAGGCCGAGTATGGGTTAGCATATTTGGAATAACTACCTTTGGAATAGCTAAGAACCATAGACATTAGGAGAGTCACATCCACAGACCTCCACTGGGTGTTCACTAAAAAGACTGAAGGGAAGGCAGGAGACTTGAAAGAACTCCCTTTGTAACACAGGCATACAGGAGGTAAGTAGCCTCCTTGTAGGGAACAAGATAAAGTCTCATCTGATTCCCTGAAGTAAAAGTGTTAAGTCACTGGGGGAATGACAGCAAATCCTTTTGCTCATGTTCCAACCAGAAATCTGTTGCTTTAGGACAAGAGATAGAAGCAAAAACCTTCTGTTCCTACAGGAGGGGCAGGAGGGGCAGGATTCCATCCTGGGATCAAGATCCTGCAAAGATACCAGGCGATGATCCATATCATCAAGGAGAAGGGAGAGGAACTCTTGTGCTAGATCAACCACAAAAAAGGGGCAAAGTTTGGCTGCTACAGGAAAGAAGGGAAAGTACATGGAGGAAGCCCTATCCTTTGAGACCCAAGTAAACAGAACTTGCCTAAGAAAGAAGCTGAGCCAAAACAAAAGAAAACCCTTCGATCCCTTACCATGAGTGCAGCACTGAGTAACAAGAAATAGCAGTTTAGCAAGAATGTAGAGAGAGTCAACCTCCATAGGGCATGTGTATAAGAACTAGTAATTTACCAAGGGGGATAATAGAAACATTGAAGAAAACCCATCACCACACCAATCCCATTATAAGAACAAGGTAACAGCACCAAATATCTGGAGGAACTTGAAGACGGTAGCATATTTAAAGTAAAGGTAGTAACAACAAAACCCAAACCCCCACAAAATGACTGACTAGACTGACTCAACCCCTAAGACTAATGGCCTAACATAAGAGCTGTACTCATTGTTAAATACTCTTCACTCCATCCTCAATGTTCTTCTACCCATAATGCCCAGAAATTAATAAAAAAATTACAAGAAACACACACAAAAAAACCAAGTTAAACACACACACACACACACACACACACACACAGTCAAAAGATGACATAATCAACACAACCAGATGCAGAGATGACCCATTTGTTGGAATTTTTAAACAGGGCCATTATGTTTTTTTTAAATAGGGACTTTAAATTAAGTATTATTAATATGTTAAGGTCAGAAGGAGTACAACATTAGATGGAAATTTTGATTTTTGTAAGAGTGGAAGAAATGGTAAAAATTAAAGTAAACATAAAATATATTATTTTCACATTTTAATTTTTTTAAAAGATTTTATTTATTTATTTGACAGAGATTGCAAGTAGGCAGAGAGGCAGAGAGAGAGAGAGAGAGAGAAGCAGGCTTACCACTGAGCAGAGAGCACAATGTGGGGCTCGATCCCAGGACCCTGGGATCATGACCCAAGCTGAAGGCAGAGGCTTTAACCCACTGAGCCACCC
Organism: Martes martes; assembly: GCF_963455335.1. Lineage (NCBI taxonomy): Eukaryota > Metazoa > Chordata > Mammalia > Carnivora > Mustelidae > Martes > Martes martes. Next base: position 109,063,962 of record NC_137897.1, read on the forward strand.
AAGTGCCCCCACATTTTAATTATTTAAAAGACAATTGATAAGTTCAAATTCTGAGTGACTTGAAGAAAGCACAGTTCATGCTCTTTCCCACTGAGATCAGTTTTAAAATCTCGACAGACTATATGAGCTTCTATTTGAGGACTGTGAAAAGTAAACAGCAGGTAGACTGAAGCAATAGATCATAATTCAAAATATTACCAAGAGTACAGTGAGTTTACCATTTTCTACACCCTTCTACCATCTTCCAGCCTAGACTTAATGCAGCCTAAAACCTGGAAGTGGCAATTGGGATAGACAGGGAGAGCTTCAGGAGATACCTTATAGTTATTGCTCATTGAGTAGGAAAGTAACTTGGTAATGCACGAAGTGGAAGAAATCCACATTTAAAATTTTTTCTCCTTTCTCTCACACTCCAGCCTTCAAGAAATCCTGTATCAGAGGAAGTAGCAATAACAAAAGCAGCAACAGGGTCTAGTAAGAACCAAAAACTTTGAAGGAGAAGAACCAGTTTCTCCAATCAAAGGAACTTAAATCCAAAATGGGTAGGCTGAATCTGCATTGCTTTTTTCCTCCTCTCTGTTCTCCCACGAATTGTGCCACATGTGTATATGGGAAGTACAGAGCAACATGGGGTAAATACAGCTCCAGCTATTGAACCAAAACAGGGAGGCCTAAGAATCCAAAAGTTAAGTACCCAGGAGATTACAGAGAGAGAATAGATGGGAATATCAAACCATGAAGATGTTTATGAAATCATGTGCGCATATGAATCTGACCCTAAACAGCATAATATAGACTCTGAGAATCGAAAGAAAGGATAGCCCATCACTCAGATCCCAGACTAGCCAGTAGCCGATGCTGAAATCCAGTAGCGGATGCTGAAATCACTACAAAGGCTTTGAAAGTGGGACACCGAAACCACAACCCACAGAAAGCTGGTTGGAAATTGTGCCCTGAACAAGACAGTGTTGATTGCCAGCAAAAGCTAAAATATCGACATTCTCCATTTGATTTAAACAAGACCCAGAATCTCATAACATGATATTTAAGACACCCAACAAAAATCCAAAATTATTAAACAAATAAAGAACCAAGAAAATGGAAATTTGCATGGAAAAAGATCAACAGACAGCAATACCAAGATGACACAGTTGCTAGAATTATCTGACAAAGCAGCTATTTACAATTACCTGTTTAAAGAAGCTGTTATCAAAATACCACAACAAGGGTGTATAACTCGAAAGATAGAATGTCTTGGGAAAAAAAAAAAACATATACACACAAATGTAAATTTTAGAACTGAAAAACACAAAGCAGACTGGATGGGCTCACTAGCAGAATGGGGAGAACAGAGAACAGATCAGTGAAACTGAAGATAAGTCAATAGAAATGATCTAATCTGAAAAACAAAGAGCAAAAAAATAAATTCAAAAACAGAGCCTCAGGCATGCAGAAACAAAACCAAAGGTCTAAAAGTTATGTCACTGAAATCTCAGGAGGAAGAGAGACAAAGTACAGGGCTGAAAAAAATATTTGAAGAAATTATGACTAAAAACTTCCCAAATTTGGTGCCCCTTTCTTCCTGCCTCCATGGACTCTAATGAGGAATCTCTGACTGCAGTTGTTTTCTCCATATAATCAGGGTGTCAGTTTTCTCTTACTGCTTTAAAATTTCTTTTCATTGTCTTTATTTTGCAAAAGTTTGATCATAACGTGTCTTGGCATGGATTTCTTTGGGATTATCCTTTTGCAATTTGTTCAGATTCTTGAATCTATTTTGTCTTTGCTACATTTGGGGAGTTTCGGCCATTATTCTTAAAGTACTTTTTCAGCTCTGTTCTCTCTCTCTCTCTCTTTTAAATCTACTCTAGGACTCTTGTACTAATGTTAGATATTTTGTTATAGCTCCACAGGTTTCTGAAGCTCTACCCCCCCAAAAAATTTTTTAGTATATTTTCTTTTTTTGTTATTGTTCCAGTTCACTGATTCTTTCCTCTGACACCCCCTGCTGCCATTTTGTTGTTAAACCCATGCAGAGCTTTCTATTTCAATTGTGTTTTCAGTTGTAAAAGTCACAGTTTGTTCTTCTTTGCATCCTCTACACATTTGTTAAGACTTTCTATTTTTTTGCTTTTCCTCTTTTCACTTTTCTCAAGTGCATTCAGGGACAATTGTCCCTTCATATAATTTTTATGATGGTTGCCATTAAATCTTTGTCAGATAATTCTCACATATATGTCATCTTGGTGTTGGCATCTCTTGATTATCTTTTTTTCTTTTTTCATTCAGTTTGAGATCTTCCTGGTCTTTTGTAATTTTCTATTGAAACATGGAGAATTTTATATTATGTTCTGAAACTTTGAATCTAATTTATTTAAAGCTTAGTTATCTTTCTCTGACCCTACTATGGCACGGGGAGGGTGAAATATACTCATTGCTGACAAGTGGGGTTAGACATGCAGTTTCCCACTTGGCCTCCACTGACAGTCAAGAGGAGGCACCTCATTACTGCTAAGTGGTGAGTGGGAGTTCTGGTTTCAATTAAGCTTCAATTACTACATCCCTGGCTTGAAGGGGTAGGACTTCCTTGTTATTGCAAAAAGACCTTCACAGACACGATGAGGTAGTGGGCTCATTTCTAGCTTCCAGGAATGAAAGTTGTTCCCTACTTGGACTTCTCTGACACCGACTTGGTGGCAGTACTGGGTCACCTTGTTGTAATCTGCAAGGATAGAACTCTAGGCTTCCCATTTTGTCTTTACTGGTTTGAGCAGGGGCAGGGCCATAGTTTTTTCTATGGCATTTGGATGAAGTATAACAGTACTACCTTAAAGATTCTGTCCTGGTAGGCTGCTTCTTTCCTAGTCCTTTGGCTAGAGAGAATGTACTTTCATTAGGGCTGCTTCTTATTCTTTTTTTTGGGGGGGGGGCAGTGTATGTGCCCATTGCTGCTTCCATGTTCCTGACTTCTCCAACTCTAGTCTGGGACATATGAGGAAAAAGAAAACCCAGGGAACTCAGCTTCTGAGATCCATAGATGATTTTCATTCTTCTCCATGTTTCAAAGTCTTCTTATATTTGTGGTATATATAACTTCCAAGGATTTTAGTTGTACTTAGGAGTAAAGATAAGATAAAGTATGTCTATTTCATCTTCTTTGAGGTGGAAGTGCTTCAAAAATATTTAAAGAATTAAAATCATACAAAGTATGTTCTCTGCATAAAAAAGAATTAAACTAGAAATCAATAACAGAAAGATATCTGGGATACCCCCCAAATATTTGGAAATTAAGAGATACACTCCTAAATAATTTAGGAAGCAATAGAGAAGTCACAAGAAGAAGCAGAAAAAAAAAATTGAATTGAGGGACACCTGGGTGGCTCAGTGGGTTAAGCGTCTACCTTCGGCTCAGGTCATAATCCCAGGATCCTGGGATCAAGTCCCACATTGGGCTCTCTGCTCAGCAGGGAGCTTGCTTCTCCCTCTGCCTGCCACTCCCCCTGCTTATGAGTGCACACACTCTCTCCCTCTCTCTGACTAATAAGTAAAGAAAATCTTTAAAAAAAAAAAAAGGTCTTTTGAGTTGAATAAAAATAAAAACATACTTTAGTCAAACCATGTTGTGTTCAGCTAAACCAGTGTAGACAGGGGAATTTCACAGAAGTCAATGCATAAATTAGAAAAAAGGGTAAGTCTTGCATCAATAATCTAAGTTGCCACCTCAAAAACTAGAGAGAGTACAGGAAATTTAAACTAAAAACAAACAAAATGAAGGAAATAATCAAGAGAAGATTAAAAAAAACAGAAATACCAAAAAAAATCAATGAAATGAAAGTCTTTTTTAAAAAGATTTTATTTATTTATTTGAGAGAGAGAGAGGATGAGAGAGAGAGCATGAGGGAGAGAGGTCAGCGGGAGAAGCAGACTCCCTGCTGAGCAGTGAGCCTGATGTGGGACTCGATCCCGGGACTCCAGGATCATGACCTGAGCTAAAGGAAGGTGCTTAACCAACTGAGCCACCCAGGTGCCCCTGAAACTAAATTCTGTTTCTTTGAAAAGATCAGTAAAATTGATACATCCCTAGCAAATCTGCTCAAGAAAAAAGAGAAGGCACAAATTATCAACATTCCAAATGAGACTAGTATTATAACTCTAGCTTTAAAAGATATTAAGGCCATATTATGAACAACTTTGTGCCAATAAATTTGGTAAACTGACGGAGCTGAGTCATTCACTGAAAAACAAAGCCACTCAAGTTATTCAGGAAAAGGAGATCACCTGAATATCCTTATGGCTATTAAAGACACGGAATTTGTAGTCAAAATACTCCCACAGACAAAGCCCCAGTCCCAGGTTAAAAACCTTCCCAAGGAAAACTATTGAGCCAGCAGAGGGACAAATAGTTAACAATTCAGTTTATGAGGCCGTCTTTATCCTGATATCAAACCAAAGACATTTCAAGAAAAAAAAAAAACCTAGGGAACAATATCCCTCCTTAATATAGATATGAGAAAACCTTACCAAGACATTAGTATATTTAATCTAACAGTATATAAAAAGACTAATATAACATGGCCAAGTAGAGTTTAACCCAAGAGTGTAAGGTTGGTTTAAAACTCAAAAAACCAGTTTTATTTTTGTTTTTCAACATTTCCTTAGCAATTCGGGGTCTCTTCTGATTCCATACAAATTTTAGGATTATTTGCTCCAGCTCTTTGAAAAATACCGGTGGAATTTTGATCGGAATGGCATTAAAAGTATAGATTGCTCTGGGCAGTATAGATATTTTAACAATGTTTATTCTTCTGATCCAAGAGCATGGAATGGTCTTCCATCTTTTTGTGTCTTCTTCAATTTCTTTTATGAGTGTTCTGTAGTTCCTCAAGTACAGATCCTTAACCTCTTTGGTTAGGTTTATTCCGAGGTATCTTATGGTTCTTGGTGCTATAGTAAATGGAATCGATTCTCTAATTTGCCTTTCTGAATTTTCATTGTTAGTGTATAAGAAAGCCACTGATTTCTGTAGATTGACTTTGTATCCTGCCACGTTACTGAATTGCTGTATGAGTTCTAGAAGTTTGGGGGTGGAGTCTTTCGGGTTTTCCATATAAAGAATCATGACAATCATATTAAAAAATGGGCAGAAGATATGAACAGACACTTCTCCAATGAAGACATACAAATGGCTATCAGACACATGAAAAAATGTTCATCATCACTAGCCATCAGGGAGATTCAAATTAAAACCACATTGAGATACCACCTTCCACCAGTTAGAGTGGCCAAAATTAGCAAGACAGGAAACAACGTGTGTTGGAGAGGATGTGGAGAAAGGGGAACCCTCTTTCACTGTTGGTGGGAATGCAAGTTGGTGCAGCCACTTTGGAGATTCCTCAAGAAGTTAAAAACAGAGCTTCCCTATGACCCTGTAATTGCACTACTGGGTATTTACCCCAAAGATACAGATGTAGTGAAAAGAAGGGCCATCTGTACTCCAATGTTTATAGCAGCAATGGCCACGGTCGCCAAACTGTGGAAAGAACCAAGATGCCCTTCGACGGATGAATGGATAAGGAAGATGTGGTCCATATACACTATGGAGTATTATGCCTCCATCAGAAAGGACGAATACCCAACTTTTGTAGCAACATGGACGGGACTGGAAGAGATGATGCTGAGTGAAATAAGTCAAGCAGAGAGAGTCAAGTATCATATGGTTTCACTTATTTGTGGAGCATAACAAATAACATGGAGGACAAGGGTAGATGGAGAGGAGAAGGGAGTTGAAGGAAATTGGAAGGGGAGGGGAACCATGAGAGACTATGGACTCTGAAAAACAACCTGAGGGTTTTGAAGGGGCGGGGGGTGGGAGGTTGGGTGAACCAGGTGGTGGGTATTAGGGAGGGCACGGATTGCATGGAGCACTGGGTGTGGTGAAAAAACAATGAATACTGTTACGCTGAAAATAAATAAAAAAGAAAAAAGAAAGAAAAAAAACTCAAAAAACCAATAGTGTAATTCATTATAACAACAAACTTAAAAGTTTTAAAAATCAACTCCCTCCATGTCAGAAAAATATTTGACAAGATTCAACACCCACTCATGTTAAAAACTTTCCAGAAACAAGAATAAAAGAGAAATTTTTAATGCTGTTAAAAAGCATCTACAAAAAACCACAGCCAGCAGATATTCTCTAAAAGCAATTGCTCTATCATATTCAAATAGTAAAAGCTAATATTTTCTCCCTATGATCAGGAATAACACAGCGACGTCCACCCTTACCTCTTTCCTTCAACATTGTACCAGAAGACCTAGCTACAAATAAAATGGAAGCAAACGCATTTTCCTACTCTCAAATCAAAAGAGACTTGAAAGGAAGAAATAACACCATCTTCATTCTTAGAAGACATGATTGTTTCTGTGAACAATGTCAAACAATCTACTAAAAAGCTTCTAGAACAAATGAGTTCATCCAAGTCATAGGATATAAGGTCTATGTACAAAAATCAATTGTATTTCTATATCTTGGCAATGAACAATTGGAATTGAAATTTAAAGTGAAGCACTACCTTTTACAATACCACCAGAAACATAAAATAATTATGTATAATCTAACAAAGTACATGCAAGATCTGTATCTTGAAAATATATCTTCACGGTAATGCTGTTTTTAATAGATATAAGCCACCAACTAGATAAAATGCCAGTAACAGAGGACTGGGTGAATAATGTAGGGTACTTTCAAACAAAGGAACACTATTCAATCACTTAAAAAGACACTGTAGATTATCATTTATCAAAATATGTTTTAAAGATTTGTTTTTTAAAAGTTGAAAACAGTATCTGCGATAATATATTCTTTGAAACCAGACACATGTGTGCATAATTATGAGCTGTGAAAAACATCATGATTTAAATAACAAATACCTCTGAGTGACGGGTTGAATGTTTAAATTTTTACAACTACTTATCTGCTTTTCCTCATTTGTATACATGAACGTGCATAGCTAATGTAATAATAATAATAAATATTTTTATACCTTAAATCTGGTCTGTCAGCACTCTTGTGTGGTTAAGAAGGAATGTTACAGGGTGATATACATGTATCATCTTTGTGAATTTCTCTTCATCTTCCCCATCTCCATCAGAGCAGCTCTGATGAAGTTCAATGAGGCCCCAACCTAATCATGTAACTGTACCGAGATCTGGATAGTTCAATTCAACCTTCATATTTTTCAACAGTCTAGAATCTTAATATTAATTATATTTTCTATTCCCTTAAACTACTTTGAGATGCACTGATATTTTGACATTCATATACAATTTGTCATTTTCGAATTTCCTTTATTTTACCCCTACTGCATTTGGTGTGATAATATGATACATCACTAATTCCAAGATTAGTTTTAATCAAACAATAGTTTAAATGATCACATTTCTATTTGCATTTAAAAATATCACTTAAGTATTCACATCATGTGTATATTTAATTCAGATACTGTGGAGGAATCTAATTTCTGTTTTACTTGTACTGTCTGCATTGAAAAAAAAATCACTAATTTACATCTTAAATTATTATTATGTTAAAATGTTCCTCAGCAGAAATCAGATCCTGAATTGTCAACAAAGTCTTTTGGCTGATTTTTTTTTTTTTGCAAGTCACCTATTCTACACTCTCTATCAAAGGATTATGGAAATGAGTACACACTGGTCATTCATTGGATTTGAAAGGGAACTCAGGGCCGTGATATGAACTCCAGGATATAATTACGGAATTGAGTAAAAACCCTGGTAACCATGATGCATGTGCAGCATTTAGGAGAATAGAGTGCTTGGGTTCCAAATCCTGGCTTACTGGCCAGAGCTCTTGGGGAATTTACTTTATCTCTCCCGGCCTCTAGTTCCTCCTTTGTAAAATCATGGTAAGGCCAGTACCTTCTTCAGTGCTGATATGAAGATTCATGATGTCACTACATGTAAAGTGCCTAGAATAGGGCCTGGCACTCAATAAATATTATCTATTTTTATGTAATAAACTGGTGGTTTGGGGTAGGGTGGGTTCAGGATCTAGATGAAATGAACATTGGATTAAAAGACCCTAATTGGGGGCACCTGGGTGGCTCAGTGGGTTAAAGCCTCTGCCTTCAGCTCAGGTCATGATCTCAGGGTCCTGGGATCGAGCCCCGCATCGGGCTCTCTGCTCAGTGGGGAGCCTGCTTCCCCCTCTCTCTCTGCCTGCCTCTCTGCCTACTTGTGATCTCTATCTGTCAAATAAATAAAATCTTTAAAAAAACAAAAAATAAAAAAAATAAAAGACCCTAATTGATCCAATGACAGTTACACAACAGGCAAAACACACCGACATTTACCTACTGAATTTCATACACCTGTGCTAATTGCTGTAGCATTACCTGCATTAGTGTAATCTTCCAATAATCAAATGGAATAAGTATTAGCATGTCCATTTCATAAGCAGCACAGCATAGTGGTAAGAGTTCAGATCAAGAATCAGATTGCCAGGGTTTTAATCATGGCTTTACTACTTACTATCTACATGATCTGGGGCAGATCATTCAAACATTCAAAGCTTGCATTTCCCCATCTCTAAAGGAGGGAGCACTTTAAGCACAAAAGGCCTACATCATGGAATTACTGCGAAGATTAAATGAGCAACTGCATATTACGGTCTTAGTGTAAGCAGAAAGAGTTAGGGGTCCCCAGAGAAAGAAAGATGAGACGTAGCTATCTTAGGCCTCTGGCTCTTCTCCCTGATCTGTGCCTCACTGGCTCTATTTGCCCAAGCACACTCAGGCCAGGAAAGAGCCTAATCATACCCGAGACAGCAAGTTAAAGGTAAAACTCCCAGTGCTTTTTCAAATGTAAAGATTGACCCAACGCACATTCTTGAGTTGTTTTTGCAGGATTGAAACTGTGCCCCATAAGGGTTTAATGAGGTTAAAACTGTCACCAGCAAGACCCTCCATGGACCCCCTTCTTCACAGGAATACTGACCTTGTTTGAGAAGCAAACAACAGAAGGAGCTCCGCTGGCCTAGACCCATTTGTGCTGGACCAGATACTCACGCCTCCACCTCATTATAATATCAAATCCGCCCCCCAACAGGAGAAGCATAAACCTTGTTCACATAACATACAACCTTAGGAGGCTCATGGGACCTTATGCCCACCTCTCCATATGGTGACAAAACTCCCCTTTCTGAATATTCATCCTAACCCTAAGTAAAAGGAACTCACTCACCCTTGCTCAGAGAATCACAATTCGAAAACTATTCTCTGTGATGCCCTTATTTTTTTTTAAAGATTTTATTTATTTATGTGACAGACAGAGATCACAAGTAGGCAGAGAGGCAGGCAGAGAGAGGGGGGGGAAGCAGGCTTCCCGCTGAGCAGAGAGCCCGATGCGGGGCTGGATCCCAGGACCCTGAGATCATGACCTGAGCCACCCAGACACCCCGTGATGCCCTTATTGCTGCAAATAAAGTTTCCCTTTGTGTGACAACTCCACCTGGTGTATTCTCTACCTGTAACTCACTAAGGAATGAACTAACCTGAGTTCGGTTACAATGGCACATAAAAAAAGATCAAGAATTCTTAGCAGTTATTACTACTACTAGAACAGGTGATCATAAATACATTGTCCCACGTCACAAAGCTGCCTAATTCTCCATTTTATGTTCTTTGTATGGTTCTGTGCGGCTTGTGATCGCAATTCAATTCTCCATTCTTGGTTTCAGTGAAGATCCTCATCTTTAAAATAAGTGTTGTGAAAGGAGCGCCTAGGTGGCTCAGGGGGTTAAAGCCTCTGCCTTCGGCTCAGGTCATGATTTCAGGGTCCTGGGATCGAGGCCCGCATCAGAGCCTGTGTCCCCCCCTCCCCCACCACTGCCTGCCTCTCTGCCTACTTGTGATCTCCATCTGTCAAATAAATAAATAAAATCTTTAAATAAAATAAGTGTTGTGATCTCTTGCTGTACTATACAGCTCTCCTGCTCTAAAAAGTGATTCCTGGATGGACTGAGATAGTGTAAAGGAAAGTTTTAGAATTTTAAGTACATATTTAGGGAATGGAAGAGACTGAAATTAATGAGACACAAGTTCCAAACAAGAGGTAAGAAAAAAATAACAATAAACAGACAGCAAAAAGAAGGGAATGATAGAAATAAAACTCAAAAAGAAATATTAATAAAAACAATAGATCTGACCAACATCAGAAGTTCATCATCTGACGAGACAAATATTGGAAATGAAAAAGAGGGCCTTAGTAAGATATTGTAGAAATGTAAAGATAATAAAGTGCTACTATGAAAAATAGGTGCCCATAAACTTGAAAATCATATTGATCATGTTTTTAAGAATTTGCTTAAACTGATCAAGAATATACGGACTAGGGGCACCTGGGTGGCTCAGTGGGTTAAAGCCTCTGCCTTCAGCTCAGGTCATGATCCCCGGGTCCTTGGATCGAGTCCCGCATCGGGCTCTCTGCTCCGCAGGGAGCCTGCTTCCCCCCTTCTCTCTCTCTGCCTGCCTCTCTGCCTACTTGTGATCTCTCTCTCTGTCAAATAAATAAATAAATAAATCTTTAAAAAAAAAAAGAATATACGGACTAAAAGTACTAGAGAGACTGAATTAGTAGTCAAACAAATCTAAACTCAAAATAAGCAGATCGCATGATTTCTTTTCCTCCTGATTGATTTGAGATTGTTCCTGAGAGAAGGCAATGAAGTCTTCAGTGGTCTTCAAGGGTTTTTATTCTCAACCCCAAAATAATTTCTAAGAAAAATGTGCCTCTTTGCTGCTTCCAAAATGAGCAGAAATGAACAAAAAAAAATGCCTGTTTTTGTCATATCCGTAAGTTGGTCAAAGGAATAAACTCTCCCACATACTGTGAATAAGACTATTAAATCATGGGGGCGCCTGGGTGGCTCAGTGGGTTAAATCCTCTGCCTTCGGCTCAGGTCATGATCCCAGGGTTCTGGGATCGAGCCCCCGCATTGGGCTCTCTGCTCAGCGGGGAGCCTGCTTCCTCCCCTCTCTCTCTGCCTGAACCCTCTGCCTACTTGTGATCTGTCAAACAAATAAATAAAATCTTAAAAAAAAAAGACTATTGGGGCACCTGCATGGCTCAGCAGGTTAAGCCTCTGCCTTCGGCTCAGGTCATGATCTCAGGTTCCTGGGATCGAGCCCCACATCAGGCTCTCTGCTCAGCAGGGAACCTGCTTCCCCTTCTCTCCCTCTGCCTGCCTCTCTGCCTACTTGTGATTTCTGTCAAATTAATTAATTTAAGAAAAAAAAGACTATTAAATCATTATTTACTACTCACCATTATCTACTTTAAATATACATAGTTCTTGTTCTTCCTTGACATCATACATCCATCCACAGCCAAGATTTTTATAACATATTTTTATACTCAAGTATCTATAATTAAGTCACAGAAAAACATACATAAAATTAATTTTTAAAATTTTCTTATGAACACAATGCTCTATGTGTTATTTTGTTTTATTCTGGATAGATTTACAACTACACTTATCCCCATTATATAATTGTTTAAGACAATATTAATATTAAATGTTTTGATAAAAATTATTAAACCTAAAAATGAAATTTATTTCAAATTCATCTCTGGATGCATCAGATGAGGATAGGCTCTTGATTAACTGATGTATCTCTGAACTAATACCACTTTTTGGCAGAATGAGATAGAATACACCACCAATTCTATCCCTCTTTTACATTTTTGTATATGTAAGGGCCAAGAAACTTTGTTCCCTTAAACAACGACTAGAAGGAGTTTAGTATAGCAAAGTCACTCAATTCCCTAAACCCTTTCTGAATTATATGCCCGAATCACTTAGCCATATTTCTTTTTTTTTTTAAGATTTTATTTATTTACTTGAGAGAGAGAGAGAGAGAGAATGAGACGGGGAGAAGTTCAGTGGGAGAAGCAGACTCCCCGCGGAGCTGGGAGCCCGATGCGGGACTCGATCCCGAGACTCCAGGATCATGACCTGAGCCGAAGGCAGTCACTCAACCAACTGAGCCACCCAGTGGCTCAAGTGGGCAAGCCTATTAAGTCCACCTGACATCTCTTCTCAGGCCAATCAATTTCAGGAGAGAATACATACAGAGAGCAAATGGAAATGCTACAGATTGCCTATGTATTCCCAGGGGTCTAATTCACTCAAACTCAAAAATCACTGCTTTATTGTACCATCTTAAAACTGGAAGTTGGCCTAACATAATTTTTTATTAAAAAAACTAGAAAAACCTAAAGCAAAAATGTTAACATTTGTTAAGTTGGGATGTGAGGATATAGGTGTATTTCTTCTAGTATTCTCTTTACTTTTCCGTGAACTTTAAATAATTCCATTTAACATAACTCATTCCAATTTGACAATGGTTAAGAACACCTAATGGGAACATTTAGTTCAAGTCGCGGTATGAGCCCCGCCCGATGTGAAGCACACCTGCTGCCACTGTGGCATTTAGGCATTTAGCTGCTTTCATTGCTCAGATTTCACTGTGAAGTTCAAGATGTACTTTTTTGAATAACCATTTAAAGTCCACTGAAGAGCACGTAGAGAGCATGAAGGTTTATCCTCTATGTTTGAAAAGCCCCAGATCATGGCTTACGTGGATGTTTAACTAGCCTCCACCAGCTCTCCATGACCACTTACCACACCCACAGTCACATATTCTGCAAATGCCCTGTGCAGACGGATCCTTGAGAACAGAATTATAGCCAAGGTTTGACAACCAGGATATCTAGCCTATGAACTGAGGAGGTTTAGACAGGGAATGGTATGACTCTGCAACTACTTAACCTAAAGAAGGTGACCTAGAGAGTAAATACTAAGCTTGAGCACACACGTTAGATGGCCAAAGTCAAGCAGTTTTCATTGGGTAGTACAACACCAAGGCTCTAGAAGGATCATTGCAAAAGCAGTCTGTTAGGGGAGAAAAAAATACAGACCGAGGAGTCAGATGACATGAGTTCCAGTTCTGGTTCTCCTGCCATGTGCCAGCTTAGTGCTCTTAAACATATTGCGTAATCGATGCCTTAGTTTCGCTGTATATAAACTGGGGGTTACAACACCTATCTGAAAAGACTGTTGTGAGGTTTAAATTAAATGAGAGGCAATTACATAATAGGTCCTGGTCAAGCCTAGCCTGGAGGCTGCATTCACTCAAAACACGTTTCTTTCATTTTGTCATTTTCTAAAAGACATCCTCACGCCATTTTAGGGATTGGGAGTAGAGAAGATTAAATGGATGGTACCTGGATCTGGGCAGTGGAGAGTTCTGGGTGGACACTCATACGCAGGCCCGAGAGCTAGTTAAAGAGCTCTGGTATCCATCTGGGTACGATTCCTGCCTCTGCCACTTTCTAGATGTAAAACATAGACGCATCACTTTAGCTCTCTGTGCCGAGTCCCTCAACTGTAATACTGCTGCTATAGACTCAATGTTTATGTCCTAAAAATCGTATGTTGAAACCTAATCCCTAATGTGATGGTATTAGGGAGGTCATGAGGGCTAAGAGTGGAGCCTTCTTCATTAGGATTGGTGCCCTTATAAAGGAGACCCCAGAGTGCTTCCTAGCCCCTTCCACCACATGAGGACACAACAAGAAGTCAGCTGTCCATGAACAAGGACGTGCATCTCCACCAGACACCGAATCTGCCAGCACCTTGATCTTGGACTTCCCAGACTCTAGAACTGTGATGAATAAATTTCCACTGTTTTTAAGCCATCAAGCCATCAAGACTAAAAGACTCACAGGATTGTTATAAGGATTAAAAAAAAGGATAATCAGCGTAAGACTCTGGCATTTTTCTTGGCACACAGTAAACACTCAAGTGTTATTTATTCTATCCAAGTACACACCCAGTTTTATTCAAGACCTTATTGCCTGCAAACCATGCCTACATGAGTTTCCATTACAGCTGTGTCCTCAAAAAACTGCTGAATGATTTAGCTGACAACCAAGGTGGATAATCGTTCCTTTATAATCTTGCTTCTCGAAGTATGTTCTGCAGAGACCAGCAACACCAGTATTATCTGGGAACTTGTTAAAAATGCATAATCTCAAGCCCCACCCCAGACCTACCGCATCAGAATTTGCATTTTTACAAGATGCCCAGCTGATTCTTGTGCATGTCATAGCTGAGAAGTGTGGATTTACACCTCCACCTACAGTCTTGTCCCCACTGAAATATCTCACAGTCTGGCAGCAGGCAGAACTCCCTCTGGTACCTTCAAGAAAGACTCCACTGTGACCTTGATCTCTTTTAGAAGTTTTCCGTGTCCTTTCTGGTCTGGCCAGCCCTTCCAGGACAGGGACAGTAGATCTATGTCTGCTTCCCCTCCATTGGGCAGGGGGAATGCCCCAGCACTGAGCACAGTGTTGCTTAGCTTGGTCCCTCCTACTAGACAGTAAATGCCCTGAAGGCAAGGGCCATGCTTTTTGCTTCTTCTGTGTCCTACCCTTTCCCTTAGCTCTTCAGTGTAAAGTAAGCACAGCAGTACTCCTTGGTGTCTTGATTATCATCATTTCAACAGACTTTTCTGGAGGGAGAGATTTTCTAACTGCCATGGCTCAGGGTAGCAGTTCAAAGGGGGCATAAGAAAGAATGACCAAAACCTGTCCCTTATCCTCCTAATTGCATTCCAGAAATCTGCTTTCCGAACTGAGAAATGACCCTGACAAGGATGAGTCTATCCGGGGATGGCTTAGCTACTAGCCATACTATCTGCCTACCCATCGAGCCACCTGCCCTTAAGACCCAGAAACCCTCAGAATAACAACCCTGGAGGCAGCCTGTGCACCAGCAATGGAGTAAAAAGAAAAACTGATTTGGAAAAAATTCTCTTTTCTCTTTATCTTTCCAGGCACTGCTAAAGAAAGTAAGAGAAGGGGGAATAAGTTTGAACTTGGCTGGGCACCATACAAATCACTTTATACAGATTATTTACATTAGTTGTTTCTTTTTATATGCTTTCTAACTCACAAAAATCTGTAAGAATAGTGCAAGGAATTTCTGTATTCCTTTACCTACCTAGAATTGCCACTTGTTTACATTTTTATTTGTTTCATCATTTTATCATTCATTGTCATTCTCTTGCTCTCTCTCCATATACTATGTATATCTCTACATATACTATGTATACATTTCCTCCCCTCTAGGGGAATTCTACCGAATATTTACTTTTATTATTATTATGTCCAGTTAGCCATGGTACAGTACATCATTAGGTTTTAATGTAGTGTTCAATGATTCATTAGTTACTTATAACACCCAGTGCTCATCACCACACGTGCCCTCCTTTTAATACCCATCACCCAGCTACCCCATCCCTCCACCCTGTTCCCCTCTGAAACACCCACCCCCATGCAGTCAAAAATCTGCGTATAACTTTTGACTCTCCCCAAACTTAACTACCAATAAATAGCCCATTATTCACCAGAAGCTTTACCAATAACACAACAGTTGATTAACACATATTTTGCACGGTATATGTATCCTATACTGTATTCTTATAATAAAGTAAGCCAGGGAAAAGAAAATATTATTAAGAAAATCATAAGGAAAGAAAATACCTTTACAAAATTACTGTGCTATATTTATTGGAAAAAATCCGTGTATAAGTGGACCTGAGCAATTCAAACCCATGTTGTTCATAGGTCAACTATATATTTGTGTATACACACACACACATCTAATTTCTTTTTCACACATCTAATTTCTTTTTCTGAACCACCATAAGATAGAAACATTATGCCACACAACTCTTAGATATTATAATGTGTATTTCTTAAGAACAATGCCATTCTTTTTTTTTTATTGCGGTAAAATACGTAGAACACGAAGTTTACCACCTAAATTGTACATAAATGTACAATTCAGTAGAATTAAATATGTTCACACTGTTGTGGAACCATCACCGCTATCCACCTCCAGAACTTTCTCATCATTCCCAAACCACAACTCTGTACTCATTAAACAACTCCCCATTTCCCAGTCCCTCCAGCCTCCGATAACTACCATCTAGTTTCAGTCTCTATGAATTTGCCTACTCTAGGAACCTTGTAAGCCACATGGACTCATACAGTATTGTCCTTTTGGAACTGGCTTCTTTCACTTAGCATAATGTCTTCAAGGTTGTAGCATGTGTCAGAACTGCCTTCCTTTTTGAATAGCATTTCGTTGTATGAGTGGACCACATTTGTTTATGCCTTCTTCCATTGCGGAAACTTGGATTAACTCCATCTTCTGGCTATTGTGAATAATACCACTATAAACATGGGTGTACAAATATCTGTTCAAGGGCCTGCTTTCAATTTATTTGGCCATATACCCAGAAGTGGAATTGCTATATCATATGATAATTGTACCCGAATTTTTTTCAGAAACCATCCAACTGTTTTCCGTAGGTTTTGCACCATTTTACATTCCCACCAGGAGCGCACAAGGGTTCCAATTTCTCCACAACCTCACTAACACTTACTATTTTAACAATAGCTAACCTAATGGGTATGAAGTGTTATCTTATTGTGGTTTTATTTTCATTACCCTAATAATAGTGACATTGAGCATCTTTTATAGGCTTGTTGCCCATTTTTATATTTTCTTTGGAGAACTCTCTATTCAAGTTCTTTGCCAATTTTTTTAAGTATATGTGCTGCCGAAGCGAGCACCCTTTGCCAATTTTTAATTGTTTCGTTACTGTAGAGTTGTAGGGTTTTTTAAAAATATATTTGGATATTAATCCCTTATTAAATATATAATTTGCAAATACTTTTCCCAATTTGTGGGTTACATTTTTACTCTATTCATAGCATTTCTTTGTTGCACGAAAGTTTTTTTATTTTGATGAAGTCTAATTTATTTTTTTCTCTTGTTGCCTGTGCTTTAGGTGTCATATGTAAGAAATCATTGCCAAATCCATTTTCATGAAGTTTTCCCCTGTTTTATTCTGAGAGACTTATAACTTTAGCTATTATATGTAGGTCTTTAATTCCCTTTGCATCAATTTTTCTATATTATATAAGGTAAAGGTCCTAATTCATTCTTTTCTTTTTTTTTTAAGTAGGCTCCGCACCCAGCGTGGAGCCCAGCACGGGGCTTGAACTCACAACCATGAGATCAAGACCTGAGCTGAAATCAAGGGTCGGACGCATAACTGACTGAGCCATCCAGGTGCGCCCCACCCCAACTTCATTCTTTTACATGTGAATATCAAGTTTTCCCAGGACCACTTTTTAAAAGTCTACCCTTTCCCCATTGCCCATTCTCCTGGTGGCGCCTTGATCTTGGACTTGCAGCCTCCTTAACTGTGAGAAAATAAATTGGTTTGTTTAGGCCACCCAATCTGTGGTATTCTACTATGGCAGCCCAAGCAGACTTAACAAATTTGGCTGCTTTTTTAAAGACATCGAGTCCCTTGTATTCCTTAGATAAATCTCAGTTGGTCATGGCTTATAATCCTTTTAATATACTGCTAGATTTTATTTGCTAGTATTTTGTTTTGAAAATTTTTACATCTATATTCAGGATGGATATTGATCTGTGGTTGCTTGTGATGTCTTTGTCTGGCTCTGATAGGGTAATGCTGGACTCAAAGAATGAGTTATGAAGTATTCAGTCCTCTCATGTTTTGGAAGAGTTTGAGAAGGACTGGTGTGGATTCTTCCATACATGTTTGATAAAATTCATCAGTGAGGCCATCCAGTACTGGGCTTTTCTTTGATGTGAGGTTTTTAATTACCAGTTCAACCTCAGTTATGGATTTACTTAGATTTTTCTATTTGTTCTTGACTCAGGTTTGTTGGTTGAATGTTTCTAGAAATTTGTCTGTTTCATCTAGGATATTTAATTTGCTGGCATGTGGTTGTTTGTAGTATGGTTTTATAATGCTTTTTATTTCTATAAGTCAGTAGTAATGTCCTCAACCTTATTTCTGATTTTAGTAATTTGAATTTTCTCTATGGCTAGAGGTTTACCACCTTTGTTGATGCTTTTGAAGAGCCAATTTTTTTGGTTCTGTTGATTCTACTGTTTTCCTCTCCTTCGTTCTATGCTTTAATTTCTTTCTTTTTAAAGATCTTATTTTTAAGCAATCTCTACACCCAACATGGGGCTTAAACCCACAACTGTAAGATAGAGAGTCACAGGCTCTTCTGAGCCAGCCAGGCACCCCAAATTCTATTCTTTAATTTCTGCTCCAAACGATTATTTCCTTCCTTTCCTTCCTTCTGCCTCTGTAGGGTTAAGTTTGCCCTTATTTTTCTAGTTCTTTAAAGTATAAAAAGTTATTGATTTATAATCTTTCTTCTTTTTTAAAAAATTAAATTTTAATCTTTCAGTGTTCCAAGATCCACTGTTTATGCGGTGTACAATCTTTCTTCTTAATAAATCTTTTTAAAAAGTATTTTTAAAAGGAGGGGTCTGGGAAGCCTTGGTCGGTTGAGTGTCTGGCTCTTGGTTTTGGCTCTCATGGTCTCCTGGGTCGTGGGATACAGCTCCAGGACAGGCTCTGTGCTCAGTGGGGAGTCTGCTTGAGGATTCACTTCCTCTGTCCCACCCCTCACTCACTCACGTGTTCTCTACTAGGTAAATAAATCTTTTTTAAAAAGTATAAAATCTTTCTTTATAGGAGTTTATAGGTATACGTGTCCCTCTGAGCACTGGTTTCACTGTGTCTATTAAGTTTTGGTATAATGTCTTTTCATTTTCATCCACTTCAAAGTCTTTTCTAATTATTCTTGTGATCTTTTTCATCATTTTAATGTCTATAGAATCTATAGTTATGTCTCATCTTTCATTTCTGGTATTAGTAATTTGTGTCTCCTGTTTTTCTTATTTAGTCTGCCTAGATTTTACTGATCTTTTCAAAGACCCAGCTTTTGGTTTAATTGATTTTCTGTATTAATTTCGTGTCTTAAATTTACTTCTGTTCTAATTCTCATTACTTCTTTTGTTCTGAGTCCTTTGGATTTAATTTACTCATTTTTCCCCTAATTTCCTAAAGTGGAAACTTTAATAATTGATTTTAGATCTTTCTTCTTTTCTAGTACATACATCCAATGCTATCAGTTTTGTTGTAAGCACTGATCTTGCTGCATTCCATAAATTTTGAATAGTTGTGTTTTCCATTTTATTTAGTTCAGAATATTTTTTGAAGATTTTATTCCTTTGTTTGTCAGAAATAGAGAATGCACAAACAGAGGGAATGGCAGGCAGAGGAAAAACCAGGCTCCTCAATGAGCAAGGAGCCTGATGCGGGGCTCAATCCCAGACCCTGGAATCAGGACCTGAGCTGAAGGCAAATGCTTAACTGGCTGAGCCACTCAGTCATCCCTAGTTGAGAATATTTTTAAGTTTCCCTTGAGATTTCTTCTCCAATCCATGTATTATTTAAAGTATGTTTTCTAGGGATGCCTGGGTGGCTCAGTTGGTTAAGTGACTGCCTTTGGCTCAGGTCATGATCCCAGGGTCCTGAGATCCAGTCCCACATCGGAATCCTTGCTCACTGAGGAGCCTACTTCTCTATCTGACTGCTGTTCCCCCTGCTTGTGCTTGCTTTCTCTTTCTCTGCCAAATAAATAGATAAAACCTAAAAAAATAAAAATAAAATATGTTGTCTAATCTCCATGTATCTTGGGATTTTCCAGTTATCTGTTAGTGATTTCCAGTTTCATTCCATTGTTGTGTGTGAACAGACACTGTGTAATTTGTATTCTTATACATTTGTGAAGGTGTGTTTTATAGCCCAGAATGTGGTCTATCTTAGTGAATGTTCCATGTAAGCTTGAAAAGAATGTGTATTCTGCTATTATTGGATGTCAATTGTGCCCAGTTGATTGACAGTATTAAGTTCAACTCTGTCCTTACTGATTTTATGCCTGTTGGATCTATCCTTTTCTGATAGAGGGATGCTGAAGTCTACAACTATGACAGTAGAGTCATTTCCTTCTCTTTGCATTTCTATTGTTTTTGCCTTACAGAGCCTGATGCTCTGTTGTTCTCTTTCCATTAGCCACTAGGCTACTGCTTTTCAAGGCTGCCATTGAGTTGGGAAGAGGAGGATGTGAATACAGAAAGTTAATACACAAGAGAGGCCTCTGTTGTTGTCAAGATACAGTTTTTTTTCTTGAATAAAATGCTCCATGGATTTTTGCAAGTCTTCAGTTAATTACCAGAGTTGTAGAAAAGTTTACTTTGACAATTTGCCATGGTTTTCCTTGCTTTCATGGAAGAGTATAATTTTGGAAGTCCTTACTCCTCCACTCTGCAAGTGTTTGTTCTCTTTTAATGCTTTTTGGTTCTAGTCCCATATTGTCTCTATGACTTTGGCTTACTCTCATCACTTCTTTGGGCTCTCTCCTTCTGTATAACACAGAAAGGTCCATGGGTGTGGAAGCTGGATATTCTCAGGATCATTTTTCTCATAGTCAATTAAGTTTAACTTTTCATCATGAAATACATTAATACTCTGTTTCACTGATTCTAAGGCATACTTATTTTTTCAATTTTAACATCACTGATATTGGAATGCATAATTGATGTATAAGACGGCATTGTTTCATAGTTTAATTTTCAGCATTTAAAAAAAAATCTTAATGGTACCTAAGAGAACATCTTTTAAAAATGGCATTTTAGATTTTATATAAGGTACATTAAGTTAGTCCATTTCAGAAGGCTTTAAGGCACATTAAATTCATAGTGAGCTGATTTAAGCTTTTTGATAAGAGTGACAAGATAACATCCCATTCCTTCTCTGCATGCCCTGGTCCAAGGGTCTATTGTTAGAGTTCCTCAAATGGCCACCTTCTCTATAAACTTCATAGTCTAGAAAAAAAGGAGTAAACTTCCATCTGTTGATCTTTAATCCTAGGTCATTAAAACTGGCAGGAATCCTAGAGAGTAATGCCCAACCCTCTCTTTATGTACAATGGGGCATTGAGTCCCAGCCTGGCAAAAGTACTTCTCAAGGTCACAGAGATTTAATGGCAAAGTGAGAGTTAGGACCATGGTCTCTACTAGAGCAGGTTGCTCCTCCTTTATCCTTTCACTCTCAGTTTCACATTTACCTGTGTATCATTTTTCAAATTATCCTAAAGGCATTCTCCCCACCTTCATGGACAGTGAGAATGGAAACAGCTACACATTTTTAAAATCAATAAATCATGTTTGTATTTCTAGTAATGTGGTTTCCATTGGGACAAAAGTAAAAATGCTAAGACAAGCCAGAGCCCTGTTACAAACCACCAGGTTCTCCTCCTTCCAGGCACCAGTCAGATCACTGTTGGTGAGAAGGAATGCACTGACAGCAGCCTTTGTTAAACCTCAGTGGCAACCCAAATGTTATAAAGTCAACTGGGTCAGGAGATGCAGGTTTTAGCTTCAGCCCTGACAACCATTACGTGGCTGTGTGAACCGAGGTCTTGGGCAACATTTGGTCTGAGGTTTCTGCAGCCAAAAATGGAGCAATCTGGGAGGCAATATTTTTAGGAGAACTGGATTAAATGCCAAACAGATAGGGACTGAGAACCTTGAAAGAGTATATAATCCTTGATGTAGAAATTCAGTTTCTAGGAATTTATAAGATTATTATTATATATTATTACATATCATGTTTTAAAATATATTGTATACAAAATATAAATTACATATTTTTCTTATTTATTACATTTTTATAAGATTAAGCATACAAAAACATATGTATACGGATGAATACAGAAATACTTGTACATTATAGTGAAGAAGTGGAAATACTCTAATGTTTAACATTAGTTAATCATGTTTAACAACATGATTAAATAGATGATAGCTCCCTTTTACAGTGAACCGTTACACAGTCACTAAAAATTAAAATTAAAATGAAGAATGTATTTATGGTCATGGAAAACTTTTCACAATTGATCAAAAGGTGGGTTATAAAACAGTGTGTGAAATATAATTCCATATGTATAAATTAAAAATATATGTATCTCTATGCATAGGAAAAAAGACTGGAAGTATGTTCACTAAATGTCAGCAGTGGCTTCCGGTGGTTGGTGGAGTTAGAACTTTTTTTCTCCATTTGATTGTCTATGTGTTGTGTATCTTATACCAAGATTATGTATTTTTTGAAAGCTTAAAAGGTTCAATGCTAAATAAAAAGCAAGAGAGACCATTTAAAGCAGAAGAGGCTCAGGACTGGCAAAAACAGTAAGAATGAATTCAAGAACCTAAAAAGATGTATCCTGGACAAAGGAGGGCTGGTCAGGGGAGGACAGAGCTTTGCTGTATGGTCAAAGCTGCTTTGGCTTTCTGGAAGGCTCCTGTAGAGGAATACAGGGGATGGGTCCCATGGGCTTAAGGGCCTGTACCCCAGAGCAAGGCACTGTCCCCGGCCCACGTATCTACATAGTCCTCCAAGCAACACCTAGCACAGTTCCCCAGTAAGCAGTCTCTAAATGTTTAATGACTGAATAATGATAAGTAGATCTACAGCTATTAGTCACTCATTAAGAAACAAATTTTTACATAATACAGCCGAGGCGAAAACTGCATGATTTCAGGCAAATCTCCAAATTAATATTTCAGAAAGAAGCACTTCATTTACAACATTCTGATATTTTCAAATAAATATATAAACAAAGAGATTGCTCACTCAGCTCTATTTCTACAGCATCCCCTGAGTTTGGGGGAAGATATGCCTCCAAGCCTTGCACACTGTAAAAGATTTATTGAATTAAAATTACTTCTCGGGGCACCTGGGTGGCTCAGTGGGTTAAGCCTCTGCCTTCGGCTCAGGTCATGATCCCAGGGTCCTGGGATCGAGCCCCACATCGGGCTCTCTGCTCAGCAGGGAGCCTGCTTCTCCCTTCCTATCTGCCTGCCTCTCTGCCTACTTGTGATTTCTCTCTCTGTCAAATAAAAAATTAAATAATTTAAAAAAAAAAAATTACTTCTCATCTCTATGAAGTGGTTAAACCCAAGTTTGCTCTGAAAGGACCTAGAGCGGTCAACCTTAATCTAGTTCTCACTCTGGCACTGACCAGCCATAGGATGCTGAACAGGTCAGGTCCACCAACCCAAGGTTTCCATGTTTCCATCTGTAGTCTATCATAAACCTCCTCTGAATCTAAGGGTAATGACTCCACAGGTGGATGATAGCTACAATAAGTCTTTGTGTCTTTGCTACAAAGACTTATTGTATTTTCTGTGGAAAACACAATATTGTATTTTCTGTGGAAAATATAGACTTTTGGATTCCTGCCCGAAGCCCTGTTTCCATTAGGGTTTCTGGTATTGAACACGCAGAACTCCCTTCACCCAATGGAATGATTCTGCTTGTGCTGACTCTCATGGTCAGAGTCACTGCTAAAGGACTGGGAGGACAGGCTGATCTCCAGAAAGTCTCATTAGGACTGGTATTGATGAGACAGGAAGACCCCTGTCTCATCAGTAGTGACTTCTATACATGAGATTCCTCCTCAAAGATATCTCCCCCATATTCCACCAATTTGAGAGACATTTGGGGTTGATCAATGAGTTTGCATATACATAGAAGTTATTTACCCATTGGTGTCTCCTGCCTTTTATTTTTTTATTTTTTATCAACATATCATTATCCCCAGGGGTACAGGTCTGCGAATCGCCAGGTTTACACACTTCACAGCACTCACTATAGCACATACCCTGGTGTCTCCTGCTTTTAGTCAGCTATACATAGGGAGGAAATGGTCTCATTCGAAGTTCTACTGATTTCTTGAGGCACCTGGGTGGCTCAGTCAGTTAAGTGTCTGACTCTAGATTTTGGCTCAGGTTATGATCTCAGGGTCATGGGATGGAGCCCTGCATTGGGCTCTGTACTGGGCGTGGAGCCTGCTTGGGATTGTCTCTCTCCCTCTGCTCCTCCCCACCCCCAATTGCGTGCATGGTTCTACTGATTCCTCTGGAGGACAGAGAAGAGAGAAATAAAAGGAAGGAGACATGAAAATGGAGAAAGAAGGTTATTCACTTACTGTTTGTCAGATTTCTCCTCTGGGGATTCTATTTCCCTTGGCTTGTTTTATTTCCATTTTTTCCATCTATATTATGGATACCCAGAAATTACTGTTGCCCTCTGTATAGTGAAGGCAAGGAAAGCCAGCCTTTATAACTCAAACTTCGGTCAAGTTGTTTGTTCCTCATCTCACAATCCAATGTAAGTCTTCTTGGTTGAGCAGCTCCCTCACTGTCATCTTGGACCTAGGCGCCTCGACTCTTGAGAGTCCTCCCCATCAGTCTGATATATGAAAAAAGGGAGTGAGGATCACACAGAGTTGTTAAGGGCTAAGTCTGGACAAAGTTCACTTCGTTTCCACTTATATTTTCTGTAGAATAGTCACATGGCCACACCTTACTGCAGGGGAGCCTGGGAATAGAGTGAGCAACGTGCCTAGGAAGAGCAGAACACAAATAATGGTGAGTGCTAAGAGTCTCTGCCATGCCCTCCAAGGTCAGGTCCTCCATTATCTGATTTCCAGTTAGAAATGTAAATCATTAAGACTTTGGGAGGCAGTGGGTTTAACGGAAATAGAGCAGATACTGGAGGTAGACACTGGTTTTAAACCCTGGCCCTGCTATTGACCAAATCTGTGGTCTTGGTAAAAGAACTTGGCTTATGCCTTGGTTTTCTCATTATTAAAATGGGTATAATAATCACAGCTTTCTCACAGAGCTTCTAGGAAGGGTGGTTTATGTAAAAATGATCGGCATGGGAGGCACCTGGGTGGCTCAGTTAAGCATCCAACTCTCGGTTTCAGCTCAGGTCCTGGCTCGGGTCCTGATCTCAGGGTCGTGAGACAGAGCCCCGTGTTGGGCCCCGTGCCAGGCATAGAGCCTGCTTGTCCCTCTTCCTCTCCTCCTCCCTGTGTTCTCCCTCTCTCTCATGAATAAATAATCTTTCAAAAAAAATGACTGTTATGAAACTTGGCATAGAGAAGATGCCCAACAGAGGGTCTCCTTTTTAAAATACTGGCAGGATTGGGGAGCTTAGGTGGCTCAGTGGGTTAAGCCTCTGCCTTCAGCTTGGGTCGTGATCTCAGGGTCCTGGGACTGAGCCCCGCATTGGGGCTCTCTGCTCAGCGGGGGGCCTGCTTACCCCTCCCCCCTGCTCTCCCCCTGCCCCCACCGCCCGCCTGCCTCTCCGCCTACTTGTGATCTCGCTCTGTCAAATAAATAAATAAATAAAATCTTAAAAAAAAATAAAATAAAATACTGGCAGGATAATTTCTAAACACGAGGCTTGCTGCTCCAGCCTGTCTCTCAGATATCCAACCAGGCAAGGGGGAGATAAGAAGTAATGAGATCAGAGAGCTAACGGGACTGGCAGCACATCGCAAAGGCTTCAACCGTTATTCGGAGTGACTGGAGGAACCTCTGGTAAGGTAAGTATCAGGACTTACCTGCCAGGGTTATTTGGAGGGTTCAATAAAATAATATCCCCACGCCGAGCCCAGCGCCTGCCGCACAGGCCTCGGCAATACTGTAAACAGCACTCACGCTCATACTCAGGTTGACTGAGGAAAAAGGGAAAGAAATCATGGCATCCCTTCGGCTGGCCTCCGTTTTCTCAGTGGTGTGGAGAAGGAGACTGGGGTGCGATGGAGGTCTTACAGCGAGTCCCAAAAGCCTGGCCACGCAGCCACGACGACTGCTGTCTTCCTCAGGCCAGCCTCACAAGGCGACGTCTGAAGACAGAAGGAGATCATGCCTGGAAGGTTCTTTGTGCTCCAGTGGAAAAAGATGTCTTGCTCACTGACGTCGCTATTATTTTGAAAGCCCAACCCCAGGCTTTGAAAGGCAGGCAGCCTCTCTTCGGTATCTCGTTGTTTCCACAGCCCACGAAGATAAAAAGCCAACTGTTTATACACAGTAGTATTTCTGGTAACTGAACTTATTAGTTTAAAAGGCAATATTTACAGAGCTCACAAAATGGCATGCTTTCTGTCCACGGAGACCTGTTTTAATTAAAGCTCTATCTTTAAAATTCATTAATCAGTTCTAAGAGATTAGGAGCTCGCATATTGGATTTCGACATGTGAGCTCCCCACAGTCCCTTCTGCAGGTGCAGGAGGCGAGGATTTCAACAACTGCGAGCATCTCTTCTTTCACTGGATTTCAGTGTTCTTTAAAGGCACGGGCTGTCGAGCCCCAGGAATGTCACTTTTCTCTGAGGCCTGAGCAACTCCGCGGCCTCTTACGTAGACACCTCATTATTACTGTCACCTGGGCAGAGCGGGACTCAGAAGCCGA
Source organism: Martes martes (assembly GCF_963455335.1). NCBI lineage: Eukaryota > Metazoa > Chordata > Mammalia > Carnivora > Mustelidae > Martes > Martes martes. The sequence goes on from NC_137897.1 coordinate 109,090,276, forward strand.
CTTTCCCAGGGAAGAGGGGATGGAAAGGGGAAGTTGACTATCGAGAGACAAACTGTCACCTTGCTCGCCTGCCACAGTGAGGCTTTGCCCTTGTCCCCCAGAGCCCAGGCTGTGCGGACAGAGCGATGACCGGAAGAGCTCACAGAGGAGATGGTACCGTGACAGTTATTCAGCTAGGTACACACGTTATGTGTTTTGAGCCTCACAGCAGCCCTAGGAGCGAGATGCTATTATCATCTTCATTTCACAGATGAGGGGAACCGAGGCTCAGAGAGGCTGGGTCACTTGCCGAAAGCCGCGCAGAGAGTGACAGGAGAGCTGTGGGGTTGGAAAAGATTGGCCTTTGAGTTCCGTCAACGGCCACTGTCCAGATGTGAGCTCTTCGGTGTCATTTCCCCGAGCTTTGGTTTGCTCACACACAAGATGGGCATGACTCTGTCTACCTCAGTGTTGTGGCAAGGATCACGAGCACATAGCACGAGCACAAAGCAGCTTATGTAGAGGTTGACGCGGCCGCCAATGGGAAACAGGAAACTGGGTATCCGATCACCAGAAAGCCCGCCCCCCTGTGCCTCAACTACCTCCCTTGCAACCCCGAGTAGGAGACCAGAGACAGAGGCAGGAAAGGTGCCCTGTGGAACAGCCCGGAGCACGAGGGGCTGCGGCAGCAGAGAACTAACCGAGAGGAACAGAGGCTTCATGGGAGGCGCTGGGGCGGGTCTTCTGGGTCCAGGATGACAGCACAGAACAATGAGACTGGGAGGCAAGAGCTGGGCTCTGCACGGGGCTTCAGCCACATCTTCTAGGAAAATGAGCTGTCACCGCCAGGTGAAAATGTGAAGAAAGGCCCTCGAGAGCAATCTTGTCCAAGCTCTGCAGTTTTCACGTGGGGATACCAAGGCCTTGTGAGTGTAAGTCTGTTTTATTATATGTCCAGAGAGAAAGCCTCTTTGCTGACAAAACCACCTAATCTCTTGATGCCTCAATTTCCTCATCGATAAATAAGCACCTACTTCATAGAGTTGTTCAAGGGTTAAATGAGAGAACGCCTGCTCAAACCCCTAGCATAGTGCCTGGTACCCCCCACCAAGCATTCAATACAGAGAAGCCCCTACTTAGCTTTCCCAAATTCTCTGGAACTTGACTCCCTGCCGTAATTACCTTCGCTGTCCTTCAACCCTGCTGCCCTCGAGCCATCCTTCAAAGCTTGCCTCATTGCCTAGCGTTCACACCCATTACCTCTGACATTTAGGCCCTCGCTATTAATGCTCACAAGGGTGAGGTGTCTACTTCCATGGGACTCTGGAAAATGGAGGGTCTGTTTCAGTGCTCCTACTCCGAAAGCCCCTTTGGGACAGCTGATCCCCAGAAGGATTAGCTCCAGGACTCCCCCTCTGCGCAAGTCTTCCTTACCAGCCGTGGCTTCTCCTGATAAGAATACCGAGTGGGCCTCCCACAGGCTTGGCATTCAGTAGCAGGCTCCGATGACCACTTCCTTCGGTAACCCTGAGCTAAGACTGGTGCCTACCTCGAACCAGATCTACCCCCTTGCCAGGCGCTAACACTACAGTGGTAAGCGAGAGGGATGCAGTCTCTCAAGCTCTATTACAGAGCTGTCATCATCAAGACAGTGTGGTACCGGCACAAAAACAGACACACAGATCCACGGAACAGAATAGAGAACCCAGAAATGGACCCTCAACTTTATTGCCAACTAATCTTCAACAAAGCAGGAAAGAATGCCCAATGGAAAAAAGACAGTCTCTTCAAAAAATGGTGTTGGGAAAATTGGACAGCCATGTGCAGAAGAATGAAACTGGACCATTTCCTTACACCACACACGAAAATAGACTCAAAATGGATGAAAGACCTCAATGTGAGACTGGAATCCATCAAAATCCTTGAGGAGAACACAGGCAGCAACCTCTTCAACCTCAGCCGCAGCAACGTCTTCCTAGGAACATCGCCAAAGGCAAGGGAAGCAAGGGCAAAAATGAACTATATGGACTTCATCAAGATCAAAAGCTTTTGCACAGCAAAGGAAACAGTCCACAAAACCAAAAGACAACTGACAGAATGGGAGAAGATATTTGCAAATGATATATCAGATAAAAGGCTAGTATACAAAATGTATGAAGAACTTCTCAAACTCAACACCCAAAGAACAAAGAATCCAATCAAGAGATGGGCAGAGGACATGAACAGACATTTCTGCAAAGAAGACATCCAGATGGCCAACAGACACATGAAAAAGTGCTCCACATCCCTCGGCATCAGGGAAATACAAATCAAAACCACAATGAGACACCACCTCAAACCAGTCAGAACGACTAAAATTAACAAGTCAGGAAACGACAGATGTTGGCAAGGATGCGGAGAAAGGGGAACCCTCCTACACTGTTGGTGGGAATGTAAGCTGGTACAGCCACTCTGGAAAACAGCATGGAGGTTGCTCAAAAAGTTGAAAACACAGCTACCCTATGACATAGAAATTGCACTACTGGGTATTTACCCTAAAGATACAAATACAGGGATCCGAAGGGACACATGCACTTGAACGTTTATAGCAGAAATGTCCACAATAGCCAAACTATGGAAAGAACCTAGATGTCCATCAACAGATGAATGGATAAAGAAGTGGTGTGTGTGTGTATGTATGTATATATATATATATATATACATACATATAATGGAATACTATGCAGCCATCAAAACCCACAAAATCTTGCCATTTGCAATGATGTGGATGGAACTAGAGGGTATTACACTAAGTGAAATAAGTCAGTCAGAGAAAGACAATTATCATATGATCTCTCCGGTATGAGGAATTTGAGAGGCCCGGCAGGGGGTCGTGGGGGGTGGGGAGGGAAAAATGAAACAAGATGGGATCAGGGAAGGAGACAAACCATAAGAGACTCTAAATCTCAGGAAACAAACTGAGGGTTGCTGGGGGGATGGGGGGAGGGATAGGGTGGCTGGGTGATAGGATATTGGGAAGGGTATGTGCTATGGTGAGTGCTGTGAATTGTGTAAAACTGATGATTCACAGACCTGTACCCCTGAAGCAAATAATACATTATATATATTTTTTAAATTTTTATATATTTTTTAAATTTCTTTTCAGTGTTCCAGAATTCATTGTTTATGCACCACACCCAGTGCTCCATGCAATACATGCCCTCCATAATACCCACCACCAGGCTCACCCAACCTCCCACCCCTGCCCCTCCAAAACCCTCAGATTGTTTCTCAGAGTCCACAGTCTCTCATGGTTCGTCTCTCCCTCCAGTTTCCCCCAACTCCCTTCTCCTCTCCATCTCCCCATGTCCTCCGTGTTATTCCTTATATGTTAATTTAAAAAAAGAGAGGGACACAGTGTCGGCCCCTAGCAATCAGAAACGACACTCGATTGTGCAAGAGCTAACAATAAAAAGTGATTAGAGCTCTTCACTGACTTACTTAACTGTCACAAATTCAGCACTTTTTAAAAAGACATTTCAGGGCAAGTCTGATATCTAGATTTTTATGTGAAATCTCCCAGTTTTGAAATATTAGATCAAAACCAAAACCGTTTGAACACTGGTAGAATCAGATAAATTGCACGCAGCAAATCTAGTCCAGGCCTTCCTAGTGGCAGCCACTCTATGGCATCTAGTACAGGACTTGACAATCGAGCCATTATTCAGTCAACAACCCACAAGTTGGAGCTGCTCACTCTCACCAGACACAGAGCTAGAGTAGAGGCTCGACAGGTGATTGTTCCCATATCCCACTTTCTTCTGGTACTTTAAGGATTTCATTGAAATCTTTGATTCGTGTGGGATTTCTCTTGGTTTACTATGTGAAGATCTAAATTAATTTCTTTTACAGATGGGTAGCCAATTGATCCATACCAAATACAGATAAAAATCCTGTTTCTAAAATTCCAACTTGATCACACAGTAACTTCCTATGTATACTGGGTGGCTTCCTATAATCTCTACATTGTATACCTATTAATGTACCATAGTTTTAATTATTTTAGCTGTATAAGAGACTTAGGATACATGTAAATATCTGATAGGGCTATCTCTGCTCTTCACAGTTTTTTCCCCAAATTTTCCCAGATCATCATTTTGAATACATATTTCGCATCAAGTCCTGTGCTCAGTGTTAGAAATATGTTGGTGATTCAAAAGCAGACACCATCCCTGGCCATATGGTGCTTAAAAACTACTGGAGGGGACTGTATAATTGTAATTATATACTTCTTGTTGTAATTACTTGCTTGATGTCTAGGTGATGGAAAGAAAGAGAACAGGTTGCTAATAGAGCAGATAATGGGGGCCTGACCCAGCTTGGATGATCACAGAAGTTTCCCTGAGGAAGTAGCATTTGGCCTGAGCTCTGAAGGATGCAGTTATCTAGGCAAAGGCAGTAGGAGACAAGGTGGTGGGTGGGAGAAACCATTGGAAGCAGAGGAAACATTAGGGAAGGCCCCAAGAAAGGTGAGCGTATGCCAAGTCTGAGGAGTTGAGACCCTGCCAACTCTAGGGTGGGTCTGGGGATAATCACCACAGGGAAGAATGGGGCACCACGCAGTGAGGAGTTTCACAGACACAAGTCACACAAGGCCTTTGGTCCACGGTAAGAACTTCAGACTCTCTTTCAGGGGCGGTGGGGGGCTGGGAAGGGGAGCTGTTCATGGGTTTCCAATCAGAAAGTGGCATGATCTGAATTACGTTTTCGAAAGATCTAGCGACTGCGAGGAGAATGGGTTGTGGGAAGGCAGAGCAGAAGGATGTCCAGTGAGAGATGATGGTGGCTTAGAAGAGGACAGTGGTAAGAGGGAATGAGCAAAGTGGGTTGATTTGAGAGAGGTCAGAATTACACCAAAAAGACCCGATGAACTGGATGTAGAATGTGAGGGAGAGGGAGGGACGGGGAAGGACTCCTCATTTCCAGGCTTGCTCACTGAGGGCAGAGCGGGGAGGGAGGGAGTGGGAGCTGCTCGCATATGTGGGAAACACAGCAGAAAGAGCAGGTGTGCAGCGGGTGGAAAGGACAGTGAGTCCATCTTGAGAAGTGCTGAACAGCGGTGCCCTGGGCCATAGTGGTGGGCACTTGTCTATAGGAGTCTGGAGCTCAGAGGAAAAGAGAATGAAATCTGAATTCCGTCAGCTCAGTGCAGAGGTGGTAACTAAAGCCAAGGGATGAATGAGTCCACCTGGGAGCTGTGAAAAGTGAGCCCAAAGGAGGACTGAAGACAAGTCCAGTGAGCTCCAAGAGTTACAGGTCAGCTAGAGGGGAAACAAAGGAGCCTGAGAAGAACCAGCCAGAATGGTAGCCAGGAAAATGAGCGCTTCGAGGAGAGTGTGATCAACAGTAGCTGCTGGGACAGACATCAGGTAAGAGGAGGATGGAAAATGTCCATGGGACTTAGCAACAGGGAGGTATCTGGACAGGATGAAGAACCAACCCCACTCCTCCCATTGTCCCTTTTAGCAGAGAGGTATTCTTTAGGTGACTGGTATTACGTTGCAGAAGGCACCCTCAATTTTTCATGTGACCCTTTGCCCTTTGGCCAGGCTCACCCATGTGCTCAGGAGAACTCCGGTGACCTAGCGGGAATCTCCTCAGTATGGCTCCTGGGGTCCCTTCAGGTCTCTGGGTAACTCTAGGCCAACAGGTGTTCTGGGCATCATTTACGTAACTGCTACTTCTGCCGAGTTTGGTCCTCATGCTGGCTTCATGTCATTTGCCTTTTATTGAGGGCTAATAGTTAGGCATTAGCTATAATTTATTCCAACAATTGCTTTTGAAGGGCTCAGCAATGATAGTACTTTTCAATCCTATACTATAAAATGTGGTTTTTTGAGGCTGTAATTACATAATTATATAATAAGTGAATGAACAAATTATCCAAAGCAAAATGCTATCAGCCTCCAAGAAGCCCATCTTATTCTTTAATACTCCAGATACCTTCCTTTCCAGGAAAGGTTCAGCTACCTTCCTTACCCCTCTATGAATACATAAAAATTAAAGCACAGGGTGGGATGACTGCAGGGGCAGACAAAAAATTTCAGGTCCATCTTAAATTGGAAAATTTGATGCTGCAGAAGTCCCTGAGAAATGGGCCGTTATTTAAGACCACATAAATTCATAATTAAATAAACCAAATGCAGGATCACAATTCAATTTGTTTCAAAATTAGGAGCTTTCTTATATAGGAAAGCAGAGCATAATTGCAGGTGAATTTACTTCATACTGAACAAATTCATCCATTATCATCTCCTTCGAGGATTCTTAGCAAGTTTAGTTTCAGAGATGGCATTAGTGACTACCTAACATTTAGACAAAATGGTTTCCTCTTACTCTCCAGCTGTGTTTGAATTTATTAGGATATAACTGAGTATTATCTACCCAGTTTGGCATCTCAAAAATACCATATAATTATGGGTAAGGAAGATAAGACAAATTGTGATATGTGCACACTCCTTATTGTTCACCTGGAGCACTGGAGTCTGGAGGATCCTTCCAGAGAATTTTGCCCATTGTTCTGGGCTAGAGGCCCCCACCTCCAAACATGGGGCATATTCCCTCTCTGTTAGCTGGGCACTCTATCCAGAGCGAATCACAGGAGGACAACAGGCAAATTAGTCAACTAAGAAACAAAGAGGTTGCAACACCCATCAGAGATTTGAAATCCAAAAGAAGAAGAAGAAGAAGACGAAGACGAAGACGAAAGAAGAAAGAAAGAAAGGGAGGGAGGGAAAGGAAAGGAAAGAAAAGAAGGCAAAACTTGCTGGTTTTGACTGCTTGCTTCCTGACTTTTTAAAGATTCCAGTGCCCTAACTTCAGTTTAAGAACAGAAAAAGGGAAAATTCTCTTTGCTACAGTTTGAAAGATACAGGGCCATCTACTTCATCTTACAAGGAAAAACAAAAGCAAAAGCAAAAACAAACCCTTAGTGTCAATATCCTGATATTTGATATCTGGCTTCTGTTTTATTTCAAGATCTGCTTGATTTTTGTTTTGCTTTGAAAATCTCCTGTGACATTTCCAAAGCTAGAGGTTCCAAGGTGAAGTGGCTGTAAGAGTCAGTATTTTGCAAGACTCATTAACGGTACAGAGCGACAATGGATGGGACTTTCTAGGTGGGCTGTGTTATAAAATGAGTAGCTTATAAATAAACAATGTATTTGTGATTTAGGACATTACTAATACATCCTCTTTAAGAAAATCCTACACACAAACTCAGAAACAATAACGGATAGATTAGAGGAGCTTATTTGCATTATAAAAGGTCTCTTCGGTTTACAAAAGGATTCACCAACAAGACTTCTTTAATGAGAGCGGATTTGTATAAGATTTCTGTTTACAAAAATAAAAACACCAATTTGTACCAGAGTTACAGGAACTCTCCAATGGGTAATACGAGATCCACCCCCAATTAGATGATGTATCTTGGGTCAGCTGGGATGGAAGGCCACACTCCACCAGGACCCCGGAATCCACTGAGTAATTCTAAAGCTCGTATTCCCCAGATGCCCCATTCTCTTTATCTGTTTCCTGAGTGCACATGTGTGGAAGAGCATCCTAAGAAAAGAATCTTCTGGGACGTTTCGATTCAGAGATTGAAGAATCTAACATCCCTATTCTCCCACAATTCCCCCCGCCTTTTTAAAAGTTTGATTATTTTTAAATAATTCCTACCCCCAACGTGGGACTCAAACTCACAACCCTGACACAAAGAGTCCCATGCTCTTCCTCCCCTGTCTTTTGACCTCTATGATTGGGATGGACAAGTTTGGGGGTCAGGCCTTGCCAGACCCATGCGGCTTGACCTTAACGCTTACCTGGGGAGACAAGGCTCTCTAGCCCCGCCGACCTGGAGGCTTGGATGAAACTGCTTTAAATCTCCATTTAAAAACTTTGTTGATGATTAGATGAAAAGAGCTACAAAGGTTCTGCTGTAGTACGAAGCTTCACCTTGTGACTGGAAGCTCTGCCAAACAAGGCCATTTGTTAGTTCCAGCCATTACTGAAGGAAATTCTAAAATGTATTTTAATGCCATGCTTCTTCATACATGGTAGTTTCCAGAAGAAGAAGAAGATGACATGTAAAGAGGACTGTTTTGTTCTTCTCCAAAGAGGAAATCGGTGAGCAACTTTTACCATTAAGGATCCCATCCCGCTGTGATGGGGGGCAGCTTCTCTTTCTGTTTCAATGGGGGAAGAAACAAAGTAAACATCACATGGACAGGACTGGTTCCCCGGATCTGGAGATGAGTTAGAAAGACAGCTGGAAGCAGGTGAGCATATTATTAGAAACAGCCTATGGAGCTTGGCAGCTCAACAGACCTGGGTGTGAATCCACCATTTATTCTCTGTGGAATTTCGGCAAGTGAATTCATCTCTTTAATGAGATGATGCCTCATCTGGGAAATCGAGAGAACACCATAAATCTCACAGAGTTGTTGTGAGTGTTAAATGAGATAGTGTATGCAAAGGGCTTAAGGGGCACAGAGGAGGCACTCGATAAGTGTTGAAATAATGACCACCTATAAATATCAAAATGAATTTAATTCTTTTGAAAGCTTAAATAGGATCAAGAGAAGACAGACGGTTGTGACATAAAGAAAACTAGACAGGTCATTAGGCCTTTGAGGCAATCCTAGACCCAGGAAGGATTTGATTCTCTGGTATCATTTAGAGTACGTTAACAAGGATGGTCTAGGCAAAGTCTGTTAGCAAAAACAGACTTAAATTAAGTGTGGATGATTACCATTAATGGATGGCAAGTTGTCAGCTCTGCTCTGCCACAGTTAAGCCCAGTATGCTAGCTCACACACCAGGGCATATAGCAATAGTGTGATTTCTGAAAGTATGATTTCCCTGGAAGGAAATATAGTGCCAGTGCAGAACTTGCTAGTCTTATTACGTCAAAAGTGTAGTACCCAGGGACACCTGGGTGGCTCAGTCAGTTAAGCATCTGCCTTCAGCTCAGATCATGATCCCAGGGTCCTGGGATCAAGCCCCACACCACGCTCTCTGCTCAGCAGGGAGTCTGCATTCGCTCTCCCTTTGCCTGCCACTCTGCCTACTTGTCCTCTCTTTCTCTTTGTCAAATAAATAAATAAATAAACAAATAAATAAATAAATAAAATCAATATCTGGGGGAAAAAAGAAACATATCTAGAAAAAGAGTGACATTAACAGGTGTTCTACGAAGTACAACAAAGCAGGAAACTTGCTGAATCTCTTTTTCTTCATCCAGTTCAGTATCAGAGAAAATATAAGCTGGTATTTCTTCTTCGAGCTACATCAGTAATCCTCTGCCCTGACCCCCAGCTGAATTCACCTGACATTGGGGTTAAAGATGTTTTCCCGTTTCCTTCCCCAGAAGTCCTTTATCTCCCCTTATTTACATGTGAGAGGATCTGAAGTCTGGTGTTATAGAAACTTACTATGGGCTCCGAGGAGCTTGTTACCCAAGAACACCAATCAGGTGATCCTGGTTCTATTCAAGCAAACACGAATGCCAGTCCTTGAGCTACACTAATGACCCCAGGTGGTGTTTCTGACCTTTTGCAGTTCAAGTTCACTTTCCACTTTCCACAGGTACCCTCTGTGCATGGCTTCACCGAGTATTTATTGAGCACCACAAGCAAGGGAACACTTACTTGATTGGTAAATTTGAGTAGGTTACTGGACATGCTCAATTCAGTTCAGCCCTCTTTTCTATTGGGAGCAATTGTACTCCTGGGAACAGGTGTTCTACTGGTAGGCAGCCTGCCCGGGTCCCATGCTGCTTCTATTTAAGTGGGCAAGTCTGCCTCATTTTTACATTTCATTTAACAGACACACTTTGCTTGCTCATTAAACTAGTTGTTCTAGCCTGGTCTCCAGCAGCAATGAAGTGAAGTTTCCTGTTTTGGGTATGTCTCAACTTGGTCAGAATCTGGATGATGAAATGGAACATTCTTTTCAGGCCTGTGGAAGCCTCCATTAAGAGCCAACTGTGTGCCAGGCACATAGTTCAAGCCACAGGGATCGAACAGTGTCATAAACAGTGTTCTTGTCTTCATGGAGCTTATATATTGAAGACCTCCAGGTGACATTTCTGGAGTGAACTTCCTTTTTCTCAGTATCACTTGGGAAGCACGCTATCTCTGTAGAGTAGGCAGACAGCGCATTCCCCCCACCATAAGATGTTGGTGACAGACAGATACGTGAAAAAGTGCTCAACATCACTCAGCATCGGGGAAACACAAATCAAAACCACAGGGAGATACCACCTCACACCAGTCAGAATGGCTAAAATTAACAAGTCAAGAAATGACAGATGTTGGCAAGGATGTGGAGAAAGGGGAACCCTTCTACACTGCTGGTGGGAATGCAAGCTGGTATAGCCACTCTAGAAAATAGGGTGGAGATGCCTCAAAAAGTTGAAAATAGAGCTACCCTACGACCCAGCAATTGTACTACTGGGTATTTACCCTAAAGATACAAATGTAGGGATCTAAAGGGGTATATGCATCCCAATGTTTATGGCAGCAATGTCCACAATAGCCAAACTATGGAAAGAGCCTAGATGTCCATCAACAGATGAATGGATAAAGACGATGTGGTGTATGTATATATACAATGGAATACTATACAGCCATCAAAAAAACCGAAATCTTGCCATTTGCAACGATGTGGATGGAACTAGAGGGTATTATCCTAAGCAAAATAAGTCAATCAGCGAAAGACAATTACCATATGATCTCTCTGATATGAGGAATTCAACAGGCAGGGCGGGGGAGTCGTGGGGGGATGCAGGGAAAAAATGAAAGAAGATGGGTCTGGGAAGGGAGATAAACCATAAGAGACTCTTGATCTCAGGAAACAAACTGAGGGTTGCTGGAGGGGGAGCGGGGTAAGAGGGATGGGGTAGCTGGGTGATGGACATTGGGAAGGGTATGTGCCATGGTGAGAGCTGTGAATTGTGTAAGACTGATGAATCAAAGACCTATACCCCTGAAATAAATAATACATTACATGTTAATTAAAAAAAAAAAAAGACGTCGGTGGCAGAGCCAGGTAAATGTTGTGTCCTGTTTTCTGGGCCATGCCTTTACTTGTGTTCCTTAGGCATAGGATTCTTACTGAATTAGAGAAGGAATCCTGCCTATTATATCTAATGTCAAAACTTGGCACTTTTTTTTTTCTTTTGACATACCGTTCTCTTCTCATTTGTAGATCACATCAATGCCCTGTGGCAGAGTCAAAGCTTTTGAAGGCTCACTGTTTAGGAGACAGAATTACTTCAAAGCCCAGGAAACTTTAAACCCTGACCAAATACCAGATATAATTTTCCAAATAAAACCAGAGTTCCCAAAGATATTCTATGTGGTGCATCACGCTTAGAGTTTTGCGGCTGTTTCAATGTTTGTCTGTATGCAAGTCTAGAACCATAATTTGGAACCAATTATATTTCTACAGAGCAGACTTGGTATCACCACCCATAAGTCATTCCAATGAATATGTTTGACTGGATGCCAAAGATGTAAGAAGTGTGGTAAATGTAAACCCCTGCTTGCCCCAGCTCTGAAAGCTATTAAAATATATCCAAATTAGGATACCAAAAGACCAATGTCAATCAGGGGTATGGTTACTCTCAGTCCTACTACCTGGAACCGTTCTTTGGCATATCTATGAGGAGACTTTGGGCACTCATATCCCAACCAAAATACAGCCTCCCCTCCAAACCTCATTTTATGTGTCCAACAATAGTTTCTAATTATCATTTTCACTTCCCGCATTGGACTGGAGCTCTGTTCAGCCCTCACTATTACCATTTTTCTCATGCTCAAGAATTCATATGATAAATAGCTTTACAATCATCTTTTGCATATGCTGTAAGGTTAGACCACCCAAGTCACAGTTAGATGTGATGTAAGACTAATTTCAATTAGAGTCAGACCCAAAGATGGCGAAGGGGTTGATGAGGAAAGATTTGGGTGAGAAATTAGTGATGACTGGTTTGGAGGAAAGAGGAGATATGGTCTGCTTTATCATCTCTCCCTTCTCATGCACTGACTGAAACATGGGTTAACTGTGGTGATTATTTTCTGAACCATCAGTTTTTAAGACATATGGTCTGTCAAACAAATGTTTATACCCCTTACAGTGTGAAAGACAGTTGGAAATAGAGTTTGTAACCTCAAACGTTGACAGGTCTTGTACATTTTCATTGTTTATGTTAGGGGCTAAAACTCAAATGTCTACAAGGTCAAATATATGTGAGTGAAACAGGGTAAATGTAAGACAAGAGGGAGTGGTGGGATATTGGTGAGCTGGAGTGTGCCTACTCTATTTAAAGACATACCAAGTCAATTAAAAAAAAAACTGGGACAAATTAAACAGGTCTGTAGGTTGTATTTGTCTTAGAGCCACCAGATTGCCAAATTCAGGTGTACTGAGATAAGAGATTATTGTACCATCCTTAAAACTTAGGGGTTTTTTTTTTCAATCTCTATGGCAAACTTCTTTTTTTTTAATTTTTTATTTCTTTTCAGCATAACAGTATTCATTGTTTTTGCACCACACCCAGTGCTCCATGCAATCCGTGCCCTCCCTAGGCAAACTTCTTCTTGATAGAATTGTTTAGCTTTGCACAACTGTGAAACAATAGAAAGAACACTATTCGGCAGAAGAACACTTGGGTTCTAGTTTAGTTCTTCTAATTTTTTTTAATTTTTTTTTGTTTATTTATTTGACAGACAGAGATCAGAAGCAGGCAGAGAGAGGCAGGCAGAGAAAGGGGGAAGCAGGCTCCCTGCTGAGCAGAGAGCCCAATGCAGGGCTCCATCCCAGGACCCTGAGACCACAACCTGAGCCGAAAGCAGAGGCTTAACCCACGGAGCCAACCAGGCACCCTAGTTTAGTTTTTCTAAAATGATATCGGGGGGCTCAATGATATCGGGGAAGTCCTTTCTCTTCTTTAGGCCTGAGTGTCCTCATCTCTAACATTCTTGCCTGTAAAGCACCTTCATCTCTAACATTCTCTTTCCTGTTTCTAATCTTGCCCTCAAGAATGAGTTTCAGGGAAACAGAAGAGAAAGATATTAGGATACCACTATATTTCCATGATGTGAAAATAAGATGTCCGCGATGAAGATTCGAAACAATCCGGTCTATGAAGGCTCATGACGAACTGTTTAATTCAGTGTGTATGCATGTATATGAATGGTTTGGGGCCAGAGATAGTGGAGCCCAAGGTGGCACAGTTCCATCTTTATCTTTTCCCAATAATGCTGATTTATGGGGCTGACTCATGAATAATTGTGAGCAGGGAAACAGGAAATGGATGCTGACTAAGGCTTTTCCATTCATCACTAATTGATTATTCATTCATTCAACAAACATTAAGCACCTCTGAGTCTGGTGATGTAGGGCTAAATGAGCAAGGTCTCTCATCCTGTGTATTTCACTGATAAGCGATAAGAGGCATCTGGCTTCCCTGAAGAACATAATGAACAGTGAGGATGTGGTGGCTGGGGTGTTTCTAAATGGTGTCCTCTCTTCATGTATAAATTGGCTGTGTTCAAACTGGTCCTTGAGTCACAAGGTTCCACTGGGTGCTTCTGGGACTGTCACAGGGAGTAAGTAGTAGGCTCTGAATTGGTAAGCGTTTAACTACAATGGCTTTGCTTTGGTGCAATTTATGTATTGGGGTTCCTCATATGATTTCACTTGAAAACATTGTTTTAGGGTGCCTGGGTGGCTCAGTGGGTTAAAGCCTCTGCCTTCGGCTCAGATCATGATCCCAGGGTCCTGGGATTGAGCCCCGCATCAGGCTCTCTGCTCAGCAGGGAGCCTGCTTCCTCCTCTCTCTCTCCCTGCTTCTCTGCCTACTTGTGATCTCTGTCTGTCAAATAAATAAATAAAATCTTTAAAAAAAAAAAAGAAAACATTGTTTTACTAGTTGTGGTAGGCCACATCATGCCCCCGCTAACACCACCACCCCACCGAGAAGATCCATATCTCAATTCCTGGAAACTCTGAACACTACCGTGCGTGGCAAAAGGGTTTAGCAGGTGGATTTTAAATTAAGGATCTCAAGAAGGGCAGGTTATTCCAGATTATCCTGGTAGGACCAATATAATCACAAGAGTCCTCATAAGAGGAAGCCAGGAGGGTTAGAGTCAGAAAGACAGAAGGCAATGTGACAATAGAAGCAGAAGTTTAAGTGATCCCACCCTGGGATAGGAATATGGGCACCTTCTAGAAGCCAGAATAAGAAAGGAATGGATTCTTCCTCGGAGCCTACAAAAGGACCACAGGCCTGGTGACACCTGGATTTTAACCCAGTGAGATTCATTTTGGACTTTTGACAACCAGAACTGTAAGATAATAAATTTGTGTTTTTAAACCACTAAGTTTGTGACGATTTATTATAGCAGGTATAGGAAATGAATACACTAGTTTAAACACTATGATGTTTGGAGGCCCTTCTAGTCAAAGACCAGGTCTCCTTTAACCTTGGTGTATGTAGACAGATGTTTTCCCAGAGCAGTGCTCCTCCATGATTCCAGGGTCCCTATAATACTGGCACTGTTAAAATTCTAGGTGTGAGCTACTCAAATGGCCCAATTTTGAACCGTTTCCACGCCCATCAGGTACCCTAGGCCAGAAGCTGATTGTCCTTGCTTTAGGTAGCACTCAGAAACCTCCAGTTTTCCTCTCTATAACAGCACTGACCCACTTCTATGAGCCATTGCTAGTTAATGATCTGAAAAGGGTATGTGAATTCTTATTCTTCTCCATCCTATTTTCTAACCTGGCTGGATTAGAGCTAATCAGAAATTAATGCTCTGAGTAGGCACTTCTTCTGACTCAACAGGGAACAAGTCAGCACAAACTTCAAGTGACCATTTTATTGCCCGCCTCCACTCCAACAGGGTTAACAACTATGAGGCAGGGAACTTAGGCATCATCATTTCCCATTGGGATTTTGGCTGTTCTTTCAGTTCCTGAACTTAAAACAAAACAGGAAATAAAGTGTGCATGGTAAAAACTTGTTATATAGTGAGGTCAAGGGAGGTTTTCTTCCATGCTTCTTTCCTTTTGGATCAGCAAGGCAGAGGAGAGGAAGGCTCAGTAGCCTGCATATCAGGCAATGTGGTTTTAGTCCCAGTTCTGCTACAAACTTGCTATGGGAGTTTGAGTTCCTCAATGGATTTATCTGTAAAGCTGAGATTGGAACTTAATTTCAACTAAAGTTTTCATCTTTGGCAGTCTGAATCAATGGTCCCCAGATCTCTTGATTTCATGGACCAACAACATTTGCCATGAATATTCTGGGCACAAATTTACAAAGTTTGATCACCAATTGAAGGCATTTTAAAAACCTGCCCTGACAGGGGCACCTGGATGGCTCAGCCCATTAAGCATCTGACTCTTGATCTCAGCTCCGGTCTTGATCTCAGGGTCCTGAATTTAAGCCCTGTGTTGGGCTCCATGCTGGGCATGGGTCCTACTTTAAAAAGAAAAAAAAAAAAAAACTACCCTGATAATTTCAAAAAAGAAAGGACATTTTATCACCAAAAGAGTTGGAAGGCCAAAATCTCAAAACAGAGGACATGTCATTATATTTATTCCTTTAAAAAAGCTACATGAAAAATACACTACCTTGCCTATTTTTCTCACTTAGATACAGGCATGAGAAGCACTGTCAAAGATGGGCAAATTCCCTCAGACCCACTCCGGGGATTCAATGCTCTAAAGCACCCAAACTTTCTTCTATCTCCCCAAGTCACCCCTAAGTGGGTGATCCCTTCTGCGAGGTTTGCTCACTGCTACTCCAGTCAGAAACCCATCAACGATGATGCAATTAGGCCTTCTCCTCTCCAAAAGAAGAAGAGCCATATCTAAAAGCCTCAGCAGAGAACAAGAAGGAGAATAAGGTGGCAAATGAAGCTGTGTTTGATGGGTTGGAAAAAAGAAATCACACAAATCAAGAGGACATGTGTGCTCATGCACATACATGCGCACGCGCGCGCGCACACACACACACACACACACACACACACACATTCCAAAAGAAGAATCCAGGAAATTTGAAATTTGGCCTCAGGCATCTGAAGCGGAGTCTCATTCATGTGACTCTGGTTCTCAGAGAAAAATACCATACCCCAGATCATTCCACACATCAGAGTAAACCTCTCTAAGCATTTCAGCAAAAGCCACAAAAATAAGCCCAGCTCAGAAATGTAGGGGCTACTTATTGATTTAGAGGATGGACCACAGGCCACAATTGCCATACTGTGCTAACTTTTTTCTCTCAAAGACTCAGAGAAGTTGGGCAACTTACCCAGTCCCATGTTGTTCAGTAGGAAAGCTGAGATCCCACTGATGACTGTCAAAATACAATGCTTACATTCTTAACCATGGTTATATATATCCTTCCACATAGTTCAGTTTAACACAGCATAGGATATATGATGGTTTGGGTTCCCATTCAAGAAGATTTTTTGATCCAAACAATACAATAAGAATGACTGTGGTAAAATCTAGGTGAAGGGTAAATGGGAATTCTTTGTAACTATTTCTATAAGTGTGAAATTATTTCAAAATGAAACATTATTAAAACAGTAAAAGGTGGCCAAAAAAATCTAAATTTGGGAGATTTCTTGAAAATGATACAAAAGCCAGAGTGCATTCAATACTTATTATGTACCACACGTTGCAGAAAACACTTCACATGCATCTTTTCATATAATTCTCACGACAGCATTTTAAGTACTACAATTATCCACAATTCTTAAGTCAAGAAACTGAGATACTAAGAAATTCAGTCATCTGGCAGAAGTCACACACCTAGCAAGTGGTTGACCCTGGATTTCAACCATGATCTAGACTGATCCTTTTCAAGCATATAGATGTGAATAGATGATATTAACAAATATCCATTTACTTACACTCTGCATTATCACATCTTAATTTTAGCCCATATTTGTTTCAAACCTTATTTTTTCAAGAAATAAAAACGATTTCATGATACCAAAACCAAACAAGGATACCACAAGAAAAGAAAATTACAGGCCAACATCCCTGATGAGCATAGATATAACAATACATTAAAATGATCATACACCACAATCAAGTGGGATTTATTCCAGGGTTGCAAGGATGGTCCAACATCTGTAAGTCAACCTGATATACCACAGTCCTAAAACAAAGGATAAGAATCATATGATCTTTTCAATGCAGAAAAAAGCATTTGACAAAATTCGACATCCATTTATGGTAACTATTCTCAGCAGAGTATAGACAGAACATAAGCCAACATAATAAAGGTCATATATGAAAAACCCACAGCTAACACACTAAAAGCTTTTCCACTAACATTAGGACCAAGACATGGATGCCCACTCTTGCCACTTTTATTCAACATAGTACTGGAAACCTTAGCCAGAGCAATTACACAATAGAAAGAAGTAAAAGGCATCCAAATTGGAAAGGAAGAAGCAAAACTGTCACTAATTGCAGAAGATATCACACACAGAAAATCCTAAAGACACCATAAAAAACTGTTAGAATAAATGAATTCAGTAAAGTTGTAGAATACAAAATCAGTATACAAAAATCCACCACATTCCTATACACTAATAATAAACTATCAGAGAAATTATGAAAATAATCCCAATTATAACAGTATCAAAAAGAATAAAATACTAAGGGATAAATTTTATCAAGCAGGTGAAAGATCTATACCCTGAAAACTATAAGATCCTGATGAAAGAAATTGAAGAAGACAAAATAAATGTAAAGGTATTCTATGATCATGGACTGAAAGAACTGGTATTATTAAAATGTCCATACTACACAAAGCAATCTACATATTAAATGAAATCCCCTTCAAAATTCCAATGGCAATTTTTTTCACAGAAGTTGGAAAAAAACAATCCTAAAATTTATATGGAACCACAAAAGACCCCACATATCCAAAGCAACCTTGAGAAAGAAGAACAAAGCTAGATGCCTCACACTTCCTGATTTCAAACTATACTGCAAGGCTACAGTAATCAAAACAGTATAGTATTGGCATAAAAACAGACTTATAAATCAGGGGTACCTGGGTAGCTCAGTCAGTTAAGCAATGGCTTCTTCATTTCAGATCAGGTCATGATCTCAGGTTCAGGAGATCAAGGCCCACGTCAGGCTCTGTGCTCAGTGGGGAGTCTGCTTGAACTTCTCTCTCTCCCTCTCCCTCTACCCCTTCCCTGCTCCCAGTCTCTCTAAAATAAATAAATCTTTAAAAAAAAAAAAAAAACCAGACTCATAGAGCAATAGAACAGAATAGAGAGCCCAGAAATAAAACCATACATATGGTCAATTAATCTATGACAAAGGAGCCTAAAACATACAATGGGGGAAAGGACATTATTTTCAATAAATGGTGCTGGGAAAGCTAGACTGCAACATGTCAAAGAATGTAATTTGAGGGGCGCCTGGGTGGCTCAGTGGGTTAAGCCGCTGCCTTCGGCTCAGGTCATGATCTCAGGGTCCTGGGATCGAGTCCCGCATCGGGCTCTCTGCTCAGCAGGGAGCCTGCTTCCCTCTCTCTCTCTCTGCCTGCCTCTCTGCCTACTTGTGATCTCTCTCTGTCAAATAAATAAATAAAAATCTTTAAGAATGTAATTTGAATACTATTTTCTACCATGTACAAAAATTAACTTGAAATGTATCAAGAGTTGAATCTAAGACCAAAACTGTAAAACTCCTAGAAGAAAAAGAGGCAGTAAGCTTCTTGACCTCAGTCTTGGCAATGATTTTTAGTATTTGACAAGAAAAGCAAAAGGCAACAAAACCAAGATAAACAAAATGGGAATAAATTGAATTTAAAAACTTCTGTATAGCACAGGAAATCATCAACAAGATGAAAAGGCAAGTCACTGAATGGGAAAGATATTTTCAAATCATATATCTGACAAGGGATAAATATCTAAAATACATAAAGAACTCACAAAATGCATTATCAAAAAAGAAATCCAACTTAAAAATGGGCAGAGGATCTGAATAGACATTCTTCAAGAAGACAAACACATGGCCAACAGGCACATGAAAATGTACTCCACATCACTAATCAACAGGGAAATGCAAATAAAAACCACGTGAGATATCATCCCACACTTGTTAGAATGGCTACCATCCAAAAGACAAGAGACAACAAGTGTTGGAAAAGATGTGGAGAAAAGGGAACCATCACATGCTGTTGGTGGGAATGTAAATCAGTGCAAACACTATGGAAAACAGTATGGACATTCCTCAAAAAATTAAAACTAGAACTACAAGATGATCCACAATTCTACTTCTGGGCATTTATCCTACAGAAGTGAAAACACTAACTTGAAAAGATCCATATAACCCCACCATGTTCATTGCAGCATTATGTACAATAGCCAAATCATAGAAGCAACCAAAGTGTCCATCAATGTCCATCAAATAAAGAAAATGTGGGGTACACACACACACACACAAACACACAATGGAATATTATTCACCATAAAATGAAGGAAATCTTGCCATTTGTGGTAACACAGATGTGTCAGACAAAGACAAATACTGTATGATCTCATATGTGGAAAAAAAAAACTACAACTCATAAAACAGAGTGGTGGTTGCCAGAGCAAAGGGGTTGGGGTGAGTAAGATGCATGAAGATAGTCAAAATGTACAAATTTTTAGTTATAAAAAATTAGTCAGGGGATATGATGTCCACATTGTGACTACAGTTAATAATACTGTATTGTATATCTTAAAAGTAAAAAAAAATTTTTCACAAGAAAAAAATTTGTAACTATGTGTGGTATTGGGTGTTAACTAGACTTATTGTGGTGATCATTTCTCTCTCTCTATATATACAAATATCAAACCATTGTGTTGTACACCTGAAACTAATATATGTCAATCATATCTCAATAAAAGAGAAAACATTTCAGATAGAGTTGAGAACCCTACTGTATTCTCCCCAGTCCCACTCCCCACTTTTCTTTTAGGAATTCAGTATTAAAGTTCCCATACATTGGAGTGCCTAGTGGCTCAGTCAGTTAAGTGTCTGCTTTGGCTCAGGTCTTGATCCCAGAAGCCCTGCGTCAGGTTCCCTGCTTAGCAGGGAGTCTGTTTCTCCCTCTCCCACTCCACCTGCTTGTGTTCTCTCTCCCTCTCTCTGTCAAATAAATAAATAAACACTTTTAAAAAGTTCCCATACATTTTAAAAATTGTCTTATAATATGCATATATATCCATGAACAATGTATATCATTAGTGTATTTTTCAACATTTAATAAATGGAATACTGTATAATAAGGCAAATCGGTTTTTTCATTCAACATTACACTTTCAGGATAGTCAATGATGTCTCTATAGAATTTCCCTTATTACAGAATCCAATTTATTAGTTGTTCTCTTTATAATTTGTTTTTTTTATTTGAGAAAACTTTTCCTGCCCTAATAATAATCCTAAAGATTGTTTCCTGTGTTTGGTTTCATATTATGATTAACAGATATTTAATTTTTTAAAAGTTTCCTTCATTTATTCATTTATTTTTTTAAAAGATTTTATTTATTTATTTTGAGAGAAAGAGTGTGTGGAGAGTGCTTGTATGTGGGGGGAGGGTAAGCAGAGGAGGAGGGAGAGGGACAAGCAGTCTCCACGCTAAGCATGGAGCCCAACCCTGAGATCATGACCCCAGCTGAAATCAAGAGCCTTGTTCTCAACAAACTGAAGCACCCAGGTGCCCTGAGGTTTAATTTTATTTGGTTCCATGTTATCCCCAATTCTAATAGAACCATATACTGAATGATACTTCTTTCCCCAGACTGACTTGATATGCCCCATCTCACATATACCCAGGTTCCATGCACACACGAGTGTGTTACTGGGCTCTCTATTCTAGTTCATCGGTGTTTCCATCTCTCCCTGCACAATGACACAGTGTCTTAATTACTATAATTTCATAGAAAGATTTAATATCAGGTAGAGCAGGGGCCTCTGCTTAATTCTTCCAAAATCTTAGATATTTCTCCCATTTTTATTCCATTCTCCGTAACAGTTTATAAAAGAGTAATTATCTGACCCTGAGAAAGATCTGGTAGTTTTTCTGTAAAACTGCGTAAGCCTAACGTCTTTGAGGGTAGAAAAAAAATTTTTTTAAGATTGATTTATTTATTGATTTATTTATTTGACACAGAGAGAAAGAGAACACAAGTAGGCAGAGAGGCAGGTACAGAGAGAGGTGGGGGGAAGCAGGCTCCCTGCTGAGCAGAGAGCTCAATGCGGGGCTCAATCCCAGAACCCTGACATCATGACCTGAGCTGAAGGCAGAGGCTTAACCCACTGAGCCACCCAGGTGCCCTGAGGGTAGAAAATTTTTGAGTATCAATTCAGTTTATTGATTTATAGAAGTTTGTGTTTTCCTTGAGTCACTTTTGATACCTTTTCTAAGAAAATATCCTTTTATGTTTTCAAGTTTATGAGCACAAAGTTGATTATATCTTATGATCATTGAAAACTTTATCTGTACAATTGTTCTATGTCTTTTTTCCCCTAGTATTGTCTTTTCTTTACAGTTGTTGATATTTTCTCATTATACTCACTCTTTTTTCCCCAAAGAACCAATTTTCTATTCTATCAATCCTCTCATTTTCTTTGCCTTCTATCAAACTCATTAATTTTTGCTCTTTACAATGTCCATCTTTCTAGTTTATTTTCTCTTTTTTCTATTTTCTTAAGTTGAGTACTTAATTCATTTGTTTTTAGTTTTCCTATTAACTGTAGTAAATATTTTAAAATTACCTTTAATTATTAACACTAGTCTTGGTCATATAGTATTTTGACTGTCAATGTAGATTTTTGTTTCATTTTCAAATAATTTAAGACTGACAGAAAAGCTATAAAAACGGTAAAAAAAATTCTTGTTCTACACCTCAAATTCCTCAAATGTTAATGTATTGTATACATATACACATAAACACACATAATTGTATCTATTACATTTTTCTAAACTGCTTTGTTTGAAAGTTGCTGACATAAAGCCTCTACATCCCTCATAGTTCAGTGTATATTTTCTAGAAACAAGGTCATTCTTTTACACAATTATGGTATAATAATCAAATATCAGGAAATTAGCATGGATACAGTTTTATAATCTACAGAGCTCATTTCTACTTCACCAATTGTCTCACTAATGCGCTTTATAACAGGAAGACCTAATCCAGGATTGTGCGTTGCATTTAGCTGTCATGTTTCTTTAGCGTCCTTTAATAAGTAACAGTCCCTCAGCATTTCTTCGTCTTTCATGAGCTTGACAATTTTGAAGAGTACAGGTCATTTATTTTGTAGAATGTACATCAATTAGGGTTTGATTTTTTCCTCATGACTAAATTCAGGTTATATAATTTTGGCAGAAGTAATTAAAAAATGATGTGGCCTTCTCATAGCATCTGACTAAGATACACACAATATCTATGTGTCTCGTTACTTGAGGAGGCTAATTCTGATCACTTACTTACGGCGGTGTCTTTTTTTTTTTTTTAATTTCTTTTCAGTGTAAAAGTATTCATTGTTTTTGCACCACACCCAGTGCTCCATGCAATCCGTGCCCTCCCTAATACCCACCACCTGGTTCCTCCGACCTCCCACCACCCCCCCGCCCCTTCAAAACCCTCAGGTTGTTTTTCAGAGTTCATAGTCTCTCATGGTTCACCTCCCCTTCCAATTTCCCTCAACTCCTTTCTCCTCTCCATCTCCCCTTGTCCTCCCATGTTATTTGTTATGCTCCACAAATAAGTGAAACCATATGATACTTGACTCTCTCTGCTTGACTTACTTCACTCAGCATAATGTCTTCCAGTCCCGTCCATGTTGCTACAAAAGTTGGGTATTCCTCCTTTCTGATGGAGGCATAATACTCCATAGTGTATATGGACCACATCTTCCTTATCCATTCATCCGTTGAAGGGCATCTTGGTTCTTTCCACAGTTTGGCGACCGTGGCCATTGCTGCTATAAACATTGGGGTAGAGATGGCCCTTCTTTTCACTCCATCTGTATCTTTGGGGTAAATACCCAGTAGTGCAATTGCAGGGTCATAGGGAAGCTCTATTTTTAATTTCTTGAGGAATCTCCACACTGTTCTCCAAAGTGGCTGCACCAACTTGCATTCCCACCAACAGTGTAAGAGGGTTCCCCTTTCTCCACATCCTCTCCAACACAAGTTGTTTCCTGTCTTGCTAATTTTGGCCATTCTAACTGGTGTAAAGTGGTATCTCAATGTCTTTGTTTTGTTGACTGTTTCCTTCGCTATGCAGAAGCTTTTGATCTTGATGAAGTCCCAAAAGT
Source organism: Martes martes (assembly GCF_963455335.1). NCBI lineage: Eukaryota > Metazoa > Chordata > Mammalia > Carnivora > Mustelidae > Martes > Martes martes. Next base: position 109,113,649 of record NC_137897.1, read on the forward strand.
TCATTTTTGCTTTTGTTTCCATCGCCTTTGGAGACATATCTTGAAAGAAGTTCCTGTGGCTGATATCAAAGAGGTTACTGCCTATGTTCTCCTCGAGGATTCTGATGGATTCCTGTCTCACGTTGAGGTCTTTTATCCATTTCGAGTTTATCTTTGTGTACGGTGTAAGAGAATGGTCAAGTTTCATTCTTCTACATATAGCTGTCCAGTTTTCCCAGCACCATTTATTGAAGAGACTGTCTTTTTTCCACTGGATAGTTTTTCCTGCTTTGTCGAAGATTATTTGACCATAGAGTTGAGGGTCCATATCTGGGCTCTCTACTCTGTTCCACTGGTCTATGTGTCTGTTTTTATGCCAGTACCATGCTGTCTTGGTGATCACAGCTTTGTAGTAAAGCTTGAAATCAGGTAATGTGATGCCGCCAGTTTTATTTTTCAACACTTCCTTAGTGATTCGGGTTCTCTTCTGATTCCATACAAATTTTAGGATTATTTGCTCCAGCTCTTTGAAAAATACCGGTGGAATTTTGATCGGAATGGCTTTAAAAGTATAGATTGCTCTAGGCAGTATAGACATTTTCACAATGTTTATTCTTCCGATCCAAGAGCATGGAATGGTCTTCCATCTTCATGGCGGTGTCTTCTAGGTTTCTCGACTGCACAGTTACTATTTGCCCCTTCGTTGTTAAGAAGTAGCTTGGCGAGGAGACCCTTTCACAACATATAAATGTGCCATTCCTCACCAAAACATAACCCAATACTTTTATCATCCATTGACATTACCAAATGGTGATTTTTCTAATATTCTTTCTCGCTGTACTAACATTTTATGTAAGAAAACACTCTCACTAACTTAATTTTCTGTGGTTTATTTATATTTGTACGGACTCACAGATTCTCAGCAGGGCCTAGTGAAGGAGAGTTAGGCAGCTGGGGCACAAAAATGAAGGAGGCATTTATTCTCAGTATTATGCAATTGCCTTCTTAAAAGTGACTTGCCTAGGGGCACCTGGGTAGCTCAGCTGGTTAAGTGTCTGACTCTTGAATTCTTTGTCTCTGCTCAGGTCATGATTTCAGGGTCCTGGGATTGAGCCCTGCCTCAGGCTCCACATGGAGCACAGAGTCTGCTGGAGATTCTGCCCCTCCCCCTTTGTCCCTCCCCCCTTCCGCCTTGCACTCTCCGTCTCTCTCTCAATAAATGAATAAATAAAATCTTAAAAAAAAATAAAAAGCGACTCGCCCAGGGCTTGTTTCTTCTGTTTCTTCTTTCATCCCTTCCCATCTAGATTTTTTTTAAAGATTTTTATTTATTTATTTGACAGACAGAGATCACAAGTAGGCAGAGAAGCAGGCAGAGAGAGAGGAAGGGAAGCAGGCTTCCCACTGAGCAGAGAGCCCGATGTGGGGCTCGATCCCAGGACCCTGGGATCATGACCTGAGCTGAAGGCAGAGGCTTTAACCCACTGAGCCACCCAGGTGCCCCCCATCTAGATTTTTATACTGGTCTCCACCCAGCCCTATAATAGGTCCCGATTTCAGAACCAGGTCTTTCAGTGTCCTTTTGGAATTTCTGTCCAGTGGTAATACTGGGGACCTGAGAGATCCTTTTACTGAACAAATGGACAACTTGTGGGGTTATGGACATTGGGGAGGGTATGTGATAAGGTGAGTGCTGTGAAGTGTGTAAACCTGGTGATTCACAGACCTGTACCCCTGGGGCCAATAATACATTATATGTTAATAAAAAGTAGAACTATACAAACAAACAAACAAAAAAATGGACAACTTGATTCATTCCAGTGTCATGAGCCTGTTTCTGTGTCCTCCTATTTCCTAAGGCCTATATCTTGCCAGGGGTATGTTCTCAAGTAACATTTTTACAGCTTCCTTTCATGAGACAAGGTAAAATGTTTGGCTCCTTATTTCCAGTTCTTGATTTTAAGCACTGAGTTAGTCCTAATACTCCTTCATAAGTGAAGCATGTTAGCCACCTTATTCAAAAGGGGAGAAGGGAGTTGAGGGAAGTTGGAAGGGGAGGTGAACCATGAGAGACTACAGACTCTGAAAAACAACCTGAGGGTTTTGAAGAGGCGGGGGGTGGGAGGTTGGGGGAACCAGGTGGTGGGTATTAGGGAGGGCACAGATTGCATGGAGCACTGGGTGTGGTGAAAAAACAATGAATACTGTTATGCTGAAAATAAATTAAAAAAAATAAAAAGGACCTAAATTCTTGGCTATCATTGTCTATTAGGAGAGCAGGAGCCCAACAACACTCAACCCTACTCATACTCGGGCTTTTCCTTTCCATGTCTGAGCAACACAGAAGCCTGTCTTCTATCTAAGCTCAGCTGTGCATTTTTATCTTTTCTATATTTTATCCATCCATACTATTGTCTAAAGCAATTATCAAAGTATGTGCCATCTCAACACATGTGCCATTCTTCTTATTTTTCATTCAGAGATATTTAGACTATTAATGTAAAGATACATTATAAATAATTGATCTATTAATTATGATTTTTAAAGCCTCCTAATGAAATTTACATGCTCTCTCTTTATTTTATCAGGGTGCTTGAAATCTAATTAATAATATATTCCAGTGTTAAACACAAGCTTTAGATTTCAAGTAAGAGAAGCTGGAGAACTAAATGAAGTAAATCTATCTACTAAATGGAGATAGGAGAGCTCCATAAGAAAACATGATTATCACTGTAAGGGAAAGGGAAAAAAAGTAAAGTGAATTACTCCTACTAGATAGTACCAACTGAGCTCTTGGCTTCTATAACAAACACCTAAGAGAGAGGGAGGGGCCATTTTTGTCTTATGTATGCATGTGAATTTTGTTTTCATTAGTGGTTATGATAATGGATCTGCTCTCAGAAAAGAAGCTAATCATCCATTTATCTAGGCTTCAGCCAACTTACTATAAAATTAATATACAGTATGTTTAATGACCAGCTAATAAACTCATTTTTAAGAGAGGACTAGAGGTTGACATTCTAGGATTTTTTTATTGTGAGCTGAATATTGAAATCAAATGTATGTCCGAAATTTTGAATTCCTAAACTCATTCTCTCCAGGACCTGATTTATGTACCAAATAGCTGACATGGGTTTGTGGTAGAAACATTCAGCTCTAGACACCTATGACAAGTGACTAATAGCCCTGGACAGCAATAGCAGGAACAGACAACCTCCCTTTAATTAAATATCAGACTTAATATCCACAACATTAATGCCAGTTCAGAAAACATAATGGAAATGATGCAAATGCAAGTCTTTCTGAATCACAGAATAAAAGGCTGTAAACATGAAACTCATTCTTCCATTTTCAGACTCATTTTCATATATTCTCCAATCCCTCGCTTTATCTTAAAACCTTTCATTTCCATAGTTGCAAAATAGAAAGTCTTCAGGAGATAGGAAATCAACACGCTGAATGCTTAAAGAATGAGAGATACAGATATTACAAAACTGGAGCCATTGTCTTACAGTCTAACAAAAACCCAATGAATACTACACTGCACACGATAGATAATTTTCATTTTCAAATCCATTTTGCATTTCACAGCAGAATATTCTGGCTAAAGTAAGATTTTATTTTCCTCAACAACCCAGCCATGCCAGGAGGAGTTGCTGTCTTACACTTAACATCATTATTTCTTCTCTTCCCATCCTCTCTTTCCACCACCTCAGGCTGGGCCCTCATCACCTCATGCATGTGTTACAGTCACAGCCTTGAAGCATTCAAGCTGGCCTCAGTGTTTTTTCATTAGAGGGGGAAAAAAAAGAGCTCTCGCTTAGCCCATGATTATGATGGGTCGAGCCCTGGGCATAGCGTTTCAAATATTTTGTCTTATTTATTTTGTCTTATTACTCACAGCATCCCTCTGAGACAGGTACATTCTTTTTTTTTTTTTTAAGATTTATTTATTTATTTGACAATGAGAGGGAGAGCACAAGCAGGGGGAGCAGCAGGCAGAGGAAGAGGGTGAAGCAGGCTCCCGCTGAGCGCGGGGCCCGATGTGGGACTCGATCCCAGGACCTTGGGATCATGACCTGAGCCAAAGGCAGATGCTTAACCAACTGAGCCACCCAGGTGCCCCCGAGACAGGTACATTCTATTATCATCTTCATCTATAGCTGAGACAACTGAGGGTCCAGAAAGACAGAATGCCTTATCTGAGAACAGACAGCCAGTCAAGGACAAAGCTTCACTTCAGACTCAGCCCTCTGGAACCTGAACCTATTACCCTAAGCTCAGAGCATAGAAGTAGTGTCGTCACCCACTCTAGTTAGTACCATTCAATTAATTTTTGCACACCAATGCCTGAGAATCTTCCTAAAAGCCAGCTCTCATTATTTCCCTTCTGCTTTCACAAGCAATGTGACTAACTCTCCATTGTCAATAGGAGAGAGGTCCAGAACTCGTGTCATCTGGGCCCGGTGGACCTTTCTTATACTACTGTGAGTTCTCTGTTCCAATGACACCTCTATTCATGGTCCCTGGGCCAGGACTTTGTTCATGCCAGTCACCCACATCTGGCAACATCTTCTTGCTTAGCCTGTTTCCTCCTCTACAAACTGGAAATAATGACACTGTTCTTGTGAGACCCAGTCTTAATGGATTAAGTTTCTAGTGCAATGTCCAGCATCTAACATGTTCTAAATAAAAGGAGGCTTTGTCTATTCAAGTCTCATCCATCCCTCAAGGATGCATGTAATACCTCCTTTTCCATGGAGCCTTCCCGAACAAATGTGAGATCTCCCTCTTCTACCACATTACTTCTTCTCTACCTCCTTCCACTTACCTCCACTTCTCTCCCCTCTCTCCTCCTTCTCTTTCTTCATTTTCATTACTTGTATGGAACTTACCCTGGACTTTGCATGACAGTGATTCAGGTCCAAAGCCCTTCCCACTTGTTAGAACATACATTCGTAATGGGGAAGGGCTCTGTTTTATTCTTCTTTGTAGCCTCCTTGTAGGCTGATGGTTTTGAGTCAGAAAAAACTAGTTTGAGTCTCAGGTCTGTACAAGTAGATGACCTTGGGGAAGTTAGTATATGCCCTACTTTCCTCATCTGTATGTGGAGATGATAATAGTACTCAAAATTTAAGGCTGCTGTGAGGTTACTTTTTATAAAGTGCTCCACACAGAACTGGAGAGAAGTATTCCAGTGATTATACTGTAAAATTTCTGTATTGGCCTGGTATCCACAGCAGTGCATCTGTTTTTCAGGAACGGGCTTAGTGGTTAAGAATGCAGGCTCCAGAATAAAACTACTTAGGTAGAACCTCAGCTTTGCCTCTTTACAGGCTGTCCTTGGAAAATTAATTTCGAGAAGTCTTGGTTTTCTTATCTTTAAAATAGGTATGCCAGTAATATAGTATCTATCCTAGATGATTGTTTTGAGGTTTGGCAATACTGTTAGTAAGACATGTTAATAAGACATGTACATATTCTTTTACATAGTCAATGCTCAGTAAGGATAGACTCTTCCATTAGTTTAACAATTTATTTTGGTAGTGGGAATGGGCTTTATCATATTTGCCACAGCTCTCCTGCCTGCTCTCATGGTAATGGCTGGCATGGGCATGCCAATATCCAACACTGAGTGGTTTGAGGAAGGCTAATGATACAAACCCACTTTCGTCACGATGCCTTTTTGAGAGCCATCACTTGCTCTGTTTCCCATTTCCCAGTGAGAAGACAAATCTAAGGCACACAGCAGTGAAGAGCTCCCTAGTATAATTATAGCCAGAACTCCAACCGAGGGCCATGTTGAGCTCTAGCCTCACTAGACTATATGGCTTTGATACCAGGGGACTAGAGCCTCTCACAATTTGCATTCACGTGTCATAGGAAAACTCAAGCTAGAATCTACACGGCATATATTTTAGTGGTAAAGAGAATGCCATAGCCAAAAACAATTCCTTTCTCTTGGCCAAGATGACCTCTTCCTTCAAAACAGGGGCCCAGTAATTCTCCTTTGAAAATTAAAATTCTGTTCCTAGAGTGCCTCTGCATCTGGAAAGAAAATTGCCCATTCATACAGTAAGCAAGGATGAATAAAACATGCTGGTGGTGAAATACACTAGGTATGAGGTCCCATTTAATTCCATTCTACCACGTCAGCACATTCTATAGAGGTAAGTTTCCTAGACTGCCACAGGATTTTGCTATTCAGTACTTAAACTAGCAGGGACTGGGAGCTGGTTGCTTCCTATCATGCTGAGGCAGACTCGTGTCCAACTACGGTGTGAAAAAGTAGAAGTGCTCCTGCTTATCAAAGATATGTGTGAGGTTGACACATTGAATGTAATGCCTTTGCTTAGAAGTCTCTGGAGTTTGGGTACAAATCTGAGGGTCTCAGGGTTAGCCAGCTTCTCCGAGCTTATCAGCAACTCCCTGAGAGGCATTCTTCACACAAAGTAGAGCCAATATTGTCAAATCTCTCAGGTAGTGTTCGGTCCAGTAAGACAATGAATGCCTCCAATGGTCCTCAGTTGAGGACAGGATTAATGAAGCAGAAGAACTCATTACTCTATCATATTAACAGGATAACCGCTATCACCATCACTGTTATTAATATTTGCTATTGTTCACTAAATGCTTACTTTGTGACAAGCACTTTCCAATCCGCATAGAATGCTCTCAGCAACTCTGAGAGATGGCTGTTACTATCTCTGCTTTCATTAGCAGCTATGTGACCTTGGACACATTATTTGACCTCTCAGTTCCTCTACCTACTCATTGGCAAATGGTGCCTGCGGGAACTTTCAGGTCCCCACGGGGAAGAACACACACAGGGCATACACAGATGTCAGGGAACAAGACCAATGATTTGCCACCATGCTTCTGTGAGCGAAGCTGGTCTGGACTTGAGAGATTCTTAACAGTGTTGGGGACCTCCAATGAGGCCTGACGTTGCCAACCACATCCAAATGGTCACAGTGGAGCCTTGGTATTAGAGGAAAGGTCACTGAACACACAGACCTGGACGTGGATTCCAGTTCATCTGCTTAGTCTCTGGGAGACTTTAAATGTGGACCTTAATCTCTCTGAGATTTCTCCAGAGACACACTAAGTATGTTTGAATCCCAGTTCTGTCACTTGCTAAATTAGTGACTTCAAATGTTATTTTAAAGATTTTATTTTTATTTATTTGAGAGAGAGACAGTGAAAGAGAGCATGAGAGAGGAGAAGCAGACTCCCCGTGGTGCTGGGAGCCCGATGCGGGACTTGATCCTGGTACTCCGGGATCATGACCTGAGCTGAAGGCAGTCGCTTAACCAACTGAGCCACCCAGGTGACCCAAATGTTATTTTAAATTATTGTATCTCACTGTCCTTGTCCATGAAATACAGTATCTATTTCATAGGGTTCTTTTGCACATTAAGGAGCATAATACATGCCAAGTATTAGCACAGTGTCTGTCCCATAATATGGGCTGGATCAATTTCCACTGTTACTGCCATTATCTTCTGTAAAGTGAAGATAATAGTACTTAATCTGTGTGCCTTGTAGGGCAGTTACAAGGGCATTACATACAGAAAGTCATGACAGCTTCAAATGGGTAGTATTTTTACTTCAGTCTCTAAACTGGAAGAGACTCTAAGTGCTGTTATTTTTACCTCTCTTCCATAGTCAATGCCAATCTCACAAACGGAATGTAGCACCGAATGTGATTTCCACGTACAACCCTTATACCAGGCAGAATGCCTTCAGCCTTGTTCTGCAGGTCCTCCCAAGTAGTAGCCAGGTATATCTGTAGATGCCATCCCACCCCACCTCAAGTACCCGGAGGCTCTCAAGCCCTTCCTGAGCCAATTGGGTAGAAACCCAATCCTCCCTTGATTCTCAAGATACAGATCTTTAGAAAAGGAAAAAGATATGGCTTAAAAATAATCCAAATCTTTTTTCAAAAATTCCAGATCTATTTTGTATTCAATGGCCATAGGAAAAAGATGCCTCTAGTATTGGTTAGAATCAAATATGAAAGTATATTAAGGTCAATTATGACTGATTGACACAGATACTATTGAGAATCTGTTATATTTGACAACATGTGTCAAGGGCCTTAAACATATGCATTACAACAAGAAAATAATCAATCAAAATATAGTCAGATGGATTCATGGTAGAATTATTTATAATTGGTTTTCTAAAAGCAAAAACTGAAAGCAGAAAAATGTCCAGTAATAAGGGACTGGTCAAATGAATTATGGTACAGTCGAATGGCATGCAACCATGAAAAGGCTTTCAACAAAATTTAATGACTTGAAAATATGCTCACAATAAGAGGTTAAATGTTAAAGCAAAGTACAAAACCATGAATAAAACCTATTCATTAAAAAAAATCTATTAATATATCCATCAGGGTAAAGACTCGGAAAAAATGTACCAAGTATAATAGATATCTCTAAGTTAAGGTATTATGGTAATAGACATTCTTACTGTTTTCTTCATGACATTGTACCTCTTTCAAATTTGTTGTCATAGTCCTGTAGAGAGGCAGGATTTGATGGCAGTAAGGTGGACAGACACCAGTCAGAAAAGCCAAGTTCTAATTCTAGTGACACCACCCCCCAGCTGTGTGAACCTCAACAAGATTCTGGATGACTCTGGACCTGAGTTTCCTTCTAAATTAAATGGAAATCATATTTAGCTCAGAAAGTTGCTGTGAAGATTAGTCAATGCATGCAAAACACTGCGCCCAGTACTGAGCTCTCAGTATGTACTCAAAACCATAAGTCATGGTTATGCATTGCATTTATAATCATAAAGACAACATTACTTTAAAAATAGCTCTGGACTTCAATACCAAGGTTGGTCTTAGGCCCCAAGCATTTCACTTGCTTAGCAGCTTGTTGGAGAGCAAAACATGAGCAGAGCACAGAAACTGCTTAAATAAAGGCCCTATTTAAAACACATCACAGAAAACTTGTCCGGGGTGAAGTTAGGAGTTACACCCTCAAACCCCTATGGGATAGAAACAGTTTCTTTCTGTGTGAGCAGAGCTGGTGAAACAGGACCCTGGATTCTTATGATATTTATTGAGGGTGAAACAGGACCCTGGATTCTTATGATATTTATTGAGGGTTTATTCTTTATGGACACACAGAATATTTTCAATATATCACACATTTTGATATTTTGAGAGATGGTCATGGTTGTCAGTTGTCCATCAATGATCCTTTCCAGATAAACCATGCTGGGCTGTACTGTACACATCCATCAGCCACCCTGCACAAACTCAGGGTACCAAAGGCCATGGGACAGGTAGGTGACTCCATGAACTGAACTGTAAGCAGTTCATCAACCACTCACTAGAAACCAGGGCAAGAAAACTTATTCCCTCCATCTCCAGGAACCAATGAGCCCTAGGTAAGATGACATGGCCTCCTTTTGAGATGTCAGCCTCACAACCCAGTGTCAGGTCAGGAAGCAGGAGATGAACCGAGTTCAGACAAGAAAGGAAATGTAGACCATTCACCACAGGACCATACACAGAAAAAGCAGCACCCAGCATAAACAAAGGTTGGATACTGAGTTAAATGAAGATACCCAGCCAGAGCAGATGAGAGGTGGGGAATCAGAGTCTGGAAATTTGACTTGAAATTGGAGACGGATCAATTCTGGACAAAGGTAACAAGAAACCAAGAAATCTGCATGGGAATTCCGGGGAGGGGGTGGGCAGAGCACATCTCTGCTTACTCAACTCTTCTGGGTATGCTCAACAACTTTGAGAAAGCTCCCTAGGAAGAACACTCCCAAACCCAAATAACTTCCCTGGGAAATGACACAAAATCGCTAGTGTACAAGTATAAGTACTCACTAGACTAACTAAAATCCGTGAGTGCTCACCAAGACCCCTGTTCTCTTCTTCCTGGGCACACAGATAGATTACACTTCCTAGTGACCCTTCCAGTTAGCTATGGCCTTATGACTAAGTGCTAGCCAATGGAAAGTGAGTGGAAGTGACCCTATCCATTCGGGTCTGGCCCCCTAAATCCTACTATAGCCAAGAGCAGTTCCCTGTGGACCCCAGTCCCTGTAGACCTACATAAGCCTGTAAAAAAGAAATAAGTTCTTATTGTTTCCAGCTGCTGAATCTTTGTTGTTAATTTATTATACCCGTTAGTCTACCCTGATTACACAGTAGAACACGTTGTTCCCTTCCTCCCTATGGGAGCATTACAATTATATTCCAAATTTACTTTTCTTAACTATGTTGTCAACACTCTTTTAAAAATATGTCTTTCCTTCCTGACCTAAGAATAATACATGCTTACTACAAGAAATAGGGGAAACACAAAACAAGACAAAGAAGACAATAAAGATCATTTGAAATCATCATCCACCGTTCAGAGATAATCAAGATTGGCATTCTGGCTCATGTCCTATCAATATATTTTCTAGGAGGTTTTATATATGTCTATATCTCAAAACTGGAACCAGAGTGGGGATGCCTGGGTGGCTCAGTGGGTTAGGGCCTCTACCTTTGGCTCAGGTCATGATCCCAGGGTCCTGGGATCGAGCCCAGCATCAGGCTCTCTGCTTAACAGGGAGCCTACTTCCCTTCCTCCCTCCCTCTCTCTCTCTCTCTCTCCCTCTGCCTACTTGTGATCTCTGTCTGTCAAATAAATAAAAATAAAAAATCTTAAAAAAAAAACTGGAACCAGAGTGTTCATCATGTACACTCAACACATATGCTTCCCCATCACACTTTTTATAACTGCATAGGAAATTCTTTAATAAAAATAACATTAATTTTTCTATATATGACAAATAATCAGTTAGAAAATGTAATCAAGTAAGCAAATTGGGGGAAATCAGAGGGGGAGACAAAGCATGAGAGACTGTAGACTCTGAGAAACAAACTGAGGGTTTTGGAAGGGAGGGGCGTGGGGGAATGGGTGAGCCTGGTGGTGGGTATTAAAGAGAGCACAGATTGCATTGACCACTGGGTACGGTGCATAAACAATGAATCTTGGAACACAGAGAAAATAAAATTAAATTTAAAAAAATTTAAAGAACCATTTAAAGTAGCAACAGAAATGATTCTTACCAAAAAAATCCTCTTGTGAATGTTTATCAATTTCAACAATCTCAGTAAAATACAAATTCTATTTTGGCATATGCATCATACTTAAAAACATTTCTGAGAATATAGAGTCAGTTTTTCTTTTGATATTATTTTGAAGAAAACACTAATGTTTTCATCCATCTGGTGTTTATTTCAGTGTAAAAAATGAGGCAGGTATCCAACTTCAATACTATTTATTGAATACTATTATTGGCCCAATACTATTTATTGAAAATTGGCCCAATACTACACACAACTAAAACAAAAGTAATAATCATCTTCCAATTAGGATTGAAAAGGATACAAAACTATATTGTGTTCTGGGATGTGAAGAAACAGCCTTGATCACTGTTGGTGGTAATTAACCCAAGCCACCCTGTTTGGAGGACAAATTGGTAATATTTATCAAGACTGTAAATGGATATACACTTTGATCTAGGAATTCTATTAACAGCCATTTTTCTTATGACTCAATGTGCACATGAGCCATGATGTGTGCTTGAAGATAATGCCTTCAAAATTATTCATAACAGCAAAAGACCATAAACAACTTTGGGGCTGTTTACATAAATTATAGGATATCCATACATTTGAATACCACACAGCCATTAAAAATAATGAGGGAAATCTATTCATACCTAAATGGAAAGAATGCCAAGACACATTGTTAAATAATAAAAACAAGGCTCAAAACATTGTGTAGAATATGAGATCATGTTTGTGGGGGAAAAAAGGAGATAAAAATATACAAATATGCTTGTATGTGAACAGAGTCTCTCCTGAGAGACACACAAAATAATTGCAGTGGTTACTTCTAGGAAGAGTGACTGGGGGATTGAGGGTGGCGGGGAAGAATGATTTATCCTTCAGTGTATAACCTTCACAAGCTTTTGCTTTCCCCCTGTGTGTATGCATTATTAAAAATATAAGGGAAAAAAGGTCAAGTTATGGAATCCTCCAAGATGCACATTCTTTGGGAGGTTGGTATCTTTATGTAAACAACCAGAGCACAGAATTCTTGGATTTTACAGAGGGGGGGGGGATCAAGTACAGAACTGCTCCAGCTTAATTTTCCTAATTTATCTAAATTTGAATGTAAAATATTATATATTTTTCATGTGAAAAAGCACTGAACTGAATTTCATCCATGACTACTTACTGCAAAGGCAAAATAGAATCCTGCAAGCTATCCACAGAAAGGCAAGATAAGTAATTACAGGGAACGGAAGGGTAATGAACAGTTAGATGCCGGGCTAGATAGTCCGCATGCACTTTCTCATTTAATCTTTCCAGCAAGTGTTGTGAGGTAGGAGTTATCTCCACTGTACAGATGAAGACACAAACTCCTAGAGAGGAATGGATTTGGCCAGGATGACATGGCCGTTGACTCTGAGGGAGCAAAGAGATAACATTCCACTGCCTGTGTTATTACTCAGAGGTTCACTGATTAAAAAGAACAGCAGGTTTTGTGTTCATTTCTTGGCTCAGGAAGTATCTAATGAAATCCATTAGTGTCCAGCCCTTGTACTCCCCCAAAGTATTATCATGCTTACTATTCTTCTCCATCTAAAGATGGAAAGTTTACAGTTAAGAGTTGGGACCTAATCTCTTGAACCCCTTGGAGATTCCTTACCCATAAAATGAGAAGTACCTATTTATCAGGGTTGTCATGCAGATCAAAATAAGATTTATGAAGTGCCTGGCACATCATGGATACTCAATACATGGTGGTCCCTAAGACAGTTATCATGATCAACTGAAACTGAAAGATGCACAGGCACTGGTGGAATCCTGATCTCAGATTATGGAAATTTCTGGAAGTAGGACAGTGAAAGATGTAAGGATGTGAGTGCTATCTGACTTATCTTATATAGTATAATTCCTTCAAGGTCCATCCATGGTGTCACAAATGGTAGGATTTCCTTCTTTCTCATGGATGAATGATAATCCATTTGTGTATATATGGAAAATATATAAAGGAAGTAAATGTATAAAATAAGATAGGTTATATATATAAGTAAATAAAAGATGATATATATATATATATTTTTTTTTTTAATAAAAGAGTTTATGTGAGAGAGAAAGCATGAGCAGGGGGAGGGGCAGAGGGAAAGGGACAAGCAGACTCCCTGATGATTGCAGAGCCCAACATCCCAGGCTCCATTCCAGTAACCTGAGATCATGACCTGAGCCGACAGCAGATGCTCAACCAACTGAGACATCCAGGCACCCCGAAAATATCTTCCTAATTCATTCAATTATTGATGGACACTTAGCTTGTTTCCATATCTTGACTATTGTAATTAATTGTGTAATACACTTGGAAGTGCTGTATGGTCTCCCTTATATGTGGAATCTAAAAAAGCCAAACTCAAAGAAAGAGAGAGAAGACTAATTACCAAGGGCCAGGGAGGGTGGGTAGTAGATTGAGATGTTGGTCAAAGCAAACAAACTTGCAGTAAAACGCTGAATGAGTTTTAGGCCTCTAATGCACAGCATTGTGATCACAGTCAACAATACTACATTATGTAATTCAAAGTTACTAAGAGACTTGATATGAAATGTTCTCACCACAGAAAAGAAATGAAAAACTGGTGATGTGATAGAGGTGTTAGCTAAAGTCATGATGGTAATCATATTGCAACATCTACATGTCCCCAATCAATGTGTTATACACCTTAAAGTTCCACGTTGTATGTGAATATCTCAATTTCAAAAATAATAATTTGAGTTCTGAAGTCAAAATGATCTCTAAACTTGACTCCATCAAAATTGGGTGTGACTTTGAACAAGTCATTTAATCCCATGTAACATTCATTTCCTCTCCTATATAAAGGGGATGACAGTTCGTAGACATTATCGCATGGGTTTGTAAACATCCAATGAGATGATGAACATGACATTTTTGGCATAGTTTCTGGTGTGTCAATAAATGGTATCTCCAGATTTTTATCATGTACTTTTCTGAACTTTGATGTAGATCCTCAAGCTTTTTTTAAATCAGGACTCATGGAACCTAGCTATGGATATCCAAGTACAAAGATATTCATAACAAAAGAAAAGGAAAAACATCAACAACTCATGCTGCCAAAACTTCTATTTAATGCTTCTCAAACTCAACTGCCTCCATTGACTGTCTTCCCTTATCCAACCCCAGGGAAACCCTAATTGCTCCTTATTCAGGATTCACGCAATACTCTGGTTATACTTCCAAAACAGCATATTGGAGGAACTTATGTAGTTTAGTTAAACTGACCATGTAATGTATGGTTCAAATCAAGACATTTTTGAGAGTAAAAAGGGTGTTATTAATCATTTCACTGGAATAAGAATAAACCAGAACTGTCCCAAGGAAACCAAGATATATGTAACTTTATGCTTAATGTCATGAGCATGAGCTTTAGTTCAAATGAAGTCCCTGCACATACTAGGAATTTAGTAAATGATACAATCATTTTTGTGTACTTGTATTCCCTAATAAATAATGAGCCTCATGGCTTGAAGAGATCAGGTTTTAATTACCTTTACACCTACGTAAAACTTCACTTCCATGATACCTGGAGACTGAACTTGACAGTTCAACCACCATGCAAGTGATGTCTGTCACCACCTGTAGAGAAGGAGTCCCACTGTATGGAATATAGAAGAGAGGATAAAAATGCCTGCCACTAGCAATAACAACCCACTCTATCAGCCATCATTTGAGGTCACCAAGAAAGATATGAATTGCACAGGCACTGGATAGTCCAACACCTAGATCACACAGAGAAGAGACAGAGTCAGATCAGCTTCAGTAGTGGGCATCAGTCCCCCATGGCCAGCAGGTCTTGGCACACAGGGAGAAGGTCTGCACCCACCACTCTCGTGCTCCAAACAAAGAACCCCTTCCCTCCCAACTGGGGACAGAGCAGTGGCATTGGCCAGGTACCATACGATGCACATGCCCAAGTGGAACAAAGGGGTACACATGAAGTCCAAAACAGGGAAAGATCCCCATACAAGGAGATAAGCCCAGCCCAGGCTATGAGGACTCTATTGGTTGGCAAGGAAGTGTTCCAGGCTGAAGGCCCAAAAGACGAACATTTTCCCAATATTGCTTAATGAATATAGTCATTCACTGAGTCAATGGAGTAACTACCACATTCTCTTTTCTGAAGCCTACTTTCCTAACTAGGCCTTTCAAAGCTGTTTGAAAGGGAGAAGCAGGTGTCACCATTTGGCACTTGGAACAGGAATGTCAGACAGCACTAAGGGAGTTCATGGGAATCTATTGATTGATAGACTAAATATTCAAACTTTGATCAAGTGCTATGTGCTAGCTACTAGACACATGATGAATAAGACTCAGTCCCTGTCCTCGAGGGGCAGTATACAGGCAGAAGTAGATTTCAGACAGAAGCAGACTCAGTAGGTATCTTCCATCCAGACCTAGAGAGCAAGATCTGAATTCTAGAATGGTAGAATTGTAGAGCCAGGAAGGACCTCAGAGAAGAATGGTTTAATCAGTCACTAATAAAACTGACCATCATTTGTTGAGCCTGGGGCCAGAAGCCCCCCAAGTCCCCCAGGCCCATGCCACCCAGTTCCTGTGCTCATACTGAGGAGGAAAACTGTATCCTACAACCTCTCCTCTTACTCTTCAGGACAAACCTCAACTGAGCCCCTAAGGATGGGATCTGTCTTCACTCCATCCAGAGAGCCCAGTCATATGTAGCCCAGATGCCCTGAAGTCTGCCAGAGGAAACAGAGTACAGGCACAGGTACAACCAGTCTTTCATCCCTGAAGGCTTCCTTTCCCAGGTGGGGAGTCAGAAATTTGGACATATTTCTAGAGGTTGGAGTGGGTTTGGGGAGAACTCAGGGACCACTCTGCATGGCTCCCTGAGAATTTAGTAGGCTCTCTGAGGCAATTCTCATAAAGAGTCCACACCTTTGATAATAGTTCCAGAAAAGTGCTAGAGCCCTGGGCCTCAGAAGAACCAGCCTGCCTGATTCCTACATCCCTCTTGCTATCTTAGTCTCTGTCTCATTCTGCCACATCTTTTAGTTGATGTTATATCTGTGATGGGGAAGAAACAAAACAAGGCAAATCACAGAGAGGAATGTGAATCCTGCTCTTCTACCCACTGGTGGTGTGGCATCCCTTGATCCAGTCTGGACCTCAGTTTTTTCATCTGTTAAATTGGGGCTAATGATGCAGACTTTGATGGGCACTCCAGGAGGACATGCACCTGAAATGTAAAATCAAGTAGCAGCTCAGTGCATGGCACACAGAAAGTGTTCAAGAAATGTACAGTTGCAATGAAATGTAAGCTAGAGAGTTCTCCAGTGGTGGGTAACTGGAATGCTGAACAGCGCCACAAGAGCCCAAATGAATCCTCTTCTCAACGGCAGCTTAGTGGTTTTCTCCTCACACCACACAGCATGCTATTATCCCTTCTAACTTTGTTGAAATCATGACTGAGGCTAACCAATCTGTAACAAGTGTCTCTAGTGGTAATCTTCAGTTTGTCTAATCCAATGTTTTATTATTAAGTATATATTGGACTGAAATAGAATTTCTCAAATTTATTCGGAGTAAACACAGCTTTGCAAATTACCCACTTCGCCCCTTCCAGATGGTAGTTAGAAATGCTGGCCAAATGCAAGCATTTATCGGGTGCATTTATTTAGGTGCCAATTTGAGTTCAAAACCCTGCCCTCTTTACTTGTGTGCAAATAAATGGAAATTGATTTTGAGAATTTGGAAGCAAAATTTTCACACTGGCTGGTATATAAACAATCAATGGCCAAATTTTTCTCAGGGATCACTATCTTTGCTGGTATTTTGGTATATAAGACAAGGTTGATAAGTCTCATTTGCTAGCCCCAAGGTGAATGCTTCCTGTACCAAGATGGTATGCAGTTTAAGTACTTCCATCTGGAAGCTTGCAAAACTTGGATATCCTCACTAATACGTGAAAACAGCTCTGAAACCATGACAAAGTACTGGGGTTTGCCATACTCCAGACCAAAAGATTTACCTTAGGACCATTCCAATTTAGTTGTTAGCTAAGCATAGGAATAACTCAAGGAACAATACAAGCCTAAAAGACTGGTTCGGTATCCTGGTGACTACCATCAGATTTCACTTTCTGAGGCAGAGGCATGGTATAAAGACATCTCGAGTTGTCAACAATAGGAAATACAAAGCACCCTAAGCTGTGAGAGGTACACAGTTACAGCCTCCCACACACAGGCAAGTTGACTCTTTGGATGATGTCAACCCTCACCCAGTGAATAAATGTACAGACACAGCCCCTACTAAATGAATGAACAACTACTATTTATTTATTCAGCAAATATTTCCTAAGTGCCTACTGTGTACACTGAGCTAGAAACTGGTGAAGGATCCTGCTTCCGTGGGGATTTCATTGACTAACATAAGCAGTTCGGAAAATGTGAAAGCTTTCCCCTCTAAGTTCCAGTTCAAGGCAACGGTGCCCACACTTGTCACTTCTATTTAACATGGAATAGTACCACTGGAAGCCTTAGCCAGAACAATTAGACAAGAAGAAAAAATAAAGGCATCCAGAAAGGAAGGTAAGAAGTAAAATGATCTCTGTTTGCAGATGACATGGTCATAAATGAAGAAAATACTAAATGCTCAACAACAACAAAAAAATCTATTAGAGGGACGCCTGGGTGGCTCAGTTGATTGAGCATCCAACTTTTGATTTGGTTCAGGTCATGACCTCGGGGTCATGAGAACAAGCCCTGCATCAGGCTCCACCTCAATGGGGAATCTGCTTGAGATGCTTTTCTTCTCACTATCCCTCTGATCCTCCCCCAATTTGTGCACACACATTCTCTCTAAAATAAATAAATCTTTTAAAAAAAAATCCATTAGAACTAAGACAAATTCAGTAAAGTTGTGGGATACAAAATGAACATACAGAAATCAGTGGCATTTCTACATTCAATAAACTATCTGAGAAGGAAACTAACAATCCCATTCATAATAATAACAAAAGGAATAAAACACTAAGGAATAATCTTTTTAATTTTAATTTTTTTATTTTAATAAACATATAATGTATTTTTATCCCCAGGCGTACAGGTCTGTGAATCGCCAGGTTTACACATTTCACAGCACTCATCATAGCACATACCCTCCCCAATGTCCATTTCCCCACCACCCTCTCCCGTCCCCCCTCCCCCCAGCAACCCTCAGTCTGTTTTTTGAGATTGAGTCTTTTATGGTTTGTCTCCCTCCCAATCCCATCTTTTCATTTTTTCTTTTCCTACCTCCCCCCAACCCCCCCGCCTTGCATCTCCACTTCCTCATATCAAAGAGATCATATGATAGTTGTCTTTCTCCGATTGACTTATTTCACTAAGCATGATACCCTCTAGTTCCATCCACGTCATCGCAAATGGCAAGATTTCATGTCTTTTGATGGCTGCATAGTATTCACTAAGGAATAATCTTAACCAAGGGGATGGAAGACCTATATACCAAAAATTACAAAACATCAATAAAGAAAATTAAAGAATACATACATAAATGAAAGACAGACCATGTTCGTGAACTGGAAGAATACTATTAAAATGTCCATACTTACCAACATGGTCTATAGATTCAATGTAAACCCTATCAAAATTCCAATGGAAGAGATTATGCTGAGTGAAATAAGTCAAGCAGAGAGAGCCAATTATCATATGGTTTCACTTATTTGTGGAGCATAACAAATAACATGGAGGACAAGGGGAGATGGAGAGGAGAAGGGAGTTGAGGGAAATTGGAAGGGGAGGTGAACCATGAGAGACTATGGACTCTGAAAAACAACCTGAGGGTTTTGAAGGGGCGGGGGGTGGGAGGTTGGGGGAGCCAGGTGGTGGGTATTAGGGAGGGCACGGATTGCATGGAGCACTGGGTGTGGTGCAAAAACAACGAATTTTGTTACGCTGAAAATTTAAAAAAAAAATCCCAATGGCATTTTCCACAGAAATTGAAATAAAATCCTAAAATTTATATGAAACCACAAAAGACTCAGAATAACCAAACCAATCTTGAGCAAGAAGAATAAAGCTAGGGGTGCCTGGGTGGCTCAGTCAGTTAAGTGTCTGACTCTTAATCTCAGGGTTGTGAGTTCAAGCCCCGTGCTGGGCTCCAGCATGAAGCCTACTTAAAGAAAGTAAGTGATTTTGGGAAAACTGGATATCTGCTTGCAGAATAATGAAATTGGATCCATATCTCACATCATATGCAAAAATCACTTATAAAGAACTAATGACTAAAATATAAGACTACAAGAAGAAAACAAAGAAAAATCTTCTTCACATTGATCCAGGCAATGATTGTTTTAGATATGACCTCAATATAGAAACAACAAAAGCAAAAATAGATAACTGGGACTGTATCAGACTAAATAGCTGCTTCATGGCAAGAGAAACATTCAGGGGCGCCTTGGTGGCTCAGTGGGTTAAAGCCTCTGCCTTCGGCTCAGGTCATGATCCCAGGGTCGTGGGATCGAGCCCCGCATCGGGCTCTCTGCTCAGCAGGGCGCCTGCTTCCCTTCCTCTCTCTCTGCCTGCCTCTCTGCCTACTTGTGATCTCTGTCAAATAAATAAATAAAATATTTTAAAAAAGAGAGAGAGAAACATTCAGCGGAGCCAAGAGACAACCTACAGAATGGGAGAAAATACTTGAAAACCATACATCAAGCAAAAAGGGGGGATAATATCAAAAATCTGTAAGTAGCTCATACAACTTAACAGCAAAAACAAACAAAAAAATCTCCAAATAACCTAATTTAAAAATGGGCAAGGAACTTGAATACACATTTTACAAAAGAAGACACTGAAAACAGCACCAGGTATATAAGAAGTTGCTCAACATGATTCATCAGCAGGGAAATGTGAATGGAGAAATCACCTCACACCTGCTACGCTATCATCAAAAAGGCAAAAGGTAACAAGTGTTGGTGAAGATGGGGAGAAAAGGGAAGCTCGGTGCACTGCTGGTGACAATCTAACTGGGTACAGCCATTAGAAAACAGTACAGACATACCTTGTTTTATTACATTTCACGTTATTGCACTTCACATATACTGTGTTCTTTACAGACTGAAGGTTTGTGGCAACCCTGTGTCAGCAAGTATATTGGTGCGATTTCTTTAATAGCATTTGCTTGCTTCATGTCTGTGTGTCACATTTTGGTAATTCTTGCAATATTTCAAGCTTTTTGATTATTATCGTATTTGTTATGCTGATATATGATCAGTGATTATGACTTGCTGAAAGCTCAGATGATGTTTCAAATTTTTTAGCAATACAGTATTTTTTAATTAAGGTGTGTAATTGTTTTTTCAGACATGCTATTACACAATAGACTACAGTATGGTGCAAACACAGCTTTTATATGCACTAGGAAGCCAAAAAAAATCATTTAACTTGTTTTATTGCAATATTCACTCTATAACTGGTCTGGAAATGAATATGCAATATAGAGTTTCCTCAAGATATTAAAAATAAAAATAAATGAAAATTAGAAGTACCATATGATCCAGCAATCCCACTTCTGGATATATATGCAAAGGAATTAAAATCTATATCTCAAAGATATATCTGCATTCCATGTTCATTGCTGAATTATGCAAAATAGCCAAGATATGTAAACAACCTAAGTGCCCATCAACAAATCAATGTATAAAGAAAATTGATATGTATATACAACAGAATATCATTTACCCTGGAGATTCCTTAAGAAATTAAAAACAGAGTTACCCTATGACCCTGCAATTGTACTACTGGGTATTTACCCCAAAGATACAGATGTAGTGAAAAGAAGGGCTTTATGTACCCCAATGTTCATAGCAGCAATGGCCACAATCGCCAAACTATGGAAAGAGCCAAGATGCCCTTCAACAGACGAAAGGATAAAGAAGATATGATCCATATATACAATGGAATATTACACCTCCATCAGAAAGGATGAATACCCAACATTTGTATCAACATAGACAGGACTGGAAGAGATTATGCTGAGTGAAATAAGTCAAGCAGAGAAGTCAGTTATCATATGGTTTCACTTACTTGTGGAGCATAAGGAATAACACGGAGGACATTGGGAGTTGGAGAGAAGAGAGTTGGGGGAAATCAGAGGGGGAGTTGAACCATGAGAGACCGTGGACTCTTGAGAAACAAACTGAGGGTTTTGGAGGGAAGGAGGGTAGGGGGTTGGGTGAGACTGGTGGTGGGTATTATAGAGGGAATGTATGCATGGAGCACTGGGTGTGGTGCATAAACAATGGATCTTGGAACACTGAAAAAATGAAATAAAATTAGAGTAAAAATAGATCTTCCCTATGACCCTGCAATTGCACTGCTGGGTATTTACCCCAAAGATACAGATGGAGTGAAAAGAAGGGCCATCTGTACCCCAATGTTTATAGCAGCAATGGCCATGGTCGCCAAACTGTGGAAAGAACCAAGATGCCCTTCAACGGATGAATGGATAAGGAAGATGTGGTCCATATACACTATGGAGTACTATGCCTCCATCAGAAAGGATGAATACCCAACTTTTGTAGCAACATGGACGGGACTGGAAGAGATTATGCTGAGTGAAATAAGTCAAACAGAGAAAGTCAAGTATCATATGGTTTCACTTATTGGTGGAGCATAACAAATAATATAGAGGACAAGGGTAGATGGAGAGGAGAAGGGAGTTGAGGGAAATTGGAAGGGGAGGTGAACCATGAGAGACTATGGACTCTGAAAAACAACCTGAGGGTTTTGAAGGCGCGGGGGTGGGAGGGTGGGGGAACCAGGAGGTGGGTATTAGGGAGGGCACAGATTGCATGGAGCACTGGGTGTGGTGAAAAAACAATGAATACTGTTACGCTGAAAATAAATAAAAAATTTAATTAAAAAAAAAATCACTCACCCTTAAAAAAAGAGAAAAATCTGCCATTTAAGACAACATGAATGAACTAGGAGGACATTAAGCTAAGTGAAATAAGCCAGCCACATAAAAACAAATATTAAATGATCTCACTTATTTTTTTTAGAGAGGGGGACAGAGTGGGGAGGGGCAGGGAGAGGGAGAGAGAGAATCTCAAGCAGACCCCACACCCAGTGCAGAGCCTGAGATCGTGATCCAAGCCAAGACCAAGTGTTGAAGCTTAACCAACTGAGCCACCCCTGCATGATCTCCCTTACATGTGGAATCTAAAATAGCCAAACTCACAGAAGCACAGAGTTGAATTGTGGTTGCCAGAGGCTGGTGGTGGGGTTGCTAGGGAGAGATAGTCAAGTACATAGTCTCAGTTTTGCAAAATGAATAAATTATGGAGATCTAATGTACAGCAATATAAATATAGTCCAAGATACTGTATTGTATACTTGAAATTTGCTAAGAGGGAAGATCTTCAGTATTCTCACCAAAAAAAAGAAGAAGAAAAAAGAAACAGTATGTGAGGTAAATGCACATATTAATTATCTTGATTTTGGCTATTCAAAATGTACACATGTACCAAAACATCAAGACTTAAACTTTAAACATAGCTAATTTTTATTTATCAATTATATGCCAATAATAATAGGGGAAGGAAATTTACGTTATTTTCAGTCCTTTGAAGTTCTACATAAATTTTAGAAGCTCCTTCTCAATTTTTACAAAAGAATCTTCCAGTATTTTTAGTTTATTGCATGAATCTAGCAGTTAATTTGGGGAGAATGAACATCTTACTAATACTAAGTCTTAAAAAAATAATATCAAGTCTTAACCAGCCATTTTTGTGCTTTTTAATGTGGAGATCTCATGCATGTCTGTTATTTTTTCCCTAAATCATTTAATGTTTTTGAGGCAATTGTTAACAGAATTGTTTGCTCAAATTTTTTCCAACTGTTTTGTGCCACTATAAATATATATTATTTTCTGATTAATTTTTTTTGTCCTCATAATTTTTTTTAAATTTTTTAAAATTTGTTTTCAGCATAACAGAATTCACTGTTTTTGCACCACACCCAGTGCTCCATGCAATCTGTGCCCTCCTTAATACCCACCACCTGGCTCCCCCAACCTCCCACCCCCCGCCCCTTCAAAACCCTCAGATTGTTTCTCAGAGTCCATAGTCTCTCATGGTTCACCTCCCCTTCCAATTTCCCTCAACTCCCTTCTCCTCTCCATCTCCCCTTGTCCTCCATATTATTTGTTATGTTCCACAAATAAGTGAAACCATATGATACTTGACTCTCTCTGCTTGACTTATTTCACTCAGCATCATCTCTTCCAGTCCCATCCATGTTGCTACAAAAGTTGGGTATTCATCCTTTCTGATGGAGGCATAATACTCTATAGTGTATATGGACCACATCTTCCTTATCCATTAGTCCTTTGAAGGGCATCTTGGTTCTTTCCACAGTCTGGCGACTGTGGCCATTGCTGCTATAAACATTGAGTTACAGATGGCCCCTCTTTTCACTCCATCTGTATCTTTGGGGTAAATACCCAGTAGTGCAATTGCAGGGTCGTAGGGAAGCTCTATTTTTAATTTCTTAAGGAATCTCCACGCTGTTCTCCAAAGTGGCTGCACCAACTTGCAT
Organism: Martes martes; assembly: GCF_963455335.1. NCBI lineage: Eukaryota > Metazoa > Chordata > Mammalia > Carnivora > Mustelidae > Martes > Martes martes. Next base: position 109,137,329 of record NC_137897.1, read on the forward strand.
TCCCACCAACAGTGTAAGAGGGTTCCCCTTTCTCCACATCCTCTCCAACACACCTTGTTTCCTGTCTTGCTAATTTGGGCCATTCCAACTGGTGTAAGGTGGTATCTCAATGTGGTTTTAATTTGAATCTCCCTGATGGCTAGTGATGATGAACATTTTTTCATGTGTCTGATAGCCATTTGTATGTCTTCATTGGAGAAGTGTCTGTTCATATCTTCTGCCCATTTTTTGATATGATTATTTAATTTTTAAAAATATTTTATTATCATTTTTAAAATTTGAGGGTAGTTGACACATAATGTTATATTAGTTTCAGGTGTACAACTTGGTGATTTGACAATTTTATATATTTGTCTATGTTCATCACAAGTATAGCTACCATGTGTTCCATCACATTGCTATTACAGGATCATTGACTGTGGGGCTCCTGAATGGCTCACTTGGTTTAGTGCCTAACTCATGATTTCAGCTCAGGTCATGATCTCAGGGTCATAAGCTCAAGCCCCACATCAGGCTCCATGCTCAGTGTAGAGTCCGCTTGAGATTCCTTTTGCCTGTCCCCTTGCTTGTGCACTCTATCTCTTAAATAAAATCTTCTTTTAAAAAACCAGGATCTTGGGGCACCTGGGTGTCTCAGTGGGTTGAGGCTCAGGTCATGATCCCAGGTTCCTGGGATCGAGCCCCACATCGGGCTCTCTGCTCCGCAGGGAGCCTGCTTCCTCCTCTCTCTCTGCCTGCCTCTCTGCCTACTTGTGATCTCTGTTTGTCAAATAAATAAATAAAATCTTTTAAAAAATCAGGATCTTTAAAGAAAATACCATTAACTATACTGCTTATGCTCTGCTTTTTATTCCTGTGACTTATTCTATAACTGGAGGCCTGTATCTCCCTCTCCCCTTCTTTCATTTTGCCCCACATGCCATTCTCCTATCCTCTGGCAACCATCAGTTATCTGTGTTTATAGATTCTGCTTTTTGTTTATTCATTTTTTGGATTACATTTATGAGTGGAATCATTTGTTACTTGTGTTCCTCAGTCTAACTTATTTCACTTAGCTTAATACTCTCTGGGTCAATCCATGCTGTCTAAAATAGCACAATCTCACCCTTTTTAATGGTCATATACTATTTCTGTGTGTGTGTGTGTGTGTGTGTGTGTGTGTACATAAATACACACCACATTCCTTATCCATTCATCTATTGATAGACACTTAGGTGGCTTCCATGTCTTGGCTATTGTAAATAATGCTATAATAACCACAGGGGTGTATATATCTTTTCAAGTTAGTGTTTCATTTCCCCTTGATAAATACCGAATCGTGAAACTATTAGATTATGGTATTGTATTTCTATTTTTAATTTTTTGAGGATCCTCTATACCATTTTCCACAGTAGTTGTACCAATTCACAGTCCCACCAAGCATAGACAAGGGTTCCTTTTTCTCCACATATTTGCCAACATTTGTTGTTTCTTATTTTCTTGATTTTAACCATTCTAACAGGCATGAGGTGATATCTCATCATGGTTTTGATTTGCATCTCCCTGATGATGAGTGATGTTGAGCATCTTTTCACGTGTCTGCTGGTCATCAGGATGTCTTCTCTGGAAAAATGTCTATTTAGGTCCTCAGCTCATTTCTTAAATCAGATTGGGGTTTTTTTGGTATTGAGTTGTATGAATTCTTTATATATTTCAGATATCAATCTCTTATTGGATATGTCATTTGTAAATATCTTCTCCCATTCAGTAGGTTGTCTTTTTCTTTTCCTGACAGTTTACATCACTGTGCAAAAGCTTTTTAGTTTGATGGAGTCCAATAGTTTATTTTTGCTTTTGTTTCCTTTTTCTCAGGACACATCAGGAGACAAATGCTGCTATGGCTCATGTCAGAGAAATTACTGCCTGTGGTCTTTTCTAGGATTTCTATTGTTTCAGGTCTCATGCGTAGGTCTTTAATCTATTTTGAGTTTATTTTTGTGTATGGTGTTAGAAAGTAATCCAGTTTCATTCTTTCACATGTAGCTGTCCAGTTTTCCTAGCACCATTTATTGAAAAGACTGTCTTTTCCCCATTGTATATTCCTGCTTCATCTGTCATCAACTAATTGACCACATAACGATGGGTTTATTTCTGGGTCTGTATCCTGATCCATTGATCTATGTGTCTGTTTTTGTGCCAGTACCATACTGTTTTAATTATTATAACTTTGTACTATATCTTGAAATCTGGAATTGTGATACCTCCAGTTTTGGACTTATTTCTTGGGACTACATTGGCTATTCAGGGCTTTCTGTTGTTCCATGCAAATTTTACTGTTATTTGTTCTAGTTTTGTGAAAAATGCTATTAACATTTGGATAGGGATTGCACTGAATCTATATATTGCTTTAGATAATATGGAAATATTGACAATATTAATTCTTCCAAACCATCAGCATAGACTATCTTTCTATTTGCTTGTATCATCTTCAATATCTTTTATCAGCATTTTATAGTTTTCAGAGTACAGGTCTTTCACCTCTTCGGTTAAGTTTATTCCTATGTATTTTTTTGGGATAATTATAAATGTTATTTTTTAAAATTTCTCTTTCTGTGACTTTGTTTTTAGTGTATAGAAATGCTACCAATTTCTGAGTATTAATTTTGTATTCTGAAATTTTACTGAATTCACTTATTACTTCTAGTAGTTTTTTGGTGGCGTCTTCCGGATTTTCTATGTACAGTATCATGTTGTGTACAAACAGTGGCAGTTATCTTCTTACCAATATGGATACCTCTGATTTCTTTTTCTTATCTGGTTGCTGGGGCTATGACTTCAAGTACTATATTCAATAAAAGTGGTAAGAGTGGACATCCTTGTCTTGTTCTTGACTTGAGAGAGAAAGCTCTCAGTTTTCACCACTGAGGATGGTGTTAGCTGTGGGTTTTTCATGTGGCCTTTATTATGTTGAGGTATGTCCCTTCTAACCCTATTTTGTTGAGAGTTTTTACCATGAATGGATGTTATACTTTGTCAAATGCTTTTTCTTCATCTTTTGAGATGATCATATGATTTTTTACCCTTTGTTTTGTTGATATAGTATATAATGTTGATTGATCTGCAAATACTGAACCATCCTTGTATCCTGGGAATAAATCCCACCTGATCATGGTGAATGATCTTTTTAATGTATCATTGTATGCGGCTAGCAAATATATTGTTGAGGATTTTTGCATCTTTGTTCATGAGGGATACAGGCTTTTCCCAGGAATATTGCTTATCTCTGTTTCATTTAGTTCTTTTTCTGAGTATTTTTTTCTTATTTTTTCTTCTGGAACAGACTCCTGCCTCCCCATTTTGCTTGACTTTTTGTGTTTGTTTCTATGGATTAGGTGGAATGGCTACTTCTCCTAAATTGAAGGAGAGGTCTGTGGATTAGGTGGAAGGGCTACTCCTAAAGTCGAATGAGTGGTCTTGTGTATAGTGTCCCCTATGCAGACTATGTGTGCTTAGTGACTTGCTGGTTGGCTGGAGCTGCAGCTGTATATGCTAGTACTCTTTTAAACCATAGTGTGTGTCTGTCTCCTTGCTGTTCTCTTGCCATTCTATCTTTGTTCAGTAGCTGTTGAGTCAATCCTCAGTTCTTGTTCAGGAGGAACTCTTCCAATAATAGGTGTAATTTGGTGTGTTCTATGCAGGAGGTGACTTTAGAGGCTTCCTACATCATTATCTTGGATTGGAATTCTATCACTATTTTTTAATATTGAGTCACATCACCTTGGCTGATTCACTTAGTAGTTTGACTAATTGTTTTGTAGATTCCCTATAATTTTCTACATAAACCATCATGTTGTATATGACTAGAGATGCTTAAGTTTTCTTTTCCAATATTTATGCCTTTGATTTATCTTACTTATTGAACTTCCTAGGATCTCTAGAATAATGTTCAATAGAAGTGGTGAGATGGGGTATCCTTGTCTAATTCTGAGTTTAGGGGAAAGTATTTGTATTTGATCAATAAATATCATGAGACCTGTGGGTTACCATATGGAGGAAGTTTCCTTCCATTTCTAGTCTGCTGAGGTTTTGTTTTGTATCATGAACAGGTGTTGGATTTTTGTCAAAATCTTCTTACATCTGTTGGAATAATCATATTTTTTCCTTTTATTTTTTTATACATTGTTTGTTTCAACTTAATATTTTATAAAGGACTTTTGCATCTGTGTACACAAAGTATACTGGTTTCTAGTTCTTTCTCTGCAAAATTTTGCAAGACTTTGGTATCAAGATTTTGCTGCTTTATAGAAAAATGTATAAAATGAACCTCCTTTTCCATTTTCTGAACAAGTTTGTATATGATTAGTGACATTTCTTCCTTAAATATTTTATTCAATTCACCAGTGAAAATTCACCAGCATTATTATCCAGCTGGTTGTTCAACCTCTTAAGTCATCTCAGATCCTTCATTGTCAACTCTGTCTTACATATAATCAATCACCTACACTTGTCAATTTACCACCTGGATCTGTGAGAATTCTAGTCAGGAAAGAGAAACCACTCCAGAAATTTCAAATATGCGGCTTTTAAAGAAGAGAACTGGTTGAATAGGTAAACAAATTGCTGGGAAGCCAAACAGCAATCATAAGGTAACCCAGAGATTAGCTACTACCTACCCACCAAGGATTAAAGAACAATAAGTGTAGTTAGTGTTATCACAGACCAGAATTTGTAGCCTTCCAGTGGGAGCTAGAACAATGGTAGGAACTGCTGGTAGGAGCTGAGATCATGTAGACAAGGGCTATGAGGAAACACAGAAGGAGCACAGCCACTGCTGAACATGGTGTCCAAAGTAGAACAAAAGAGAGAGAGAGAGAGAGAGAGAGAGAGAGAGAGAGAGAGAAATACCCTGGATTTCCCCCTTCAGTGTTTACTATTCATTCTCTATATTGCTGTCAAATTTCTATTTCTAACATGTACATAATGGCATTACGCTGCTTAGACTCTTTTCATATTTCTCACTCAAATGTGCACAAAATCGAAATTCTTTTGCATGAAATATGTGCTAGCTTTCTGTTGTCAAATAACAAATTACCTCAAACTTAGCACTTTAAAACAACACAAATTTATGATCTCACAGTTTCCAGGCATAGGTTAACTGGGTCCTCTGCTCAGGGTCTCACCACCCTGAAACTGAGGTGTGGGCTAGGGCTACAATTTTCATATGAGGCTTGGGGTTCTTTTCTAAGATCATTCACGTTGTCAGCAGTGTTCACTTCCTTGTATTTGTAGTAATGATGGCCCCATTTTATTGCTAGCTGTTTGCCAGAGACCATTCTCAGCTGCCAGAGACCACCTGCAATTCCTTGTCACATGCTCCCCATAGGCAGTTCACAATAATTTTTCTTCCTTCCTGGCAAGCACAGGTTCATGTCTCTGACTTTTTAATCCCTATTTAATAGCCCATTTGATTAAGACCCATATGATATAATCTCCCTTTTTGATCGACTCAAAGTCAGTCAATTAGTACTCTATACACTGGAGTGACAGCCCATCATATCCATAGGTCCTGCCTCCTACATTCAAAAGGTAAGGGAATTTGAACAGGAAAACCACACCAGTTAACACTGGGAATCTTGGGGACCATCTTAGATTTCTGCCTATTGCAGTATACAAATCCCTAGTCCTTGCTTACCTGTCTAGCTGCAACTCTGACAACTCTCTGCCATCCCCTTATAATTTCACTCTAGAATTATAGAACTAGGTATAGACTCTGGAATATATATTCCCTTACTTCTGTATATGCTACATCTCTCTACCAGGAATGTTCCTCCTCTTATCTGTCTACCAGGTAAACTTCTATTGATCCTTTAAGTCTCAGCTGTTACTTCCTCTATGAGGATTCCCTTGACTCCCTGGCTGGGTTAAGTGCTTCTTCTACTCTGCTTTCATTGTGTTTTGTACGTGCCCCTTTAAAATGAACCTCTGTTAACCCAAGTTTCTTGAGAGAACGTACCCTATCTTTTTGGCTATATCTGCACATCTAGTACAGTGCAAGCAAAAACTTTGTCAGTGATGGTGGGGTGAATGAGTGAATTAATGGATAGCCAAGCAGTTATAAGAAGTCTGGTATAGGGAGAAGGTGCTGAAGATCTGTAGTAGATTTGTAGAGGGCTTTGTATGCCATACCAAGGGACTGGGACTTATCCTGAAAGCAACAGGGAGCCATTGGAAGGTTTAAAAGCAGGGAATGAAATTATGAGATTCGTGTTTTAGTAAGCTCACTCTAAAACTGTGGACCAGTGTTTCTCAAAGTATGCTCCTTGGACCATCTGCATCAGAATCAGTAGTGTTAGTAGAAATGCAGATTGACAAACTCCAGACCTGTAGCAGAAGATTACCAAAAACTGGAGGTTGGGAATCTGAATTTAGCATAATCCTCCCCCTTCATGATTTTTATATTCACTAAAGCATGAGAACGAGGGCACTTACTGGATGTGTGTAAACCTGGACAAGTATCTCCACTGCTCTCTCCCTCAGCTTCCTCCATCTGTGATACGGCAATGATAACAGCACTTACCTTACAGAATTGTGAGAATAAGGTAATGAATATGAAGCTCTTAGAAAATACCTAGTATACAATAAGAACTCTATATGCATTATGTATATATTATTTCTTAGAAGAGTAAGAGTGAAAAAAGAAGAATCTGTTAAAGTCATCTGGGTGGGTAATGCTGTGGGCCTGACTTAAAGCACTGATAGTGGGAATAGAAAAGAAGGGCAGAGCTGTTGGGCATTTGGAGAGATTATTAACAGGACTTGTTCACTGGACAGAGATTATCAACAGGACTTGTTCACTAATTGGACTGATTGGACAGGGGACTGGAGAATAAGAAGTTAGAGTCGAAACTAGAGGAGGTAAGGGACGAAACAACTTTTGCAAGGAAAGTTCTGAGATCATTTTGGAATATGATAAGTCTGAGATGCCTCCAAGTCTTCCAAGTCAAGTTGTCCTGATAGACTGGCTAACACACCGCAGTGAAAATAGCATCAAACACATGGCTGCCCAGACTTGTTCAGTCCAAAATTATCTGTAATCCCAAGTCATTCACCCAGACCCATTAGGAGTTCCTCTGCAAGCCAGACATCAGAACAGGGAATGGGGTGTCAATTCTACCTTAACCTCTGGGGCCAACCTAGAGACTAGTTTCAATTACAATCCAACTCATTAGACACGTTCTTCTCAAGCCAA